>NC_137937.1:16141614-16851614 GCF_963969265.1 Rhamphochromis sp. 'chilingali'
GTGCACTTGTTGACATTATTGTTTAAAAAAAATCTAGAAAGGGCAAGCAGCGATGTTATTACAGTGAGCACTTCTGTTTACAAAAAGTGGTATAGAAGCCTTTTTTCTGCACACTCATGTCCTCTACCCCTGCGTGTTTGTGCGTGCAGGTGTGCCCACATATTTCTCTCTGCATGTTTGTGTGTACTTTAGTTACGCCCATGACCCACTGTGTTGTGGGACATGGGTCAGGTCTTTTTACAGAACAACAGGGAGTGTCCTCGTCGCTTCATGTTGTGCACTTTTGTGCATAAATGCTTGGTTTAAGGCTATAAGATGAAAGCAAGTCTCCAGGAAAATTTGTTCAAAGCCAGTCAGAGTTTTTCCTGGCGCACAGTAACGCTTCGGGGGAATGACTAAGCGAGTAAGCATGATTGGTCCTCATACAGTAAAGGCACCAAAACAGGAGTTGAGGATCTAAACACATTTCTTTTTGAGTAAATAAACCCCAATTAATAAAGCGAGTTAAAAATTCATCACAATGTTGGTGATTGTTTTCCTTTAGGTTCCTGATAACTTGTCTTTGGAGTTTCACAGAATTTCCTTGACGCAGGAAAAATACTTTTGATTTAACGTCCTCTTGAGTGAGAGACGACTGAGCGTCCATGTCTTCGGTTCGCTTTGTGCTACTTTCTCCCGAGCACAGACTGACTGGGACTAGAGCGCTCTCCTCCTTCCTACTGTAATTGGTGCCATCTGTTGGCTGTGTTAACATAGTCTGAAGAATGCGGTGATCCATTATTCACGACCTCCTTCGTTACTGTGGACATGAGCAGCCCATATCACGCTGGTTCAAGCCAAACTTGTCTGGAGGAGTAGATTAATAGTGCCTTTGAGTGCCACTCTGAAGATCTTTACCTGGGGGTCCTGGAGTGAGATGCTTTGTGGGTTATTGCCCGTTTCCCTAGAATCAGCCTGTTTTATTTCTTACCTCCTATTGTTTTTACACGCTTTTATTGTCTTCCTTCACTTTGACCTCTTTTTAAGTTTCTCCTAGTTTCATCCTTAAACACCAAGCCTGCCTGATGGTACCTTTGTACTTCCAGCTGAACAGTCTGTATATTAAAATACAAACCAAACTTTAAAACAACAAACTTGATTTTGTATATGACCTTTTCCAAAGTTGGTTGTGACTGACAGCAGAAAATCTTTCTTTTTCAAGATTTTCTGTAAACCAACCATAAGTAAAAGCTCATTTGAAACAAAATTATTGATGCTTTGTGTACAGTCCTTGCCACTTATTCTTCTTCTGCCCTCTTTCTCATCGATCGTCTTTCAGGTAGCAGACACGTATACCATGCCGACTAGTGATGGCCCCAGCAGGTTCCCGGTCTTTGTGCCTCCACCTCAGGGCAGCCAGAGGTGCCCGGGTTATGTCCCCGGACGAGTGGCTCCAGTCCGCTCGATGCCACATGCCAAAACGCCTCCGCCTCCACCGATAAAACCTCATGGCCCGCCGCTGGGGCGACAAACAAGGGTCACCTTGTCAGAAGAGAACCAGCGTAGGGAGGATGCGCAGAGGCTCCAGCAAAAGCTAAGAAAGAAGACTCTGATCTGCTGTGGAGTGTCGCTGGGGGCTTTCTTCCTCACTCTTATCCTTGTCCTTAGCCTCAGTAGTGGTCCTGAGTTAGATGGTGATTATTTATTATGAATTTCCAGGCTTCTTAACCATTTCTGTATGACTTTTAAACATCTTTGTGTACATCTTTCTGTTCATATTTACAGAGAATTGCCCAGATCACAACCCATCTCTCAGTAACTGGAATCCAGGTCACCAACCCCAGCGGGCTGTCATTGTCAGGAGAGGAGATTTGTTTAGACTGGATGCTTCTGCTACCTTACGCTCACTTACCATCCAATCAGGAGGTAGGCACATCACAAGGTGTCTGACTTTTGTAAAGTAGCTTTTAGAGATGTAACACAGATTGAGTCACAGTAACCCAGTTGTTATTATTAAAGCTCAGTTTATGAACTTTTGGATGGAACATACAGCAAGAATGAACTAAACGTGTTTTCTTTGACTTCTCACAGGTCGGGTAGTTTTTGCAGACAGCCATGACGGCTCCAAAAACATAACATTGAGAACACATCACATCCTCATAGAAGAAGGTGGCGCCCTTCACATCGGTTCGCCGAAATGTCGCTACCGTTCCCATGCTATCATTGCCCTCATGGGCCGTTCCGACAGCGAGGCTGTCTCCGAGGTCCCCGCATTTGGCCGCAAGTTCATTGGCGTGAAAGCCGGTGGAACTCTGGAGGTACACGGGACTGAGAGAGTTTCCTGGTCTCTGTTAACCAGAAGCATCCCGGCGTCTGGGGTGGCCACGGGGGGTTATGCCTTCCAGCGAAACTTCAGCCGAGGCATCCACCTGCGCGTGGTGGACCCGGACACGGCCGCTCTGCTGTTCTCAGAACGCTACGACACGTACGATTCCCGCAACGACAGCCAGCGGCTCGCCCAGCTGCTTCGCTCCCTTCCGGTGGGCCGAATTGTCACTCTCGCCGTGGGAGACTCTGCCGAGAGAAATCTTGGGCCAGAAACCAGGGAGGTCATCAAAGAGAAACTCGGCAGCAGATTTGTTCTGGATCTCCAGTACAGGTAAACGCTGCCGGCAAAGCTGTGAATCATCTGTGTTTGTGGTCACCAGTTAAACTAAACCCAGTCACCTTTGACGCATCAATACTTTCCTCAAGCTTTTTGTCTCACATCCAGCATCCCTGGAAAAATGCCTTTTTTTTTTTCTTTTTTTTTTACTTGGCTTTCTGTTCATTTAGGATGTTCCTTTGAATCAGTCGTAGTTCCTGTTTCCTTTGTGTCACTGCTTCACCAGAAAAAGGAAACATGTACAGGATAACAGGGTCATGCACAGTGTTTTCCAGGATTTGTACAAAAATGTGGCAACTAAGGAGATTTTATTTTTTTTTTGCCCTTCAGAAGAACCAGGTCCAGTCGTGGTCACATGAGGTGATGCCTTATAAAGCTAACAAAAAGACAGGATTAGACTGAGTTCGTGGCTGCCCATAACCTTAATGCCACCACACTGGAGCATGTGGCTCAGGACTTGACTTTTGAAGTGGTTTCCCTCAAATCTAGAGTGGCGCGGCAGGATCAGACTATAGAGCGCATGAAGTGGTTGTTGGAAGTTAGGTTTGTGCGTTAAGACTGTTTCTTCTAATCCTCTTACTGTTGGTTTTTATAGCTTCAGACTACAGTTTATCATGTACTGAAATCACACAAGTCACAAAGTGTTTTTTGCTTTGTTTGTTTATTTTGCTGTGGCTGTGAGAGATGGGTTACAGGATTAAGCATTATAATGAATGCCTTCTCGTGGAGATGGAGGAGGGAGTGGTGTTGCAGATTTTCTCAGCAGTTTATTGTCATTTGCGTCAGTGCTTTACCAGCGTGCATATCTTGTGACCTCCAGCTTATATCTGATTTAATTTCCACAGGTTTATTTCGGTGGGTCCGCCCATCCTTCCTTACAGCGATGCACAAATCTGTTAGCCGCTGCTTCTTGCATGTGACCCCTCTGTCTTTTAACCACAGTGTCTCAGGACAGTACTCAAACACGAGAAACACGCATTCATAGTGGTCTATAGTGAGTTCACCTCTGGCCCCCACACATTAGCAGTTCCAGTTAAACAATGATGTTGTCAAAGGTTGATTACCAAATCAAGGGTATGACGAAAATAATAATAAAAAAAGGATCCTTTTTTTTTTTTTTCCCTCCCTTTGTTGCGTCTTTAACCATCTGACTCAGCTCTGATTTACTGAGCAAACATGCACACAGGCAGCAGCAGGTCAGTTTGCAGAAAGTCACACGCTGTGGCTCTAATGAAAGACAAGAGTGGATGCCCCAGATGGATCCTGTTTGTGTATCACTGAGATGTGCTGTTCCATGTCACAGTGACTCACATCTACAAAAAGACACCTTTGTAGAAGACTGTGATTATGCCAGCAAGATGAATTATTTTAAACAGATAGAGGGTCTTTGGTGAATTGGAGTACAAACTGCTGTTTATATTAAGATATGTTGGGTTTTTTCCCCCCAGGTAAACACTGGCATTATTAACGCACTTGAATCATCTTTTATCATGTCATCTTCAGATATGACATGAGTGGCAGGATTGGCTGTAGATTCCCTTTACTTCCAGATAAAATGGAGCTGAAGAGGTTAAGTATAGAGTTGACTCTGGGTTTGTTTACCGCGTGCAATGAGCCAAGCAACTGCTCGGTGGAAACAAGATCACTTTGATTGAGTCTGGATGGACAACTGCCGACCCAGATACAGTTCCACGGGTTGCATGAATGGTAAATTGTGTTTGAAAGGCGTATTGGTCAGCCTGATAAAATCTTGAAAGTTTATAAGTAGACTAGAGCAGCTGCCATGAAATGTTTTTGGTATTCATGAGGGGGGGAAAAAAGAGAAAAGCAGGAAGCCATTCTTGAGAAGCTAAGGGCATGATATTCGCAATATCCAAGACTGTATGTCTCATACTGTGCTGTCTTATTTTAGATCGCACACCCTCAAAAGCCCAGCCAGTGTTATACGCCATCCACACCCTCGAGCTGCTTTGCTCAAATGATTCCAGCCTCTCCTTATTGAATCATTGTAATCTCATTTAAAATAAGCTTTCTTGGCATCTTGGATAGGGAGGACCTGGAACAAAAGTTAAAACAAATATAGCTTTAACACATCCACCCATCCCTTCCTAAATTTTCCCTTAATTATTTCAATAATCCCCTGACTTGTGTGATATCCGCTGGTTTTCTACTTTTTCGCTTAAATGTATTTTGACATTCTCTGATATTCACTTTCTTGCTTTTGACCCACTCTCCTGCTTCATGCTTATCTCAGACATTTGCTTTTGTCAATGAGCACAGTGTCTGCAATTTGCATTGTCTGTGGAAATAGCTACAGCTACATTTATCACTCAATACACGTGGTTTTATGTCAGTCTGTAAGAATGTGGTTAAAGTACAGGGTCTAAAACACCATCACTGACTAAGCAAATATGCACAGGTAACATTATTAGAAGTAGTTATGTGATAATGAACCAGTAATGGGTGTCGATTATTAGTTGCAGCTAGGCTTTAAGCTCTTTTTTTTTTAATTTATTTATTTATTTTTTAAATTATGATTTCTTCGAAAATAATGTGAAACTCATGACTTCCTCTTCTTTTCCATTTTCTCTGCGACCTTCCTTTTAACTCCTTCGGTCTTTCCAGGCAGGCGTGGGCTTTGGTTTCTGTGATAGGCGGTGGAAATGCATCATGCTCGGAGGATGTTAGGGAACACGAAAACCATGACACAGGAGGAAGAGCTCTGGCAAGACGGAACTTCACCACTGTTAATGGAGTGGGTTTCTCGGTCACTGCCTATAGCGAGTGGAAGACTGGTAAGAAATAACGAAATCCAAAACGAATCTCAACTATTTATTCCTAATTAATTCTTGCTTTCTCGTGAACTTTTGAGAAGCTTAAGTCTGAATTAGTGCTCAGTGGAAATGAATTTTTTCAGAACACAGTTTTATAGAGATGCGTGCATGGCAATTCAATTTATTATTATTTTCTCTGACCTTTGCTTTCTACCATGACCTTTTTTAATTCTTAAGTAAAGTGCAACGTGCCATACTCTGAAAACCATGCCCAGTGGGAAAATAAGGCAGAAACATCAAAGAAATACCTGCTAAAGAACACATTTACCCTGCTGTGACCAGGCTAATGTTGGCTAACTAGCAATTAGAACATGAGCTCTAGTTAGCTGGGGTATTTGTACTTGTTGCCATAATGAGCTGTGAGGTCACTGCAGTCTGGTCCTTGGTTATTTATTTATTTCAAAATAAGATGGTAATGAATCAATGTGTGACACTCTAAATGGCTTTTATTTTAAAAAGACTTTTTGGGAATGCCACAAACTCACGGCCCGCCCTTAACAGGGAGCCGTCACTTTTTTACTCCCTTCAATAGTTATCTTTATAGATTACATTTTTTTCTTCTAGTGGAAAGCCTTTATGTCAACAATCTTGTGCTAGAAGTCAAATCAATGTTTTCTTTAATTACAGAAGACTACAAAGCGTTAGCCTTCCTCCCTCTGTCGTGCTGTGCTGGACCTTTTGTTTCATTTAAAATCCAATATTCTTCTGTACCCCTCAGGTGTCCCTACTGCAGGCTTCCAGGTGGATGCTGTGGACCAGGTGGTGCTAAACCTGCAGGATGAAGTGCAACAGACATGGCTACCAGGGGATCGCATTGTAGTTGCTAGCACGGACTACTCAATGCACCAGGCTGAAGAGTTTACCCTGCTGCCCTGCCCTCACTGTAACAGCCGACAGGTCAAGATACAAGGTGAGAGAGAGAGAGAGAGAGAGAGAGACAGCCATTGGTTTCTTCAGCTGTGTCAGTATTTGCCCTGAGGGGTTATTTCTTGGTGTTTGGGAGCTACTGTCACAAACAGTACAAATAGGAACTGATGTAGAGAAACATTTCATTTTTACAAAACCTGTGTGAAGACTAGTAAAAAATCACTTATGCTCCTTTGTAGTTAATAAATGTGATTAGTAGACGTAGGGCCATTAATCCTTCGGTCCGGCGGGATCTCATTTCCTTTTCAGCTGTTATGGTGACGTAAGATTATTGGAAAATGCTAAGGAGAGACTGTCAGCTTATTTCTTTTAAAAGCAGGGCCATCTTATTATAACCACGGGGCGGTTTATGGATTTGGATGCATCACCCCTTCTTCACCTCCTCCTGTTTTCTATTGTTACGTTAATAAACTACACTGACAGTTTCGCAGTTTGTCCATCTTTTTATCAGACATGTTTCCTGATCTCATTCCTCTGTTGTCAACTCCCTTCCTGGAGAGAAGGGTGTGTTATTATGTGTGTGTGTGTGTGTGTGTGGGCTGAATTTAGTGTTTCTGTTACCAGGAAAGGCTGAACGGTTGAAGGCCTGAGCTGCCACATACCATCTGTGGCAGAGAGTATTTTGTGTGTTGATGAATGATGTTTCATACGTGTTTGATTACTTTTGCTTTTACATGTGTGTTGGTTTGGTGGGTACTCTTTGGGGTGTGGTTAGTTAATGTTTGAGCGGGAGCTGCCATACGCGCTAAATGTGGTTTACAGTTGAAAGGGTGCTAGGTGATGCATCATCTAAACACAAGCAAGCCGTTATTGTAGTGTTTTAGTATGACTTGTCCCGCCTCAGAAACCAAATCGTGTTGCTGTGATGTTTAATTAAATGTTTCTGTCGCCATACTTCTAATTTGCTTTCACACAAAGTAACAACTTGCACCCGTTTCATGGTTTCTGTACATATTTTTCTTTAAGAGTTTTAAGAATTTCTCCTTGTTGTAGTATTTTGACCTCTAGTTTTATCTGTCTGTGCTGCTCAGGGAAGCCTCAGTATAACCATACCGGAGAGATCATAGATGGCATCGACATGCGTGCCGAAGTGGGTCTCCTATCCAGAAACATTCTCATTTATGGAGAAATGGAAAACTCCTGCTACGGAGACAACATGTGTCAGTTCTACAACCATGACACCTTTGGAGGCCACATCAAGGTATGCATGTGTACCATGTTTAGATATCTTTAAGAGGACCAAAAATTGGAATGATACTATATTTGTGGGGACCAACAGTGGGGATAAAATGCCTGTTGACATGAGTTTGAAGGCATTTTTGAGACTCAAAATGTGGTTTTAGTGTCAGGGTTACAATTAGGTTTTGATTATGGTTAGGATTAGGCATTCATTTTTGATGGTTAGGGTAAGCGGCTAGAAAAAGCTTTATGTCAATTAGATGTCCCCACAGAGATATGAAAACAAGACTGTGTGTAAATTTATTGCACATTTACTTTGTGCCGATCTTTCTGCATGAGGTGGCATGACTGTTCTTTCCTGTTAAAGGTTGCTATTCAGAGTCTGTTTGACAGTTTCCTCACTGTGAAGATGAACGGTGCATACATTCTACATTTGTGTACTGGCCTATGTGAGAGGTGTTGTTTACCATCACAGTTTCTGTTTGAATCTATATGAAAGACTCTTCTTCAGACTCTTCTTCAGAAGGCTCAGCACAAACTGCAAACGCAGCAGGCACATGAGGATTAAACATGTAGATTTATCTCTGCTGTCTAGCATGGGTCCCAGTGTAGTCGGTGAGCTCACTGTAATTTTGTATGATTTCATTCAAATTGGTGGCAAATGGATGTAAACATTCCTCAGAGTCTATGTAATTTGCCCCCCATGTGCTAAACAAAAGACTTTGTTTCCATGTTAACAGCTTTCTAACTGTAACCTCAAAGTACACCAGACGGACACATGAAGCTGAAAAGTCAGCGTTTTCTTTGTAATTAGGCCTTCCATGCCGGCAAAAAGCCATCTGTCATGTCTGCCAAATCGAGTTTAGCACAGTTCAGCACCATGCGTTTCATGTTTCAATTTATCTGTCCAGTGAGTTGCCCTTTCTCTTATTTTAAGTAGAGATGGCACGATACCACTTTTTTATGTCCGATACCGATATCATAAATTTGGATATCTGCCGATACCGATATGAATCCGATATAGTGTTTTTTAATCAACAAAACTGTTTTTTAAAATATCTTGCTGCATTTTGCAAGTCTGCAAGTTCATACTCAAGTTTAAAACAACAACTACACTAAAGCTATTCTGTTATACCTGTATACAAAAAAAATATTTCATAGTTCAGCAATACTGATCAATCTAATAAACTTAGACCTACACCATCCTCCCTATTCTGGTATTTTAAAGAGTACTTAGCGTAAATATTAAGCAACCTAACTAATAGGGTTCCAACTCCCAGCAACAACAAAAATAAATAAATAAAAAATAAGGAACCACCCCTCACGCGCCACCTCATGATGCTTAATCGACGTAATCAACCTTAATTTGATGCAGTGTGAAAAAAAATGCACAGAAATCAATTATTTTTCAAGAAATATTAAATAGATTCAACATCTTTCTTCAACAAAATTGCAGACTGCACAGATGGTACCTTCCCAAAGTAAAAAGTACTATAGCTTACTAGGGTATATATTAGACTTAATAGTCACTATATACAGTAATTGACTTCTATTCATTTTACATCAAATTAAAACTTTGGGTGTCAGATAATTATTTATTAAAAGCTCGACATTTTAAACGAGAATAAGAAAGAAAAGTATGTCTTTGTGCCCCCTTTTCCCTGTTCATGCCCTATCGGCCCCCCTGGCTAAACTTTGCTAGATCCGCCCCTGCACAGTTACCAGCGTCAGCTACGTAGAAAAAGATCCTGGTGTAGAAAGAAATATTAAATAAATTCTAACAACAGCTTATCAAGCTTAAACGTTCTGCTGTTGTTCAGCCGCTGGTTTCCTCTTTCTGGTGCAAAGTGGGCCAAAAACAAACAAGAGAGACGGACTCGCGACAGAAAAGCCGATCAGCTGATCATTTAAGCAGTTTCATGATTGAAGTAGCAGCCGGAGAGCGAGAGGCAGTCGCTTGTTAAGCTTAACGTGGGAATGCTTTACAAACATTCAGAGATGGACTTACACACTTGCTTTACTTCTCTCGGGGATAACTTTGTCGGAGATGAAATGCCAGGTTGCTAGCGAAGCTCCACATGCTATCCAGACCACCGGTCCGGCATGCCACAGCTGCTCTATCACGTGATGCATACTGCTTCGACTGCTAACGTTCTGAGGTGAGTTACGGCGTGTTGCAAGTTTTGCGAGGTGCTTTCGTGATATTTAATGGATCGGATTACATTTTTTATTTTTCTCCGATATCCGATCCAGTAATTTAGGTCAGTATCGGACCGATACCGATACGTAATATCGGATCGGTCCATCTCTAATTTTAAGTCAGGTTGACTCTGTGGAGTGGAATCTACTGTTGAAACAATTAGTTCGTGTGTGTGTTTATGTAAGCGAGGGTGAGGGTCAGTGTTTACTGTGCGTACTTGAGTTTCAGTGAGCTGAAAGGGTTGGCCAATACCTTCTTAACAGAAACCAGATCCTGCTGATTTTGCCATACCCACAAAAAAGACCTCCTAGACAGCACTGAACATTTGTTTGTATCGTTTTATTTGTATGCATTCATGTGTGACTATGTGCTGTGCGCATCTCTGTGCGTGCGTAACTTTTAATTTATGCTTCTGTAATTCACGGCTTACTCACCAGCATCAGGGGTTTTGAAACGGCTCGACTCACAGAGCGCGGTGCCAGATGGGCTAAAGTTTATATCCCAGTGCGGTCACTGGCGAACGCAGACAGTTGTAATGGTTTAATTTATTACTTTAGTCAGCCAGCATTTGTTACGCGGACCACAAGTCCGGCGTCATTTGCTTTTGTCGTGGGTGGGAGCTCATTGTACTCTCTCCTCAACACCTACAGATTCTCAGTAACTTCTCATCAGTGCATCTGTCCTACGTGGAGTTAAAGAACATGGGTCAGCAGGCTAGAACAAGCCGCTACCCCCTCCACTTCCACATGTGTGGGGATGTCGACCAGAAGGGAGGCTACGCAGAGGCCACCTTTGTGGACGGACTCTCCATACACCACTCCTTCTCCCGCTGTCTCACCATCCACGCCACCAACGGCCTGCTGGTTAGTAAAGCCTTTTAAAATGTGTTGAATACGTCACTGTATGTGAGAATGTAGAAAACCATACATGAGTCATAGTGTTAATAATGAGCAGCATATTGTGGGAAACTGGTGGTTTGTCACAAAGCTCATCAACTGTATCCTCCAACGCCTGATTACTGTAAAGGCTTGCATCCACTTTTCTTTTTCCCCATCTCCTTTATATTCACTCTCAACCTTTCCTGTTCCATCTCTTTCACACTTATAGAATATCTTAGTCTCTTTAGAAAGATGTAGAAGTTTTTAATATACAGTGGTGTGTTTGGCCTTTTCCTAATTTCCTGTTTTTGTATGTTTGACACAATTAAATGTTCCAGATCATCAAACACATTTAAATATTAGATTACGAAATGAAACACAAATTGTAGTTTCTAAATTAAGATGTTTTATTAAGGGGAAAAAAATTCCAAACCTACATGCCTCTGTGTGAAAAAGCGATTGAACCTAAGCCTAATAACTGGCTGGGCCACCCTTAGAAGCAACAACTGCAATCAAGCGTTTCCAATAACTGGTATTGAGAGCACTGTGGGGGGTGTTTGGCCCACTTATCTTTTCAGAATTGTTGTAATTCAGCTACGTTTAAGGTTTTTCGAACATTAACTTGCTTTTTACACTTGTACTACAGCATCTTAGTCTGATTCAGGTCACTCCAAAGTCTCCTTTTTTTTTCTTAAGCCATTCAGAGGTGGAGTTGCTGGTGTGTTTTGGATCATTGTCCTGCTGCAGAACCCAAGTGTGCTCCAGCTTGAGGTCACGAACAGATTCTTTGATGAAAACAGATGTTTTGGTAGACAGCAGAATTCATGGTTAGATTTACCACAGCAAGTCTTCCAGGCCCCGAGGCAGCAAAACATTCCCAGACCAGCACACTACCACCACCATATTTTACTGTTAGTATGAGGTGTTATGTGAAATGCTGTTTTAGTTTTATGCCAGATGTAACGGGACTCAGACCTTCAAAAAGTTCAGCTTTTGTCTCGTCAGTCCACAGAATATTTTCCCAAAAGTCTTTGGGATAATCAAATGTTTTTTGGTAAATGTGAGATGAGCCTTCATGTTCTTTTTGGTCAGTTTTTGTCTTGAACTCTCCCATGGCTGCCATCGTTGCCCAGTCTCTTTCTCATTGATGAATCATAAACTCTGACTTTAAGCGAGACATGTAGAAGCTTAATGTTGTTCTGGGTTCTTTCGTGATCTTCTGGATGAGTTGTCGATGCTTCATCACTGTTCACAAAGTTTTTTCCATTTGTGTATAATAGTTCCCATCATGTTTCACTGGAGTCCCAAAGCCTTAGATATTGCATCGTAACCCTTTCCAGACTGACAGATGTCAGTGACTTTGTTTCCTAGGTGTTTCTTTAGATTGTGGCATGTTGTGTTGCTTTTTTTTTTTTTTTTTTGCCTGTCCCATTTGGTTCTTTAGCCATCAGAATTGTTGTCTGAAGACCAACAAGGATACCCAATGGATTTACTTTGCCAAATGGATCATCACAGCCTTGCTGTATTGGTCCATTTGATCAACCTTTGTTGTTATTATTTATTAGGGGTGCAACGATACACAAAATTCACGGTTCGGTTCGATTCTTTGGTGTCACGGTTCGATATTTTTTCGATACAAAAAAAATGTTCATGCCTTTTTAATTTGTCATTTATTAAAATTATAAATATATATTTTAACTCAAAAGTACAGTTTTTAAATTTAATGTTGCTGAAACAAAAGTAATTAAAAAAAAAATATATATCTCAGGGCTCTCAAAATTTCAAAGTCCCTGGTAGCCCTTCGGGCAGGGACTCTTCAGTTTTTGGTAGCCCAAAATAAATGTAAGTAGTCCGAATAAAAAAGAGAGCAATTTTTTGATTGATGTTTTGTTTCCTGTTTTGTTTCCTTTACAATATTATACATTAAAGTATAATATTGTATAAAAATTACAATCATCAACTCAAATACTTGGTTCTAATTGAACAGAAATTTCTATGAACTTGTAAGAACTGTGTAGAACATGAATCAGTCTGTGTCAGATCCTGAATTTAAAATTTCCACTGAAGTCACGGGTAAGAGACAAGTGGAACCAAGATCTAGGCCATTTGCTTTTTGAAGTTTGCAAAGACTGCTAAATTTTGCCAGTGGTAGTTCACTCTTTGCAACATAGTACGCTGTTATAAACAGATTTTTCAGGTTTATTTTTAGTATGTTATTTGCAATTGGTGTTTGTTCTGGGAAAGATATTGCAGACTGAGCAATAATGCATTTCTTGCATTTCTCATGGCTTCTAATTGGGGGCCTTTTTTAAAATGACTGGTCCCAGTAACAAAGGCGCTTGTCGACTCAGAAATTGAGAGAAAACCAACAACACACCCGGCAGAACATTATGTTATTTACACTGGTGCACATAAGTGGTCCGCAGGTGCGCATTCGCTGTCAAAATAAAAGACGCGCACCAGATAAGAAGTTGCAACGCGCGTTTGCGTCCATATAAAAAGCACTGTTTTTGTCCGCTAGAGTGGGATTTTCACGGCACATTCCGCACCACATCTCTGTGCGTTCATCATTTGTTTGAAGCCAGATCACCTCCTGCAACCACTTTTCCGAGAATACGCGCTTCTTTTGTGGTTCGGACTCCTTCTGACATTTCTTTGGAGGTGGAGGAACACCAAAGTAATTGCTTAAAGGAGCTTCTTCGACATCTTTAAGAGTTTTAAACAAATGTCTGTCCTCCTCCAGAAAATCTTATGTATGCAAACATGTGTTGCAACTTCATATCTTGTGCTCGTTTTTTTTCTTTTTTCTTTTTTTTTTCTTTGACAGCGAATGCGCACCTGCGGACCACTTATGTGCAGCCCTGGTTATTTAGCTCGTCATATTGCAGCCACAGAGATTCTTTTGTCCATGAAACCATAAAGCTGCACTTTCTTTTTGCCTTATAGTCTGATTTGTCATAACTTTTCCGTTTTGTGGTAAGCTTTTCTTTGGCTGTCACTTCTTCACCCTGACCTGTCTTATTTGGCTCAGCAGAACTAAAATATATATCCTGCTGCTTTTACACACACACACATAACCGTCAGCGATTCTCTGCGCGATCAACCTCTCATATGTTTAAGCTTGCTGCAGGAAATTTCACTTGTCATGTTTGCATAGTAAGCTAACGATTGATAAGACGATGTCAGAGGAATTGGTGCGCAAATTATCATCACTCAGTGATGCCGCTCTCTATACATAGTTCACACGATTGCAAAGTGAAAGCAAAAAACAAGCGCAAATTCAAACGCGATTTCAATATGTCACATATTGACGGTGGCTCACCGATGCCAATGACATATTGTAGCGGGTCAGGGCTGTTCGGGGTTCTGTTTGTACAGTTATGTTTTGTTTATGTTGCCATAGTGACGGGTGACGCCCTCTCGCTGCGACGGTGTGTCCTTCCGGGGTCAGAGGGCGCCTTGTGTGTTGTTGTTGTTGTTGCTGTGCGGTTGCCGCCCTGAGCAGTTAGCTAGCGGCAGTGTTCTTCTGCAGATGTCAATAAACGGCTGTGCTCCCTGGCTAGCTCACGGGAAGCAAGACCAAACGACACCTCCGTCTCCTCGTTGTCTGAGCTCGCCACATTGGTGTCAGAAGTGGGATGATGGTGGCACCCCATGTTCTGACCCGAGTGACTTTTCCCCCGCCGGTCGTGACTGGCCGGTGCACCAAAAGAAGGCACCTGGACATTTGCAGGACTTTGTGTGGGGCAATGGGGTCGTCGGGGACGACTGACCCCTTAGGTGGGGGGCTATGTAGCGGGTCAGGACTGTTCGGGGTTCTGTTTGTACAGTTATGTTTTGTTTATGTTGCCATAGTGACGGGTGACGCCCTCTCGCTGCGACGGTGTGTCCTTCCGGGGTCAGAGGGCGCTCTGTGTGTTGTTGTTGCTGTGGTTGCTGCGCTGAGCAGTTAGCTAGCGGCAGTGTTCTTCTGCAGATGTCAATAAACGGCTGTGCTCCCTGGCTAGCTCACGGGAAGCAAGACCAAACGACACCTCAGTCTCCTCCTTGTCTGAGCTCGCCACAATATTAAACATATCAGGTCCCCATAAGGAGAATCATGTGCTAACGGCTGTCTAAATGACTCGGGTAAAGTTTGTAGCATGCATGCTTGTTGTTTTTGTCTGCTTCCACTTGTCTTTGCACTAGGATGATGTCGGCGTAAATGTGCAGTCATATTCGTTGTGTTTCCACTAGTGCTGTCAGCGTTAATCTCGTTGAAATGACGTTAACGCCACAACACGGCAAATCTCCGTTAACGAGCTACCCCTGCGTGGGGCTAGAAGGCCAACACATTAACGAGCTAACTGCGCTAACACACTAGTTCCCACCCATGTAATTGAGCATTGCATGGCACATCCAACATGTGCCGAAAGCCGAAAGCACTGTATGAACGGTTCAATATCGATACCAGTATCGTTGCACCCCTATTATTTATTTTATTTTATTTTATTTTCAGTTGTTACAGATGGGACAGACATGACTGAGGGATAGGAAAGGGAGAAAGAAAGATGAAGGAAAAGGAAAAACAGAAGGGAAGAGGGACAGTGAGAAAGGGCACTTAAAAAGAGAAAGAAGAGAAAAAAAATCTCCTGGATCACCTGTTGAGAGAAAACAAGCAAAAGAAACAGAGCAACATACCAAACACAACACCATCACATTAATCTAGCTAAGTGTAAACAGCAGTAAATACTAAATATTGAATGTTGTTGTGTAGCAAGCAGGACCGACAGCGCACAATGTGCTTTGACGTAGCAGCCAATAAAGGTGTAGTTTATGTCTATGAACAGTGAACACCCGTGTGCACACCTGTGTGGATCAGCGCGCTTGTATTCAAAAGGTTTCTCCATGTAATGGCCTGCTAGAGCAGCGGTGCCCAACCTTTTTTGTGCCACGGACCGGTTTATGCCCGACAATATTTTCACGGACCGGCTTTTAAGGTGTCGCGGATAAATACAACAAAATAAAACTAGTACCTGTACCGAAAAAAGGAAGATTTATTCATAACACACGTGAACAGTCCCAGGAAAACAGAGTTAACGATAAAAACAATAACAAAATAACACTGAAAACCATACATTTCACACCCGAGCCTCAACTCTCGCGGCCCGGTAGCAAACGACTCGCGGACCGGTACCGGTCCGAGGCCCGGGGGTTGGGGACTGCTGTGCTAGAGGATGTAGAGAGCCATAGCCCTGTCCACCAGGGCGTGAAGCAGGCATGGAGGAGATCCAGGCTCCAGACATCCAGAGTGCGAGAGCCCAAGGAGGACCACCGGAGGGGCATCCGTGCCCCCCTCCTGGGAAGAGCTGAAGAGAGCCCCAGATGAGGAGTCACCCAGTAGCCACGGAGCAGAAGCCAGAGGGGGCTGCAGTGGCGTGCCCGCCGGCTCAGCCGGCAGCCAGCTGAGCCAGAGTGAACCGAGCCACAGGCCCAGAGGCCGGAGGCCCGAGGGCCCCCTTTGCCCCGGAAGAGGCCTGACCGGGCAACAGGCACCAGGCCCCCCCAAGTAGTCATCGGGGGTGAGCTGGTACATACCTGAGCGCCCAGCCCCGGACACCAAGAACCACCAACACACCGACCCCTGAGGGCATCAGTTACCGGCAGGGAGTGTGGTGAGGGGAGATAGGCCTGGGAGTTCCCAGAGAGGTGTTGCTTTTCAAGATCTTTTAACTGGTTTCATTTTGTCAGACAGGTTCTAACAGGTCTGCCGGTAATCATGCTTGAGCGTGTTTAGTTAAACTGAACTTAGTCACAGTTAATTCATGATTATAAAGAGGGCAATTACTTTGTCACACAGAACCAGGTAGGTTTGGATAACTTGTCTCCTTTAATAAATGAAATCAACATTTAGAAACTGCATTTTATTTTTACTTAGGTTATCTTTGTCTAATATTAAAAATTGTGATCAAAAGTGTGATAAATATGAAAAACAGTAGGAGATCAGGAAGGGGTCAAACACTTCTCACACCACTGTACTTGTTGGATAAAGGTAGTTATACACAGAGGTACTAACTTAGCTCAGCTAAATCACACTGTCTGTATGTGGTCAGTGACTGAAGGGTTCAGGTTTGTTTTTAATTTTGTTTTGAGTCCGCATCGTTGAAGCTCTGAGCCTAACTGTACAGAGGAAATTGAGTTCATTTATGGTGCATGTCATTGTTTGACTTGGCACCAGAAGGTAAACAAGAAAAACTGAAGTGACCCTGTAAGTATTCTCCTGTTGACCATCTTCTACAGTTTTTCTCTACATACCAAAGCTTCAGCAGTAAGAGGAAAATCGTTCAGAAATTTTAACTATTTAAGGAGACAGGCACTTCTCGCGTTTTGGCCATATTGTATTTCTCCTTTGGGGTGTTAAATTTCATTCCGTTTTATTATACAGGAAAAGGAACATATAATGGGCTGCATGGAACTGGCCTGGATCAGTTAAAACTGGTTTACAGCAGTTCTTTTCTGCAGGACATAAGTTTGAATCACATTGCAAAACATAACAAAATAAAAACGACCAACAAAAAAAACTTCTGCAAAGACAGAGACGATGGACACAAAAAGATTTTATATGCCTGTTTGAAATGTGTGAAGGAGCTTGTTGCTCTAATGCAAAACAGGTATCTTTGATTATATCTTAACATAGCTATTGCTGTTATTGTCAAAGTAGTCTAAAAGTCTCTTGTCCAAGCTCTTTTGTTTTGTTTTTTTTTTCTCTTAATTTTTGTTTTGTGTTCCATTTCTGGGAAGGTCAAGGACACTATAGGCTACGACACCTTGGGCCACTGTTTTTTCCTTGAGGATGGGATTGAGCAGCGCAACACTTTCTACCACAACCTTGGCCTCCTGACCCGACCTGGGACTCTTTTACCCACCGATCGCAATGAGACCCTCTGCCTCAGCATCAAGGACAAAGTCTACAAGGGCTACACTCCCTCGCCCAGTACAGAGTGCAAGTAAGAGAACAGGACGATGATGTACATTTGTGGTTACAGATATAAGGAATCACATCGGCATCAGCATAACGTTTCCACTCTGTCATCAAAAACATGTCTGATTAGTCACAATACTTAGATATCATAGATTTGTACTGGGATAAAACCACTTTTCGTATCTTTTATACGTGTTTGTATGTTAACTATGATGTTTTTTTTTTAAATGTCCTTTCATTGGATTGAAACATCTTTGTTTTTATTTATACCAACAGAGTATAAAGGGTATAGGTATATATAAAGGGTTATTTGATTTCCATTTTTAAAAATGCAATGCCTGCATTTTAGATTAAAAGTGGAACAAATCATACCCATTAGCCGTGAGAAAGCATGTGTGGTGGTGCAGACGTATTTTGAGAAGGGACAGATGGTCTGTGTGAGAGAGATATTGGCAAGGTGGTTTTATCCAGGCAATAACAACATCCCCTCTCCATGGGATGTTTTCATGTCATAGCAAGACCAAGAAAAGTGCCTTTGTGAGGAAACAGGAAGGTCTGTTTCCAAGAGCGTGATAGCGTGTGTGTGTCTGTGTCTGTTGGCTGAGCTTTCCCCGTGAAGCGTTTATGTTGGAGAGGCGGATTATTGAGGGAATTTGGGAAATCTCACAGGTTTCTTTGATGTCTGTCTTCTTCTTCTTAATCATATTTTATGATCTGACGAGATACTCCTTCTTTTTTTTTAATATCTCTGTCTACTCATGTGTATGTAATCTTGTGGTTGTTTTTCAGGGCAGTCTCAACATTCTGGATCGCCAACCCCAACAACAACCTCATCAGTAATGCAGCAGCTGGTTCTCAGGTAATAATATCAGAGATATGAAAGAAAAATAACTTTTTCCACGTAGTGCAAGGAAACCTGTGACCAAGAGTAGAACGGCTACTCCTTATTGATAGATTAACTATTATTAAAAAAGCAAAAAAAATAAAGCTACACTGGCTTTGGTGTTCCTGAACTTTACATATTATTAAAGACCTTCATGCTCATAAAAAGTTATCCATCAATAAAAAGGGGATTTAACAGTCCTTAGTGTTTGATAGATGGAGCAATAAATCGGTAAGACCTTTAAATATAAAAGCTAAAAAAAAAGAAAGAAAAGAAATCACTCAATTTTATTTTGGTACAAACTGCTCGGAGGTCCACAGGGGCTATGCTGTGTACTACTTAACAGTGGGGGTATTTCTTTGTTTTGGACTGCAAACTTAAAGAAGCCAGTAAGTTTCTGTGAACTTTAATCTTTCTGCAGGACGTCATCAACATGAGAATAGTGTGACACTCACCCAGATGCACTTGTTGTTATTGTTATTGTTTTTTATGTTCCACCAGCTGATTGTATATCAGTGCTGATAATGAAATTCCTACTCCTCTAGTTTGTCATGGTTATCTTCTGTTTCTCTATTCTACTTCCTCTTCCAGGATGCTGGGATTTGGTTTGTGTTCCACAGCTCTTCCACAGGTGACTCCCATGGCCTGGTGCCAGAGACCAAGGCCGAGCTCACACCTTTGGGGATTTTTTACAACAATCGTGTACACTCCAACTTTAAGGTATTGTTAGTCTTGCTTTTTGTGCACTATGCAGTCCAAGTTCTTGCTGTGCTGTCTCTTTGTGTCTCTGTGCTTTAGCAAGGAGGAGAGAAATACAGTGTTTGTATTCCAAATGACATTGCACATAAATCCCTGTTTGATTACTTAGTTATTGCTAGAAAATGGGAATAGAGACACACACACACGCACTAGTAGGGTCCACAATGGTGCTCTGTTTTGTAATGACAGAAGTCGGGCAGGTGAACTGTAAGCTCTTTGTCCAGCTTCTCTTACAGAGGAAGGAGCCATGAAGGTTAAGACTATGCCTCGGTTATACCACAAGACCAACTCACAGGCCAGGTTTCCATGTACAAAAAAACACAGACAGGCTTAATTTATTTTAACAGGGAAAACGAATCCGTATGTTTAGACACATGTACAGCCTTCGTTCTGTAACTTTACATTTAAGCACGTATCAGGTTCCACGCCAGAAGATACACTAGTGGAGTTGTTTATGTCCCTATAGCAGAAAACCTCCATTTGTACTTGTGGTTTTACTGCATTTTATTGTAATCATGCCTTCCAGGCAGGGCTGTTCATCGACAAAGGAGTGAAGACCACCAATGCCACTGCTGCTGACCCCCGGGAATACCTATGTTTGGACAACAGTGCCAGGTGTGTATGTGTCTAGACACAGACTGCAAACAGATTTGTTGATACTTTAAGTTTTCCATAACTGTTAGTATTACAGCTAAGGGCATGTTGACCACTCGTGGTTACAAATACATAGACCTGGAAGTGATTTTTGGCACATATCCAGCATCCAGTATCCAAGCAGACTATTTAAGAGTCTGCGGTTGGTTATCAAATGCGTCATAGTGTATAGTTATTCTGTGTAAATATTTCAGTATTTGTGGTTTACTTATCTACTGTTTGTTTAGTGCTACTGTCACAAACTGCATGAATTAAGGTATTTGTAGCTCCCTGTTGGATATCAGCTGGGATGTAGCCATTGACAGGGATAGACAGATGGCTTTATAGTGTGCTACTGCATTTTAGTGGAAGGTCTGTCAGATTTGTGTTGACAGAGAAAACAAGACTTTACAGATAGTTTCCACTCTGCAGCTGCCTACCTGAATACAGCCCTCAGCTAGGTGGAAAAAATGTGTCTAGTGAGACTGCGCACTGTGGTCTGTGTGCACAAGTATGAAGGGAGGGATTTTAAATGTTGTTCAAGTGCAGAAGGCACGGGGAGGTTTGTGTTGTGTATTTGCAAGATATGGTAACAGTTGTTAGAAAACGTCTCCAGCGATTTATGTTGTTCTCAGAGGTTTCATCTAGCTCCACAGTTGGTAAAAAAGAATCCCTTGAGCAATGATTTGGCTTTTGACAAGGTTTTAAAAATAACACCCTGAAATGCCACCACAAGGGTGCAAAAGGAACACGAGCCTCCCCCCCCCCTTTTTTTTTTTTTTTTTTTTTTTTTTTTTTTTTTTTTGAACACTATAAAAGTATTTCTGAGAACATTTATGTTCTCAGGAAGAAAGAAACCTTTTGTGACTAATGCCACTATGCCCTCTTCCTATAGTGCCACCTAAAGATGAGCACAGCAATTCAACAGTGGAGTTTTAAACCTTTAATCTAAATTCAGTTATGTATAATTTGCGTGTGTTTGCATGTTATTTAGTGCATTGACTTTCACGAGTACCATATGTACTAAAATTAAAATGGGGAAGTGGTGGGGTTGGTGTGACACTGTGGTAAGCACGAATAATTACAAAGACACTGATGTCGTCATCGAAAAATCCCAAGGAAAATATCAGAAAAGTATTTTTAGTCACAAAGTATTTTTATTGAATTATTTTTAGATTTCGCCCACACCAAAATGCCGACCCTAGTCGTCCTCGGGTGGCAGCTGTCATCGACACTTTGATCTCCTTCAAGAACAACGACTTGGGGGCGTGGATACGCGGTGGAGACATTATCATCAAGAACTCTGGGTGAGACATCTCATTAGCTAGGATTCAGTTTGTGCTGGTTTGGCAGTTTGCTCCAAGTCTTCCAGTGAACCGAGGGTGAGAAAATAAACGAAGGATGTCTTCACAACAAAAAAACATTTTCTAAGACATGTCTTAACATATTATTCTCTTATTTGTTTTTCTGAACAGCTTTGCTGACAATGGAGTGGGATTGTCCTTTGCCAGGTGTGTACTTGTCTAAATCACTCTTTCACTGTGTTTTTAAGCTTTATTTGTTTTTATTGTCGTCCCGCTGGATGGGCTAACTTTTTGTAAGTGATATGATAGCAAGGTGGCTGTTCTTCCTGCAAAGTACAGAAACGATTGCATTAATAATTAACTAATTATCTATTATCCCTTGTTCTCCAGCGATGGCAGCTACCCTAAAGATGAAGGCTCCAGCCAGGAGGTGACGCAATCCCTGTTTGTGGGCGAGAGCCGGAACAGGGGGACGAATGGAGGACAGAATAAATACTGGGGCGTGGGAGGAATTGACGGAAAGATGAGGACGCTACCTAGAAACAGGTGAGGGGAGAGCAATAAGTGAAAGATTAAATAATGAATTGTGGAAAGACATATTTGGAGTGCTAAGGCAAAAGTCCAAATCAAACTTGACTTTTCTCAGGAATTTCAGGGAATAGAGCTGCCAAAGAAATGTAGGCTGGGAAAACAAACAAGGAAGAGAGAAGCCAGCAAGGCAACAGACTTGTTGAAAAGATGGACAGATGAAGGTGTTACAGCTGCTTTTAGCTGATAGTGAGATTGTGAAATGAAATGACATTTAAGTAGTCTATAAAAACATGGTGGTGGCATCACGCACAGCAGTTCTTAGGAAGGAAATGCCTCATGCTGAATTTGGTTGCATAAGAGGAAAGGGAACTTTCTTCACCATTTCAGACCTTTAACACAGCTCCCTTTAGTTTCAGGTAGATGTCACAGTTTCAGTCCTAGTTAGAGGGTTATATATGTAGGGTGTGACACAAGTGAAAAACCCAGATGTTAATGAGCAGTCTGCCCAGCACCATTTGTGACACAAGAGGCTCGTCCTGCTGTAATGCCAAATCAGACAGGGTGGTAAATCCTAATTTCTTGGTTTTGCAATGCCCCAAGGATCTCCTGGCAGCTGTCTCCATGTTTTTTTTTTTTTCCCCCTTTCCGTCTCTTTTATTACAGATATTGTTATACAAGAGAAGAGGAGCTTAAGTAGGATGCTGGAAAATAATTACTGTATTTGAGTTTCAAGAATCAGTGTGTTTGTGGCCACTGTGTAGAGCTTTAAAATCATTTTACGGGCCTCTTCAGTGCCCTGCGACATCTGGCTCGCTCGGTTTAATTGCCGTTGTTGCTGCTGACACTTGTTATTTCTTGCCAGGGGAAACGAGTACATTTTTTTTTTTTTTTTCTGTTTGGTCATTTTTTTCTGGATTTCTTTTAAACATCTCTTAAAATAGCTATCACAGCTATCTTGCACTGACTGTAACATCTACATTGCTAATGTTAACACAGCTGGGTTTTGCCAGTTCATGACTAAAATGGTCCTGTAACCCATGTAAATGATGACTGTTTACCCCAGTCTGGTTTTATATGGTTTTATATATTCCAGCAATTTCCCCGTTGTGGGATCAATAAAGTCTTATCTTATCTTATCTTATCATTCCTCATCTCCACCGTAGGACGTTCCCAATCCGAGGTTTTCAGATCTACGATGGCCCAGTGCGGCTTACACAGAGCACATTTCGTGGCTTTGCCCCCTTAAGCGAAACAAATAAACGCATAACAACCACACCAGAACGAACTACGCCAGAAAACACCACGCGTCATACCAGTGCAGTGGGATTCAACTTGAAGAACACCTGGCAGCTCACCCCTCGAAACAACCTGTCCCAGCTCAGCTTCCACTCCACAGTAAGTAAGGCTCAGTGAGACTTGACTTGGGACGTCATAAGAACATTGAAGCTTTTATTCTTTTTTGTAAATGTGGTGCACTGTCCCAGTGTTGTATTTCCAAAGGGAATGTGTAATATTTGAGCAGTGTTTGAACCTGTTCAGAGACTTTGCTTTCAGTCCAGGTCAGCAGGGATATATCTGTTTATTCAGACAGTAGATGTGAATATTCCTTCTCTGACCCGATTCATTCCCTTGTCCTTCCTTTATTTCTACCTAAAACCAGTGCACCGTACTTTATGCCCACTTTCTCTTTTGTGCTTTGCTCCTATTTGTTATTTACCCCTACAACTATCTTTTCATAGACTGCTTCAAAAAAATTAAAGGAACACTTTTTAATCAGAGTATAGCATCAAGCCACTTAAACATCTAGGATATTGATCCGGTCACTTAAGTAGCACGAGGGTTTTTCAGCTAACGCCAAAACATTTTCAGCTGCTTTGGTGTTAATGAAATTAGCAGCAAGTGCACTAGAGGTGCAACAATGAAACCTCTGCCAACGCAGGAATGTTTTTACAGGTCGAAGACACTGCCATTTTTTCTTTATCTTTCTGACTGTTTTTTCACTAGTTTGCATTTGGGTGAGGTTGTTGTCAATACTGGTGGCATTGGGTGATACCTGGACGCTACAGAGGTCTCCCATCAGAGTCTTACGAGCATGGAGGAGATTCCAGGAGACAGGCAGTTACTCTAGGATGGCTGGTCAGTGCCGTAGAACACAGGTGTCGAACTCCAGGCCTCGAGGGCTGGTGTCCTGCAGGTTTTAGATGTGTCCTTGATCCAACACAGCTGATTTAAATGGCTAAATTACCTCCTCAATATGTCTTGAAGTTCGCCAGAGGCCTGGTAATGAACTGATCACTTGATTCGGGTGTGTTGACCTAGGGTGATATCTAAAACCTGCAGGACACCGGCCCTCGAGGCCTGGAGTTCGACACCCCTGCCGTAGGACTGGTTTCTACTCACTAGTTCAAGGAGGAAGCGGATGAGAACTGCCAGATCCATACAAAATAATCTCCAGCGGGCCAATGGTGTGAATGCCTTTGACCAAACCATAAGAAATAGCCTTCATGGGGTTAACATGAGGGCCAGACTCTCCCTAGTTTGCTGTGTGCTCAGAGCCCTGCACTGTAGAGCTTGACTGGCATTTGCCATAGAATACCAGGATTGTCAGGTCCACCACTTGGGCCTATGCTCTTCATAGATGTGCTCAGGGTGAATCTGCTCTCATTTGGAGGGGATACACAGGCTGAACAACGGCACTCTGACTGCCATTAGGTATTAGAATAAAATCCTCGGACTCGTTGTCAGACCCTATGCTGGTGCAGTGAGTCTTGGGTTCCTCCTGGTGCACAACAATTCCCGATCTCATGTGGTGAGAGTGCAGGCGGTTCCTGAAGGATGAAGGAGCTGAAACCACTGACTGATTCCCATGCTTGCCTCGCTAAAATTCCAGGAGCTCCGTGATGCCCTGGTCCAAATTTGGGAGGAGATCCCCCAGGACACCATCAGTGTTCTCATTAGGAGCATGCCCCAACTTTCTCAGGCATGCAGCCAAGCATCTGGGGACCATATGAATTACTGAGTACCCTTTTGAGTTGCAGCAGTTAAAATGGACTAGCCTGCTACATGATTTTTTTTTTATTTTTTCAATTCGATTTTAAAGATGTATTTCCATCAAACTTTCCTTTAGTTCCTACCTAACACATTACCCAGTCTATACCAGCATTGATGTCCAGCATGAAGATTTTTACCCTTTAGATCTGATGTGTTTTCAAAGAGTTTGTTTAACTTGTTAGTGTGTTTGGGTCAGAGGCCTGGCAGAAACAGAATCGGGAGTCGTTTCAGGCAGAAAGAACACAGAAGAATAAAGGAGCCATCTTTCAGAATCAGGCCTGTGCAGAAACTGTTGTAAATCACTGGCGCCCTCTTGTGGGGTCATTGTACAGTGCAGTGTTTTTTATCCAAAGGCAACCTTTAATAGGCTAATTTGTCAAGTAGCTTGATTGGAGATTTCAGTTTGGCACATAAACTTTGAAAGATGCACAGCCAAGAAACCAAAAAAATATAATGCAGTTATATTACCTGTCCTTATGCAGTGCAAACAGACCTCTATAAAAAAAATGTAAGTGAGCTGTCCCAGGAATATGGAGAAGATCATTATGGAAACGATGGAAAGTTAAGCAGGTATCTGCTTAACTTAGATTAAAAATCACCTCTCAGTAAGTAACACAAATAAACTCCTCAGGTACATCTTCGTGCATTCTTTGGACAACCTGGAGAGTGGTTTGATGAAAACAACCTGGACGGTGACAAAACCTCCATCTTTCACGATGTGGACGGCTCAGTGACAGGCTACAGTGACACCTACGTTGGCCGAGCAGACAACTACCTGATCCAACATCCTGGCTGTGTGAAAAACCTGAAGTGGAATGGAGTGATATGCAGCGGTCGCTACTCTCAGGTACAGCGCACTCGAGTCTGCACCTCAGTATTGTTCTGTCCTTCTGATGTAAAAGTGATTGTTACATTCCACAACATCCTCCTCTCTTCTAGGTGTACATCCAGACCCAAGGAGCCCCTAGCCTGAGTTTATCCATCAGCAGAGATGAATACCCTAATTCTCCTCTGTTACTGAGGGGGATTAACAGCCAGGGGGCGTCGTCCCAGCAGTACCAGCCCATCCTGATGATGAGCAAGAGCTACACTCTGCACTGGAGTGGGCCTGCGCCCAGAGAAATGGTCCTCTCTCTCATTAACTTTGATAAGTGAGTAATAAGAATGACTGTGTGTGTTCGCCTCTTCAGCCACTGCTAGTCCAAGTCTTGAAATATCTGTAATGTCCTGCAAGTGAGGATGCAACACACTGCATTGAAGGGTCGTGTACTGATGTTTTCAACCACTTTCAAACTGCTCTTTCATTCACTCAGGGATGACTGGGTGCTGGTGGGACTCTGTTATCCGTCAGACACCACTTTTCAGATTATGTCCGACACATACGACAGGCAAAGCAACACGTTTGATGACATCACAGACTACGGCACCGTGTTATCCTTCCCAGAGCTGCAGAAAAAGACAATGGAGAGGAAGTACTACTTTGACCAGACTGCTGGGTGAGATGAAAGATTGTTTTTCCTTTTCCTTGTTTGAACTCTCAGTTGGAAATACTGCAATGTGATGACTGTAGGAGATTTGGTTTTTTAATAAAAAATGAGATCAATTTTATTTCAATTGTGTTTTTTTTTTTTTTAATCCCTCGGTGACTCTACTGAGTTTCTAAAAGTTTGTTTCTCATCATCCCCAGCTTATTGTGGCTCTACCTTCGGGCCCGGCATGGTCGTGATGGTCACAGCTACTGTTCTGTTAAAGGCTGTGAAAGAGTGAAGATCACGGCCACTACATCCTCCAAAGAGACCTGTAACTGTACAGCCAAAGCTTACCCCAAGTATGCCAAGGCTCCCTCAGTCGTGGTGCCTATGCCGGCTCTAAACACGCAGCCCTGCAGAGACTGCGGTGCTAAACAGGTTTGTTAACATTTAAAGTGACCTCTTCATTTGGTCAATTAAATCCAAAGCTACTACCGCTGATCGACATGCGTCTGTCTCAGCTTGTGTTTTCCAGTGAGCCATGGACCTCCTATCTCCAGACTCAAGTGAAGTCTCTCAGCATTAAAGAGCAGCAGCGAGGAGATAACGTCTCCTTTATCACTGTAAGCAAAACTGCCAGGCACATAAAAATACACCCAAACACTTTATCTTCATGTTTTAAACTTCAGATTTAAAACGGGGTTTATTTAATCCAATTTCTTTGCTGTAATTCCCCAAGGTGAATGAGATCACCATGTCCTTCTCACAGCCGGGGTTTTTCCTGGTCTCAGTGGATGCCTGCTCTGGAAAAGTCACCAAGAAAACCTCATTTAGTAAAGTGGATAAAAAGATGGAAACATACCTAAAAACTGACATACCAAACAGGTGAGGCAGGGCAAAACTGATAAATAAATACACAAAACAAATCAAGTTCGTAAATATGCACAATAAATAGAAAATTCCCATAAAAATAAAAGTTGACAGGAAATCAAACCTATCGCTGGGATTCAGACAGGGATTATCCACACCGGAGACACTTGTGTAACTAGATTTCATCAAAATAAAAAAAATCTTGAAACAATTATTTTAAAAATTACAGAATAAACTGCACAATCTAAATTGCTCCTCATAGCTCTCCCCAAAGTTTGCCCCTTTGACAGACAGACATCACTCTTTTAATGACTTATTTGAACCTTTTCTCTTCATCTCTAACTTCAAACAACTGATAATGCAGTTTGTAGTGCAGTGTTAATAAAAGACTATGAAAATAAACTAACATTTTAAGGGTTAGGTGTAGTTTAATAAATGGTCTGTTTTGTTTAGTTCATTATAATCCAGTCCATTTATTATTCAGCTTTCTGTTGCAGTGTAAATAAACTGAATTAGCTTTTGTTTTGTATGTTTCCCCCAAAAATCACGCAGCAGGTAATTCATAGAACTATTAGGGAACAATACAGTGTTTTTGATTTAAGATATTTGAACTTTTATATTAAATTATGTAGTTCTAGACATGTTTTTTATGAGCTTTCCAACATAACTCATTTTTAATTTTAGTTTCTATTTTGACATTGTTCGTCATAATATTGACTTCATTATTTATTTGACCGTCACTAAATATTAGATATTCTATTTTTTCATTTGGTGATAAATTACTAAGATCAAAGCATTTTTTGTAAAATGTTTCCCTCTGTATTCAGGGCGTGTTTTAAACTTTGGGAAAAAGGAATATAAATGAGTGTTTTCAGGAAGTAAAATGTATTTTAATAATTCCTTGTGTGGGTTTTGGTTTGGGTTAACGTGGTTTTCCTTTTTTCTTTTTTTTTGGATGACACTATAATATGTCTTATGGTTGTAGAGTGGCTTTTTTAGAAGTATTTATTTCCTCCAGGTCAATAGTCCTCGTGGCAACGTGGGGACAGTCGGGGGAGCTGGTCAATATCGCACCACATCTGGTCTCTCTTGGTGTGGCCAAAGATCCTGATCTGCATAGTAAAGGTTAGTACTACTTTAGTTTGTCTGTCTATCTGTATTTTAGATTTCTTTTACATGCCTTTTCCCCCGCTCCTTTTATCGCAGAGAGTCTGGCACTTTGGGGCTTCCGAGGGAGTTCCTCACCTCCTTTTTGGGTTTCACTACTGGCTGGACAAGGCGATGACGTCTTAGGGCTGCAGGAGCGCTACTTGCCTCTGGGCTTGGAGATGTATGGCTGTCCGCGACCTGCAACTCAAAAACGCAAAGACCTAGAGCTTCTGAGAAAAGCCACAGGACAACAATAACCAATGTGAACTGTACATGTTACCTAGCCGTAATGCTGTTGCACACAGATACACAAACACAGCCATTTGATGAATGTGAACTGCTGAACCTTTAATTTATTAACGATGACAAAGATGTTTACTGCTTTCAAGAGGAATGAAAGTGGGGTTTTTTATGAATCGAATGAATTTTTGTGTATGTACGCGTGTGTATGTATGTGTCAGTATGCCTTTGGGCCATGAAGTCAATGCACTTTCCTTTTTATATACACACAACCTGCCTTACTAGCCAGAGTGACGTAATGGAGCTTTACAGTAACAAAGGAGAAGAAACAAACCCAAAGTAATCCTGCAAGATCTACCTACCTGTCCTATTTATTGTGCAGTAATTGACTCTGAACACAGAACCCAATTCATTGCATACACAGATCAAAATGTAATTATGAGAATAAATGACTTTGATTTGACGTGAAAGCGAAATAAGATGGATTTGATGTGCTCAGGTCGAAGGAAGTGATAAAAACAAATGTCATTGCCTCTGAGATGTGAATGGCAGTATTAAGCCAAAAACCGTTGTTAATGTGGTTTAGTCGCATTGGTGATTAATACTGCAAATCTCCTTTAAAACATAACCATAACAAGCCATATTCTATCGAAATAATCATGTAGATGCATAATAATACTGTGTGTAAAATTAATCTGACTGTTTTTGGCCTTTCTTGTGTACAAAAACCCCTTAAAAATAACAGACTTCTGTGCAGGTGACTCCTTTTATATTTGACATGTTGCAATAGATTCTCTTTAAACTGGAAAACCTCTGAATCTCGTGCAGCTCTACATCTGAGATCTTTAAGCACCTTTTTATGGATTTCTTTACAGACTTACTTTTTTTTTTTTTCCCCTCCTCATGTTTGTATTTGTCTTTTAACAGTGATGGTGTGGCAAGTGTTGGCCACAAATACTTTTCCTCTATTTTTTGTTTTGTCTTCTCAAACAGAAATGAATGTTTTACCTTTCATCTGCCTCATTCATGTGCATTATTGCCACAACAGTATGGTAACATATAGCTCTAGGTTGCCGTTTCCTTTTTTCTTTCTTAGTTTGTATCTGTGCTGTACAGCAGTAACAGTAAAAGTATCATATTTTAGCTGTAAAGGTTACACGGCTTTATTTTGAGACTATTTTAATCTTTACCGTGAGCAGGGCTCCCCCACTGAGCGATGATGAGTAGTTGTGACTGTGTGAGTAAATGTCTGATCATGTAAGGTGAAGGGATGACCTCGCTGCCTTTTAACCACTCTACTGTTAAAAAGAGCAAAAGACCGAGAGATGGGTTCAGTCCCTTTGCCTTTTCCTTAAGTTGAAGATTCATCGATGCACAAGTGAGTTGTTTGTTTTGTTTTTCTTCTTAAGATTAGGGGTGAACTTTGTAAATAAGAAATTGAACTGTACATGTAATGGAAAGTAGACTCCCATTAATGTGTGTATTTTATTTGTTTTTGTTTCTTATTAATTGATAAAAGATTAGGAAAAAACATCTTTCCTGCAATTTGTCATGAAATTGCCAAACAAATAAAGTTGTTTTGTTTTAAAGTCACATGTTGGTTGCTTCAGTAGCTAACGGATGGCCTCTCTCTTGTTGCTCTGTGGTCCAGGACTTTGCATCTGTTATACAGCGTCACCACTTGGGGGTAGCCTAGTGTTATTTGTTTGTCTCTCTTTGTTTTTGTTTTTAGGACTTTAGGATTCTCGCCTTTAACTCTACATTTTGATATTCAGTATGCTGAAAATAAGTTTGAAATTACAAACTCTTTTTCCAGGAATAATATTTTACTTACTTTTTAAATACAGTAGCTTTTAATATACTTAAAGAATCCCCAATCATCTGTAGCCTGAAAGTTACCAAGTCAGAGGAACGCTGTCGGTTTTAATGAGCCTCAGGAGATCCCGCACTATTAGATGTACAGTAAAAGCACATGGCATGATGAAGCAAAGCAGCTGCTTTTACTGATGTACATTATGCATGAGAACATTATGAATTGGACATCCGCGAGAAGTAGCTTTGGTAGAGCAGGAGAGGGGAAACAGCAACCCATGTAGCTGTTAAACTTTATGGATTTGGTGCGCTTGCATTGTGATATCCCAGCGATTGTTTCTGTGTGCGCTCGTAATGAAAAGAAAAGCATCAAAAAACTTAACAGCCTAAAGAAATATGGATCAGTCCCAACAGAGCGCAGCCCCACCATATGGCTCGGATAGTGAGTTTGCTTGTCCATAAAATGGTCTCCGACCGTGAAGTGCTCCCACACACTTCGCACTGATTTGAAAACGAGCGAGGACAGAGTGGCACAGTTTGCAGGCAAACTGATGCACAATAGGACAGCAGCTCTCTTTAACACCCAGGCATCTGCTATAAGGAGGAAAAAATAATCGCTGGTGGAATAAAAGCTGCATCTTACTCAGTGTTTCTCACTAGCTCTGTCCTTGGTTGGTCTGGATACATTTAAACTTTCTGACACTGATTGTAAGCGCAGGCGAGCAAAATATTTCCATCAAGTCTGCGATCTGTGAACATATTGTTCCAGTGTTGCATGGATGAATTGCACATTACTTAAAGCTGAGTTTTAATTATGTAATAGGGAAGCCATTGAACTGTGCAAATACATTTAGAGAAAAAAATGCCAAGGCTAAAAATATGTCACTAAAGACTTGTGTGTACTGGAGTGTGGGCGGCAGCCTTTAGTGTTGTACTGTATATTGTTTGCATGAGAATGGTATATCCATGGCAACACATACACATACATATAAGATTAGTTTCAAATACAACTAAAGCTGAAACTGAAATGCATAAAAATGAATTCCATTTTTAGGGCGACTGTGTGGATGTGATGAAATTCCTGATGTTAGACGCCTTTTTTAACAGCACTGGCATAAAGATGAAGTAATAACTTACTGTCAACATTTCTCCACATTTCATCATGTGGTTTTTAAGCGGACCACAATTTAAAGTAAGGTCCACAATTTATCGGACAAAGACATTTGTTGTGTTAATAAGACTTAATTATTACTTAATACTTGTTGTATTAAAGCTTTAATTCAGCATGAACTGTTTGGGAATTACAATGATTCTTGTACAATACAATGATGCACTGTTTCAGAGGCTCAACATTAATTTGACAAACTAACCTAAATTTAAGAGCTTAAAGAGAAGGATTGCATGAAACACTTGATGATGTGTAATGCTTCAGCTCACGAGCAGTGCAGAACCGTGCACACAATTTCTGGCAAGGTTTCGTCTTGCCAGAAATCGTAAAATTATTACTGTACAGTAGTAATTTTATGATTCAACGTTATTCAATCATCATATTTCATGATTAGGTAGAAAGCTAGCTTTAACTGGCTTTGCTTTATATTGCTTTGGAAATGACAGTTTATTGCTGTGCCATAAAATGTGTATTCACACGCACTGTGAGCTTCTGGTATAACATTTTACAAAGTATGCACTTTCTGCATTTAGATTTGTATCCAGACAGAAATTATTTTTAGTGGAGGTATAGAGAATCATAGGAGTACCAAAAAGTTCACTGAAGAGTAAGAAAATAAACTTTTGTTGTCTGATTCCCAGAGATTCAGACAAAGCCATAAGTGTCTGAAAGATGAATTACAAGGTTCCCTGCCCTGCATCTGTGCAGTGATAAACTGCCTTCATGGTAATACTGAGACTGTTGTAAAACACCCTTTGCATTGAAAGTAGACTCATTGTTTATTTAATTTCCAGGGTTACAGTACAGAGCATACTGAAACCGCAATATTTCCCTAAACCTTTAATGAGTAGTTTTTAATACCTAAACCTAACCAGGTATTTTATTTATTTATAAACCATCTATCAAAGTGAAATCTAAAAGTTAAAAGTGAGTAAAAAGAAAACCGAAGTGCAAAACACGTAGTCGCCAAACGGTACACAAAACGTTGCTCTCCTGGCTGACAAACGTGTCACTTCTGTCACCTCTGCCTCTACTTATCGGTGTCCAGTGCATTCATCAAGGCATCATTACCAAAAGACACTTCTGTGTCTCTGTGACATCAGTGGAACCTGACAGGATGTCAGTATTTGACACACTGTCTCGGCAAATCTATAATCAAATCGATCAATTCAGCTTGAAATCTATCATGACTCCTCTTTTTCGAAAGGACCGCTTCCACGCACACATTTGCATGGAAACAATTTGTGTGTGCAGAGACCACATTAGGCTCCTTGAGTCCACACTGGAGACTTCATTACAGCAACAGTATCGTGTATTCGAGGTAAGTTTATTTGGATTCCCGCAACTACCGCACATGATACATCATTTTTCAGCCTCACCATTCAGTCGCTTCAGCGGTTCCCTGCTGATGCTCGGTGATGGCGGTCCTGAATAATTAAACAATTCTGACATCCATGTAGGGGTCCGTTTCCATGACAACCATTCTCCCCTTGTCCTCGCAGCCCTGAAGAGTAATGTAAATCTCCTGTCTGCTTAATGTCACAGTAACACCAGCAAAGTGCCACAGAAAGACACACAGGTTGGGATCAATGGGAGCTTTTGATGACATGTTTGGCCTTGGTTTGCTCGCCGCTTGGTGTTCTTACACAGGCAAGTCGTGGTGGACAACTTGTGATGACATGAGGCCTGCCAGGAAAGTAATGCTGGTTTTCAGGTGCCAGGTGACACCAGATGAAGCGTAATGATAGACCACACGGGGCACAGAACACCGAACTGTAGTAATCCAGGCAGTATAGAAACTTCGGTATGTACTGATTAATCCAAGCGGAGGTGGGAAGCATCGCTTTAAGGTCACAGAGTGAATATTTTAATGATGCCTGTAATCTTCTCTGACAGTATGTTGACACATCCACGCTTCTGAGGGCGATGCTCTCTCTATCTCGACACACAAAGTCCCCTGGTTTTCCCCGCCACACACACAACACCACTCAGACATAGGCAATTACCCTTTAACATCAAATGGTTCATCAGTTCCCAGGACCATTAGACAGTGAATTAACCTTATCTACCTGCAGATGAAGAGCCATGGGTATGACAGTTATACCCTTGTCCCAGTCTGAGCTATTGCTAGAAAAATATGCCGTGTACTTTCCACGCAGCAGGACACAGGCTAATCACGCACTGAGAAATGCAATAAAAAAAGGATTATGATGCAGTTATTCATTGTCAAGAGTGCTTATTCTGTATTTTAATCATTCACTCAGCTAATATGTGACTCTTTGTTGGGGATACAAACCAGGCCGTGAGATGACTAAATGCTAAAACTCAGCATGGGGTTTTTAAAGCCAAACTTCCTAATGCTGACTCTTTGCTGTGTGTTACCTCAGAAAAAGAAAACCCTCTATGTTTGTAACAAAGATTAGAAGATGCTTTAATTTGATTAAACGTAACTTTTAAAATGTAACTTTTATTTAACTATTAAAGAAAATTGTGGAAACTGTCTAGTCTCAAACACTGAGCTTTGTACTGAATTAGTTTTGTGCCTTTGCTGAAAGCAACTATGATGCCAAAACTATTTGGCACATCATCACAAAAGGATGATCATGGCTTTAGAAGTCACTCACTAATTCGTCCTGTGCAACTGGTCTGTTGAAGACACAAAGTGTACCAAGCCAAGATAATCACTTGTCTTGGTAGCTTACCAACTCTTGGTATGCTTTGACTGGCCAAACATTAAGTCTGTTGTTCCATGCTCACACAAATGGATCTAGAAATTGTGGGAGATGACAGGGTAAAATATCTGTAGAGGCTATATGTAGGTTCTCAGTCATCCAGGTTATAGTGGTCTAAGGTGTTTGAATTAAATGCAACCTGACATCTTTTAATGGTTTGAACATCGCTTCCCAGGCGATTAAACCATTCGACATGTTTGATCTTAACAACGCTCATAATCGTCAGGAAGGGTCATCCCAAACCCCAAATTTCCTTTTGGAATCTTCAGCTGAAACACCAGCTGGAAAACTAGTTGGAAAAGCTACACCTATCCCGACTTCCTAATCCTAGATTACTTTTCAGTGACGACACTCCCAGCTCTGACATCCAACATAAAAGTATTTCAGGAATAACACCTGGTAATCAGCTGTAATAAAAAAATTTAAACATTTTGGTTAAGAGGTGAAAGAGGTGGGAACGCCTTGGTGTTCCCCCGGATAAGCTGGAGGAGGTGGCTGGGGAGAGGGAGGTCTGGGCCTCTTTGCTTAGGCTGCTGCCCCCGCGACCCGGCCTCGGATAAAGCGGATGAGGATGGATGGATGGATGGATGGAGGTGAAAGACCTTCAAGAACCTAAAAGAAGTCAACTTGCCTTCAACTCAAGCATTTTAGTCTGTAAAGTGCAGCAGCTTCACTTTAGTCGAGTGAAGCTAAGCTATTCATTTCTTTGAGCTAATAAATTCATCACTACTTACATTTACTGGAACTCAGGAAGGAGGGAATACTTTAGAAGCTATTGAGTGCAAAAATGCATCTCCAGAGCTATGAAAAAGAGAACAGCTCGTGTCTGCAGAACACTTGCTATTGAATAGTGAGCAGGCTGGATGCATGCGGGTAAAACTGCATTGAGGTATCATTCTTATGCTAATCAGTATACTGTGTTTACATCAGCCATAACTCACAAACTCCAATGTTGTGTCTCTATACTACTGCAGTGGAAATAACATTTAAATAAGTAAAAGATGAATCAAACAGTCAAGATGGGACTGAAGTGCAGACTTTCAGCTTTAATTCTTGGAGCACTGAAACTGGTTGTAACTCCTAAACAATTAATGCGGTACCTTTGTTACTTCAATCACACTTCAATCACATCTTGATTGTTTGGTTTAAAATCCACTGCGGGGGGTGTGCAGAGGCAAAATGAGAAAAAATTGTGTTGCAGTCCAAATACTGATTATATCTAAGTCCCAGAACCCAGCTTAAAAAAAAGGATACAGTGAGTTACTAAAAAAACCCTACCTGATAACCTTTTCATCTGAGCAGCTCAATACGTGACATAATTGAATGCACGGATTGGATTTTGGATTGTGTGACTTTTTCTTTTGTGCCAGCGGAGTCATGCCCTCAGCCAGGCTCAACAGTATCAACACCCCTGATGATTAGAAATAGATTTTGTGTGTTTTCGGTTGAGACTATTTTCTGCTCTTGCACATTGCTGGTTAATTGTCTGCAGTATCCTTGCTCCTCAGCCACATGTGAGACACCATGCATTATTGCCTTTGATTAAAGTCACACTGACATAGGACATGTTTTAGCTAATTATGTGTCTGTTTTATCCACTTTCTTGCTTTGAATCAGTTTTTAAAAAAAAAAATCATTTTCTCTTTTCTTTCTTAAAAGGAGAGCAATAAAAGTAATAGTTATAAGACTGACATTGTTTCCAATAAAGTTAGATCATCATTAAACCGTCAGCTAATGCGAAACACTCTTTAGTATCACAGCTTAAGGTCACAGTGGTAAACAGCTTTAAATGTCTGCTTTATTCCCTCGCTTTCTTCTCTGACAGTCTTCACTGTTCATCGCTCTCCTCCACAAACTCCTCCTCATCGCCCAGCTCCTTTTTCTACAATTACTGTCTCTTCTTATTTGTGCATTATATGGAGAATTTGTGATAACAAGCTTGTAGGGTAGAACCACCCACTCACTGTTACTCACCGTCAGGTAATTGATTACAAATTGTACGCTGTTATCAGGAACCATTGTCTAAGATGCTACGCCTCTCTTAATTGTTTTGTCTTGTTCATGCACTGTTTTGCTCGGATCTGTCTCTCTGTGTCGTTCGTTAAAAGTCCAAAGCCTAAAGAGGTGATCAGGGACGTTTGTATGCAGCAGGTGTGCGTGGTTGCACGATAACGCAGTGTGGAGATGAACGACGCTCAGATCAGCACCGGTTTGTACCTGATGTGACAGACCAAAATTGGATAAGCCACTTTACAGTCTCACCGCTGCATTGTTGCAGACAGGCCATGATAGGAGATGGAATAAAGTGAAGGGAGGAAGTGAGAGAGGATAGCATGAGGATGAACTCAGAGGTGAAAATCACAAATAATAAAAGTAAAATAACTAAGATTAAAGGAAATAAAACAAACAGGAAAAACGAAGAAAGATAGAAGAGTCAAATAAGCAGAAGACAGTCGGTTAATTAAGCATGGATACCAAGCTATGGGTTATCTCATGCTCATGTTTCCAGACAACAGAGAGCCATCTTAGGGCCCTAAAATTAATATTGGATCGACAGCGGCCCCTCGGTGTTGTCTCTCAAGACAACTCCTCCCCTCTGTTGCTGTGGCATCCAAGTGATCTCTTCATTAATTCATAGTAGAGAGCAGAACTAAATTAGCTCTTGTTAGCCTCCTGCTGTTTACTTTTCTTTATTTGCTATCATTAAACCTGCTCCCTTCAAACTGTGCACTTTGTATATATATGCGTGTGTGTGTGTGTGTGTGTGTGTGTGTGTGTGTGTGTGTGTGTGTGTGTGTGTGTGTGTGTGTGTGTGTGTGTGCGCGTGCATGTGAGGGATGTGAGGTGGGCATCATACCACCCTCACCTAGCAACCTGCTCCTGTGAAATGCTCAAAGGGTCTGAATCACTGGGGGTGACACACACACACACACACACACTGGGTGTCCCACCCTGCAGCCCCTCAGAGTAACTGTGACTCAGGTGCTTTTGTTGACGACGTTCCATGTGCCAGATGCTCATCAGGCCCAGGCAGCAGCCAGATCTGCAGGAACAGGTCTTCACTGACTCTCCGATTTTCCTTCTCTTTCAACTTCATCACAAGAAGCAAGGCACTGACTGATAAGAAAATGAGAACGAGCAAAGGAGACGTGACACATTAGTGGAAAAGGGGAATGGCATTGCCTCATCTTCATCACCTTGAGTATTAATTGATTCTTGCTGCCAGAGAGATCTTTTGCAGAGAGATGTAGTACGATTTTTTTTGTTTTTCTTCCTCGTCTTCATGCTCTTTTTGACTCTTCAGGCTCAAACACAGGTATGGCTCGCACTAAAAAGACATTTAAAAAGGCTGGTGTAAGAACGGGACGACGGGTTTGGCACTGAGGGCTCAACAAGATGACTCCTTGGACAAGCACTCTTAGTGGACTAGCTAATGTGTTTTAATAGAGACTGACATTATCACATACACACACACATCCCCATGTGGATACGCTGCGTCATGCCCCATCCTCCAGCACGCCTCCACTACCAGAGGGATGTCTTCCCCACCTGTGGCTTCTGACTCCTAGAGCCAACCATCCTATCACAGCCACCATTATCTCTCTCCTGGCATTCATCTGGTTTTCCCCTTCATCATCTGGTTGTGCTTTGCACCTTTTCTGTTGAAAGTTTTTTTTCTTTAAAACAGAAGAAAGAAGGACTTTTGCCTCAGTAGAAGATTCAGAAGTTCACGTCAACTAAGGCCAGGAGGAAAGCGATTCCCAAAGGAGCACCCGGAACTTTCCCAGTGGTAAGACATCAGCCATTTTGAATATGAAAGCTCCCTTGGAGATGATGCTCGAGCTAAGGGTATAAAGATGTAATAAAGAGGCCAGCGATAACATGGAAAGTTCCATTAAATCATGCCTAAGAAAAAGTAGTGGAATGAGGACACAGTGATTTGGCAGTGAATTAGAGTCACTGTTGTCTGGGGTGTATTACTGTTAATATTTATTTATTTAATGTTTTTAGGGTGATGATAAAAATTGCATTGTGTAAGCTGTAGTAACAGATCAAGTGCTCGGCTGCTGGTGTCCTAAATAAATAATAGTCCTGTCCCCATATTCTCTCTTTTTCTTGCTTTGCCCCTCCATCTGTTGGCCATTGGACACTGAAGCAACCATATGCTCTTTATGTATAAATCATGTCAATGTTAGTGAAACATGGATTTGGCACACTTCTTCAAAATCAGCCTCTGAGGTATCCTCTGTCCCCTAAAAAGAGTTCATTGTCTATCTCTGTTCTTCTAGTCTATCTTTATATTTGCCTTATGTATGTATTTATATTAGTCTAAGAATTCACAACCCTGTGATGTCCTATATGATATTTCTTTCTTCAGTCTTTCCACATTACTGAAATTTATCTCTATAGTTTCAAATGGCTTAAAATTTGCTAACGACCTGGATGAACATAAACTTTTCTTTACAGTGTGAATTTGTTTGTTTTTTATGAACACAGCTTGTGTGGACATACTATGGTGTCTTGTCAGAAATTCAGCGATTGGCTCGTTTGTCCTTAGACAAAGGCGAGCCTCAGTGTATATATGGTTTAGACTGAAGGCCAACTTTAATTAGAGAGGCGAAACCACATTTATATAGAAACGCAAACAAAAATGCATCATTTTGCGAGCATATTGAGGGTATCATGAGTTTGCTGGCTGTCACGTAGACTGTCATCAAACAGCCTGGGAGATGTGTAGGAGTGTCGGCAGCAGTTTGGACAGTTTGGATGACACTTCTCTACAGGAGGCTGAGTTTGCTTTTGGCTCATCTATTACAGCCTGACAGTTTGTTGAGTCTTTCCCAACAGTATAGCAGCCAGCAACAGAAGGGCCTAAACAACAGAAAAACAAAGCTGGTTCATGTGTTTTCATTGGGTGGATTTAGCTCTTTTTTTGTTTCTTTTTCTTGGAGTAACACCTGTGTTTCAGTATGGTCACAAATGATAGCTCACCCACTACATAAGGTAGCTGCGCTGCTGATGACAGCTCTCTCTGTCTCTTTGGATGATTGATACCCGACCAGAGTTTTAGCTCTAAATATGCACCTGATGAGTACAGCTGACATATTTGAGGGAAATTCAAAAATTCTGGCTAAGAGAAACACATATATTGTGTGTGAATATTGTGCGTGAATTATTGATGGCATCGGCCTGCTTAAAAATGCATCCCCAACCTTTCTGTCGCACAGAGAGAGGAAACAGTAATTAGTGCGAGGTTATGAGAGGAGACACTGGCTAATTATCAGTGGGGTAAACACAGCCGCTTCTCTTTTTGGAATAAGTGTTTTATTTACAACAGATCGTACAGTTATATGGATTTACAACAAAACAAACAAACAAATAACAGCCATGCCATATTGTTATTTGATGTCCCTAATTTTGAGCGCATGATAATTTTGATAATGAGGGTCCTTTGTTCATTACACTAGTTTTCTACGTTGATTTGCTCAAGATCGTCAGGTGGCATCGTGCCAGACTGAGTATGGCACTCACGGCTGATTAAAGAAAATAAACTATGAAGGAATAAATAGATGGGGAATGGGAACTAGTTAGGCTGCGTGCTGAAGCATAATTGAATCTTATAAAGAAAAAAAATCTGAAAAATCAAGTTCCCACACTAATCTGTGCAGTCCTGTGTAAAACTAAGTACACCCTACTGTATCTGCAGGAATTAATTGATAAGTAGCAGCCAGGAGCTCTAATCAAATGCACTTATTAACTGATCATAAGCAAGTATGAGCACTTTGGTCTGGTCTGGAGCATTCAGGTGTGTGTTAACTCAATGCCACAATCTTCCTAGGGGTGCATGTCTAAGCCAATTCACCCCAAGGTCAGAGTGTGCAATGAGAGAAAGAGAAACTGCAACAAACCCAGGAGCTGCATCTCCAAATCAAGTTTGACGTATTTGGAAAGGTTACCAGGAGACAGTGTCTTGTCTCTAAAAAGAACAGGACAGGATCGCTTTGGTTTGCAAAGCTACATCCAGACAAACCACAAGACTTCTTTGTGGCAGAAGGCTGCCCCTCCCCGAGCCTGGTTCTGCTGAAGGTTTCTTCCTGTTGAAAGGGAGTTTTTCCTTCACACTGTTGCCAAGTACTTGCTCATATGCTGGTCGTTTGATTTTTGAGGTTTTCTCTGTGTTATTGTAGGGTCTTTACCTTATAATGCAAAGCACTTTAAGGGGACTATTGTTGTGATTTGGCACTAAATAAATAAAATTGAATTGACACAATGTCCTTTGGGCAGATGAGACCAAAGTGGAGCTCTTTGGCCACAGCAAACACAGCAAATGTCCACAAACACCTCAGATGAACTGTCAAGCATGTTGGTGGAGAGGAGACGGCTTGGACAATTTGCAGTCCCTGACTCAACCATGGAGTCCTCTGTATACAAGTATGCTAGTCAAATATGAAGCCATATTTTTTTTTCCACAGGACTAGATGTTCAGTACAGCGGAGAAAGTGCCTTCAAGCGTGATTGTGATTATTGTTATAACAGCATTTATAATTTATTTATTCTACAGTATTTTGATCTTTGTGGCCCATTGTACTAGTAAATCCACACTCTGCAGTTTGCCTTGTGTTGCATTTCCCGGTAATTAAAGCTTTGCTATCGTGACTTGATTAAAAAACTTTAAATTAACTGAATTTGGAGCACCTTCAAAACACCCGAAACACACATCTCTTATAATGTTCTTACCAACTTTTTAAAAAAATGTAACGCAATTCTGAAAATTTACTGTGAGGATTTTAAAAAGGAACAAAAAACACTTTCCTGTCAGTCCCAAACAAATAGTGAAAAACCTTTGATTTATGACCTTACCTCCCTGGACAGAAAACAGACTGAAATCATAATATGTCAGTTAACATACAGCCACAGTGAGTGTGCAGATCTTCATAATGCTTTGAGTGTAAAGAGTGTAGCTCCAAGAGATCTGGTTTCAAAAAGAGAGTAAGGGATTTTGCAAGTAAAACTATTTGTGTGGCATAAAAAAAGAATAAAAAAAAACACAAATGCGGAAGTTCAAACATGATTTTACTTTTTGTCTTTTAGAATCTATTACATTTGCTGTCTTAAAAATACTTTCAAATTATGAGTTCAGTGTCAAATTGTTATTGGACAGAGATGAAGCAGTTTTGTTTCTGACATCTTCTGACTCTAAGAACAACAAATATCTCATTTTGCTCTGCTTTTTTTTTTTACCCAGGGGAAAATGACGAGGAAGTCTCACACCAGAAGAGTTCTGACCCCACTGTGCACGGAAATTAAGGTAGGAACGATACTCCCAGTTTCCCCGAATATTTTAAATACTAAAAAGACAAAAAACAAACAAACATTTCATTTCTAATAGTCGTTTCTAATAACTCGTGCCTGCCTTGTTTCTACACATCAATGATCAAAAATCATGACAAAAACAAAGAAATATACAATTAAACTGACTGTTTGGTTGAACTGATTGATAGAATAATGAATGAGAGGTTCGAGCTCAGCAACCCTCACTCCAGTCCCGCAGTGATACATTGTGTTTCCTAATGCAGCTTAATCACGATAAAAGCCTAATTAATAATGTTAATGCAGTGTTGATTAAAGAAGGAATATAGTTTTCTAGTAAAGAGACTGAAGTGTTTCTGTTTCTCAGGCTACAAATGCTTATTATCCACTTGCTCATCAACAAAAATTAAGACGAGTGTAAAGCCTCGTTAAGAAAGTCTAACCACCACCAGTAGCTGTTTATGATATTAGGAAATAAGTTTTTCTCAGCTAATGGCAACTCCTTTAACCCTCATCTCCCGCTTCTCCTTCTATTCTGCTCCGAGCCTGTTTGCAGCGTTAAAAGAATAAAATACAGACAGTCAAAGTCACGATCGCACAGCATTTTCTGCTGTGTTAATAGGTCAGTTAGACTTTTAACACTGCAAACATACCTTAGATAACACAATGTGCCACTAAAATACAGCGTTTGCCGGTTAATTTATTGTAATTTAAAACATTTCTAATCAATAAATATTATCTTAAATAAATTAAATGATGTTCTTTCAAAAACAGGTTCGCCCCCCCAAAAATATTTATAGCATTACATTTAATAAAAATGTCTATTGATTAAAAAACAAAACAGATCAGCGTGAGGTCTTAGAATTATTTATTCACATTTTGAAGGAGAAAAAAAAGTTTGTCCACTTATTAATATTACTAATTTGTACTACTGAATTTAAATATAAATATGTAATAAAAGTTATGTTATGGTGAACATGACAATTGAATTCTGTAGAAACACATGAATAAATTAATTACAGGATATTAAAGACTCTCTTCAGGCTTTTGGTCTGAAAGTGTTTCCTGCAACTTTAAATTAAAGTCAGTGTGGGTCAGAGATTTGTCTATATGTTACACATACGTATATTTTCCGATTTCTTTGGGACAAACACCGTGGAGAACATTTTGTGCAAAATCCTTTCAAATTTTCTTATTTATGAAAACCGCCCAGCACTGAGTGAATGACAGATAATTTGATTGTCAGGAGAAGAGAAATAATTTGTTCTTCAAACGTAAGTGTTTCAAAGCCAGATCATTTCCTTTAAAATGCTCATTACTTCAGCAGCTCTGCTACTACTGCTTGGACAATTTTAATAATTGTATTGATGTCTGTAGGAACAGTAATTCTGCCATTAACAGACTGAACACAAGAAAGTAATGTCTTTTTTAAACTCTGACAATTAGTAGTTGTTTAGGAGATCAGACACTAACTGAGCAAAGTGTTCTTTCACACCCTCGGCTAGTGGTAGCCCCTCGCGAGGGCATGCTTTGCTCTTTTGTTTATGTAACTGGTTAGAGTCTGCGCCTGACACTTCACGTTCAACCCCGTAAAAAAGTAATTCTGCCACTTGAAGACTTTAAAAGCCTTTCCAACATGTCGCTTGTTTAATGAGATGACCTCGAACTGATGGGTACATTTTGATAAGACAAACAACTCTGTTAATTACTTGGTTTTGGGAAATTTTCACATCCGTCTGACACGAGTTGAACTGAACAAGAAGCACAGGTTGTCCTCTGCATATCTTACTTTCTTTTTTTTGCGGCACTTAGTACATCACTTATAATTTTTGTTGTTAAATCTTTTTCATGCTGTGTAAGAAGATGTGATCACCTGCCATATATGAAGATTTATTTCTTAGTAACTCTTATCGGTAAAGTTTCCTGTACAAGCAAAAACACAGAAAACACGGCTCTGTAGGATTGTGTGTATGTGGATGCAACTGTGTAGCCTTTCATGGGAAGAGTGAACATGATCATAGTTGTCAGGTTAGTAACCTTAGCAACGAGAAGATGTGAAAAGGAATCCTGAGAATGGAGACGTGCCACATATAGCATGTTAACACTTAAGTTACATTAAAAAAAAAAAAAAAAAAAAAAAACTTTCTCATTCTCTCAGGCCATCGTTGTTTAGAAAGCTGCCAGGTTAATGAAAGTCAAATGGTTTGTATGATCTTGGTCTCAGTTCTTGGACCTTAAACCAAATAAAACAAAGAGATGCTGAGCTGACTGAGCTGGTAGGCTGTCAGGTTCCTCTGAGATCAGGTTTGTGGCTGTTTGTTACATTTCATTCACATTTCTTCGAGTGATTTTCACCTTCTAGTTTTGCCTTCTTGTGAGATAAAACTGTAATTGTTGTTTGGTTTTAGTTGTAGCTTCTAACCAACAGCATGCCTTTTAATCAACTATATACATCAAAGAAGTGCCGAGAACATAGCCGTGAGTTTTTCTTACTCTTTTTAGAAACACAGTAAACACGAATATCACTTGTTTCTTTTGAATAGAAATTGCAACCAAAAACAGTGCAGTGTGCATTTTTCTTTTTCTTATGCTTTGCATACTCCGAATCTTAGCAATAGCAATTTAAACACTTGAGTGCAAACAAATTATGTCTGGATACACAATGCAAATGTTACTCAAAAGACTGAGTGATGTACAAATGACTTCTTACTTTTTAAGAAAGTAATGATACTTATTATTCTCTGAAGAGAACATTTTGTTCCCTGACAAGGTTTGAAATGCGCTACAGAGAAGATTAGACTACAGTCCACCTCTTAATGAGGCTGCACAGAGTTTTCTTTTAATGTTTAAGTAAGAACAGAAAGCTGACGAAAAGGTAAAAACAAGCCCGAAGAGCACTTCACATTGATCAAAAACTTGGCAGTTGTGCAGAGATTGCATTGAATTTTTTTTTTTTTACTTTTAGCAACTGGTTGCTAGTAGTTGTAACAACCAGCTAGTTGCCCAGAGGTTGAGTGTTCAACAACCTCATTCTATGGGCGTTTGATCACAAGGAAATTGCAAAGGTTACCTGATGGGATGCGACCTGTCTTCAAACAATCACAGTTGGATTCAGACTGGCTAAATTAGCCCAGATTTAGCCAAGAAGACACACATCCAATCTCAGACACATTTGGGAAAGCTTGTAAATAACTGTCTAATTGATAAATCGATTCAGCTGGTTCCCTTCTGGTTGGATACCTGTTTTAAAACTAGGTTGCTGAGTCCCTATGGCATTTTACAGTTAAATCGCTTTCCTGCAGCAACTACGTCACTGTTTATCGAGGAATTTGTGTTCCTCTAACCTCTAATCTGCAAGGTTACGGCTGGACTGTGAATGCAAGTAATTAATATGAATTTCTGTTTGAATTTCTGCTCATGTAGATGACAATAAATTTACAACTGATAGCAGGCTGTCTCTATCTTATTGTTGTTTAATGGCTGTCTTGAAGCACCAGTCGCTTTGAAGATGGAAGCTGACTACAGGTGCTCACAAACCTGATCCTTACCCTCAGAGCAGCCATTTTTCAAGTTCATTACACGTGGTTGGAGTATTTTTTTTTTTTTTTTTGAGACAGGATCTTCAACCACTGCTTTCCCGGGTGTGACTGTAGCATTAGCACCAGTTTCTGTCCAGGTCATAACTTTACCGTTATGATCTTTTCCATTCATGCAATAATAATAAATGTAATGTCCATGTAATGTCCATCTCTGCCCCATCAAAAGTTATAGACTGCTCCAACATTTTTCTTGCAGGCTGCACAAGAACTGAAATCAGTTGATTTTAAAAAGTATTTTAAAAAGTGTGCAGGAAAAAGGAGACAATGTTTTTTTTCCCCTTCTTATCAGTCAATAACTGGTGAACCCCTGAAGCACAAGTAAAGCCAACTCTGTGATTACTCTGTATTACATTGCAACACATTACATAATTTGAATGAAGGCACTCTGTGCTTTTTAAATTTTGAAATGCTGACTTTTGGAGGAGGGGAAATAGGCTGATGTGAGCTAGGCTAGTAGGCTAGTAAAAGTTGTTAAATCCACTCAACTTCTCTCAATTTCAGATGAATCCAGTGTGTTTATACAAAACATGCCTACGACCCTTTCTTTCTTTAAAGAAAGGGCGCGCGTGTGTGTGTGTGTGTGTGTGTGTGTGTGTGTGTGTGTGTGTGTGCTTTTACCTTAGCAAAGCAAGGTTCCATTGTTTTTCATTGCACAAAATACAACATTTATTTTTTTCCTTTATAAACTAAAAGTAATATGTTTTTTACTGCTTTAGGAGAAAAAAGGTCACCATTTCCAGTCATCTTTTATTCATACATCCCACTAAAACAGACATTTACATATCATATATTTTTGCATAACCTGGAATAACATTTCCATAAATCAACAGAGGTGGGACCAAGTCATTGTTTTGCAAGTCTCAAGTAAGTCTCAAGTAATGTCAGGCAAGTCAGAGTCGAGTCTCAAGTCACTGGTGTAAAAGTCCGAGTCAAGTCACAAGTCTGAAACTTTGAATTTCAAGTCCTTTCGAGTCTTTAAAAAAAAAAAAAAACGAAAAAATAATGTTGCAGTTATGCTAAATGTAAATATTAGACCATGTAATTTTTAAATCTGTGTTTTTCTCAACACATGACAAAATAGTGAACTTAGAAAATATACACAAATTGTGAAATTGCACCTCTTTAAAATGCAGCTCAATTAAACCTAGCTCCAAGAATAATTTTCACCGACAGTTCTGAGATAAGCTGCATGTTATTCTTGGATGCGGTTGTAGGACCAGCTTTAAAATCGCATGACAAAAATATCATACATATTAAAAAAAACTGCATCACCAACGTAGCCTGGACAACATTTGCTAGTTAGATGAAGTCAGCTATCTCATCGTAGCATATTTATATGCATATTTATAATTATACGGTTCTTGGAGTGAGTGCATACACTCATGAAGTTTAGTAACTTCAGGTCACTGCAACAAGCCCAGGTACAGTTTACCGACGGATGGGTACAGGACCTTGAAATGCACCGTGTAGAAAGAAAGACCATCGTACGTATCATAAGTTTACCAGTCTCACAAATTGTCGTCATAAATACACATTCCTTAACCGTTTATTAATAGGACCTTTGAGCTCAACGGTAATTAATTAGTAGTGGAAATAATTTCTGGTAGCGTTACAGAAATGTAGCAGTGACAACAATATTGTATGCTGTAATCACCGCGCGGATAGGAGGCGGCTGGCTTCACCGCGGCTCACAAATGACGGCTCACTTTACCGCAGTCTGTAATCGCACTGGGCAATTAGTGATACAAAAAACCTGTTTTATCCTGTGAATAAAAGTATATGTTTTTGTCAATGTACCATAATAACAGAAGCGAAACGCAATATTGTGTCAGGACAATTCACTATTTATGCACAATAAATAAAGGAGCATAGCGCGACCATTTCTGTTCAGCGCCAGACTTGCTTGTAACCTATATCACCAATTATGTTAAGAAAAATGACGCATTAACTACAACAGCAGACTGACCTTTGTGTAAATGCTTGGAGCAGACTAACCTGTGAGCTGGAGTGTTCTGGGACGTTATATTTGGTCTTTGAATGGCTGCAATCCAGACCATCCGTCGCGTCTTTGTTACTTTGGAAACATGGCTTGAACAATTTCTCTTCAACGACGTAATCCGATAACAACCGATCTCTTTACCCGTCGGCTTCCCGTGGCTGTCATGCGACCGGCTATTGCAGTTAATAATACAACGGCTTCTTGACATTTTTGTGTTTCTTTTTATCGCTGTTTAACTGATTTTAATTGAAAGCCTGCGTGCGCTAGTACCGCTTGCCACGAGTTCCCAGAATCCTTTGCGGTTCTACCCGTGAATGACGTCACATTTTCAATCTCTATATAATATGCATGTTAAATTTTATATTTGGGGTAAAATATCAAGTCTTTTCAAGTAAACCGGTTCAAGTCCAATTCAAGTCCCAAGTCATTGGTGTAAAAGTCCAAGTCAAGTCACAAGTCTTAGAACATTTTTTCAAGTCAAGTCTAAAGTCATAAAATTAATGACTCGAGTCTGACTCGAGTCCAAGTCATGTGACTCGAGTCCACACCTCTGTAAATCAATATATGCATATATTATGCAGTATGTTTACATTACCTGTCATATTTATTTTTCTAAAGCTTGCATTCATTTGAAACCAGTAAAAAGCAGACAAATCTCAGCGGCGAGTAGGACTGAAGTAGCTTAGATATTTGGTTTTTCTTGAGTTAGGTTAGATAAAAGCAATGCAATAAATAAATAAATAAATAAATAAATAAATAAATAAATACTAGGCTTTGGGCTTTTCATGGCTGAAACTTTGGTCAGTTTTGGCTCTGGGATAAAATTATGTATACAAACAAAGACAGCAGCTAGCAATGTAGGCTGGCTGCTGTTTAGTTTACACAGTTCAATTAAGATCAAATCAAGAGAAAGACAACCAAGAACTTTTAAAAACTACATTATACAGGTTACTCGTTCATATTTGTTAGCTTTATCTATACCAACCGCTCCTTGTGATGGGATTTCATTTAACTCCTTTCAAAATGATGTGAAAATTAGCTTTAACTGACTCACTGATAGTGAATTTTATATGTCTGGTGTCATGGTTTGCTTCAGATAATACGAAACACTATTAAATTAACAAACTGAAGTTAATTTAGTTGACTTTTGAAATGTGAAAGCTTAACTTAATAAAGTTAGTTAAGTGTGCGTAACTTTAGTGCATTTACACAGAACCATCAAACTGTTAAGAGACGTTTGTGTAGCTGAATTCAGTCTAACGCTGAAACAAGCGGCCTGCTGTGTTTTACTGTGAGCTAAATATTATTAAATATTTTCCTTATGCTCTGAAAGAAAGCACATTAGTGTTTTATGCACAGCTTTCAATATAATATACAAATTCTTGGTGAGAGCCTACAGGTCATTTTCTCTAATAGTTTGAATGATCAAAAACAGATTCATAACATAAAATTCTCTATAAAACATAAACACCAGTTAGATTTATATAAAAGAGGAGAAGCTGGGACCTGTGAAGGCTTTGACATTTCTGCTTGAATGCCTTTTTGTTTTCTTGCAACTTTCAAATTGATTGACAAATTGTTTAAGCTATAGAAGTGCAACGACTTTTTGTTGTTTGATAAGACTGAATCAATGGTATACAATCTAGCACGTACACTCTGACATTTCCTTTTAGCTTTTCTGATCAAACATGTCATAACTGGCAAAATGTACATCGCGTGGCTTTGAGTTGTTCACCAATAACATTGAGGGCTGGCTTTAATATCATTTTGTTGTCATCATTTGTTTGACCTGAACTGGTGATGGTGTGTTTTTTGCTCCAAAAGACGCCGTCTCTCGGTCTCACTCCTTCTTCTGCTCTCCCACTCACTTGCTCCCTGTACCTCCTCTCATCCTTCAGGGGCTCTCTGTCTCACTGTCTCTTACTTCTCAGTAAGACTCTCTATCTCTCGCTCGCACGCGTAAACGCCGCAGCGTCCTCCCAGGTGGTGAGCGGTTGCTGGGAGCGACTGCAACAATGTCCCCGGTGTTCAGACACTGTCACCTCTTTTTACTGTGCATCCCCCCGTTTCCGTCCCGTTATCTTACTTAATCCCTCTCTTCCCGTCTCTCTCTATATCTCTCATATTATTTTTTGTCCCAGAATAATTTTGTGCTCTTCTCCTTTTGCCACAATCTAGTTTGTGGCATATTAGACTTGCTGTCATGCTGTTTCTCCACTACTGCACTGGAAAAATGGACTCAAATCCTTACCGTCTGTCAACTCCACAGCGTGGCATGTCTTTTAACACTTCTGAAGCCTTTGAGTGAGAAGTGTGAGAGTGGAGGAGGATGATGATGATGGAGAAGAAGAAGAAGGAGACCATGACTCTTGGTTTTATTTGGCGACACTTTTTGTTCTACAACAAAGAAGCCAAGGCTGCGCCATGAACTGTAAACCATGTGCATAAAGTACCAAAAGAGAAGAAGAAGAGGGGGACACACACATGCGCCACACACAGAGGAGAGAGTGACAAGCTGAATGAAAGATCGGGGAAGCAAGACAAGCAGGAGAGGGAGGGAATGGAGGTTTTAGTAGCTGTGGGTATTCAAAGCACAGTGTTCACAGTAAGAGAGTGACTTACTGAACAGGGTGTCTGTTTCTGTGCCTCTCAGTCAGCTTTAAGCAGCTCTGCGCAATGCTCAACAGGAACCCTGCACTCCTGAGACTCTTCCTCCTCCCTCTCCCTCTCTCTTTCTCTCTCCCTCTCTCCTTCTATTGCCTTGTTTCCCTATTTTTCACTCTCTCTCTCTCTCTCTCCCTGCGAGGAGGGAAAACAGCATCAACGGCTGAGCCACAGTAACAGCACATGCAACAGGGTGCAGGCAGCACCTTCTGCTTCACCACCTTCCTCTCTGACTCTCGCTCCCTGCCAGAGGAAAGACACAGAGAAGAGAAAGAAGAGCACAGGAGTGAAGCCGTGCAGGTGAAGATCTGTTGCACAACAGATCAGAAGAAGAGAGAGAAAAAAGTGACATTAACAGGGAGACAGGAGTCAGACATTTACCCAGTCTTAAGACTTAAGGAAAAAGGGGGCAACAGAGGGAGACAAGGGCTGTTCAGTGGGTAGTTGAGAATGAAGTGAAGATGCCACCTGTGGCACTAGTTTGAATCAAGAACAGCCTCCTCTAGTCTGCGTGGCTGCCGTACTTGCCACATCTGTTGACTACATTTTTAACACTAATGGCTTCCAAGAAGAAGTGGGCAGAGCGGAGGGAGTTAAGACGGGAGCGGCCGTTCTCCACCCGGGATGATTCATCTGTTGCATCCGGGACATCTGGGCCAGGACGTCCCACCACCAGGGGGCGTTTCTCAGAGTCGTGGAAGAGGCTCAGCTCCAGAGGGGGGTCCACCAAGAGGGGGGTACTCAACTCTCAGCAGCCACCGGTAAGATGTTTCGAGGCCCCCGCTACTGGTTCCCCCAAAGATTAATCGATGATCTGGGTGCTGGGAGGGGAAATGGGACAGGAAAGGCTGCTGTTAAGCACCTGTGAGAGATCAGGAGGTAATTGGGGTAAAGGAATTTGTAAGACTAATTTAACCAATCAAATGTACCAGTTTTGTAGTTTAGTACGAAACTGGTACATTTTAGTAGTACTCAAGTAACAGCAGACTTTTTATACTTCTTGAGTGGTAAAAAACATTTAGCGTTTAGGTAGGTTGCTGTTTTTGCCACAGAGTAGTTGTTTTTTTAGCTTTATAGTCTGCCATCACCTGTTACCTTGGAAACCACATGCAGCAGTCAGAATAGCTTTATTATATTCATATTGACTTTATTGTATACACATACTCTAAATCACACAAACATATAAGATCACTTACTGGTTATGGCTTAAAGCTGCCACTTTTTTCTTTAACTTTACTGGCAGTCTTCTGTAGGAGCACCACAGTGTCGTGTCTACCAAAGACTAATGGTGATTAAGGTGCCTGCGTTTCCTGCACATAATTAGCAAAATGTCCAAAGGACCAGCCCGTAAAAACCCAGAATACCCAGTGGATGTGTAATGGGACAAAGGAAAAGAACTGCACATGCAATAGTGATTGAAACAAATGAAATAACTTACCTTGTGTATTGAACCAAACAAGAGACCAGCCTTGAGGACAGTGCCATTTGGAAGTTTTTGCATTTTTTTAAAAACAGGTATCAGCTTTATGACTCTAAAAACAGATATTTTAATCTTGGTAACACTTTATAATAACCCTCAGCAACCAATTTTAGCAAATATTTCTCTCACAGTGAAATCAGTTTTCTTGCTCTACTTGCAGATTATGTGTATAAATGTATACACTATATTAGAGAATCTGTTAACATTATGTAGATGAATATTAATGTTTATGTGGCTCACTTGTCAAGGCTGTGAACCTGCAGAAGAGCTTGTGTGATTCTGTGCGAAACCAATGGGTTGAATGACAGCAGCATTTGGGAATGATAATGGACTCAGTAATTACATTTTTTTTCTTTTATAGAGTTACAATCACATTTGGAAATCATTATTCTGGATTGTATTATATTACACAAGCTTAGGATCAAGTAACAATACTGATGGTTATTAAACAGCTTTATTATTTCACTGTTTCCTCACAGCAAACTGTTTGCTAAATCTGAATTATCCATCAACAACATATTAACGATGGCGACTACAAAGTGTAATCTCCATCTTAATAGCCTCTTCGGAAATGGCCTACGCATAATACAATATTCCTGTGGATTAGCATTACTTTACAATTTATGAATAATCCAGGAGACAGAATTAAACTATTAGCACTTGCTTGTAAATATATCGGAAGTTTAGATGAATCACTGAAATTCAGACTCTTACTGTTCTCTACTCTTCATTTCTTATTTCCATTTTTCTGCTTGTCTTCTTGTTCCGCTTCAAAGTGCCAGGATGCTTGTGTACTCCTTCTTATGGCAGCATCTGTCAAGCTAGTGGGAAAAATCTTCTCCATAGTCACTGCAGCAGTGATGAAACTTCTGGGTAATATGATTCTTAGGGATGCAGGGTCCGGTTCACACTATTTTCCGAAATACAGATCTTCTTTGATGTCTATGGATTTAGATGAGACCAGCTAAAGCCATCGGTTAGCCGAACTATCGCACTTAGCCAATCTGTGGCGTGATTTGGCAGCAGTTCCTGCAGTTGGAGATGTGCAGGGGACAGCGATATGCACAGATGGAGATACTAGATCTGTTTCCAGTTTCTCACTTGTGCTCCAGTAACCAGTACGATTTAATATTGCACACAAAAAAACTCAAAGGAAATGGAGCTTTTATTTATTTATTTTTTAGCCACATGGACTTAAAGGTAGTGAGCAGCTATACAGTTTTGTTCCACGTGGGCTTAGAGATCATCTGAATATATGGAAAAAGCTCATTTCATAACATTAAAGCCATTATATATTCTCCTGATTGCGTTTCATGTGCACAGCATTAGCTTCTCTTGGTCATTTGGGATTTGAGTTGCTTGGATATGAACCTCTGTGTCATACTACACTGCAACACCACTGCTAGTGTCACATCATTAGTCATCCATAATGGCTGCTGTAGGTGTGTGTGTGTGTGTGTTTGTATGCCTTTTTATAGAGCGAGTGAGTGATCCTGTGTGTGACTAACTAAATGAGTGGGACAGACAGTGAAGAATAGAAATAGTGATAGATGAAGAATTACTCACCTAACATCCAATATTTTGTAATTATTCTGAATGGATGAAAGACGGGAGGATTAGAGGCCAGGGAAGACCAGGAGAATGAGGCATTTAAAAAAAAAAATTCACCACAGTATTGTGGATTTAAGTGTATTTCTTGAAATCTCGAGTAAATGTCTGCATACTAAATGGAAAAAAAAACCTTACAAAAAAGGCGAATAAGGCAACCAGCTGCAAAGCCTTTATCAAACTAAGAGATGACATCTTCTGCCAACTTAGGTTAAGAAGTTCAGTCAAAGTGCTTTCATGAGCCCGTCAAATGTAATATTCCTGCTCAGGCTTTCCAGTCTGCTTAAGTTAAAATGACTTATGCTATTAAGTTACAGACTTTTTAAATACTTCTTATTTCAGCTTGTAACCAAGTGTTTGGAGTGTTACTTTTATGCTTATTTTTTAACGTATTACCCATAGAAGTTAATTTGTTCCAGATATTACATTACTTTTCCATTTCTTTTGTGTTATGTATTTAAGTATAACCTCAAAGTTGACTGCACAAACAGCACAGTGCATTTCGTTACGATACTACAAGTTGATCCTTCCTTTTACTTGTTGTAAATCAAACTGTGGTTGGGGTCAGCATACACTTAGTTTAACCATCACCCTGTGCCTAGATTATTATTATTTTATTTTTTTGCATAGAAATCGAAATGTAATATATTGCCTTTGCAGATGCAGATGAGACATTAGATGTATTGGTATATGTTTCTAGCATGGGTACAGTTTTCGATTTGTGGTCACATTGTTGTTCTTTTTCACAGCTCTTAGAATCCTCAGACATTTTTCTCCTATTTTCTGCACAAATGATCACTGCCACCTTTTCTTCACATCAATCTATCGAACTCATCCAGTTCATGTGCTGGAGGCTATTTGGGCTGTCATGGTGAAAGGGAGGGTACACCCAAACACAGAAAGACAGACACCCATTCATGCCAAAATTCAAACCTATGGCCAGTTGAGAATCATGAGTTAACCTAAGACGGATTTGTTTGCAAGAACTTAGTGAGCCCACTAGTGCAAATTCCGCACCAGAAAGACCCCAGGTGATCAGTAGATCTGAATACTTCTTGCTGTGAGCCAACAGTGATAACCACCTCACCACTGCGTTGCTTTTATTCACATAGAACTGTAAGAAATAAAACAAAACAAAAAAAACAATAAAGGAACACATTTTGAATCTCATATCTTTCAAAAGTATTTCTAAAAATACTGATGCGAGCCTGTGCTACCCCTCAGCCTCCTGGAAGATGCCCCTTTGGTATAAAGTTGAAAATCCTACATTGTTTAATTCTCAAGTTATTGGATTCACAAACGTGTCCACACCACCCACTGACTATCTGCCCGCCTGGCCGGCTGACAACAATACCCCGTCAACCTTTTACAGCTGAGGGGTAAAAATGGCTAATAATTGCTTTAGAGGTGAGACTGTAAATTTGGTAGTTAGGTTGGTGCAAAACTAAATATAACATACTTTTAAAAAAAAAAAATGAAATATTTCTGATTTTTAATTTGCTGGCAACAGTTTCATTTAACAAAGAAGGTACTGACTCTTTAGGTTCAGCACAGGCCACGCCCACATATGATTTGTGATCTACACCAGCGGTCTCAAACTCATTACGATGCATTCTCTTTATACAGACAAATATATTCTAAAAAAGTTGACATCCATCTAAAAATAGATCGATTATGAGAAACATGTTTAATATAAACATTAATTCTCCACAGTTTCCACATTGGTCAGTCTACTGTCATTACAAAGGCTTCCATAACACAAAGGAACTTGCTTAACCATCATACTTCAAGCTAAGGCCATACCATACCATACACTTTATTTAAAAATCACTTATTTATAAAGGGCTAATCAAAGTCCTGTACAATATCATATATGTATAAAAGACAAACACAGGCCAAGTAAAAGAAGAAGTTAAAAAATAACAGAGGATATAAAAAGTAAGCTAAGAGCAACATCTCACGGTTTTGGCCTTGGGTAATGCTGCTTTCAGTAAGAGGGCTATAAAAGTGATGATAATTCAGCCTGATGCTAGTATGAAAACAACTGTTTAGCAATCCCTTCATGATGTGATCTCAGTCATTTGCAACACAGTGTCAAGTGAAGCGCCAAATATAGCGAGCCAAAGTCCAAAAATGATACTAACTTTCTTAACGTCCTTTCTTCTGGATCTGTACGTATTTATGTTAGTGAAACATGCATGCTTATGTTTATGCGTATGGCTAAAAAAGTGAGTGCAGCGTGTTATGTTGTCTGGCTGTAGCAGGTTCAAACTACAGCTTCTGCTCAGCTTTATAAATTCTCATTATATAATTGCAGAGAGAGCCAGCAGGCACGCAATCAGAACCCAGAAACTATGATAATTGAAGTGCAGCTGCTAATTAATATTATTGATCACACCTGCACCAGCACCAAAAACATGTCTGAGCAGTATCCACCGATGCCTTTCTATAAATAAAGCTACATATTGGGTGTTTATACTCATCGATGCACTTTAAGCCTGCACTTTAAAGATTGCTGCAGCCACTTTTTTAATGTGCATATGTTTGGTGGCTTCATCACCATATGTTAAATTATGCATTCATGCTGCATTTGTTGCAAATGGTTCGGTACAAGCTCCTCTCCTCTTTCACAGAAAAAGACTTGATACAGTTGGAGTTGTTACTTTGTATCTAGCCCAGCTTTTCACAGCCACACAAATTTCACACCAAATTAGGTTTGGAGCTATCGCTTAAATTTCCCTATGCACAAGTCTGTAGAGATTAAGTGTGTGATACACTGTTTCTCTCAATTTGGGTCTTTCTTTATTGCCATGCGAATGCCCTGCAGTTCACGAAGCCATCTGTGGATCATAGAGACCGTCTGCTCGGTAAGGCTAGAGAAGTCCCACATCTCTTTTAAAGGTCCACGGGGATGGTTTTTTTCCTCAGGTTTCCCATATCTGTGTGATGTCTGTTTGAGCGTAGCTTCTGTGTATTTTAATATGTGAACCGTGTGAGAATATATGAAGAGTCTCCTTTTGAGGATATGGCAATTTGAGATGGGATGGTAGTGTCAAAGCCTCTCAGCTTGTACCGTCACTATCAAGCTTTGGTTGTAATGAGCCTCATCTCATGCCACAGTGGGACCATACTGTCTGTAAAACAGATATTACCCCCCTCCCTTGATCACCCTTGCCCCCGGAGCATGACGTCAAAAGCTCCCAGAGCTCATTTGACTCTTTTTCTTATAGGTCTTTAGCTGCTCTGATGGGACACATTGGTGCTTACTATGTTTTTCTGGAGATTTATTTGATGTTAAGAAATAGAAAAAAAGAAAAAGAAAGTTACACCAAACATCAGATAGCTTTTTAAATGGAAACCTGGCAGCTTTGGTCACAGCAGGAAACTGTTTTAGTGCAAAAGACCTACTACATTTTTCCATGAGTCACTCTGTCGTCTGTATATACTCTGTATATATCCCAGCTTCTAGCAAATCATTTTTTCACACAAAACTGGTACATAATGATGTAAGTTAAGATTTTATTTTCTATTTTTTTCCCGTAATTTAAGCATTGATGTAAAAGCAAACACAGGTCGATCACGCAGCCTCAGTTGGGGTAACCGAACTTACATCACTGTAAAAATGTCCTGCTTGCATACAACAGTCATGCGAACAAATCAAGTTCTTCACGTGTTTGTAGGAGAAACAGATGCAGATTTTGATGTTCCCATCTCTATGCTTCATGTTTTAATTTGTCTCATTCAGCTTCTACCATCCTAACCGTGTAGTTCAAAGTCCTCACTTGAAACCTCGCTGTTTTATTCTTTTCATTTAATGGTTCGTGCTGTGCCATTCTCTCTCTCTGCACTCATACTAGTTGACTGTATTTCACAATGGGTTATAAAAAAAGTTGCATCTGGTAATTCTCTACAGCTATTCCTGCTGCTATTTCCCTCCAGGCTTTTTTTTATTGTTATTTTGCTGCAGTGTTGGGCACAGGGTCTGCCTGTGCCCAACACTGCTTTTGCATAGAAATCACCCAACAAATAACCTGCATGATAATCTGCCGGATAAGATATGTGATCATGACTGGCTCCAGCATCCAGGCCTCCGGGCCCTCAGTCAGCAGTCTGGTCACTGGGGAGGCGACACATGCAAGGAATCTGAATCAAGGCAGGAAGTGTATGCTAGGCAATTAAAAAAATCCTCTCATGTTATCTCCTGTGGTTGCTTGGCAAGAATTTAAGCAAATTTTACATTAGCTGTTTCATTCATGGGCCTATGAGTCCTTCAATGTGCATGAATATGGATAATCGCCTCACAGAACTAAAAAGGTACGGCTAACTGCTTAGCATTGCTAACTGTGGTAGATGCTTTTACAAAAGTTTTTTATGGAAGCATCTACCACCAAAAAAACAAAACAAACAAACAAAAAAAGACATTCATAGCTGAAATTTCATGGCAATAAATAAAATTTCAAGAAACTAACTTTAGCTGAGCGACTTGGGACGCTCTGTGAAGCTTACTTACCGGGAAGCATAAGGCATCAGTTGGGGGTGGAGTTTTGTCGCCATCCTGCTAGGTGGGTGGCCGCTCTGCCTAACTCGAGAACAGGGCAACATAGGATGTTGAAATTCATACCATAGGTGCATCTACTAAAAACCTCTGACATATTCCAATCTCAGTGACCTTGAACTCAAAGTCAAGGTCAGAGGTCAACTTTTGCATAAAACAAATTATTTCCTAAAATTTTGTTGCTTTTTTAGTAAAGTTTTATGATAAAAGTTAGAAATTCCACTTTTAGGTTAAGGTTTAATCACTTGCACTGAAAGTGCCCGATTTCTTTTTATATGTTCACATTTCCCTTTTTTAAATTTTAAAAGTATCTTCATAAGAGGTTACAGAGTTTAACCATACAAAGTTTTTGAGACCACTGTTACTAACAGCTTCACTGCTTCATTAAATTCTTTTGGAAAAGAGTAAATGTTCACCAAATAGCTCCACATCACAGTTGTGTTAGCAGTATTTCAGGCTTATTTTTTTTTAATGCTTCACCTTCTGCTCGTGTTGGATTCTCATTAAAATTAAGTCAAGTATAATAATGCTTCTGAGGCAGAGGTCATAAAAGAGGGAAAGCTTTCACAGTTCCTATGGAAACAGTGCGTTTTTTTTAAGCAGTGCTTTAGAACAAAAGTCTCTTTCTCACAAACTTCTTTGTGTTTTCTGCTCCATTGCACAAACACTCAAAATATTAAAAATAAGATCAGACGTCAGGTTAGTGCTGTTTGCCTCTTCAAGCTATTTTTACAGTTAAAGACAGACACTTAACGATTAAATGCAAATAGCTGTATTTTTGACATTGATTGGAAACACGTTCAGTTTTATACTGTTAGCTGTTTGGATCCAAAACTCAATGAGAGAGTAAAAGCTTTGATTACCTTCTTAAACATTTCAAGTTTTGAGTGATTATGTGATTTTTTTGCAACTTTTTTGCTAAAGGTGGTCAGTCTTTCTCCTGCTTTGCATAAAACGTCTCATTTTTACCTACATTTGCATCCTAGGTACAGTTTTCTGGTATTGATTCTAATATCGCTGGGAGGCACTTACTGATTTTTTTAGGGCATGATGTGTTTTCTTTATTTTATATTCATAAATAAGATGCACTTTTTATTTTGTCTTGGCTCTCCTGGGCTCACTTTAAGTGTTGTCATGTTTTTGAGAGTCCTAATCTTCTTTTTACTAATGTAACAAAGAAGATTCAGCCTTCAGGTTAGGATGCTGTGTGAGTGTCGCAAAGACATCATGATGAAAAGAAGAGCTACGTAGCTCTCTTTGCTGACTGAATACACTGTCTGGTTATATTAAGTTATAAATGATGCAAACCATCTCAATTGGCTGCTTGTGAATCTGATATGTGCCTTATCTTGCAACTTTGTTTTGTGCTTTCATGGTTTGTGCTTTGAAGTTCTCTCAGTGTAGCTGTTCAATAAGTGCAGGTGATTAACAAAATGTGACACTCATGCAAAATCAATTGAGCAAATATTTTAGTGCTGTGGTGATACTAGTGCCCCCTTGTGGCTCCTACAGTGAAAGAAAGAGATTAAAAGACCACTCAGCAGACAATTATTTGACATTTATTTTCCTAACTACTGTGCAGATGTTCTGGTAATGGCAATTGCATTTGCACCCTGTTGTTGTCTCAGCAACACTTTTTGTTGCTTCTGGTCACTTAACACGCTTCTTGTTTTTCCAAGCTTCTGACCTTTCCATTTTCAATGCTAACCCGAGCTAGCAGCATTCTTAATTTCATTCCAGAAAACAGGTTTTAATAAATTACTATTCATGTTATGCATAATGTATAGTACCCCTGCTCTATATTGGCAGATACCCAGTATTTTTTAAATTCTTTTCATAGAAGTGTTTCATTCTAGCACAGTAAGGTGAGAACCACGGCTTCTTTGTAAACCACTGGCCTATTGTAGTACAACTCATGTTAATTAAATAGAAATTACACAGCAAAGGGAAGGGGGAAATGAGGCGGCCATCTGGAGAAAGGCTAGTGGGTGGCAGATGGACAGAGACAGATGTGGGAAATGTGAAAACATCAGTCCCCACACCACTCTCAAACCGGCATAGTCTGGCAGCAAGTTGCTGACTGGGAATTAGCTGTCAAGCAGCCCTGCTTTGTACACAAAATTTAAACAGAAGTAAAACATCCTCTTGTTGATGAAGGAATCATTAATTTAAAAAACAATGACAAGAACAACAACCTGTTCTTGTAATGCAATAATAGATTTAAATTTAAGTAGTCCATCACGTTCATAAGCACCTCTTACTCAGTCTGTGCTGTTCTTGCTACCTCTGAAGCTGTCCTTTTCTTTCATAACCACGTTCTCTTGTTTGTTTGTTTGTTTTTTAGATATTATTATTTTTATTTTTTTCCAAAACTCACGAGTCTCACATGTTAAGACTTTGAAATGGGAAAACTTCAACTGAAAGATCAGATTCTTTTTTAAGCCAATTTACACTCTTTAGACCTAGAACATGACATAAACACAATAAAGGACCTACTCACTCCTCTTTGATGTTTTCCGTCTCGTCGTTCCCGTCCTCATCATCACCTGCCTAAATAAATAAATAAATGGACAGGATGAGATGGCACCCTGTGGTGAGATCTCACCAGCTGTCACTGCACCATAAGATGACCTTGTGAAGATCTACGTAGCTCATAGGCTATATAATGCCAGAACTGGGGAAAGAAAGGTCATGAGGAGCCCAGCCCACCAAGAAAATGACGTGCTTATCTTTTAAAGTTTTATTTTAGAGTCCATCTAAATTGAAAATCTGAAACAACTGAGTAATTGGTTTATTTTGGTAAGTGTCATAGCATGTTTGAGATCTTCGTTTCACTTTCTGTTAGCGGCAGTCATGAATCAGAAGAATCCCGAGGCTGGGCTGCTGGCATGCCAGCGCAGCTAAGTCCTCAACGTTTTAATCTGCTTAACACACTTTTCAGTGGCAGACCAGTAGTACAAATAAGCTGGTTATTTGATGGCAGGGAAGGTGTGTATGCGTGTGTGTGTGTGGAGGGTGTTGACTGACATCCATAGCAACAGTAGCATGGAAACAGCCTAAAGTATCATGTGGAGTTTGTTTAAGAAGTGAACACTGTGGGAGGTGTCAGATAGTGGGAGAACGTGCTGCGGAGACAAAGCATCTTTTGGGAGGATAAAAGCAGTTATTTGTACGTGATTGTGTCCGTGTGTGTACGTGAGACAGAGGAGGAGAGGGAGTTTGTGACACAGATGGAGCTTTAAGTGCCAGAGGATTGAGTAGGCAGGCAGGGTAAATTTGAAACATCTCAAAGTGTTTGGTCTTACAAATAAAAGTTGAACATTTAACGACTTTTTTATTTTGTTTCATTTTTTTTTTAACTGCCTCTGTGCCTCTGACAGCTGTGGCAGTGTTTTCAACTTGTTTACTGTATGTCTGCTAAATGAATGTGGAAATGACCATAACTCTAATTACAATGTGGAGCGGGATATAAAACCTGATTTAAAAGATAAAAAGATAAAAGTTGTTTACTTTTGGCATCATATATGCCTCAATCCTGAGCGTGGAGACTGTGCAAGTCTCACCGCACCACAACACAGTTTATGAAAACAGTGAGCCAGTATCTGCACGTTCACTCAAATAACAAGTCAGGGTTTGCTTATGTTTCCCAGAGGTGGGAGTCTCGCCGTGTTGCAGACTTCTTGAAGATGGCTTCTTCCGTGTATAAGGTGGATGTAGCTTCTGATACAGAAAAAACCTTGCACTTGCAGTTTTTCAACTGCCAAAAGGGGTCGACTCTTCTATTTGAAGTCCAGCTGTGGAGAAATGCATTAAAAAAAACCAAATTTCTAGTTTTCCAAGCCAAAACATATCTCCATGTGGACATTATGACTCTGTTCCAGTCACAAAGACGGTCATGTAGGATGGATTTTAGGGCAGGCTTAGCTTGTGATTGACATGTCACAAACCAGCGTTTATTCTTCGATTTTGCAGTCAGACTCCTCTTCCTTCACTCCTCACCCCTCATGTGCTATTTGAAAAGAGGAACATGGTGATGTCAAAAACTCTCATCTCGAGGCTTCATCACAAAAAACCCCACATTGTTAACAAACATCATGGCTGCATCCATCGTTTAAATGGCGATAGCACAATATTCTGCAGAAATACCTTCACTGCCATTATTGAACTATTGAATTGAATGAGATATTTCTATATACTGCAACGTCATCAGTCATTTTTCTTTTTCTTTTTTATATTTAAACAACTAAAATATCCATACAAAAAGAATGAAAGAAGAAAAAGAAATGAAAAGAAAAAGACGCAAAACAGGAAACAATAAATAAATAAATAGAAGATACATAAGGAAAAAGAAAAAGGAAAGAAAAATAAATAAATAAAAATGAATAAATAAATAAATAAATTTTAAAAAATGTAGATCTTTTGTTTCCATTAATATAACTAATATTTCTAGTAGTTAACAAAGTCAAAATCTAAAGCAAAAGCAAAAACTGGCCAGCGTTTTTTAATGTAGTCCATCCATTTCTTCCATCGTGATACAAACAGGTCCCTCTGTAATTACAAGTCTGTAATCTGGTTGCTGTCACACACATTTTGGAGGTGTGGTGAGACCCTTTTGTTGAAGTGTGTCTCTGGAGATCTTCTCCCTGGAAACCATTCAGAAGGATGATGTGAATGGTGAACTTTTCGGGGCAGGGAATTGAAAGGGCAAAAATGAACTGCTGCCATGGATAGAAAAAGAGAGGGAGAAGAAAAGCAAGATGACAGGGTATGATAAGGTTGCATGGCATACTATTGTTGCTGTGTCAGTGATTCCTCAACTCTCCTTGATGAGGCAATGACCGCGGTGGGCACGACGCACACTATCTGCATGTTTGGAGAGATTATATGTGTGGAAGCTGCCTGATTGAAGGCGTATCCTGACCTCAAAAACTCTCATTTCGATTGCTTCAGTTTGACTCGAGTTGAGTCTTTGTTATGCAGCCCGCCAAGGTCCTCTGAACTATAAGTGAGTTTGCCTGCACTGTCTGCTTTTGTCTAGATAAATTGCTATAAATAGAAAACAGGAGCTGAGAGATTTTATTTTTTTTTGTAGATAAAATACCACACCATACACCACGGAGGGCTTCTCATTTATCGCAGTCTTCTAAATGCCATGCAGACAAGAACACATGCCTGGGTGACAAGGAAAATATGTGATCAGAAGTCATCAAAATTGTAGCTTTAATAGGGCTTTTATTTATCGCTTCTTCTTCCTCACTGATCCACCCATCAACTCCTCACTGCTCTTTTCTCTCCATTTGATTTTACAGAGACGTGGAGGTGTTATGGCACTTCAGTAATACTTTCTGCAAAGCTTTTGGATCATCCTTGACATTTACTGTGAAAGAGCACTGTGAATTAGATTGGGGAGATCGTTTTCAGGTTACTTTGTCTATACTTTGTGCAGCTTGCCTTTCAGGCTTGTGCAGTAGAGTGGCAGAAATTCAGAAGTGAAATAACTGGCGCATGCACAGCTTCACGCTGAAACAGAAAGAAATGAAGCAAAAGAAAAAGGAAAAAAAATGTTAAAAACATTAAAAAGGCACGCGACCTCAAAATTACTGAAATAATTAATCAGATACACTTGTGATTGTTATTATTAGTGCAGGATAGAGTAAAGGCATGCTTAAACACAAGGCATTGTGACTTGCCAAAGCAATATATAGCCTCTTAAAAATGAACATGCTTTGAGTTGCTCCCCTTATGGATTTGTCAGATTACTGGCATGGGTCCTGATCAAAGCTTTTTTAAACCCGCCTCTAAGCAGCCTCGCTCTGAATTCCTTCCGCTAATTTATCCTCGCTGAGACAGAGGAGGAGAGGAACAGAAGTGGAGCAAGAGAGGCAGACAGAAGTGTTTCAGAGATGCTCAGTCATGCCTCGGCAAAAACAGCTTCCATTAGCGCCCAGCTCATATTAGATTAGAGTTTTTCTGAATGCTGAAAGAAATTATAAGTCTTAATTTTTCATTTCCATTCCTCTTTTTAGAGAAATCATTAGTGTTTTTTTAATGGGTTAGGTTGCCATGTATTGATTTGATGAACAGGGCCTGACAGACAGTGAAATCTCTGCTGGCCTCTTGGTCTTAATTTTTTATTTATTTTTTGCATATTTGTCACATTTGCATGTTTTAGATCATCAAATTTCAATATCTGATAAAGATCATATTAATGTGATTGGCCAGTCATATTATGTGGTCATACTATAAATAGTAGCTGGTATCTGGGTTTGATCAGTTTGATCGGGCAATGCCGTTTCTGAGAAAAACAAAACAAAACAAAAAACAGCCAATTGGAAGCTTCTGCGGCTACAGCCTGTAATCACACCTGTTTACCACCGAGTGAAATAACTGAACTTATGGGCCAAAATAATAACATACCAGTAATCCATAGAGAGGAGGCTTCTGAAGAAAGAATCCAGAGGCAATCTCTACAAAAGCACGACTCAGCCAATTCAGACCCAGGCAGCAGGACATGACTCCTACCTGTAAAAGCTATGGAAGTCAGGTGAGGGATGCTAAGCTAGCAGCTACTATTTACAGTGTGACTATACAATCCGATTGGCCATCAACCAGCAATTAGCAATGCAACATAAAATCAAATATTCATTCTGCTACACATGGAAGAGTGGTGAACTTTCCCAGGAGTGGCCAGCCTACCAAAATTACTCCAAGAGCGTATTGGCGACTCATCGAGAAGGTCACAAAAGAATGCAGAACAACATGTACAGGCCTCACTTGCCTCAGTTAAGGTCAAAGTTCATGATTCAATAAACAGAAAAAGAGACTGGGCAAAAAAAAGGTAAAATCCACGGCTGACCAAAAGGAACACAAAGGCCTCACGCCCCCCCCCCCCCCCCCCCCCCCCCCCTCAATGATCCTCAAGATCAAATACTGCATTTTGCGTGTACTCGGGTTATTTTTGTCTAATATTAAAAATTTTTTAAAGCCTGTAAGTGCGACAAAATATGCAGAAAAATACAGAATCAGGATCGATCAAACACTTTTTCACAGCACTGTACATTTTAGCCCTGACTGTCAGCATTCAAGCTTTCTCCCAGAATTTGAAGGTAGAAGTGATACCCCTCTGGCAAACACATAAACCCAAACAAATAAAAAGCACTTTGATAAAACTGGTAAAGTGCAACCTTTAAACCAACCTCAGCCATTTTTAGGTTAAAATGTTAGTGTAGGTGTTGATTATCAGACCAACTTGAGGCTGGCCTTTGAACAGAATTGCAGCTTTGAGTTTGAGTTTGATTGGTAGAGCTGCTTTATGTGACTTTGTTCTATTTCTGGACATTTCAAAGAGTTTTTCTGATTAATTACCCAGTAAATGTACAGTGGGATCAATCAGTCATCACTGCCTGCTGTGGGTCACACATCTCATCTTGTTATCAGTGTACAAAGTAGCTAACTGTTTAAACATTCACCCTATTTAGACTTCGCCGTGTGATGTTTGCCTCTGCTGATTATCCCTGATGCTTAGGATTATATTTAATGGAACTATAATCATTTCTCATGACATTTGCTGGAATATTTCCTCCATAATATGCTCCAGGAAGCATCGGTGTAATTGGTATGCTGACATCGATAAAGTTAAATAGCACGTATTCAGGCTACGTAAAGCATCTAATAAAACGGTTGCCAAATCTAGAATTAGGAAAACATATAATAGGGAGCTCTGTCTTTTTTTATGTAAATTTTGTCATCTTTGATTTAGGATCTGTTGATCTGAAACCCGTGTTGCACCCTCGCTTTGAACTGTGGCTTTGAAGCTATTCAGTCTGATGCCGTGAGTCTGGGCTTTGAGGCTGAGTGTATCCTCCTATGTATCTCCTGGTTTAGCGGTGCTTGTGGCAATAATGATTGCGATAAAAGCCATTACCAGGGGCCCCGGGCCCACTGGGCTGCAGGTCTAGCTTTATTACTCTGACCCATAGGATGGTAATTACGCTATGTCTATGTTGCTACGGCAACGTGGAGGTTCTCCACAGCTAATGCAAAATTTATGTCAGGGGAGTGTGGCATTTTGTGTTTATACACATTGTTGCAGGCAAGCGTTGAGTCTTGTATGTGAGCATGTGTGTCACTTCTGAGAGCTCATTTCAAAGACAGAGGCAAAATGCAGGAAGTTGACCCATTATTTGTAGTGTCCATTATTTCACCTCACTGGTTCCAGCCACACAGCTGGGTACTAATGCCTGATTTTAGGCTGGGCTGGAAACATTTCAAACAACAAACCACATCAGATGCTCTCAGATTCCTGAACTAAACGGATCCGAGCACCCGGGGTGAATCATTTCATCAAAGTCTGCTTATATTACAGCGGTTTTTGGATTAGTTTCATAAACTATGGCTTCTGTGATATACTGAATGAAATTACAATATCTGTTACATACAGCTCTGAAAATCTTTCAGGCTGTAAAAGTTTTGCTAAAAGTTTCTCAACTTGATCCTGGATTGAATTGACGAATCAAAAGTCTAGTGAAGCCACAGAGAGTGCTGCAGAATGAGGCTTCAGGTTTAAGACAGCGGACTATTCCACAGCACTGGGGTGCAATGAGTGACTGTTCATTATAGTGGCTCCTGACACTGAGCCGTGTCTGCATTGCTCTGTTGACTCAGAAGATTAGATCGGCAAGCACTAAGGCTAATCTGGCATTTATAGATTTCTCTGAGCCTGCATTCGTGTGTGTGTGTGTGTGTGTGTGTATGTATATGTGTGTGCACTAGCTCTCCTTTGAGCACTGAGCTGACGGGGACTTGTGGGCTTCAGGTATTACCAGATGGGCCGATCTGTTGTCTCGAGATGAGTGTGTCCCTTTAAAGAGAGAGAGGAAACACCAGATCACCTATGATACAAACAGATGTTGCAGATGGATCCTCCTCGCTCAGGTTCTCATGTGCACAAAGCGACCTTCTATTTTCTTACCTGCTGTTTTCTTTTCGTGATCTGACTGCAGCAAAAAGACCAGAGACTTTATGTTTTTGGGTTGCCCGTATGTCCCATTTGTGTGACTGTGATATCTCTTATCACTGTGAAGGAGTTTCTTCAGATTTGGTGCAAATGTTCACTCGGGCTCAAGGAGAAACTGAGTACATGGTGGCTGAGAACAAGATATTTTTTGGGCGTTACTCATGGAGAATTACACTAACTCACATTTATTACGTGTAATAAAAACAATAAAAAAATATTTTATGAAATCTGTTAAGAACGTGTTCAAAAGTAAAAATTATATTATTATTTTTTAGGTAAATAACAAACATAATTGACATTTTTAGACCCAAATATGATCCGACACAGTGGAAGTCAGAAATTAATCAAACGTTACATTAATAAAATTCATTTTTTCTGTTCAGTAATGCAAGTGTTTGGCATCTAAATCAATGATTTTCAATTTTTAGTATTAAAATTATCATTTCGGTTAAAGAGGTTGCACACACATGGTATATTAACCATTCCAGAAACATAAAAAAATATTTTAGTAATTAACAATAATTTTAATTTAGAGCAGCTGTGGCATAAGACTTCTAGTGTGTGCTGGGCTAATAAATTTGGTAGGACTGAAAATTTCTAACTCTGGTGTTGTCACAGGAATAAATGGCATTAATTTATATTTGAGTTTGTTTTTAGATGATGTAGCCCAGCATAAGGCCACAGGTTTCCAGTATGATGCAATGTCCTTTAAACGGGCCACAATGACTCCACCATAGCCCAGATAACCTCTGACATACAGCAGGTCCTAATATAACTCTGATGCACATCACATGTTGACGTTGCATGTCTTTCATTGTAAAGCTTCCATCATTTCCCACCAATTTCAGAAACTTTTAGTTTAAACACTTTTAGCTTTTGCATGAGAAAAAACTGTGATACACCTGCGGTTTGCAGTTTCTCTGCATTCAGCAAGAAGTTGGAAGCCCTGCCAGTTTAAACTAGGAGTGACAGTCTGCTGCACCACTATGAAAAAAAGTCTCAAAAATTCCTTTCACATACACCAAAATAAGTGGTCACACAATATTTCCACCCATTGTATTTAATTATATTATGCCTTTAAATGCTATTTTTTTTATTTGTACCCCTAAAAGAGTTAAAGATAGGGACTATAAAACGAGGTTGTTAAACACCAAAAAAAAAACCCCACAGGTAATAACCTTCCTAGACTATTTTAACAGATTGAGATGAAAATTTATGATAGTTTGAATCCCTTCAGTGGCTTTTATGCATCCATATTATGCATAAGAGCTCTCTATATGTGAAATAAGTGTCTCTCTGCCATGCCCTCTCTGGTTTCTGTCCATTACCCATTTTATTCGCTCTTTGCTTTTATACTTTCCTCTCTAATTCTCCCTCAGAGGGGCTGCAGAGAAGTTCTCTCACCATGTTCTTTGTCACACTTGTCTGCTTCATCGAACGTTAAAAAACTCCCCCAGATCTACTTTTTGAGAAACTTGAAGCTTAACGCTAGACATTTTTAGCTCTGGGCTAGAATTTGATGTTTTTCATTGATTTATCGTGGAGTTTTTTTAACAGGTCTTCACCATATATTCAGTCTTCCTATACTCACTGCCCTCTGTGTAAAACTCTGACAGCGTGAAATCCCTAAAAACCTTAAACCACAAGAGCACAAACAAAAGCATATTTGGTTTACTGATGTACTTCCTATATTGAACTAGTGCTGAAAGGAAGATGTTGTATTGTTCATAGCCCCATGCTAGATTTTGGTCAAATTGAGCTGTGGTACATGACGAAAGCAGGGAGGATTTCAGATCAGTCAGATGACAATGATGCCTGTGTCCCTGGGTTAATACAACATTTTTGCCAGGCAGATGCTTTTGATATACCAAGCACTTAAAAGAGGGTGAAAGCAACACAGAAGTAATCTGCTCTGCATATGAATGCCTCAAGCATGTGATGCATCAGCTATACAGAATAGTCTTAGACAAAACATTCGGTCACATCATACACATTCTCACTGAACATGCTGCCTGCTTTAATTTAATTGCCATATCTCTTGTGAACTCTTTTTTTTTAACCTTTACACACATGAAGTGACTGCTGTGGAATAAGGAATCACCTTAGTTGTGTTTTGGTATATCATAGTTTAAAAGGCTTTTGGGAGGATCTTGTCACCATCTTCCTTGTAGCTTCTAATTAGTGCTTGCGCCGATCATTTAATGAAAGCCAAATTAACGAAAGACATTGTGTTGTCGTTTTATGCACTGGAGGCTATAGACAATTTTTCCTCCTCTGTATTTAAAAGTAGTGGAAAGAAATCTGCACTGAGTCTCCTGAAAGTGTATGCAGTTTAGCATATATTTGACAATGCTTGTTTGTATAAGCGATTTCAGCAAACTTTCACAACAACTAAAAAAAATAAAATGAATGTCTCATCCAGGGATGCTTTACAGTGAAAACTGTGAAAGTTGGCTGCTATGCAAGAAGAAATTAATCATGTGCGTTTGGCGTATCGTGCATTGAAAAGCTGCTTTTCTTTTTGGCACACTTGATATGACACAATGCAGTGCAGCTACGGTGATATAAATTAAAGAATGCATTTAATGTACTGAGTGTAAGAAGCTTTTCTGTCCCCCACTCGTTACCTGTATGAATGGCACCTGTTTGAACTCATCATCTGTATAAAAGACACCTGTCCACAGCCTCAAACAGTCAGACTCCAAACTCCGCCATGGCCAAGACCAAAGAGCTTTCGAAGGACACCAGGAAAAGTATTGTAGACCTGCACCAGACTGGGAAGAGTGAATCTACAATAGGCAAGCAGCTTGGTGTGAAAAAATCAACTGTGGGAGCAATCATCAGAAAATGGAAGACATACAAGACCACTGATAATCTCCCTCGATCTGGGGCTCCACGCAAGATCTCATCCCGTGGGGTCTAAATGATCATGAGAATGGTGAGCAAAGATCCCAGAACCACACGGGGGGACCTGGTGAATGACCTGCAGAGAGCTGGGACCAAAGTAACAAAGGTCACCATCAGTAACACACTACAACGGCAGGGAATCAAATCCCGCAGTGCCAGACGTGTTCCGCTGCTGAAGCCAGTGCATGTCCAGGCCCGTCTGAAGTTTGCCAGAGAGCACATGGATGATACAGCAGAGGATTGGGAGAATGTCATGTGGTCAGATGAAACCAAAGTAGAACTTTTTGGTATAAACTCAACTCGTCGTGTTTGGAGGACGAAGAATACTGAGTTGCATCCCAAGAACACCATACCTACTGTGAAGCATGGGGGTGGAAACATCATGCTATGGGGCTGTTTTTCTGCCAAGGGGACAGGACGACTGATCAGTGTTAAGGACAGAATGAATGGGGCCATGTATCGTGAGATTTTGAGCCAAAACCTCCTTCCATCAGTGAGAACTTTGAAGATGAAACGAGGCTGGGTCTTCCAACATGACAATGATCCAAAACACACCGCCCGGGCAACAAAGGAGTGGCTCCGTAAGAAGCATTTGAAAGTCCTGGAGTGGCCTAGCCAGTCTCCAGACCTCAACCCCATAGAAAATCTGTGGCGGGAGTTGAAAGTCCGTGTTGCTCGGCGACAGCCCCAAAACATCACTGCTCTCGAGAAGATCTGCATGGAGGAATGGGCCAAAATACCAGCTACTGTGTGTGCAAACCTGGTAAAGACCTATAGTAAACGTTTGACCTCTGTTATTGCCAACAAAGGTTATGTTACAAAGTTTTGAGTTTTATTTTTGTTATTGATCAAATACTTATTTTCCACCCTGATTTACGAATAAATTCTTTACAAATCCTACCATGTGAATTCATGGATTTTTTTTTTCACATTCTGTCTCTCACAGTTGAAGTGTACCTCTGGTGCAAATTACTGACCTCTGTCATCATTTTAGGTGGGAGAACTTGCACAATCGGTGGCTGACTAAATACTTTTTTGCCCCACTGTATCTATTTATCCATTCACTAAAGGTTGCTAGTTTGACCACCCACTTCTGTCTTTTTTGCATCCATTTATCCAGTTCAGGGTCACATAATGCAAAAATCACAGCTTAGTGCATTTAGAAAGAAAGAAAGTGTACTTTATTGATCCCCGTGGGGAAATTCCTCTCTGCATTTAACTCATTCACTCAGTGAAGCAGTGGGCAGCCATTGGGCGCCGGGGAGCAGTGTGTAAGGACGGTACCTTGCTCAGGGGTACCGAACCCCCGACCTTCCGATCATGGGGCCACCACTCTACCTACTGAGCTATCTCTGCCTTAGGCATGTAGACATCATCAAGACGAAGTTTGTTTTAATGCTTGGTATCAAAAGTGGGAAGACTGTCATTTGAATGTGGTATTAGATGGGCTGAAAGCATGGATCCATCCCGTCAATGTCAATGGTTGTTGATGGTGTAAGGGGGTGGGGGAGATTTTCCTCACACACTTTTCGCCTCTTACCAGTATGCCACAGCTTACCTGAATATTATTGCTGACCATTTCCTTCCCTTTATGATCAAAGTATATCCATCTTCTGATGACTGCCTCTAGCAGGGTAACACACCATGTCACAAAGCTCAGATCATCTCAAACTGGTTTCTTGAACTTGACAATGAGTGCACTCTACTCAAATGGCCTCCACAGTCAGCAGGTCTCAAACCAATAGAGCAGCTTTGGGATGTGCAGCCAAACATTATGGTGTTATTCAATCCTGGAAGAACATGAATTGGACCATAGCTTCTGCAGTAAGTTAAAAAAGAACAAGAAAAAAAAGGCTTGTTTTCAGTAGCCAGAATGAGCATGCTATTAAACAAGAGCGAATTTTGGAGGCACCTTGCTAATCAAGCTAGCATTAGCTGCTAATTTAATTTGTGACTGCACACAATTTATCTCATTTTTATGAGCAAATTTGACTTGTTGTTGCTGTGATGAAAAGAATTTAAAGTTTGATGAGTCATTTTAAGAACAGAAAGCTGAGCTACTTTTGATATTTACCAGTTTTATGACACTTCTGAGGACTCTCCTCAGATAAAGATTCATGTTCAGGTAAATTGGTTTTGGCAGGTGCTGTCCATAAGCTGATGAATCTAAATAATAAACGGGATCTTTGTTGACCTGAAATAGCATTATGCTAAGCTGTGATAAGGCGGTTGCTACCTGAACAGTCCCTACAGGTCATTATTTTTAATCAGTGCCATCTTCTCACTCTGTTACCTCTGGCTTATCCGATAATGTTTATCAACAGCTGTTTGGACCTGCCAATAATATTTAGCAGCACTGCTCGAGGCCTAAATACCAGAGATGAAATATGCAGCGCTGATTTTAGGGGATGTGAAGACAGATATGCAACGCATTTTGAGTCAGCTAATATCAGTTTAAGAGGGCTAGTAACCTTAGAAAACACCTACAGTAGAGTGTGAATATTTAAGTGACTGGCTCGTGAGTGATGGTTGGTGGAGAATGGAGAATTTCCCCCAAATGTGGAGAAAAGAATACATTTTGAGAGCAGTGGTGTGAATGTGTGTGAGCTTGTGTACGTGCGGTTCCATCCCACAGGCTAATAATCATTGCTTCTCTCCAGATGGAGGAGTGTACCCAACTCAGCAGAAGTCTTCCTGCCTCTTCGGGGCAAAGACAGTGGGGGGGGGGGGTAGTGTGTGTGTGTGCATATAATGTGAAATACTGAACTGTCATTTACTGAAAATCCTCCAGGACATGAGTATCTCACGGAGAAGAAGGATGGGAAGCCAAATTAGAAAGTGGCTTTGTTAACACATACCTTCAGTTAACAGTGCCTTAATGTGCACATCTTTATTGTGAGTCCAGTACGATATATAATTTGTTGCCATCATTGATCCAGAACTGAACTGCGACCCTCATTTTCTGTCCTCACAGAGAAAGAAAGCTGCTGCAACAAGAAGTGAGATCCTGTTTTGCCTCATCTTTGCATAAATACAATCACAGTTATCGTAGTTAGTTGGTTAATATTAGGAGAGGATGCTTTTTCCCAGTATTGTAGTTTGTAACTGTATTACAGTTTCAGTTCTAAAACCTGGAAGACCAAGTAAAACTGAGACAAACCTTAAGAAGAAAGTAAATGTCCTTAATTTATTCCAGCCTTCATGCTAACCTTTCAGTTTTCTGTTCTGGTTTGGCTCAAGCGGGATCTTTATAGAATAAAGTTCAATGGTAGATTGAACAAGAGGGACACAGTCGTACAATCTACGCTTTGTTTGAACATGATGATGGTGGTATTGTTTATATGCACTCATCTTCATGCACTCCACCTCGAAGCCTCTTGAGTCTGTGCATCACTGTGCATTGTGATTTCTGAGAGGTTTTTGTTTACTTACTCACCACTGCAGCTCATATGAAAAAGTGGTACGCTTCCCTCTGTTTATTTACTGCACAGATTGTGTGGTTACTTTTTCTCCTTGCTTGAATATAAATACAGAACTAACAACATACAGCTTTATATCTTATTCACACGGAACCTGGAAAAGGTGGATTTTAATACTTTTGCTGCATATAAATTGATCAAGCCACAAAAAAATCTTTTACAAGTTGGTAACTGCGTAAATCTGCAACTGCTCTTTGAACATGCCTCGCTTGAACAAGATCTCAATGAGCACTTTAAAAGCACTTTAAAGTAATTATATTGATAATAACATGCAGGAGCTGAAGTGTATTGCCATTAATCCCCTGACTTCAGTTACATAATGTTTTATAGAAGAAAGTACCTCTACAAACATTATGCAAAGCTATCTAATCTATCTCATTCACTGAGCAACATTTATTGATATTCACTCCTTTTACAAGCACTTTTTGCACGATACCAGCACAAAGGATTTATTTTTCCAGTGTGTGACGAGCAGCTCTGGGCTTTGGCTGAATGACAGGTGGAAATGGGCTTCTCTCACACTCCTGTCACAGTGCTGACTGGTGATGTCAAAAGGGCTACCTGTGGCAGAGATGTCCCTGAGAATAAATGGGTTACAGAACACCCACTCAGTGCTATTACTACCACTGCTTGTGGGTTGTGATGAAATGATTCAATCAGCAGTGCACTCACATTTACCCATGCTTGCTTATACATAATACCACCTAAAATCACATCTACAAGCGCTAAAACGCGATGATTTAGGCTGGCACATTAGTCATGCTGTGTCTACAGAGCAGCATCTGATGACAGTATATTGTGTTATTTCTATATATAAAAAAGAAACCGTGCTGACCTCAGTTTCAACTTCTCTGGAGATAAGTTACCTCATAAAACTCCTATATCGTGCTAAATCTGAAAATGTGAGTGATATTTATTGTTTGCCTTCACAATCTGATACAAGCGCTCAGTGCTGAAGGACTTAAGTGATTCACAGTAAATTGCCTTCTTCGTCTTGCCAAGTTAAGTTCCCACTGGGAGAAATGAATCACTGCGAGAGAATTAAATCTCGTCTTGTCTGGTCCTCTCCTGTGCCAGAGCTATAATACCTTTTTAACGTCACGATAATTAGTGTAGCCATGCAGAATTAGAGGATGAAACAAACAAGACGCTCTCTGTTGTGTGTGTTGAACAACTGCCCTCTTTTGGTAGCACTGTGCACTCTCCCTTTATCTTCAGAAAGATAAGACTCAACTTCCTCCTCCTAGCATCCTTAGATGTTTAGTAATTAAAAAGAGGTCTTGTTTTGTTGCAGTAAAGTAGCAGACATTTTCAGCGGTTCAGTTGAGTTAGGGGAGTACAAGTGATGTGTTTGGATGCTGGGTATGAGATGGGTATTGTGCATTAGAAGGTTGCCATCTAGAGGCAGGATACAGACAGTGCATGGGTCTGAACTCAGCTGTGTTGGTTGAATCATTTCATGAGATGAGATGAAGAAGCGTGTGAAGCGAGAGGGCTAGAGGGGAAAAGACACTCTTTGCCTTCCTGTACTACAGCCTCCTTACTGCCTCACAAGCACAACTGCACACACAGGCGTAAACACACACGTGTACGGTTGATAGACAGATACCTCAGAGGTCTCGGCAGTCCTCAGGGCAGCCAGTGGTCGGTGACGTGGACACGCTTAATGTCAGTGCTTAACTGTCAGGATGAAACACCTACTAACCGGGAGCTGGTGACTCAAGAGAATTGTTAGTCATAACTAAATTTAAAAGAGCAAGGCGTTCTCTACCGTCAGGGATGTATTTAATTCATGCCAGCGACATGCACTTTAAAACAAATTGTGACAGTGTGTCATTTGTGTTTTCTCATATTGTTTGACCTTTAATTTAGGAGAAGAAATACAAACCTGTGACTTTTTTTTTCTCTGTTTTGCTTTCAGGGTACCCTCAACAGTATTTCCTGCTTCACTGAATGCTTTACTTTCATGTGAGCCTCCTTTTACCCCTAGGTCCTCCTTTTCAAAAGCTTGAAAGCAAGGCAGACTGCTCCCTCGCCATATGTATGTGCATATATATATATATGTATATATATATATATATATATATATATATATATATATATATATATATATATATATATATATATATATATATATATATATATATATATATATATATATATATATATATATATATATATATATATATATATATATATATCCTGTGTCCACATTCAAAGATGCCGCTCTTACTTACTTACCCGCACTGTACACATACATTTGAAAAGTCTCGGCTCATCCGTGCTGCACAGTTACTCTCAGGCATTTTGACGCCGATCAGGTATAGTCATTAATTTGAGACATTTTTAAACAATGACAACATGCAGCACATCAAACACGAGGCGTGATGCTATGTCATCAACACCTCTGAAGCCTTTATGCTTTATTTTCCCTCTCACACTTATTCAACCAGTCCAAACCTGTCAATTCGGTCGCAAAGAGAACTGTTAATTTTAGTCATATCTTCTGTTTTGACAAGCTTTTAGGTGTTTGAGCTGCGCGCATCAGCAATTAGCTGGAGACAAGCAGTCCTGATTGTCCAGAAATAGAAGAGATGAGGCAAAAATAGATGTCTCTTTTTATTTATTTATTTATCTTTGTCAGTGTGCTTCACAAAAGCTGCACTTCACTGATAAGATTTTCTATTGTCAATCTGCTTTAGATTGCTGCAGCTCTATAGATTAGTGATGTGAACCAGTGGCTTTGACACAGTGCAGCTCTCCCTCAGCCCCGAGACAATGAGAATAATCAATTAGCCTTTAATCAAAGCCCGTAAGGATTTTGTAGTAATGACAAATATCGTACGTGTGGTGTAAAATATCCACAGACATTTACGCCAAAGATGCTGAACCAATGTAAAATGCAGATTTCATATTGTAAGTTGTAAACTCGTTTGTATATCAGCGGGGACCGTCACTTGAGAAGTCTCTGTTGCACTGATCACAGGGATCAGTCATCAGTAGTTTGTAATGAACTTAACGATCTTGTTGAAGATTTTGTTTTTAAGCTCACATCATCCAAAAAAAGAAAAAAAATCATACTTTCTTCTCATAGACTGAATGCAATAAACAAATTAGCTTACACTATTAGTATAATTGCAGCATAACATTTATGCCAATACATCAAAATGAAGAAAATGAAATGTATCAAACCCAGAGGGAGGCGTGTTGGGACGCTGCGAGGCGTTAAAAATGAGTTTATGCAATATGACAGTCACATCAGCGTTCCTCTCTTTAACATTGTTTTCAAGCCACTTTAGAGATTTTTGTGCACAAACATGATGCCTGACATGTGAATTCCTAAGTAGGTCGTACTCCCCTCCACAGCCGCAGAGCCAAGTTGCTCAGTGTGCTTCCATCTTCAAGCTCCATCTGAATTCACTCTATAAGGCACAGCCTTGACTTCGCTTCATCCATTTCCCCTTTTACCACCATACAGTTCCCTCTCTTCCCATTTTCTCCATCTTGCTTTCTCTGTGTGTCTTTCCATCCTTCCTCTTTTTTTTATTTCTCTTTTCTTTTTTGTTCACCCCCATGCACAGAACCAACCTCCTTCTCCTGCATGGCACCCCCTCCTATCTCCATAGTTTCAATTTCATCTTGTTCATCAGTTTTATTGGATTTTAATTGGTTTTCCCCTTTGTCTCTCTCCCTCTCTTCCTCTCCCTCTTTCTCCCTGACGCTCTCTCTCTTCCATTCTCTCTGTTTTCATCTTGGAGACAGTGGTGTGCATGCAGCCTCAAATCTAAGTCACTGCCTGTCAGGCTGCTCCGTTTATGCGCTCTGCGACTCTCTTTTCCTCTCCTCTCTCCTCAGTGCTGTGCTGCACTGCATTCCTCGTCTCTCCTCTGCCCACATCTCCATCTCTCCTCATTCTCGTTCTCTTTTCCCTCTTCCTCTACCTGCATCTCTCTCACCCTATGCGCTCTTCTCCCTGTTGTGCATTGCTGCGCTCTGCTCCGCTGTTTGGGAAAATACTCTACCATCTCATTTTTTTCGCGCCAGAGCTGAGTGCACTTCAGCTACTGGTGGAAGAGGAATTAGATGCTCATGGAGCTCCAGGTTTGACTTCCCTTGGATTCCTTGGATCTGTGTGAGCTGGAGAGGAGGAGAGGGCAGGAAGGGAAGGAGAAAGGGGGCAGAAAGCTGCTCAGGTGAGAGCTTCGTGTGCTTGTGGAAGTAAAGGCTTAAAGGTGGTGGTGCTGGTGACGTTGGTTGGGGTTAGTGGCTGATGGTTGTCCGTCAAGGGTCATGCCCTGGGACTTGCGTGCTTTTCGGCAGTTGGAGTTGGAGACCCTCTCCCATTTTTGTCCCCCTTGTGGGGTAACATTGATCCTGGTGCCGGGAAAAACTGCCGGGCACCAGTGGCTGAACCGTGAAGAGTGGACACCATGAACCAGCTGGATGCACCGCGGCCACTGAACTGGACCATCAGAAAACTGTGCCATGCAGCCTTCCTACCATCTGTACGCCTGCTAAAGGTAAAAGAACATGAAATTTAAAAAATAGATGCCTGGAGAGATTTTGTTAAATATGTCATGCAGTCCTCCTGCTATCCTGATGCTTTTCCAAAAGAACATAAGTAGAAAGAGGTGTGAGGGCACAAAATGAATGCTGATGAAGCCGCTGCGCTTTTTGGTGCATACATCAGTGGATGCAATGCAGTCATTAAGAAGTAATAGAGGGGATAATGTTGTTAAAAATGAAGAGAAGTGTGGCAAAGCTGTCGGTGTAACACTCTTAGAGGGAAGCTTAAAGGTTTTGGAAGTAGATGGCTGTGCAAAGTGGATGCGCAAAGAGTGGAGGATAAAAATGGAGATGGGAAAAGCGAGAGCATGATGCTACAGAGGCACGGATGAGAGATTGGGATAGAGAAATTAAAGAAGTGTGATAAAAGAGAAAATGCAAATAATTTAATTATTTTTTTGCTGATAGCCAAAAAAAGAGAGAAAGAAACCGAGAGAAAGAGGAGGAGATGGAAAGACATCAGAGAGGGATCCAGTCTTAAAATAGCAAGAGGGTTACACAGAGGGTGAAGGTGGAAGCATGAAATGTCGAAATAAAGTGAGCGAGAAAAGGGGATGTGAGAAGGGAAAAGAAAAGGTAGATGACAAACTGAGGAGTCATGTAACGAGTTAAGAGAGGATTTGTGGGAATGGGTGAACGGGAATGTAAAATTGGAGGTGGCAGACATGACTGAGGAGCTTTAGTAAAGAAGTGACAACAGAAGACAGATTTTAAAATGAATTCTGCCATGTACCTCGATGTAAAGAAGTTAGAATTAACCAGGTTTATTTGGGTTTTTTTGGTGAACAAGTGTAAATTCATCTGTGTGCCTGAGCATGTGTGGCTGCCTTTGTGTAAGTATGATTTGTAGCCTCTGCAAATCTACAGTGCAGTCTTTATAACGCTTGCTTACTGACATTTGTTACCTAAATCCTATTTTTTATGCATTTCTGTGCTTTCATAAGCCAGTTACAGGCACTCTGTAAGACGGTCTATTGTCAGAGGTCTTGAATGGCTCTTCTTCAATGTCCTTTGAGCTAGCTTTATCAAAGTGTGTCACACAACAGTATTGCTGTGATGTTGAACCACACAGCCAGCAAAATCATTGTATGTGCATTAGGATGTTTTGTGTGTGTGTGTGTGTTTTAGCATGTGTTGTGAAACTTTACACGAGAGGTTTTTTTTCAGGCAATTTTATTTCAAGAGTGAAATGTTTGTGTAAGTGAAAACACTCCAAACATCAGTGAATTGATACAAATGTTTTTGGTGGAACATTTCTTCTTATTCGTGGAAACACTTGCCAAATAGATTTTTAGACTCAAGAGTGTGAAACTCTTGAGTCTTCTGGATTAGAAGAAATAATATTTTACCCACCTAAGCTTTATCTGGCTGTAGCAGAGGATGGAAAGTGAGACTTTTTGAATTTCGTGTAACAAATGATTCCCTGGCTCATCCAATAGCTAATCAGGACATATTTTTATCTTAAAAAGCACAGACTGTATGTGAAAGATCCAAGTAGCCACCAGGTCTAAAAAGAAAAGCATTTCTTTCTAATGACCAGCAGGGGCGCTCTTCTGGTTCCAAGAAGAAGTCTGATTGTAAAGAAATCTTTGAGGAAGTGATTTTAATTCCTACTGGATTTGTTACCCCAGTTAACATGTTCCAGATGAGTTTATGGTCTCAAGATTGAGTTTCAGATCTTTTTAAATACAGCATGATATTCATTTTTGCACACTCTGGTCACATTTAGTGCAAAATGGATGATACACTTTAGAGTTGGTGAGTTTTCAGTCATTTTCACCCATAATATTTAGTTTTAATCCCAAAATGATGACAGCCAAAACTCAAGGCTTCTTATTTGTAGTCCACAAACCAATAGTTGATGTTGTGGTGGCACTGTATGTCTTTCACACAAAGATGCTCTGACAGCACCATTGCCACAGTGCTTCGTATGTACACTTAAGAATTACCTTCTCGATATTTTGTACAAAGTGCCTCACTTTGAGTGGATCTTTGCTTCAGGATGACTCCTATAAATAGTGCTGCTTTTGAGCAGCTGAGTTTTCATTTTTGAGATTATGTTTACAGGCATCAACAGACACAGCTGATCCTTTTGCCTCACCTGTACTGGCACCATGGATGAAGCTATACTACAGAGGATTACGGTTCCTGCAACTACTGAAACAGTTTATGTGAATCCTCCCAGGGAGACATCAGGCTGTCAGTATGAAATTAACCTAATAACCTTTCATTATTGTTGGAAATTTCTGCTTGGCAAGCACTTTCCTTGCAGGCCTCTCTAACTGACCTGCCCCCTGCTGCTAAATGCATACTTAAATTCATGTGTGTGTGACTACAATTTTTATAGGCTGCCAGAGATGTCTCCATGTGTGGGCACGCATATGTATGAACAATACAAAATTTGTAATTTATTTTATCAACTTTCCTTCTGAAAATGCTGTCTGTGTTGAGCGCTCAGTGAATCTGCGTTCGACTACTCCGCCTAGGCTGCACTGTCGAGCGCAGATCCACTGAGCGCTCAACACAGACAGCATCATCAGAAGGAAGAGCGCAGGGCAAGCTAGCGAGACAGAAGTTAAGCCCCCCTTGCAACATGGCAAATTGAACCTTCCCCACCCTCATTCAGATCTGGCGTTTGGAATTATTTTGGTTTTCATGTGACGTATGACCCTGAAGGTAAGCGCGTCATGGACTAAAGTAAAACAGTATGTTGGATGTGCCATGCAATGCTCAATTACATGGGTGGGAACTAGTGTGTTAGCGCAGTTAGCTCGTTAACGTGTTGGCCGTCTAGCCCCATGCACGGGGCAATCAGGGGTAGCTCGTTAACGGAGATTTGCCGTGTTGTGGCGTTAATGTCATTTCAACAAGATTAACCTGAAAGCACTAGTGGGAACACAACAAATATGACTGCACATTTATATCATCCTAGTGCAAAGACAAGTGGAAGCAGACAAAATCGACAAGCATGCATGCTACAAACTTTACCCGAGTCATTTAGACAGCCGTTAGCACATGATTCTCCTTATGGGGACCTGATATGTTTAATATGCTGCTGAGAATATAGCCCAGAAGAAGCAGATAGTATAGCTTTTATTTTGGAAAGAGACATTTCTCTGTAATAAACTCTCTTTTCCAAAGATGAGTGATTCCTCAATCAGATACAGGGCTCGCAATATCGCTAGCCCGACGTCCTGGGGCTAGCGATCTTTCCAGTCGGGCTACCAAAATCTATCTCTGCCCTGCCCGTCGGCCTATCGTAGGAAGGAAAAATATATATGTCAATGCTTTTGCATTCTTTTGGAAATGTAGCTGGGTAATTATGTCATTGGCATCGGTGAGCCACTGTCAATATGTGACATATTGAAGTCGCGTTTGAATTTGCGCTTGTTTTTTTGCTTTCACTTTGCAATCGTGCGAACTGTGTATAGAGAGCGACAGCACTGATTGGTGAGTGATGATAATTTGTGCACCAATTCCTCTGACATCGTCTTATTAATCGTTAGCTTACTACGCAAACATGACAAGTGAAATCTCCCGCAGCTTAAACATGTAAGAGGTTGATCGCGCAGAGAATCGCTGACCGTTATGTGTGTGTGTGTAAAAGCAGCAGGATATATATTTCAGTTCTGCTGAGCCAAATAAGACAGGTCAGGGTGAAGAAGTAACAGCCAAAGAAAAGCTTACCACAAAACGGAAAAGTTATGACAAATCAGACTATAAGGCAAAAAGAAAGTGCAGCTTTATGGTTTCATGGACAAAGAATTTCTGTGGCTGCGATATGATGAGCTAAATAACCAGGGCTGCACATAAGTGGTCCGCAGGTGCGCATTCGCTGTCAAAATAAAAAACACGCACAAGGGTTAGGGTTAAATTTAAAACTGTACTTTTGAGTTAAAATATATATTTATAATTTTAATAAATGACAAATTAAAAAGGCATGAACATTTTTTTTGTATCGAAAGAATATCGAACCGTGACACCGAAGTATCGAACCGAACCGAACTGTGAATTTTGTCTATCGTTGCACCCCTAATATATTTATATATATATATATATATATATATATATATATATATATATATATATATATATATATATATATATATAAGGACGAAAGTGGCCACCGTCACCCATAGGTGGCACCACCAATTTTTGTATCAACAGTAATTCCAGTAAAGGAGATACAATAAGTCTCAATTACAGAGATTAGCCCTTTTTAAATAAATGACATATGAAGTACCCTCTTCCTCACACATACTTTTAGTGTACGTGTGTGTGTGTGTGCCTCTCTTAAATGTAAGATGATAGTTGGAGCTGCTGAAGTGTTTAAACTGAAATTTTACTGACTGATCTGAGTGTTTGCATCAGACTCCCTCAGTATAAAACACGTTGTGCCTCATTTCCATATCCTGATAAATCATACAGATTGGGTCGGTAGGGATTCTTCCAATTACCAAGCTCTGATTATCTGATTAAAATTTTCATGGTTAATGACACCCGTAATACATCAGGCTCTTTGTGTGCATTTTGTTGTTACCAGGTTTATTTAAACTGGGGAAATGTGCATAACATGGCATTGTAAAAAAGGAAGGACTAATAATTTGCTCTTTATCTTTTTCTTTGTCTGTGCAGGTAAACACAAAAATATCGTTTCTTATAGTTTTTACAAATGTAGTCAAGTTAGTTGACTAAACTAAATACAAAAGCGCTATTTTCACAAGTACTTCAAGGCGAGGGTGTGCTCAGTCAGTCTTCTTTCTCCCAAAGTAACCAAACTCGTCTTCTCATACTTGCACACATCCTGACAGTTCCTAGTGTGTTGACCAAATGCTACTTGAGTGTTGAATGAAACTGGAGGAAACAGCATGTTGTCACACACGCCTAAGGGGAGGGTCCTCGCCCCCCTTTTTTTCTCACTTTCGTTCTCCTGGTGTAAACAGGCCTCAGAATTGCAGGATGTCTCAAAGCTTGCCCTTGTTTATGTCTCAATTACCCAGCAAATGCTGCAGTTGTAAGATTTCAATTAAAACATTATCGTCCTAATGAGCCAAAACGAGAACATAAGCTGCCAATTAACACCTCATTCCTTTTATTCAGGCGCACAAAGGCTATATTTCCTATTTGGCACGCTTCCACGCAGCATCATAGGTAGTTAAAACCGCTGTCGGTAAATTTGTATTTTTAGGCTTTTTCTAAATATTTGGATCTTTAAACAAGAGACCAGCTTGAGGAAACAATGCATTCTTTTTTCAATCGAAAAATGCACTTGTCCTGAATAAATACAACAGATAGTACACGAGTCTACCTACCAGTCAGCTGCTGAATAATGTATGAGATTTGATGCTAAAAGGACCTGCAGTTTCAGAATAAATGTATAATTTGGCAAACCACCTCCAGCTTTTACTGTTGAAAATCCCCACGTGCTAGTGAACAAACATCAGTGACACGCGTACAAAATAATGATAATCGCATCCTGCTATTCACCAGTCACACTTTGACACAAGCAGTAGAGTTATGAACTCAAAACATTGACCTTTGGCCCGTGAAGTTACATGTGGGAAATATATGCCAGCGGTGATGGAAGGGGGGCCATTTAAATATGTATGAGGACAATAAGTCATGAATGCTCCTCATGTGCTTCATGAACTTTGCATACACGGTTAGAAAGTCTGACACTGTACTCAGAGAATTTGTATTCTGTAATGTTTATGTGTACATCAGGTTGCTTTATGCATTGAGTTTGCAGCTGCTGAATTTCACGCTCACCTTATACAGCTGCAGGTTTATTTTATGCTGCAACCATTCGACAGTGTGCAGATATGGAGCGAGAGAAAGGAGGGAGAAGGGGAATTGAATTTGTAACTTTACAAACTCAGCAACATTACTGTTGGCACGAATTTGTACTTATTCCTTCTAGTAAATTATTTATTTAGAGGAAAAAGCATCTTTTTTTCTAGGCCTTGACAAGAGTCACAGAAGAATATCTGCTGTATACCACTACCATATCGACCCAATAAGTAGATGAGATTTACATGAAGATCAGGAATCATGGGGGAAAAACAAAAGCAAGTCTGGCTCTGTGTAAATGAGAAAAACAATTAAATAAATAAAACTACTGACTCCTTTAGAGTTTACTAAATAGCACTTTTGTTTTTTGTATCTCTTTGCAATTAACTGGTTTCGTGCAGACCTTGTTTGTGATTTCAGAGAGTGTCTCTCTGAGTGGCAGTCACTCACCCCTCCTGCACATCCATCACCAAGACTGGACCACTTTCCATCACTATTCATCACCCATCCACCCTCCACTTGCTTATACTGAAACAAGAAATTGACATGTTTTGTTACGTACGGATGTACCAAAAATAATATCGATTGAATGTTGCGAGGTTTTGGCAACCAGTCCAAACAGTTGGTTTGGCCCCCTTCAAAGGTGTTACCTGTCAGTATGCAGAACTAGTGCGATAAATCACTTTAACAAGGCGTGTTTGTTTGGATTATTGGATATGTCAGTATGCATGGATGCTTGGGAGGTGGGGGGTGATTTGCAATCAATAGCGGGTGTATCAATAGGTCAACAGTAAATCAATAAATACTCAATGCATTTCCGTTTTCACATTCGCTCACGTAATTGCCAGGGGTGTTAGGATCATGAAAGGAAAAACGAAAAACGAAACTAAAATTAGAGCCTGTATAATCATCTGAGAGCTTCTCCCATATTGTTACTCAAGTGTGTGTAATCAATCAAGTGTTGCTCGGGTTGAATTGGAGCCATACAATCAGCTCTACTTTCACAGTGCAAGTGACATTCAGTCAGATTAGTCTCAAGTTTTTAAATCAGCACCACGGACAGCTCAGCAGGTCACGCTCTCATCTGAAACTCTGCAGGGACACACAGTCCAAATCATGGCCACATTTTATTTGATTTTTTATTCACTCGAGCCCTGATAGCATCTATTCTATCTTACCAACAGTTTGTATGAATTAGCAACTATGTATATATATATATATATATATATATATATATATATATATATATATATATATATATATATATATATATATATATATATATATATATATATACATATATATATATATATACATATATATATATATATATATATATGTATGTATGTATGTATGTATGTATATATATGTATGTATGTATGTATGTATATATATATATATATGTATGTATGTATGTATGTATATATATATATATATATGTATGTATGTATGTATATATATATATATATATATGTATGTATGTATGTATATATATATATATATATATGTATGTATGTATGTATGTATGTATATATATATATATATATGTATGTATGTATGTATGTATGTATGTATATATATATATATATATATATATATATATATATATATATATATATATATATATATATATATATATATATATATATATATATATATATATGTATATATATATATATATATATATGTATGTATATTAGGGGTGCAACGATACACAAAATTCACGGTTCGGTTCGGTTCGATACTTTGGTGTCACAGTTCGATATTTTTTCGATACAAAAAAATGTTCAAGCATTTTTAATTTGTCATTTATTAAAATTATAAATATATATTTTAACTCAAAAGTACAGTTTTTAAATTTAACCCTAACCCTTGTGCGTGTTTTTTATTTTGACAGCGAATGCACACCTGCGGATCACTTATGTGCAGCCCTGGTTATTTAGCTCATCATATTGCAGCCACAGAAATTATTTTGTCCATGAAACCATAAAGCTGCACTTTCTTTTTGCCTTATAGTCTGATTTGTCATAACTTCTCCGTTTTGTGGTAAGCTTTTCTTTGGCTGTCACTTCTTCACCCTGACCTGTCTTATTTGGCTCAGCAGAACTGAAATGCTTTTACACACGCACTCACATAATTTCAGCGATTCTCTGCGCGATCAACCTCTCACATGTTTAAGCTTGCTGTGGGAGATTTCACTTGTCATGTTTGCATAGTAAGCTAACGATTAATAAGACGATGTCAGAGGAATTGGTGCACAAATTATCATCACTCACAGATCAGTGCTGTCGCTCTCTATACACAGTTCGCACGATTGCAAAGTGAAAGCAAAAAAACAAGCGCAAATTCAAACGCGACTTCAATATGTCACATATTGACAGTGGCTATATATATATATATATATATATATATATAGTATAGATAACTAGAATGATAACTAGAATGATATAACAGAATATAACTAGAATGATGCAGATTTCAGTGTCAATTTCAATGGGTGAGTTACAAACATGCAAAAATGACCTTATTAAAGTCTGCACTGACAGTGTCACCTGTTTAAACCTCCGACAAACTCATGGGAATGGCCGTGTAGGCATTGCTGTCTATGCATGTCTGAGCATGTGGTAGTCTATGAATAATTGATACGGCCTTGGTAATTGTGACGTGTATCTTTGTGTGTATATGAAAGGCTGAGTCATGTTTGTAAGATTAGAACCTATTATACAGGCTGTGCAAGCCACTCGTTTATTGGGGAACATTAGTGTGAGCTGTTCATTCTTTCAGTTCAACACTCAAAAACTTGATAGAGAATTATTATTTTTCGCAGCCAACCTGCCCGCTTGCTAAAATTGAGGTGCCATTTATCATGCAAAGGCAACAGACTGAGTGGATTGAATGTTATTGTTTTCACACTGTGCATATTGGCTGATTTGATATTTTTCTCAGGTGCATGCGGTGATATCGCTTGCATAAGCAGTTACAGTAATTTAACTTTTATCATTTTAAGAAATCAAATAAAAACAGAAACTGTTTTTCTTGTTATTTTTTACTCCGTTTGTATTAGACTACATATGCACATATGGTGAATCTTGAGCGAACATTCATCATTGTGAAGCTTTTTCTTGAACTTTAACAACATAATCAAAAAAAGAGTCTTCACACAGCAACATAGTGTGACTGTTATTGAAAAGACATCTAGCACCTTGATTGTTGTGTTGGAGAGCTGAAGCTGCAGTGCGGCAACCAGATGAAGCATAGGTAATACGGCGTCTTTATTTATGAAAAGTATTTAAAGATAATACAATTGTTTTAATAGGAAGCAAATTTTAACACAAAGCTTTCATCGGTGAGAACAGTGCTCTCTGTCTGTCGTGCCTTTGCGCTGAGCATCAGCTCTCCCTCTTCTTTCTCTCTGTCCTGCTCTCATTGTTTTCTCCCTACTTCTTCATCTGCCACTCTAATAAGTATCCTCTCAGACTCTGTCTCTTCATCTCAACTCAGCTCACCAAAAAGAAAAAAAAAAAGCCATCTTGTCATGTTACTTGGCTGCTGTTTTTTCATCATTTTGCTTTATTTTTAAAGCTAGAACTTGTTACAAGTGGATACTTGTTCAGGATCCCTTAGCAACACAATTTATTGCACTAGGTGTCCTTGGATGAATTTGTTTCTATGCAGAATTATATGTTAACTGTCTTTTCTTTCCCAACTAAACACCTAACAAAAACAAAATTAAACTAACTACAGTCTTGAAATGTACTCCACACTAACCCCGACCTGCCTCTTTAACCCATCTTTGTCTCTTAAAAAAATGAGTGTTTGCTCTCTGTTTTCAATATTGCTCCAACCTGTGCATGACTCCATCTGTGCCAAAGGACGCCAGTGGCTCTGAGAAGGCATCAGCATTTGACACCCTGGGAATAATAACATCTTGGATAGATTGACAGGCTTTGATGGAGCATTCACATTTTCCTGCGTGGAAGCAGTTCAATACTTCACAAATCGATGGCTTCTCATGTATGTGCATGAATTATAAACCAAAGGGCAGGCATTTAGCTCACTGTAGGTAAAATAACGAACGTGTGCTGTGAGCTTACGATTTGTCAGATTTTCAGTATGTTTTATTCAAACTAGCAGAGCTATGCATTTCCTGTTGTTTCCAGCCTTTGTCCCATGTTAAACTGATAACTATGTTACGCTTGCCACATAAAGTACTAAACTGTTCTCATTTATATTGGTCGATTTGCAATGGAATACTTTCCACCCAGCATGGTTTTCTGCAGTTTAAATGTCTAATTTTGTTTCAGGCGCTCAGATTTATTAATACTCCAAAAGTGTTGTTCAGCTGTCCAGCACCCTGCTGCGCTGCACAGTGACTGGAAGTTTGATAGGTCATTGGTCAAGTTTCATACACCTGTCTAGACCTCCCTCTGAATTTAGTAATCCTTTAATCAAGGTTAAATAAGGTGTACTTGTTTAAGATTACTTGCTGGGGAGGAAGTGGGGAATTTTTCTTCTCTCTGTAGGAATTGTTCTCTATTTGTGATGATCATTTTTCAGCACCACTTCCCGCTGCCTGCACAGTATTTCCTCCCTCACTCCCCACTTCCTCTCTGTTTTTAGGTCTTTGTCAGCAGCTGTGTCTCTCCCTGTATCCATCTCCCAGCAGCACTTTTTCTCCATTTTGTATGTTGTTCAAAGGAGTATTTTTGTGTTGCCAATCTTACTCAGGTCATTAGCTGCGAGTGGTGGCATATTAAGTTGTACTGGGGAAGCTGAATGCTTCCTCCAAAATGATACCCTGTGTTTTCATTCACGGATCATCAGACGAACACAGGAACCCCAGAACATAATACACATGGTGCCAAACATTATGCACACACCGGTACACCCATTCGGTTAACCAAAACAGGCAAACCAGAGAGACAATATTGTTTTATAGCTCATGTGCAATTAGCCTTCTTCTGGCTTAGAGGTTTATGAGGACTTTTTATAGACGTGGATCTCCTCTCTAGCAAGATGGAGGAAATTGGGAAGAAGACAGTGGAAGAATTGGGCCCTTTTTACCCTTAGCTACAATGACACACATATGCACTCATGTGCAAGAATACAAAAACCTATGCAGTTTGCACATGACTGCCTGTGGACAAGAAGGGTCTGAAGATCAGCTGTAACACTAAGTTTCTTTTTTTTTTTTTTTAAAATAAACTCGATTCCTGCAGGTCACTGTGAGCCTTGAAGGAACGACAGCTGCATGTTTGCAAACTGTCCTCTCCTTTTCTGTTTCCCACTCCAACTTTCCTTTCCTCCATCTCAGCCTTTATCTCTATGATGCCGTCTCCTTTCCTTCCCCTCAGCCTCTCGCTGTCCATCTCTCTACCTTTTGTCCCCTTTAAACGGAATGAGCAGCTCTAAATCTCATGGCACTGCTAAGAGGACGGCACCCTGGGGATGTCCACCAGCTGCAGTCTGTGAATGTGCATGTGTGTGTGCCACTGTACTCCTTTTCCCAAGTGCATGGCTAGGTACAACTTCACCATCTGTTGAAAATATTCTGGATGGAGATGTGTATGAATGGGACTGAGAAAAAAAGGGAGCCAATGTGGAGGTATACAAAAAAAAGTGGGGAAAGACCCAATTTATCACAGCTGTAAATGGGATGGTGCGCATGTATGAGGATGTGTGTGTTTTTCTGACATAGAGAGGGGGGATGGTAATTTGGGATGAAGTTGTGTACGCGAAGGACATCAGAGGGAGATGTGTAAAAATGTGCCTGTGTGTGTATGACTGTAAATTGGATACTGGGACATGGAAAATGAAAGTGAACGGCATGGCCACACAGAGCTATTTTTGTCCTCCCATCTATCTCTCAGTCTCACACTCTCACTTCTGGATTCCTCTCACCCCCTCCTCCTCCCTAAACTTTACTCCTCCCTTTTTTTCCTCTTCTTGTCATCTCTGTCCTCTTGCCCCTTCTCCAATATATCTGATACATCTGTTGCCACATAAGCCTAGTCAAACCACTCCATCCTCAGTATCCCAACTTTTAAGGATAAGTCACACTTTCATCATCTGCTGTTGTCACTGCTCTATCCTGCAGGAATAACTGCCCTTTTAGATAAAAAAAAGTGGCTGCTCCACTTTGGGTGCCAAAATATTGTTGCTTTTTTCTAAAAAAAAGGTTTTTTTAAATTATCTGCGCACTCTGTCTTTTACATGCCCTGCAAAATTTAGCATTTCAGTGTATTATTTTCTGTCCAACACAATTTTACTATTAAGTCATGTAATCATTTTTTTCTTCGTGTTCACACAGTACTGAAGTAACACTGTTGTAAACCCCCGAGGAGAATTCTTTGGAAAATTCTGCAGTAGTTTATGCAGGATTTCCCTCCACTTCTTTTCATCTTTTTTTTCCAATTCCTGCAGCCGACAGCTCAGTTACGGTATATTAATCTGTATCTATAAAAATTCAATTTCTTCCTCTGCTACAGTGAGACATGAGTTTTGTGCAAGGAGAAATGAGGGTCACTCTGCTTGACCAGATAAGTAGCAGATTAGCGGAGAGATAAAGGAGAAAATCGGAATACAGTGATAAAGTCTTTCGCATGAACAGTGACTGCATGAAGCTATTTCAGTTTGTGTTTCACAGAAAGGCTTTTAAGTGTGTGATTGCTTTGAATGATGGTCCCCATGTGCAGCTATAACACAAAGCATGGGTTGCCATTTGTGAATGCAGTTCTATGAAGCGCAAAGATCATTGTATACAGTGATCAGCATTGCTCTTTACAGCTGTACAGTTCATCTTTTTGTTCTTAAATACTTTGTGCAGCGCAGACATACAGTATGGATGTTCGAACATTGTGCCTCCCTTTTGAGTGCGCAACAACAGAGGCAGAACATCAAGAGGATTATATACTCTGTGAGGACAACTAGAGACAGCACTGCTCGCTCTGCCTGCCTTTCAGTGTGTTCCCACAAGGCAGGAGGAAAGTAGGATGCATCACTTTCCCAAAGAAAAAGAGAGAGAGGGAGAATGGGTGGTGAAGGGGGACAGGGAGAAATAAGAAAAGACACAATAAGAGATGGAAAATAAGGGGAAATGCTGTGCCAGGATACAGGAATGAATGAGCAGATGGAAGGAGGAAAAGAAAATAGGATGCAGGAAGTCTGTGTATTGGTGAATGTGTGCCCGTTGTTCTGTGGGATTGCTGGCAGGTGCTGTGGCCGCTGATCGCACGAGCCCCAGTCCTGCCAGCAGCCTTATGTAATGAAGCTTTATCTCTGCCACTCCACAAGGGTGAGAGGCACTGCGGCACAGTGCCATGAAGAAATATCGAGCTGGAGGTCATTAATGAAGAACATGAATGAGAATTGCCTGTTCAGTTTCTCATTCCTTAATTAGATTGGTCGCCGAACCCTTAGTAAAGTACTGACCACTGATTGGTTATGAAATCAGACATTTCATGAACTTCAGCCAGTAAACGAGTTTTATTGACTCCTGTATACAGTCCAGTGCCAGTTATTGAAATGATAATAAGCAGTAATGTGACAGCACAGGACCCTGCAGTCAACACGAAGCCAGTAAACCATGAAATTACACAAAAGGAGTCCTCTTTTTCTCCATATTTAACAGTGTTGATATATACTGTGTTTTAGAGCATATAAATATACTGATCATACATTCAGAGGTTTTAATTATGTGTCAGTTAGCTTATAGGTTAGCAGACTTGTTATAGTTGTGTTAATTCTTATTTTGCTTTTACTTGTATTCAATTCATTTTAGTTTTACCTTTTTGAACATTTTTATTGTTAGTTTTATTCTTCTTAATTAATATTGAATGGAAGGCATATGCCAAAGGCAAGATTTAAGAAAATCTGAAGAAATCGAAGAATTTATGAACAAAAGATAAACCAAGGTTTACCTGTGGTAGAAAAGTCAGCTAGCGGCAGGTAACACAACCCTTACAAATAAAAGTCAAGACATAAGACCAGAATAAACAGATCGACACAACAAAGAACTGAGTAGAGACACTAAAAGCTATAAATACACAATGTAATTAGGGAAATGGGAAATACCAGAGTACACATCTGCAATCAGTCAGGGAAAACAAACAAGGGAAGCAAAATGAAACACAGTGCACATAAGAGTCTAACAAAATAAAACAGGAAATAGCTAAATATGGAAACATCTAAGATGCAAACAGAGCCACAGAAAACACACTGGGCATAAAAATTGCAACTTAGGGAATAAACTGATAATTATAATAATGGAGTACAAAAGAAGGCATAATTAAAACTGAGAAAAGAATGGAATCATGGAAATTAAAAAGAGATAGTAATGACAATACAAACTTGAAATGACGTCAACAAAGAACAAACATGTTGAAAATGTAACAATAAACAGAACTAAACAGCACAATAACACAGGTATTACAATACAAATGCAACAGATTACATTACAGGCATGTCATTCATCATTTCATTCATCTAGTTTAAGTTTTTGGTTTTTAGTTGGTTTTAGTTAACTATGATAACCTTGTAGACTAATAAGGTTTTCAGAATAAAGACAGAGGTTTCTGCGGCATGAAGGTGGATCTATGTTTACCTGAAACAGCCTGTTGCACCTCACCACCATCTCCAGTGGAGGTTTTCTCCAGTGGTGTCAGGTATAAATTTACATTGCATAAGCAAACCTGTTGAGCAGTATTAGTAACACCATGGAAAAAAGACACAAAGCTGCTTGGAACAGTATATGAAAGTGAATTTATTGATTTACATCTGTTTCAGTATGCCTTTTTATGCTTGGTACTAATTCATGCCAAGTTACTTTCACACTATTAAAACTGTTTCCAGGAGATTTTATTGGTGCCTACCTTCATTTTGGGACCATGCCAAGTGTAAATGCACCTGTTTAAATGCAGCCAATTAAGGTTGAAGTTAAAGCGCATCTGATGGTGTTAGTAACTGTAAAAATACACATGAGTATTGAAAATGCATTGACTTATAATAAAAAATATTTTAACTCTGGAATTTACAGGTTTTACTGAAGCATTCATTTAACCAGTGACTTCATGCTATTATAATTTTGGTGCATTCTTCATAGCTCCTCGCCTGCGCCTCCTAAATGAAGTAGGCGGCTCTTTTCATTGGTCAGTTTTTGCAGAAGAATAGCAAAATGACACATAAAACACCCACTTTTAGTGAAGTGCTCACAGAACCTGATGAAGACTGTTTTGGTAAATAAAGAATGCTGAGGTTTTAAGGTTTTGTTAAGTCAGTTAATACAAATAATGCACAGTTATGTCAAACTGACTTTGCAGTATAGCACACAGAATAATATGCAGGTGAGACCTTTGAAGGTAAAGCAGGAAAACACACATGGTGCATTACATCAGGTTTTCTGGTTGTTCTTTTTGGGTTGTGAATTCAAATGCTATATTTTAAGAGCCAACAATTCTCACACACAAATTTCAGCCGTCCTCCTTCAGGTCTAGGTAAAGGGACAGGAGGATTTTCAAACATTGCACGGTTGAGTGGAGATGGGTTGAAGCAGAAAAAGAAGTCCTTGTTTTTAGTTGTCGATCAGGAGAGGTCATATTCAGTACATACGGTACTGGAGCATGTAGAACTGCTGCGATTCACATTATTCATCTGTTTCTTTCCATCCGTTTTGGGACTTAATGTATGCCTTTACCTCAGGGTGGATGTTGCCCCATATTTGAGTTTGAGCCATGATATTGGCCCTTTTCCTGATATAGTTTGCAAGTCCTGCAGAAGCAGCTATCTTTCCCTAAAGTCTGTATGTATTATTCTCCTTGTGACAACCCCCATTAGCTCTGTTGACTCACTTCTTCTGTTATTATGTAATCTCTATTTGTCGTACCCTTTAGTTTCTTCAAGTTGCTGCCCTTTTCTCTATTACACTAAAGTTTAACTAGGTAATAACGTACCTGGATATGTATACCATTAATATGCTGCTACTGGACTGACATTGTTTGTGCCTTTTTACAGACTACCTGTCAGTATTTCTCAGTGACTACTTGAGTTAAGTGGATAAATAGATCGGCTATATGTGATTGGTTCAGTCCATCAACTGTAATTATTTTGCAGGGTTTTGCCTCCCATTGAACTGACAGTTGAAAATTTTTAACATATCGCTCACCCCTACCGCCCACCCGTGCACTAAACCTCACTTTGTGTATTAAATCTGGGCTTTTGAACTGTGTTTCCTGTTGTGATTCCTGCTTTTGAGTCTATTTTTTGGGTCATGAGCTGCTACACTGTTAAAGAGGGTCAGGTGCTTAACAGTAGCAGCGGCCAAGAGTGGCAGACAAAGAAAGCCTAGACCTCAGAGAGGCTGTAAATGAGAGTAGCTATTTGGGGAAACCTCACACTCCACAGCTTTTCACCACAGGTGCAGCGAGAGACATACATGACTCATTTTATGGTCAGACACCAGCTCATAAGTACGCATGAGGATGCAAAGTACACATCCACTGAGAGATATGCATACATTAATGTCTATGTGTGTAAATTTGGATGTCAAGTGAAAATTCTGTGCATGCACCCACAAGCCCAAACATGCATGGGAGCAGACACACAGTATAGCCCATATTTGCATGTTTGTATGGAGACATTGTTCCCCTATGAATTGAATAGATTGAGAGAACGGGGTAGATGGCTGAGATGGGAATAGGGGGAAGAAAAGCAATTAAAGTGGCAGTCCAATGGTTATTGGTGCAGCAGAGCATTGGATGAGACATTCACTGGCTTAATTATGCTTAGACCTTACCACGATGACACACCAGGTATTATGACACACTAGGATAGCCAGGAACATGTGAAGTTTCAGTGTGATCTGCTCATGGGTGTATAAAGAAAAGAGCTGCCATTCAGCCTTGTTGCTTCTCAGTGGTTACATGTGTTACTGCAGTCCACCCGCTGTTTTACATCCATGAATCTGACTCTACTGTACATCACATGTAGATTAAAAACCCCAAACCTATCGATTTCTCTTCTGTGCATCACCTTCTCTTTATTCCACACAGTGTACAACACAGACAAAGCTTCCAGGTCAAAAGAAATGAAGCCAACACGGAAGTACCTTAAACCTGATGGCCACCAGATGGCGATAGATGTGGTAGCAAAAAGACTTTTGCTTCTTTAGAAGTCTATGCTTTCTGTTGTGACCTTTAACCTCAATCAACACTTCCTGTCATTCATTTTGGGTCATATGAACTACAAAATTGGTCACACTATGTTTCAAAATGAAAGATTATCTGTGGTATGAAACCACATGGTCATTGGTCATTACCCAATGAATATGTCATTTCACAGTTACATCCATTTTTTTAAAACTAAATGGTAAATGTAGTGGTTCTTTTACAGTGTCATACTACTCTACCTGAGCACTCAAAGTGCTTTATCCAACATGCCTATGTCACCTGTTCACAAAAGGACTTTTTTCTACACTTAAGTGCTGAGTGTTAAACAGAAGGAGCAAATATTGGAAAAGAAATCATGTGCTTTTCAAATCATCCTTGTTATCAAGTTCTTATTTAATGATATAATTGATAGCAAGAACAAAACTAGGCAGATTGGTTTGTATGTATGTAAACAATAAAGTATTAGTAAAAAAGTATATAAATGCATCTTAAAGTGTCAAATTCCAGCACTTTAAGTTATACTGTGGAATTTCCAAGCTGGATTCAGTATCCCTCTCTCTCAAGTGTTCCTTATTGCGCACATGTCCCTACATCTCAGTTTTTGTGGGCTGACAGCCTGACAGCAAGGGTAAAAAAAAAAATGAGCCTAAAGGAAAGGAAAGAAAAAATATGAGTGCTAGAGAAGTGCTTCAACAATGGAAAGTGAGGGTTAAAATCAGCCCATTTTCAGGAAGATGGAGAAGCAGAGAGACTTTAAGGACTGAAGACACTAATGAGTTGCTGAGAGAACGAGGCGATAAGTCAGGAAAGGAGTGAAAAGGTCTGTTGTAAAGCAGCAAAAAAATAGGAAGAGCACACGCAAACAATGTGATTAGTAAGAGAGCCTCCGAGCAGAGAGAGGACGCTGAATAAGAGTGGGAACCCCTGATCCTTTGCCAACCGTTTTTGCCTTATCAGGCTGGTCCAGACATGGGAGAAAATCTTGTACCCGCAATGCGCTGTGACTGTTGCCCATTCTCCTGGAAAGTGCCCCTAACCCTGTCCTATCAGCTCAGAGGTCGACTGCCAGTGCTAGTGGCTCTTCATCGTTGGCTCTTCATCTTTAGGTGCTGAGCTCAGCAGACATAAAAGCCCACAGATGCATTCACAGTATGGGCAGACACATGTATATCAACTAGAGTCAATGATCGAAAGTTGAGTTCAGATCATGATACCGTCTACATCATTGTCTCAGTTGGCAGCTCAGATTAGATGCACATATACATGTAAAAAACAAGAGTGGTTTTCTCCTCTTTGCTTCAGGTCAATAATAATAATATAAATCATGTTCAAACCATTTGGAAGCATTGCAGAATTTTCAGGAGAAGAATTAGAGGTTTTCAATCACACAAAATGGTGCTATCTTGATACTCACAGGCACAAATGGACACTCAGAGAGATAAGTATGCATGCATATGCACCAGTCAGTTGGATAAAGAACCCAGCTGCACTGACTTACAGCCGCTGGCAAACGTTGAGGCAAGCTGATGAGTGTACTGTCTAAATGCACACATTACTTAGTGCCACTACATTTATCACAGGGCCTGTTTAGTGACTTGTAATTTGCAGTGCCCACTTACTTTGTGTGTTTGTGCGCACACACTACTCTTTGTATGGGACCAAGGAAGGTTTTAGTGAGTGTGACTTTCACTGATGACTGACATTGATGAGGCCGTTGATGAGTTTGATGAGCTTGTGCAGCCATTTCTCCATTCGAAGGGAGAAAGCCAGCAGACTATGTTATGTCATTTCAACTTGACACAGGCGTGAAAAATTAACATAAAAGGCTTTCAAATCAGTCTTCTTCCATTTAAAATTAGATATTGTACACGGTATGAGAGCAAGAAATAGACAGAGCGGGGTGTGGATTAACTTCTGTTCAGCGTGTGCAAAACTGTGAATGTGCTGACTCGAAACTCCGTGGAAATTACATTAAGACGAGATGAGATTCTCTGTTTGCAACAAGCCCCCCCCCAAAAAAGTCGAGAAAAAGCAGCATATCTCTTGTGAAAAGACAAAGGAAGATGTATTGTGCTTGTGATCATATACATGCTTTCTTTAAACTATCTTATTACTGAGTAAGTGTTTGCTTCTCAGGATAGATGCATGGCGTAGAATCGATTCGGGGCAAGTGAGTTGTTGATGTCCTCGTGTTTCTGCCCATCTGTTGTGGTTTAACCTGTCTTGCTACTGCAGCCCACATGTTCCTGTCTGTTCTTCCTTCTCTCTGAAGCACACCTGTCTGAAGGAGAAACAGCATGTTCGCTAATTGTAAAATCTTTCAAAATATGTTGAAGTTACACATTTTTAATATATAATATTCCCTCTTTTTAAGCTGCCAAAGCTACAGTTTTGTTTTTGCTTCCTTTAACATTTGATTGACATGAAATGCATGAAAATGACAAATTTGTCATGACACATTTTAGAAGTGCCTACAAGAAAACTGGCAATGGCTATGATCCCAGTATAACATTATGCTTCTTTATAACATGCATATTGAATTAAACAGTCTTAGACATGTTTTTTTCTTCTAAAAAAAGGACCATTCAGACTCATTCTTCCAACCACAATTTATCCCATCAATGGAAAAAAAAACACCTCTGTGCCCTGTGTAATACTGCTGCATCACCTCGCCTGTTTACCTGTTGCTATGTGTGGTGGAGCTGCCTGAGCCCCACCAATAGTGAATATTGGTGGAGACAAGAGCACAAAAAGCAGCTTAGACAGAAATAACAGCAAAACAAATCTCATTGTTTACAACAAAACAAAAAAGATGTCCAAACAACAGACACAGCTTCTTTCTTGGTCACAAGTTATTTTAGTCTCTCGTTTCTTCGTCCTTTGTCTTTCTTTACTGTTTTTTAATATAACGATGAAGCTTTACACAGCTGTTAACTGATAGAGCTGATCAAGGCGAGCCATTCCACTTCCCAGTAATCCTATTGTACAGAAATTGGCTGCAATGCAACCAGTGCGGGGTGGAGGCTGCATGACGATAGTCCTAAATGAATACAAGTGATTTAGAGAAACATCTAAAACAATAGACAAAGTAGGACACTATTTATATTGGTTTTAAAAGTACAGCAACAATATCCCTGTAATTTCCATTATAAGGATGACTATTTTGCCCATAAACCACTAACATTCTGCTAATACATGCCATGTCTATTTCTAAACTAGACCTTAAAAGCACAATTAAACTACAGCAGAAGCATGCATACAGTTTGTGTACTGCACTAAAAGCTGATTTTTGTGGTGGCTACTGACTGACTACTGCTAGAAGATACCTGAATGTTATAGAGTGGCTCATGGTGCTGGCAAGTCCCTAATACTTAGAGAAATATATTTTATTACAATCAAAACCCTGAAAAATGCAAAAATGGGCTCATATTCAATCCATCCATCTATCCATCCATTTTCTTCTGGTTATTCGGTCGCAGGAGCAGCAGCCTAAGCAGAGAAGCCCAGCTCTCCCTCTAACCAGCCACCTCCTCTAGCCTGTCCGGGGGAGAACATTGGTGTTCCCACGCCAGCCGAGAGATATAATCTCTTCAGTGTGTCGTGGGGCTGCCCGGGGCCTCCTCCTGGTGGAACATGCCTAGGGCACCTCACCCAACATCTAAGACACCCCAGGTCGAGCACCCACAATCACCCCTCCCAGGGACTCCAAAAAGGCCGGGTACTTTAAACTGTAATTTGGCACATAAGCATAGACATCACACCCATCCCCCGACCCAGAGGTTCAGGGAACAAACCCTCTTGTCCACCAGAAAAACTCCAACATAATTATTGTTTCAGTCTCTTAGATCAAGAACATGATGAAAATAGTAAGAAGGAAAACGTTTACCGTGTGAAATTGACGTTTTCCAGCTACAGCTCCATTATCTCATGAGCACCTCGATGAAATCTGAAGTCAACAGAGTGGGGCTGTACATAATATGAATGCTACCAGGCTTGTTAGCAGTGTCCAGCATGCTCAATGGTACTGTAGTTTTGTAAATGTCCAATATAATGTACTCAAGTTTCACAAATTATTAAAGAGAGTTAAATGTGTATCATATGTGTTGTTTTGTACAAGTTATATTAGAATTGTGAATAAGAGGTTAAGCAGTTAATATAGCTATTATTCCCCTCAGTGGTTCTGGTGGTTAATTACAGAGAAATGATAGATTCAAACCAATGAAAAGCCCCAGTGACTATTTTGTCCATCCATCAGTATTTGAAAAGATTGTATCATGTATGAAATTATAACTGGCTTGCAGGAGTTAAAGTTTGCTTGGCCAAAAGCATCAACAGTTATTAGGTAAAACATATTTTGAGCTTCGTCAAGATTAAATCTTAAGTAAAAGTAAAATTTGGTTTTGATAGATAAAATCATACGTGGTGGAAACTGACATGGTGCTTTGAAACTGGCACAATCACATGAATTCTAAGGCCAATTCATGGCAATTGTATGCATGGTTCAAAAATGAGGTGTATAAACGCACCACTGCTTTGACTCGCAGGTGGTGCCAGAGTGCTCAAGGCCCAGACATGATGAAAATCACACAATTTTTCCAATCAGTGTGCCAAATTTCAAAACGTTTTACCACAAATTCAAATATTTGAAGGAAAAAGAAGAGGAAATACGCTCACTAAATGGAAAGACTGTGGAGGCCTACTGAGTTTTTTTCTGCTTGGCACCATGTTACACATTTTTCTAACCTAAAATGTCATTTGATGTAGAAAGAGATTATTTTACACAAGCTCGATGAGGTTCAGTAGACAGCAGCAGAGAAAGGGAGTGAAAGAATACAATAAAACATCAAGTCCACTTTGATTGTGGAGCATGTGAGTGTGGGGCCAGTGCTGATTGCCTGATTATTTAGTTAATGGTGCTGTCCTCTGAGACCCAGCTGGCCTGACAGTTCATTTCACTGGACTGGTTCTAAGTTAACAAAAGGAATGTGTCCCCTTTTTGCTGACTTTTAAAAAAGTTATACAGGTAAAAGAAGTTAAATAATGTGCTTCCTTAGAGGCCAAAGTTTTAAACTCATCTGACTGATTATTATTGACCCATTTGTTAGAGTATGAACCGAGCACTGACACTGTAAGTGCATCTACGGCCTGCAGAGTGAACCCTGTTTGTTGCAGCTCTCTCCAACCAGACGATCATCCCACCGTTATGCGGTTAGAGATGAGAAATACTTATTTCCCCCATATTAGCAAATTCTTTGGTTACAACAGTTAAAACAACGACTAACTCATTAACCCTTCATCCACTGCTGTTACTGCACCTGTCTCTTCACAACATTAAAACCACTGACCAGGTGTAGTAAATAACATGGAACATCTTGTTACAGTACAGCACAATGTCCTGCAAGGAGACACTGGGTCCTGACACCTAGACACAGATCAAACATGTGTAACATTGTAGCACATGGGGTGGACCTACAATATATGTTCCAGTGGTTTTAATGCTGTAGCTGATCTCTCTTTATTATCCCTCTCGCTGTTACTACCCCTCTTTCTCCTTGGCTCACTAATTAAAAGGAATTTGTATGCTTTGACTCCGGGAAATTTTTCTTGCTGAGGTAATGATTTGTAAATACAGGCCATTTACTGTACCATCCACTACCTTTTTGTTCAATTAGAGGGCTTGACACAAATCCCTGCTGAGCAGGGACAAATGGCAAACAAAGTGGTAATTATCTTCAAAAGCAGTTAAGACGGTGCTGGCGGTGAAATTGTGATTGTTAAGAGAAGATTCATATGCAACACATATCAAAACCGTGGACCAGAAATTCCCACGGAAATATACAGCATTCTGTACAGATGTTATTTATAGCATTATTACTCTGGCGTATTTTCATTACTGCGATTTTGCTGAGGGGCATCATTCTCGGGTCTGAGTGAGATAGAGAAGCATAGATGAAGAAAAGGAATAAATAAATTGTCATGTGCTTAATGTTAATGTAAGCATCTGATGTTTGAGTAAGAATCCATATGGCCCCCCACAAGCTGAACCCTGAAGACTGGGCCTGTATTGAGGATGTGAATGTGTTGTGTCTGGTAGATCCTGGAGTACATCGTTGGATAAAGACCCGGAAATCATGATGTTAAAAGAAAATAAAAAATAGCCCTAAGTATACAGCAAACAGAAATCAAATGCATGTTGATGCATGCCTGTCTGTGTGAGTGTGCATCGTTATATGCATGTATCACAGTGAGCGTGCAAGGTTATTTTGTGCCAGGGTTTTTGTCCTCGTTAGCCTGTCATGTCTGTAGTTAAACAAAGCATTGCCCCTGCCCATCCAATTAGATTTAGATTCCCGCAGCACACCGACGATGACACGTGAACAGACACTCCATTAACACTGATAGAGATGGATGGGAAGGGACAAGAGACGGGAGAAAGGGGAGATTTTTAGCCTTCTAGCTTTTTTTTTTCCAAAACCTTCCTTTCAAGGCATCATTAGCTGACACAAAGTCGATCAAGTTGTGCATTCAGTGAGCGATATGAATATCACTAGAAGAATTTAGCCTGCTCGGTAGTTTAACATGTCTCACTTGAGTGATTTTCATGTTTGCTTATAATATGTAGCCTACAGGGAGACACAGACCCAAACAGCCAATGATAGCACACAACATATTTAATAAATTCTACTTGCAGTGTAGTTTTAAATCCTTTATTCGATAAATCTTTGTTCTGGACTGGTGCCAGTGCCCACTGTTATATTTATCTATAGGAGATGCCTATGTTGTGTGGATGATGAGTATTGAGCTTGTGATCTGGGAGTTTTTATAGTTTTTTTTTTTCTCAGGGAAATATTGATGTATTTTCAGGACGATGCTGTAAAGGTTTGCTGCTTAAGCGAGATCTTGTGGGAGTGTGAGAGAATTATGAAATTGTGTTAAAACTGCAAAACAAAATTAGAGGGTTATAGTTTAGATTTTCCTGAGAAAAATTCTGAAGTCTGGTAATGCTGCTAAACTGCTGCTTGTCGAAGTGCATCACTGTCAGTGCCGAATGCTATTTCCTCTAGACAGAATTAGAGAAGAGCAAATACAGATGGATCAAAGGAAATGACACAAAATTATTAAGTGAATCCCATTTAGAGCTCTAAAGATCAGAATGTTAGATGGTGTTAGAATGTCATGACAGAATGATGTTTTGTGAATGTTATTGCTTTGCTTTGGGAGCAAAATTGGGTTTTTTATACATGAGACGCCAACTAAAGTTTAATGTCTAAACCAGTGCAGTGGCTAAAAGGCAGTTTGGTGTCATGCAGACTCTCCTTTTTGATTTCCCCGTCAAAGTACACCTTAAAAATTACATATTTGTGACATGTAAGGCAGGAGAAATAATACTTTACTTTTCTTTATTCTAGTTCTTTTCAAACATAGTGCATCTCAGCATGCTGAAATGGCCTTAAAGTGTAGGTGGGGCAAATCATTTTAATGAGCGTTGCTATTCTTCCTCTTCCCACAGCCTCTCTTAAAGGACAGGGTTCATCTTGATTTAGCTGACAGGCTCTTGTTGTGAGTGTGTTTGGGCAAGGCTGAGCACAGGGCGATCGGTCCACTGATTCCCACAGCAAGAGAAAATCCACCTACAGTTTAGTACTGTGTGCACTGGACTGAGTCGCTGAACCTGCTAATAGAAGCTCTGAATGCTCTTTGTGATGTCTTAAGAAAGCAGATAAGAAAGAAACAAAAATTACATTGCATGATATTCAAATTCGAAACAGGGCAAGGGTTAGGGGGTGGAGGAGGGAGTACAGTCCTGGCGAGCCCCCACCACCTCCCACCCCACACAAATGGGTAAAGAGTTAAGAAAATGGATAGGTGGATGTATGTATCAATGAATGGCTGGAGAGAGAATTGTGTAAATTAGGTGAACAAAGGTAAATGCCAAATGGTGAACATCTGGCTGGCAATTATTTTGTTTCATTGCCGTTGTATTTCCGAACATCTCAGTAATAAATAAAGGGATCTCTGTGTGTCTGCTGCCCGTTCAGCCTGCCTACTTCAAATGTAGCAGGTGTAGTGCCCGAGGAAGTGCCGTGTCAAGTATAGATGAACAGCACTTTTTGTTGTCGGATTTCCTCTTTCATTCTTATATTGATACACACCTCCTGGGAGACTTGTACTGCGCCAACACTGAGGAAACAAGGAGACAAGCCCAGCCATAAATTACATCAAAGCATAGTAGAGTTTCATATACTGTGCTGAAATACATTGTGAGCACAGGAACTGGGCACACAGTTTCATGCCTGCTCATAGGTTTCTTGGAGCAGTGCTTGGAAAACACTGGACCGATCTGATGTAAATGAAGAGAAGAGGAAAAAACAGACAGAGGCAGAAATTACTTGACACCACAGAAAGGGTGTGTGTTTGTGTGTGAGTATTCTTAAAAGTATTGGAGTGCTTGAGTGTGTTGAGCTAATACAGCCCCAATTCCCAAACAGTTGGGACGATGTGTTAAATGTAAATATTAGCCGAAATTGCTTTGAGGCAACTGAGGTTGTTTTTTGGCACTATATGAATGAAAGTGAATCGAATTGAAATCTCACAACTCCATATCCTATTCACAGTAGCATATGCAAAACACATCAAATGTTTAAAATGAGAAAAGCGTACCATGTTAAGAAAAATAATGTCTCAGCAACATGCCCCCAAAAAGCTGGGACAGGGACATCTTTACCACTGTGTATCATCCATTGTTCTTTTAACAACAGCCCATAAACATCTGGAAGTTTAGGAGACCAGCTGTTGCACTTTTGGGAGAGGGATGCTCTCTGATAGAGGATTCTAGCTGCTCAAGAGTCCTGGATCCTCTTTTTGTTTTCAGTTGCTGGAGAGTTTGGTCTGCAGGCAGGCCAGTTCTTCATGCTTCTTACTGTAAAGCCATGCTGTTTTAATAGATGCAGTATACAGTTTTAACATTGTCCTGCTGAAATATGTAGCAACTGAAAAAGACATTATCTGAATGGGAGCACATGTTGCTCTACAATCTATTTACCTTTTAGCATCGATGGTCTCCAGATGTCTGTTTCATAGACGCTACTGCACCCCCATACAATCAGAGATGCAGGCTTTTGAACTGAGTGCTGTCCCTCTCGTCTGTAGTCCAGAAAAGGAATTTCACATTTTGATTTATCTGAACACAAAACAGTTTTCTGCATTGCTTCAGCTCATTTCATTCAAGTCAGTAGTATTTTTTTGGATCGTGTTCACGTATGACTTCTTCATTGCATGAAAGGGTTTTACCCGATGTGGTTGGCACAGTGAACTGTTTCACAGATAATGATTAGTGGAAGTGTTCCTGAGCCTATGCAATGACTTCCATGAGAGAATCATGCCTGTTTTTAATGCAGTGCCGTCTGAGAGCTGGACGATCACGGGCATCCAGTATTGATTTTCAGCTTCGCCACTTACGCACAAAGAACAAGGATGAAAGCTAAGACCAAATCTAGATTATTGGAAATGTTATTACGATATTATATGTATCGTATTGTTACATTATGATACATTATATGTATCATCTATATGTATTATAAATGATGGATATTGAAAGTCTTCCCAATATTACTTTTAAAATTTTTCTGAAACATTTCCACAATTTCTAGATGCAGTTTTCATCTTTACTTCTGAGTAACTCTGTCTCTCTAAGATTGCAATCATGTTACTGACCTGTTTCCAATTAACCTGATTAGCTGCAAAATGTTCCTCCAGCTGTCTCTCTTTAGTACCTCTTACTTTTCCAGCCTTTTGTGGTCCCCATTCCAACATTTTTATATGTGTTCACCCCGTCAAATTCAAAAGGAGCCTGCGTTTTTCATGAAATAGTAAAATAGCCCAGTTTAAACACCTGATATATTTTCTGTGTTGTACTGTGAATAAATTAGCAAATCATTGCATGTGTACACAGATTTTACGCAATGTAAGATGAACTAAAAATTATTGTTAAAGAGGCTTTTTGGTGCAGATTTATATATTTGTTATAATTTTTATAATCTACAGTATGTTGTTTAAATTCTAGGTCTATTCAAGTGACACAAAACTGGCGGCTGAATTCAGAAATCTGACAATCAGATGAAAATAGGACATGAATCTCTGCTATAAATTAAATGTTATGCTTTCAGTGACCTAGTGCAAGTAGTTGTTAGACCGACTGTAGTCTCTCTCTTAGACAGTTTGCAAAGGTTTGCAGATAACCATCATCTAATTCATAAATGCACAAAGATCACTTACACGTTGCAATCAATCAGAATCAGTCTGTCCTGTGAGCAACTCAACTGGTTGTCAGCTGCCGAGCACCTATGTCATTTTACTGTCGTCCTGCATCAACTACGTCTGAATTTGCATTTGTTTCAAATTTATCAGGTTCTAGCTTGACTCTAAATATAAGTCGTTGATGTCTGTTCAGTATGAATTTCTGTGTATGGGGACGGCAACAGATTTGCGCCAGCGGATAACAGGTGATTGTGGTATTATCAGAAACAGATTGCATGTAATTGCAAACCTGATCCCATTCAATCATATTGCAGATTCATATTGCGTCTTATTGCAGTCTTGACGCTACAAAGTCACTTTGAGGACAGCAACTGACTGTGAAGGGTATAAGATCCGGTCCCAGTCGGCAAAGAATCCATTTCTAAAGCACCAGGATCAGAAGTTCATTGCTAACTGTTGAAATAATTTTGTTCTGTTTTCCCTAGTGTGACCTTAACTGCTCTCCTGTCTTAGCAAATGCAGTCTTGACCCAAAGAAATCTGTCTGCTTCACAATTATTGCTAGAGTTCTGCCAAAGGGTTTAGTGTCACCTGGATATGTAACAGGCATAAAGCTCCCAAGTCATTAATTATCAACATTCTTCCCCTGGATGACAGCTAGGAGAACAGACATTTCTACTTAGACACTCTAGCCTCAGTCGCATAAGATCTACCCACCACATCCTAGAGACTCACCTCTCTGAGCTGTGGTATGCCCTTGCTAATCTAAGCCCAGCTCAGTTGCACTGAGCCTCCTCCTCATTAGACACAGTGGTGTAACACAGTTTTAAGTTTGGTCTGAAACTCAGCAGCCTGAGAGGCTGCAAACAGCACCACCCCAACACACATTATGTCAGTCAGAGACAATCTTATGCAACATTTGAAGAAATTATGTAAAAGTCATGACTGAACAGTTTTCAGGCATTTTCCACAAGCTGCCCCCTGTCAGCCTCACCAGCCTCCTCTCATGCCCTTTCCTGTGCCTGTTGCTCTGGCCCATCTGCTTTACAGTCACCACTCCTCAGGGTGCTTCTTGTTTTGGCCTCCTACATTTGCGAACAAGGAAAACATTTAATTTTATATTTTTTTCCCTCTAAAAATAGTTTGAGTTGTTTGTGTTGGCATAAAATACATCCAAGCCTTTCGACAGCATTTGATCAGCTCTTGTCTGGACAAAAAACAAGTCTTTGTCTTTGAGGAGTGGTGTTAGGAAGCAGGCGAGCGCTAGCATTGATAAAACTGTCAGATTTAATTGATTGTGTCACATGTGGCACTGTGGTCACTCCCAGCTTGTCACGGTCCTGGGTCTCCTGACCCAGCGTTTTTAGTTCTTTGTGATTTTTGTATTATTGTACTTGTGTGTGATTTATTCTATGGCTTCTAGTTTTGATCCCTTGCCCTTCATGTCTCTCTGTGTCCCCTCTGTTCTGTGTAATTGTGTGTCTTTGCATGTTTGAGTTTCTTGTTTTCTGTCACTCTGCATTGTGCATTATGTTCTCATGGTTGGTTTTTTGTTACTCTCTCTAGTCTAGTCTCTTGTGTTCCCAGCTGAGTATTTCCCTGTGTATTTTGGTTCTTAGACCTCTGCCTTATGGTTTATGTCTCTGTATTTCTTAGTTGCTGTCTCCACTGTGTCAAGTTCGCGTCTCTGTGTGATACTTCCTGTTTTACTTTGATGGTCCGTGTCTCATGTGAATGCGTCCTGCTTTGCTTGTCTCGTCAGTCCTGATTTCTCCCAGCTGTGCCCTCCTTCTGTGTCTCATTCCCCTCGTTACTTCCCAGTGTATTTAAACCCTGTGTTTCTCTGAGTCAGTGTCGCGTCGTCCCTCATGCTGTGTGTGGATCTCCCTGTGTCTCCCTGTGAGTTCTTAGTTTATGGTTTCCCAGTTTAGTCTAGTTTTGTATGTTTGTTCTACCAGCAAATAAAGCTGTGTTTTGAGTTCACCTCCCCGAGTCTGTGTCCTGCATTTTGGGTCCAACTCCTGCCTGCCGCACAGCGATTCATGACACAGCTAAAAGGTGGCCTCAGTGTCATAACTAGAGACATCCTCACAGCTTTAATTCATCTTGAAAGCTTAGCCACAGCTTCCATAACATGACGGTTGCTTAAATATCAAAACATTTTTGCCTCAGCACAGCTGGGCAGCACTTAGCTGCTTCTGTGACAACTTATCCAGTCTCTCTGAATACTACATGGGGTCATTCTGACCTTCTATCTCACTCCCAGACAACAATGAACACTCTGCTAATGAAGACGTAGGAAGGCACATAGAGAAATTAATTCCTTTTAAAGAGGTTGTTATCAGCTTTCCTTTTGGCATATCCCCCCATCGCTATGATTGGGGAAAAAAGGCTTTGTTAAGTTTTGAAACAAAGTTCCTAGAAAGTCAAAGATGCCTGTGTCTCAGAAGCACAGTAAAACTCTTTTCTGCAGAACTCTGCTGGCTCTCTGGAAATGTGGAAAAAAGACATGCACACAGAGAGGCAGGTAATCATAAAGGTTGGAAGAGTTTGCCTGTGCTGTATGTACAACCCAGTGAAGTGTGTCCTAAGATATGCACAGGTTCCATATAAATTGGACAAGTGCAGCTTGTGGAGCAATGAACAGCTGTGTGGAGAGATTAAAAGCAAGTAACAAAAGTTGCATTGTTTGTTATCATCTTAGTCTAATGCAGACCTTCCCAAAGTGTGGGGCCCGCCCCCCGGGGGGGGGGAAGAAAAAACAAAACGCTTGGACACTGCTAGCACGGGGCGCCCACAGAAATGCAAAGCAGGAGATGAAGCATCGCTGAATATGTTTCCAAACCAACTTCATTCTAAGCCAAAGACTAGAAAATATTGTGAAGCATATCTGCCCTTTGGTTTCACCTGTATTTTTTGAAAAATGCATTGATAGTAATGTTGAATATTATTACACATACAGTAAAATAATCACACCGTGACGCCTCAGCCTTTCTAAATAGAGGGACAGTAACTGCGTTTGTATATGTTAGCGTGTAAAACCTGAAGATAGTCAGATTAACAGTATTTTGTCTCTATCTGCCATTCTGCAATTCATCTCATGTAAACAATAACGTGGCGCACAGCGTGACGTGAAAAAAGGCACATACCTTTGACGTTGCGGGACGAACTCTGTATTCCTCGTCCACACGTAAACGGAAAAAAGGAGTTTTAAAAAATCTCAGTTTTCAGTGATTCGAAACGACGTTTACGTGTGGACGAAACAGCCGCATTTTCAAAAATACCCGTGTAGGTGTGGACGTAGCGTAAAAGAGTTAGTAGTTTACTTTCTTACTACCTGTAATTTATTGCAGGTTACTTGTATTTGCTTAATTGTTTACTAAATGTTTGAGGTGTGAAAGAAACCGCACATTTTTCTTGTAAAACAAAGGGGGGCCTAGCAAAAAAAGTTTGAGAACCACTGGTCTAATGATTGTAGCATATACTCAAACTCCTCATGAACATGTTAATCAATCTGGGTGAAATTTGCTATGTAAACTGCTCAGGGTACCCGGATTAATGGCATTCTTCAATCCTTACAGATTACATGCATTATGTGTAGTAGCTGATCTCAAAACAAACAGCGACATTACATGTAGATTGTTCTTTGTAAATACATTTGGTAAACAATTTTTAGAGTAGAAAAGAATAAATGTTTTGCACACTACAGAACTCCAATTTCATTATTTATTGCATGTAGTATTATATGTTTCGAGTACGCCTACTATTTATCAGACATAGAAACAACTTTTAGTTCAGCGTGACTGGAATGTGTTGTCAGGCATATCTGTTAATAAGTGTTCATCAAACCGAGACCCTATTAGTCCCTTTAAATAGTTGCTTTGTCTTATTCAATGACTATGTAGCTTGCAAATAAGATAAAGAAAAATATCTATTTAATCATATTAGGAACAGCCATTTTGCCTTCTGACTGTACACAGAGATATAATGAAGATAAAAAGAATAACAGGATAAATTAATTTACATATCTGTGTTTTAATATGTGAGTGAGTTGAACAAGCTCCATAGGCCTGACAGTGAATTTATAATTAATTCTGTGCCTTAACGCCTCACTTCACTTGCAAGTCCATCAGATTTCTATGTCCGTCTGTCTGTGTCGCTGTCTCTATCTGTATGTTACCACAAACAGTCCCATACATTAAAAAGAGAAGACCCTGGGTGAAACAAGGGGTAATGTACACTTAGAAAGACACAGAGAGGGTCAATAGGATTAGCATTGTAGCTCTGACCAAAGATTCAATACCAAGTCTCTTACCCACACGTGATTTATTGTCTACAGCTCCCATACAGAAAACCTTTTCATTTTTCAGTTTTATGGCCTGTCAATCCTTAAAACAACATGTATTACTGAAAGTATAATGCATCTAAAAAGGAACAGGAGGTCTATAAGTCATGTGTGAACTACATCTTCATTCAGTTCACCTGGATTTTCGTTTTTTGTATGTGCGCGTCTGTGTGTGTTTTTTTCGCTCTTTAGTACATTCGCAAAAAATAATAAAATCCACCGTCGATTGTTAAACACATTTGCATTTATTTTGTTTCGACAAAGCTGATGTGTGACAGGCTGTTCACCAAACACTGATAGAGCCGTGTGCACCCAGATCTGTCAGCACCATTACTCGTCTGACAGCTAATCCCCAGGCTGATAACATAGTATGCGCCTTCCATGGAAAAGAGCATGTCACAGAAATGTCAACATGGAATAATTTGTTAAACTTTGAAGCTTATGTAATGGTAATACTCAACTTAGGGCCTGGGAGCCGCCGGCCAGTGTCAAATTTACTAAATAAAATTGTCTGAGGAAGTACCAGTTATGCTTAATGTCGTATAAAAATTTTAATATGTAAGCAAAGACTATGCAACTGAGATGCAGTTGCATCTGTGGTGAATCCAGTATATCAGTTAATACTGATAAAAGAGCTCGCTACGACTTTTTTTGTTGTTTCGGATGTTAAGTATTATTGTTTCTCTATTAACTGTCCATCTTCCTCTTGTCATTTTCCAAAAGTATCCCTTGGGCAAAAGAGGTAAGCACAAAACAAGTTATCCCTGAAATATCAGCTTCCTCTGTAATTACAAAAAATTGCATAACACAAAAAAGTTTTTAGTGTGACAGTGAAGCAACAATGAGATAATAAGAAGCCCGCAGGATTTTTATTTATGATTTTTCTTCAGTTTTGTGCACAAATGTCTTACCAACTGATCTGGTGTCAGTGATTTAGTTTAGAAACAAAGAAAAATTAATGAAAGCACAAAAAAGTTCCAACCTTTCTTTTAAAGCTTTTACTCTTTTCTTTTCCAAAAATGTTATCACATTTTAATTCCAGTTCTTTGGTCACAGTCTGTGTTGTTTTAATAGATTACGGGGCCATTTATGATGGGAAGGTCTATCAGATACCACCGGGCATATAGAATCACAGTGGATAAATGAGCCGCTGGTCTCTTCATTTGCTTTTTATCAGTATTAAAGTTCCTTCTTTTTATAAGTCATTTCCGTTTGCCTGTCAGAAAGAAAACAAAAATGTTTGTTGGCAAATGTGTAAATATCCTTTGGTACCTTTTTCTCTGTATGCGTGTGCTGCTGTATCCAGAGATCACCACTCCGGTTCCTAAGCTATGCCTGAGGGGGCTATGGGAGGGGGGGAGCACAGGAAGCATGACGGGGATCTTCCTAGTTTTCAGTAACCATGGTAACAACATCCTGCCCTGCCAGGATCTATGTCAGTGGCGCTGAGATGGGCTACAGAGACATGGAAGAACTGGAAGATGGAGGGAATAAGAAGGACCAAAAGAATCAACAGAAATTGTTTGGTTTACCTCTTTGAGCCTGACTTTACTGTACAACGTATTGTGCTTTGATGTAACTGTTGTTTAGACTTATTTAGAGCTTTATTAATAATTAAACAGAATTTCAACATGAATTTCATGGAGATGAAATTGTGACTTCCTTCCTCTCTTCATGTGTAAGTTGACTCCGTTTCATTTATGGGAGTCTGATCAAGTTTACCAAACAGCTTATCGATCCAAAGTACTGATGGAAGCTGTCAATCTATGATTCAGAGTGGGTGCAGGGATTCAAATCTTATGCAGGACACTGTTTTTATGGGGTAGTGGCAAGGTCTGGCTATAGTTTTACTAGTTTTGGTAGAGGCACTGTGTGTTATTTCCTAGTGTCTACGTGTGTGTGTTTGTGTGTTGTGAAATAATGCTGAAGGCACGCCAGAAGAGGAAACTTGTCAGCTGTTCCTACTGCGCTGAAAACAACGGGGAGACAGACAGATGGGGGGGGGGGGGGAAGATGGATATTGTGTGTGTTTGTATTGGTGTGTCTTAATGTTTGTGTGTGTGTGTGCGTCTTCTGTATTTGTGCGACGTTGCGAGTGTGAGAAATGGATAGAGCTTCTCAGTTCTCCATCAGCTCAGTAACCAAAAATACACGTTCGAGTGTGCTGAAAAGAATCCGTACGACGCTGCTCGTGTTTCCAACAATGAGATGTTGTGTCGAGGAAATAATTTGTCTTTTGTTCGATGCTTAGACACAGGCACGCTCTTAAAAAGAAGTCATTTCTTTTCCATTTATTCCGTAACAAAACATTTTCCTTCTCAATAGTTCCCTCGCTTATTATAGCTTCAATGTTTCATTAAACCTATTGATCACACGACGATGTCAAATTAGAGCTCAGACAGTTATGCATGATTAATGTATTTTGTAATGAATCTAGCAATTTTAGAAAAAATTATTTATTTATTAATTTGTTTCTTTTTTTAAAGCCTTTTAAAATACTTAACAATGAGATTCCCAACAAGCAGATTTTGAGTTTCAGTAGGGAAGCCGCGCCACCGTTTGATCGCTGCACTGGCTCACAGCATTAAAAATGAATCAATGGATATGTACCTCAGAAATACATGCATTATATTAGTGGGATAGTGAGAAACTGAAAGGACAATGTAAGGAGAACAGAAAGGTTCACAGGGAAATACTATGAGCCTTTATGGCATTTTCCTTTTATCTGCCACCTCTCTCTCTCTGTCTCGTGTTCCTATCCACAGACACACATATTTTAAACTCTCTGTTGGCTGGAATGTTTTGGTCACATGAGAAGCAATTTCACAGCTGATGGTCTGAACCACCTCAGCACCTGAAACTTCATTACGGCACACTGGCTGGTCTGCTGTGCGCACATAGACACACGCACATAACTTGGCATGGCGAGGCGCTGCAGCTCATGTTCTGGTCTCGAATGTGGCACTTCATAATAATGGCGGTGACATGTTGAGTGCCCAGCTCATATTGCCAGTGGTGTCGTAAACAACATATCACTTTGTGCAACAGCAAAAGCCACAAAGCAATGACGGGTACAGCATTGCTGGACAGGCGGAGATACAGATAAGATAAAGCACGTGCAGAGAAAGAGAACTAGTGTAGTCGCTGGGTGACGATATCTGATTGTCACCCACAACTCAAAATTTCTTCAGTGATTTAAAACAGGTCTTGCTCAAAGGGCCCTGGAGCAACTATTCAGAGCACCACAGTCAGATTTAAAGACAGCATATAAAAGATGGACGCACCATCTTTGCTTTCTTGGTGTTTTGGAACCAGATGTAACAAGCAAGAGGTGATGTGAAATTCGGAAACTTGAATATAATAATAAGTACCAATAAAAGAATAAAGGTGATAGAACAGAGAACATAAACAAGACAACTAAACTAAACGACATAAAAGCACTACAAAAATGTGTATACCAAAGTGATTCTGCGAACCTTTTCTTCTCAGGCAACTGATTCAAAGGGGCCTAAAGGCGTAAGCACAATCAACCTAGGACTTTAGCATAGCTAGAAAAAGCCCCACCTGAGGATCAAAAACTGATCATATCCTCATTTTTGCTATGTTGGTTGGGACCACATCTAGACATCCACTGGACTACTCTGTGAGTAGGCCACTCTCACACAATTGAAGATTATGTATCGGAATTTCAGGAGCGGGAACACGCCTCCAAACACTCTCCTTCCGGCCCTCATCTATATAGGTTCTCCCAGTTCTGCAAGCTGTCATTCACGTTTACGTGCCCCACCCTCCTTCCCCTTTTCAATTCTTTAACTTCTTCACTTCTGTTTAGTACACGGGGATCTGCCAGGCCCGGGAGCCATCGCCAGTCCCCTTCGAGGCCTTCCCCAAACCGCAGCTGAATTCATGTCTAAGCGTTCACCTTTACCTACTAAAACGTTGTCAAACGTAAAATGAGGACGTGGGCCCAGCTAGTGAATAGTAAGTTGCTAATCACAACATGGGTCTACCACAACCATACCCTACTTCATCCTCCTTTTTGACTTTAATAGAGAATATATTTTACAAAATAAATCTCTCCACGTGTCCTCACCCAGGGGGCATCCTTATCAGATAACCAAACCTCCTCAACTGGCTCCTTTCGATGTGGAGGAGCAGCGGTTCTACTCTGAGAGCCAGCCACCCTTCGGAGGAAACCCATTTCCGCCGCTTGTATCCGCAATCTTATTCTTACAGCTCCTACAGCTCATGACCATAGGTGAGGGTGGGGATGAAGATTGACCGGTAAATCGAGAGCTTTGCTTTTGCACTCAACTCTCTCTTCAACACAATGGAATCGGTGCAGCGTCCGCATCACTGCAGCCACAGCACCAATCTGTCTGTCAATCTCCGACTCCCTTCTCCCATCACTCGTGAACAAGATCCCGAGATACTTAATCTCCTGCACTTGGGGCAAGAACTCATCCAATGTTTATACAATCTGACTTATTTATGCAATCACTGCTGGCCATTAGAACGAATGTAGGTTTGCTTCACATCATGAGTAATAATACTCGTCGACCATTTAGGGTTAGAGAGAAAATTCAGATGGTTCCTGATTTTGCTCCTGGTGTTAAAGTTTTAAGACATGAACACAATGTTTCAGACCCAGAAGCTATGACTACCTTTTAGTCTTTAGTCTACTGACAGAAAGTCATGTTGACATTAACTTTCTAACCAGCTATATGTCAAAGTTCTGATAAACAGTGACTGCAAGTAAACTTGCCATAAAATTACAGATACGTTTAGATAACATTGATATTGTATGTGAATATATGCAAATATAAATTAACATTTGTTAAACATTGAAAATAATTTGCTTAACTGCTCTTAGCATCTGCTTAACATCCTCTGTGTTACCTTCAATTGATGTTGGTGGGACAAATGCATCACTCAGTAGTTGGTTAGTTGGCTTGAGAAACAAAACCGCTAAGAAATCTGAAAAATGCCAACAGAACACAGAAATTTGCGACACCCAGTGTGGTACGGTATCAGTGAAATCTAAAACTACAGATCAAACCTGAATGAAAGCCCATCTGAAAAAGTACAAACTTGGTCTTTTTCCTCTTTCCTCCTTTCATTCCTTCTATGGGCTGCCATCGTTTCCTTCAGCCTACACTCTTGACGCATGTCAGTCAGTCCCCAGTTAAATAAAATGACAAGTCATCATTAGACGGACTGCATCTAACCGGCTGCTTGCTGCGCTTGTCATTCACTCTGACTTGTTGCCTTTCACTCTCTCCCTCATCACTCTGCGTCTCTGCTGGCTTCCCGTTTCTTATTGGGTGAAGATTCTCACTTTTCTGCCCTCATCTGGACGCACATAAACCAGATGAATTCATGTTTCCTTTCATCTGTCTGTCAGTTTATTACCCCTCCCTCCACCCGCTTCTCTTTTGCTCATTTTTCACCTTCATTTTAGCAGCCATGAGGAGGCATTAGTGCACTTTTCATAAATCTAAACCTGAATTCCCCCAACCAATATCTGCAAATTAAATTAAAAAAAACAAGAAGCTACAAACATGACTAAAATCCAGCTTTTTTCATATAGTATGAACATAAATACACACAGCTGTGATAACTGTGCTCGAAATTGCTGTCTCTTGCCTGTACAATCTCTCGCCAATCTTTGGCTTTATTCACTGAGGGTCTCATGCGACATTTTGACCCTCATAACTCACACACATGCTCCCTGACACAATTCAATTTACAGCACATCCTCTCTCTCTCTCTTCTGTCTTACTGTACACCCTTTATCTTTAACCACCACTGCCTCACCCACGCTCACCCGATATCTCCCGCATCGCCTACATCTGCTTCCATCTTCCCCGCTCCCTACCTCCTCATCGACTCTGATGCTGAAATCAGCCCCCTGTCTCCTAGTCCCCCCCCCCCCTCTGTCGCAGACAGAATGACCATGCCAGTGTTGATTAGAGCCCGCATGGCCAGATGCTCAACTAGGCTTAGCACAGGCCTGTGGGAAAGAGTACTGCTTATTCTAGCCTCAGGAGATGGATTGAAAATGACGGGACCTAAAACAAGCAAGCATTGTCTTGTTACCTTCACATATTCAACACGCACAGGCACACAAGTCATTGCATGTAATATATAGCAGACAAGTTTTATTCCTATGTATTATATTCCTAACGAATGTGATAATTACTAATGTTACAGACTTATTGTTGTTTAAGTGTACAAGTACACATGTTCAGTTCGCTGTGATTAATTTAAATATCTAGTTTATCCTTTAAAAAAATTGCTTTATAACATTTATGCAGACCATAGTGAGGGATAGTTGTGACATAATGTTCTCTTTTTGTGAAAACGGCCCACTCCTTGAGTCCGATTCAGGTGATTTTTGGAGCACATATTGCTACAGCACTAAACACTGCCATCTCACCAAGACAGTAATTTATTGTAGATCAGATATGGTTGATACCACTGAGCTTATAATTACAGTATGTCTAGCTGTACCCATTTCAGTGATGTGGATATTCCCTCTTTTTAAAAATCACAACATGATTTCTTCATGTCACATGAACACGGACCACAGTGGGAATGTGCACTTAGGCCAATATCACAGAAACCCATTAGTAAATGAAATGTTGTGGAGGGTTATTTAGAATTTTTATTCAATTTTATATAAATCAGACCTGGGACAAACTTAAATAAATAAAATATGTGCTCCTGTAAGAGTTTTACTGTCTGCACTCTTGTAGGACGTCACATAGCTGCAGTAGAATCAATATATTTGATTCAGGTCATTACATAAATCGTAACCTGTCGTAAGTCTTTCATCGGGATGACAGAAATCCCATTCCAGTTCATTTCAGTGAAGGTCTCCTCAAGGCCATTGAGTTTAAAAATCAGTGACAGATGAGGCTGATCTGGTATTAGTTACCCAGAAAGATTATAGATAAACGACTTACATTATGTAAACCGACACTGGAGCTGGAAATCAGTGTATTCAGCAGTTTGCCTAATTTAAAGCGCCTTCTACTGAAGAGAGCTATTATAATTAAAAGTGCTGAAATGTGCATAAGCATTAGCGTAAGATTTTTAAGGCTTTTGAATAATTTCTTTGAAAGCAGCCAGTGTAGAGGAAAAACAAGCCAGATTTCAAAGAGTAAAGTGCTTTGTTTGCCCTTTTTTGTCAGGTGGATAATAAATACAATATGTGCAGTTAGGCAATCCAGAAAGCACTGATAGTCTTGTTATACAGTACCTCAAGTTTGGATGCATTGTGTGTAATTAAAACAATTCCCAGTGGCACCTAAGGAATTATTGGATTTAAACAAGTGTTCTGTGTTTACCTTTGGTGCTTATTAATGTTTGGAGTTTTCCTAAGATATGTTTTAAACTTGTTTCATGGTTCTAATTGGACAGCATAGGGAGCATGATGAAACTGTTGGCAATTGCCTGAAGGGGCGGATATCCTCTGTCTTGTATTCACAAGCTAATTATACTTTCCGTCAGATACTATGAGAAGTCAGAGTAGTGTCTATATTTCCCACAAAATTCCTGCATACTGGGACTATTACAGTGCACAGTGAGCAGACGGGCGACAGAGAGAGAAAGTTCGGTTTGAGCTGCTCTGAATTTGCCTGTGTGTTGTGCAATTTTCTATAATAGTGGAAGGAGAGCAGTGGAACAAATCTGGAAATGTCTTTTTGGGATTCAGGCCTTTCTGTTATAGGACACACCAGTGCAAAAAAACAAAACACTTTGGTTATCTTGTGTGTTTTACATAAGGTAGTGGAAGCGACTACGAGATGTTGATCAGAGATGTACATGTGCAGTGGTTTATTTTCTCTAACTTTAGTATAGTTAAAAGTACACATAGAGGCAGCTGATGGTAGCTGCTCATACCTGAACTAATGAATAACTAAGTCAAAATAATCACTGGGAATGCATGAATGCACAAATTATTACTGACGTTCCTGTAACTCAGCTCGGTTACTCTGTTGCCATTTTTCAGTTTTCATCTTTTGCATCTCTCTTTAGCTGGAAAATGCTGAAACACGTGGAAAACTCACTTGGTATGTAAATGTGTGGCAGACCGAAACCATGCATGCGTACATGCTACCTGCGCTCTTGGCTACTCTGATGCAGACACCGGAAGATATAACTGGTATCTGCATCAGGTTAGTGAGTGCTGCCTCACTTCACTTCCTCTCCTTGACAAGACCTGCCTTTGGAGGCACTGACCTCATCTTTATTACAAGTACAGGGAGCTGGCACTGGTTTTGGGGGGGCTGGGTTGTTGTTAAGTTACAGTCAAGTGTTGTTTACCAGTGAAATAACTCTTGATCTTACAGAGATCACTGTGCCTGTGGGATTAGTTATAGTGGTTTTCAGCTTATCCTTGTTGTATAGGTTAAAGATACCTCAGAGAGAGGCAGAGAAGTACAGATACCTGTGTTAAAAAGTACTGAAGCAACTTTTTTACTCAAGTAAAAGTGAAAATCTACTGGACAAAACTACCCAGTATATTCATGCAACATTTGAATAACCCACAGCTAGTATAGCTTAATTTGTTTTGCAGGACGTTTCACAAAATGAAAACAATGCATTTGAACGTTGATAAAGTGTTGAATTTGAAATTACCTGACTCTTTAAAAAACACTGCCTTAATTCTTTCTCCTCTTCTGTAGTGCTAGCTAGATTCTGAACTTATGGAAACCTGCACTGCTTCCGGTCCACTTTAACTCCTAAGTATAAATGCTATTAATGATGCTATTGATGTAAATGTAAGGAGTGGAAATAACAGACTTCTTTTAATGTAGGGAGTGAAAATAGAAAGGTTTCAGAAAAATTATAGATACCTGAAAATTATTGTCAAGTACAGTATTTGTAAGTATTTGTACTTCGTTACTTCCCACCTCTGGAGACCGGGATCTAACATATGCTATTAGGTGATCAGCATGATCAATCTACATTACTAGATTTTGTTTGAATTTGTTTCAACCTCAGTGATACTCTGTCAATTCAGATCTGACTGTTCTGTGTTCAGAGCATGCAAGAACTCTAGAGACTCCTTTCTCCATACTGACCCTCGAAACTGTTTGCTTTACCTTATCATCGGCGTAACCAGGCCACACTGATCACTCAGCCACATCCATAGTGCTTCACATCGATTTATCTCTGAACTAATTCAGTGCTACTATATGCTTATATCTTAATTGGCTTGTGCATCCTACACGCTTTCATTTGAATTTCATCGGTGTGTAAAAGCATCCCACTCGCACCCAGTGTGCTCAATGGATTTGAGGGGACAAGCCAAATGACCTCTGCTGCTCATTTCATTCATCAGATGGAGAATCTGAATGGAAGGTACCCGTCTAGTCCATTAGAGGCTCGTTATTTGGCAGGACCTTCAAATGTCTGTGTGAACCACTATTTACAGTCAACAAAACCAGCAGGCATCGATTTTCTGATTTCTTCACATAGAAGCATGAAATCGTACAGGAAAAAAATGGCAAATGTGATGTTATTGTCAACAAGTATCTCGTAAAGGTTTTTCACTTTGCTTTGTTAGATGTGAAAAATCCCCAGATTTATTCCAGCAGACAATATTACATATATCAAAATAGTGTTGCCTACATATAAAACAACGAAAAATCCATTTATGCACTGTGATAAGGAGACGTTTTGACACTGAAATGCAGAATAGAACTTTCAGCAGGACAGGTTTGTTTAATTGGACCCAACCTGCAATAGATGTGCTGCATCAGAATGAATTGGATTAAATGTAATTGAAATCACGCATTAGTTTTGTAAAGGAAGATCTTTTTTTTTTCAGTGTTTAATTAAATGTGCCTCTCGATATCTGGATATATAATAGCAATTAACTGAGTTGTATACTCTCATCCAAATATCAAATAGCATTAGTAACCAAAATTGCTCTATATGCAGTACAAGAAGCTCAGGTACATGGCCAGTTGTCATTGCCAGTTTGCAGGGGCAGCAGTCTAAGCAGAGATACCTGGCCACTTCCTCCAGTTTGTCTGGGGAATACCAGCCAAGAGACATAATCTCTCCAGTACATCTTGTATCTGCCCCAGGGCCTCCTCCTGCCAGGTCATGCCTGAAACATCTCATTTAGGAAGCGCCCACGAGGAAGCCCAGTCAGATGCGTGAACCATCTCAACTGGCTCCTTTCCATGTGGAGGACTCGTGGCTCTACTCTGAGTCCCTCTCAGATGACCAAGCTGCTCACCTTATTGCTAAGTGACAGCCCGGCTACCCTTCACAGGATGTTCATGTATCAGCAATCGTACTCCTTTGGTCACTACACACACACAGCTCGTGGCCATAGGTGAGTGGGGGAATGTGTGATACGTAAAAATAGATACAAAGGAAAACGACATGCAGGGATCCAGAGTAGATGTTTTAATCAGGCTGAACTTCTGAATGTTGTAAATGTTGTAAAATTGTTGGGACTACACCTCAGTGAAACTTCAGAACAGCCTTGTTTCTGATTATTTTGCTTAGATCCACATTTTGTTGTTGTCTTTAAAATAAGCAATATGAACAATTTTTTGGAAAGTACATTCTCATTCCCAACTGTGTTTTGTCCTGCTTGTGCATTGATAACTTAATTTACTTGAGATTACAGTCTTATGTGCCCAGTTTCCCCTGCCGCTCAAGGTAATTAAACCTGGTGTGTATTATCTACACTTCTCTTAATCCGCTTTATGAAAACAGGTTGGAAAATGCCCTCGCACTCCAAAAAAGCACCAGGAAAACTGCAGGTGGAAGGGAAAAACTCATGTACAACTCTGTGTGTGTCTGGGTGTTTGTCACTGAGGACAAAATAAGGATGGTGAGCAGGCCTAGACGAATGTCATATTTCTCCACCTAATAGGCTTGCCTGCCATTCAGACACTCCACTGGGTCTTGATCTCTGACAGAAATGTAGCTAAGGGACACACGCACACATACACATAAAAACCGTTTCTCCAACCTAAATTTGAAGCTTAAACAGGTGAGGTACTGAAGAGGAGTGGATGTGCTCACTGTTTCTGAGAAAGGACACAGACTTTGAATATTTGACAGAGGTCAGACACTTGTGGTATTTCTTGTAACTAGCTAGCTAGCTGGTTTCTCATATAGAATTGTTTTAAAATTATTTTATTCCAGTCCTCAGTTTGTTAACTTAGCAGAGACTGTGGATACACACTATTGCACACACTCAAGTGACTAAGCCAAAATAAAAAATATTACTAATCATACTCTTTACGATTAAAAACATGCTTAAAACACACTTACACTTTCAAATTTGATTGTCTTTGAAAGACATTTAAAAAAAAAATCCAGAGTGAAAAAGGAAAAGAAAATCATATGAATGTGAAAACAGAGCCATGTCCCCATAACACGAGTGAAATACCCGCCCACACATCCACACGCCTGCATGCAAACACACACTAACACACACGCACACACATTCCAGCAATGATATCAGTCCCTGAGTAGATCAGTTGCCCGTGGACAGAGAGGTTGCCTGATCAGGTGTGCTCTGATCAAGTTATTTTAGTTGCTTCTAGTTTTTTGGGCAGGATCATGTCTCTAACACCAACATCAACTCTGACTATGAAGGAAAGGCCACAACAGTGAAGCACATCAAACAATACAGGTGAGTTAACAAATCCAGACACATGTGCGTCACACTCTTGTTCTTAAAAACCCCTAAATAGCAGCCTGACCTTTATTTTTTTATTTTTATCATTGATGCACTTGATGTTTATTTACATCAACTTCTCTCTTTTTTAAACTCTATTTGTGGAGATTCTATTTAGATCCTATTCTGGCTGAAAAACTGAAAACGGTGCCATGTGTCAAAGATAACTGAGCACATTAAAGCTTACACAATATCCTATTTAAATCTTTGCTTTGGTATTCTCTAGTTGTCTAATTTTAAATTAAATGTGGGAACAATACGAACGAGAACTCAATTAATTATGTAATTAAGCTGTTATTTCTACCTTAAATTGTTTGGCTTTCAACTTAAGGTAGGAAGCCTTAATCTTTCGTTATAATCAAAAATGTGGCCTGATTGTAACTCATCTTGATTGCATCATATATTTGATCAGCATCTACTGGAATTTATTTTTTTTCCAAAATGCAATATCTTTTTGAGTTATGTCATTTCTGATGCGTGTAAAATCAAAGTAAACCAAAAGTAGAGATCAGCTTTTCCACTTTCTTTCTTTCATCTCTGAACTGGCAGTATAAATAAATTCATTGTGAGGCACCGAAGAGGTCCACAAAGAGTCGAAGATAAAGATTTAAAGCAGTCTAGGAAGAAAAGCAATGGCGATATATTTAATGTTAAAACATTCTCTGTATACAGTCCACTAGCTCACCTGTATGCTCAAATAAGAGCTGAGTCATTTGTGTGCGTTAAGAGGAAAAGATAAAGAAAAGGGATCGAGCGGACAGATTAGGTGGCTGATTGGATATGGTTCTCAATTCAGCTCCCTGCCAGGGCCAATAACAAAGAAGAGACACAATAGTAAGGGAGCTGGATGAGAGGACAGAGAGAAGAGGGTGGAGGTGGTGGAAGTGTAATGGAGTCAAGGACCCTTACAGACTGTCAAATGCTGCACACTTGCTGCATGTCAGGCCCAAGACACACATGCACGCATAAGAATCAGTCCAATATTTTGCTAGACATGTCTGTGTGTGCGTGTGTACAAGTGCTCCTTGGCGATAAATCTTAATTACACAATGGAGTGCAGGCCATGTGCCATCTCATCACACCATGTCAAATCTCATAAGCAACACAAAAGAATAGAAGAGGAAGAGCAAGAGCAAGAAAATCAGATGCAAGCAAATGTGTATCTGGTATGTGAAGAAAGAAGGAAATTCAGACCTGCACAGGGGGGATCCAGGGGGAAGACAATCTTTGTATTGGATCCTCTTGGGTAGACCCACTCTGGTCATTACTTCTAAAACCAGAAACTCACCAGCAGCCAATTTTGTGTTGCTGCTGGTGATTTTGCAATCAGTTCAGTCAATATTAACAATTCTAAAAACAAAACAAAACATGTAACCGATCTATTTTGTGCCAAGGGAAGCTGGCGGATGAATACACAGGTTTAGAATGTGAGAAAGAATGGGGCTGGGGGTGTTGTTGTGGCCCGCTGAGTCATCGTGGCTGGGTGATCTGTAAAAAGCAGCCCCATCAGCCCCCCAGAGTAATGGTTAATCGTGGGAAGTCTGGTGTTAGGGTAAGTGTGGCTGTGTGCAGGCCCGGCCTGATTGTGGACAGTTGCGGTGGGTTTTGCCGTACCGTGGTGTGACAGGGCCAGTCAGGCGGATGGGGCGTGTGTTGTTGTGGGGAAAGTCCTGTACAAGCAGCTCTTTGCTCTGCTGGCTGGGAGAAAAGCTGGGGCAGCTCTCCCAGAGTAGAAAAAAAAAAGCTCTGTTCTTTTGTTTTCATGGCCGTTCTGCTCCCTCTGCTCTGTGAGTTTGGGTATCTCATCTGGTTGGCTGAATGATATTCGGTCCTGTTCTGGACCTCTGGTGTCTCACAAAACTTCCCGTAGTCTCTTCCTAGAAACTTTTACTTCCAAAGTTAAAATACAATTACAATAAAAGGGAAAGCAAAGACATTGATCTCTTTTGGCGTGGCATTAAAATGTATCTAGCTTGTAACGAATCAATGAAGGGACACTTAAGCTGACATGCCGATAATCATCTTGTAGTAGCAACATGATAGAAAGCAGACACACACACACACACACACACACACACACACACACACACACACACACACACACACACACACACACACACACACACACACACACACACACACAGGAAAATACCACCAGAAAACAGCAGTGTTTTTCCCTTATAGTGCTGAGGGGGATTTTCAAAGAAAATGTCAAAAAAGATTTAGTTATTTCTCCTTGTGACATTTCACGGTACCTGTTAGCCATCTTACTTTTTATATATTGTGAAAATACAACATTATTATTTACAGGTCACTGTAACCTCTGCCAGAAATTGTTCAGTGCTATCACAACTCTGAGGTTGCTATGGGTCAGTATTTAATCATGCTTCGATGTGTGGAAATATCTACTGTATATAGATGTGTGGCAGATTAGGAGGCAGAGCGGCTCATACGCTAATCACAAGGTCAGGGATTTGATCATCAGCTCCTCCTCAATGTACATGTGGAAATGCCCTTGGACAACATGATGAACCCAAAAAACTACCTTTGATACATCCATCAATGTGTGTATGTGTTTGTGTGTATGTGATCTTAATATTTTTTTTAAAAAAGCAAGAATTATACCTTGTAGTGTAAAGTGATTTGAGTGTTCGCTAAGACCAGAAAAAGCACTTTAATAATTTCTCTTCCTGTGCTGCACATGTGGTTCCACTGTGTGTCTGTCATGTCTTTAGCGAGGTAATTAACTCCAGTCAGACACTCTGTCACTCAGACCCGGAGCACATGTGTCTCACAAAAGCCTCATTTCACAGGCTGCTTCAAATCAGACGTAGAAACATCTACCCACACTTTTTCAAACAAATGTGCTGGCTACACATATGCACGTCTAAGGACTAGACCTCTGACATAGTTTACCGCTTCAGTGCATTTATCATCCCTTTTCGACATCCAAGCTCTTCATCTCATCTGGTTTGAGATCTAGCCACTGAGTAACATAAAACATTTCTCTATCCGAGTGTCAGTGTTTGAATAATGGGTCAGGGACTACATGTGTCTTTGTGTGTGTGCTGCGTCTGCATATGTGTGTCATTCCACTGTGCTGTGATTTCCGTTCTTGAACAAGGCTGAGATGTTTTTTAAGTATTTTTAAGGCATTTGTTCCAAGGTCCTATTTTGTATGCTCTGTTTGCCATGCAACAAAGCAGGACTCTGAGCTCTTGATGGACTAATGTAAGGCTGTTTTTGCTGTGTGTCACTTCTCCATGTTCAATCCTTAGCTCCTTTATTTGACACTGACTTCTTTTGTCTTTTCTTTTGTCTTGTTTTTGTTGCAGGCACAGAAATCGTGGATAGAAAGAGCATTCAGCAAGAGAGAATGTGTTCATATCATAGTGAGCGCCAAAGACCCCCATAGGTGAGTACAGAAAAGGGATATTAGAAAGTGTTAACCAAAAATCTTTATATCTTTAATCTTTACAATCCTTTGCATCATTGTAGAGTTTGTTGTTTTGCTGTTGACCTTTTAAAACATGTAGAGTAACTCTAATGACACTGCAGGCAAGAGCTTCGCATTAATGAACCAAAACACTGACATTATGCATTTTAAAACACAAATAGGGAATTTAAAGGTACAGTTGTTTTCTGCGGATAATAATAATAGTAATGATCAGTGTTGCCAACTTAGCGAGTTTTCAGACCCCTTAGTGACTTTTTTTCTAAAAAAAGTCGCTAAAAAAAGACGTGAAAGCGCGTATCGCTTTTACTCTCAACAAGCAGCGGGTGCTGTAACGCAGTCAGTTCTTCTTTTACTCTTTTACTCTTATGCTGTTTTGTGGATCACAAGGTTTAAAACTACTTATAAACACACACACACAAAGTAACTCCACCAGAGCGCCTATTTCGGGTCACTTTTGCCGGTCCAAGCCCGGGTAAAGGAGCAGGGTTGGAATTGTGACATTAAAAAAAAACAATAATTGCTAAAAGAAATTTAATTTGTAGTTCTAAATAAACTCTAAATGCATTTAGGACGTTTTTTACTCACTTTATGTCTCTTCCACGATGTTATTTCTCTCTCCAACAACATAGGTTACAATTAGATTAGCATGACCAATTATGCAAATTAGGCGATGGCGTCATTTAGTGACTTCTAGCGACTTTTAGGACAACCAATAGCAATTTTCCTTACTGAGGAGTTGGCAACACTGGTAATGATAATCATTATTATTATTATTATAAAGAATTTTATATTTATAGTCACAGTTCTGCCTAATCTCACTTTATGTATGTGACTAGAGACTAGCCACATGTATAGTACATCAAAGAAGAAGGGAACACGCTCAGACTCCAGTTATGAAAGATCATACCTATGTTTTATCTTCTGAAAAGGAGTCCCCTTCACCAAAGAAGTGAAAAAGCAAAGGAAAGAGACAACATGACCAGCATCTCAAAAATGTCAGATTTATTGTTTCCCTGGCTTGCGGCAACAAACAGATGCTAACAGCAGCTAACAGAACAGAGGCTAACAGCAGCAAAAACATCAATGCTTACTGACAAAAAAGTTTAAAGCGTTGTTGAAATTCAACATTAGCCACAGTAGATAGACATGTTACTTAGGTAAACATCAGACTTACAGCCTACACTCACTGCAGATGAACAGCAGCCAGAGTTGTTTGTCCTGTAGTGGACACCATAGACAGGATTACACACTTGAATTGATAGAGGTAAGAAACAGAACTCAGCTGACTGCCATCTGCAATATTCTGACATCTATTGAGACTAGACAATGTAAAATTAAGGTCTAGACCAATTCATGAAGACAGTAACATATTCTACATTGTTGTAAAAGAATATTTAGGAAGAAGTCCTTATCATTCTGGCATAGTCTATCTCAAAGTACATTTATGAGGGCTTTGTTTACATAATACAACGCTATAACAGCACTGTAATGATAACAGCACTTTAGAACAATTTGACTCAGTGTGATAAATTCACAATTACCACCACATTCATTTTTCATTTTGTTTTACAATCTCACTGTCACCTTGAGATTATCAAAATCATTAGAAAACCTGATGTTGTTTTTGCTGGAAGACAAACTCTCTCAATTCTCCTGCATGTACTATCAGGTGCCACACACACACACACACACACACACACACACACACACACACACACACACACACACACACACACACACACACACACACACACACACACAGGAAATGCCACAGTTTGTTTGGTACGGAAATTTTGCATTACTAGAGGAAAACGGGTGAAAGCCAGAAGCAAGACGAAGGAAAAAAGATGTTCCTCAAGATCAAATCAGCTCATTCTTTTTAGTTAGAGACACTTGTGCTCATGCGTGAGGAAGAGGAAGGCAAAGTACCTTTGGTAAGACATGATGGAAACATGAAGTGATAATCGCAGTCTCCTGCCTCCGTTCCTCCCTGGGCTCCCTCTTCATCCTGTAAGATTTAAACACAGAATATAAAAGCGCCATTCAGCACTTGTGAATAAGAATGTACGCAAGCATCATAACTAGCATTTTGCTAACTCTTGTAGTTGCTGAGAGGGAAAAGGAAGTAACAGCGACAGGTACAGAAAACAGAAAGGGATGGAGCTGAGAAAATTTAGCAAAAGCCCACAAATCCTTCCACTCATCTGCAACATAGCCACAGAGCCTAGCCTGATTCACACCTTCCCAGAAATATAACTAAATGCAACAGTTGGGATTGCTTCCTTTGATTTTAGTAAGCTGTGTAAACATGGTGCAGGCTATAGTTGTACTTGGCTTGCTTACAAGGCTAGTACAATTGCACAGATTCTATCAGTGTAGACACGCACCTCTTTCTTGGTTTGATAGTTTTTGACGATCTGTGTGTAGACTTAATTGCCACTAAAGCTTTTCCCGTGTTTCAGCAAGAGAACTGTTGTTCAGTATGGATCAGCTACAAGATCACCTCAGTTCCATCCATGGAGGCAGAGCAATGCAGGCTCAAACATAATGGCAAACAGCCACTTGCACAAAATTTAATATTTGCTCCTCTGTTATTCTATGCAGGACTATAAATCAAGCTTAGTAAAGAGATGAAAGTTGGACGGCATGCTATCCCTTCAGCCATGCCCACCTTTTATTGCTAGATACATACTACGGCAGCTCTCACGCTCTTTTCTCCCCACGCTCTCAGTCACACACAATCTGTCTCTTACTCTCCTTTTTCTTCTTCCTGCTCGGGGCTTGCACTTCTCAAGATTTCAATTATTCTCTGCAAAGGACTGTGTAATATACCGGTCTTACACTCACTCTTACTTTCTCCTCTTGTTCAGGTGCTGTTGTGGTCGTCTAATAGGTCAGCATGTGGGCTTGCCACCGGGCATCTCATCTAGTCAGAATGATAAGGCAGAGCGTTTGGCCAAGAATGACAGCCTGTCGGAGAAGTGGTCAATCAGCAAACACACACAGCTCAGCCCCACTGATGCCTTCGGCACCATTGAGTTCCAGGGAGGAGGACACTCCAACAAAGCCATGGTGACTCTCTTTACACTGTGTTGCATTTTATTAGACTTCTCCTTCAGCATGCTGCCCACACAAAGCTTGAGCTTTATGGAACTGGTCAACGTGATTGTTTTGAGCATTAGGGCACCTAAATAAAAGGAGTCACTATTCTGTTGTTATTTCATGCAGCACTGACCTCAGCCGTTGCAACTCATGTTTCCATTAAGACTCGAGAACCTTTGGTGACACATATCTGAGTGCACCAGCGCAGGAAATCTACTTTGTGTAGCTTTAAGAGTGCATTTGTATGCTTTACTGAGCTATTTTAAAGGCCATAGTTAACCTCCTAAGACAAGAAAGAAGAGAGTAGAGGATTTAGATATCCTAAAATATACCTCCAAACAGTACAAAGGAACCTAACCTCTGATGGAAGTGCTCTCTTCTGGAAATATGAAAATAAAAGTAATACAGTAATGATGTTGAGCAGATGCTTTTTAATGAAAAATGGCCACATAAATTGATTATAGAGATAGTAAAGACTGAGTAATTCAAGAAGAGGATTTCAAAAATATTCAGAAAGTGATGAAAGCTGAAAGTGCATAATGTGATCTAAAGATATTCTTCAAAGCTTCAGTAAACATGTTGTTTGACAACACGCAGGTACAGAGGAGGAAACTGTTTGATTCCTAGATAACTGAAATACTTTTTCCCTGAATGGCAGATGTAACACAGCTGAAAATAGATGAATAGTTGCGGGTTGCTGAATAAAAAATGACATTGACAAGAGGACTCATCAGGGCTCATTGTATGCATTATGGAGAATGACAAATGTGTCCAATCAGAAGACCTGGAGATAACTGAGGAATCAATCAAATTACTGGAATTATTGTGGAAATATGTGTAATTATTGCTTTAAAAGACTTAAGTGTTATGAGTGTTAGCAGACTGCATTTTGCCTGATTAATTGATCCGTCCCTAATGTGATCTGATGACGTTTTATTCGCAAAGTCACAAACTATGATAACTACACTAAGAAAGTCATATCACACTTTACTGCAACAATCTGGGAATTCAGATGATTAAACCCAAATTATGTCTGATTTTTTTCCCCAGTGTTAAATTATTCATCCAGACACATGTCAGGTTGGCTTTCTGAGGGTGCATTAGAGGGATAAACAGATGCTCCATAATGTATGTGGTTCTTCAATCATAGCAAACATCTGCTCAATACGTCTTCTAACTTGAGAAATGAAATCCATACGCATAGACACACATGAAACACCAATGCTTTTTACGTTATCATACACATAAGTCGTCACAGCGGTGAAATACTTCATCCCCAAGACACCATATACCTGAATGTAATGCATAAAGTTGTGGTAAAAACAAAGTACACCATATGTCAATTCTAAGGTTTTATATATCCAGACAAAATAAAATTATCTTGACTGTAGCTGGTTTTAAAATGAGCGAAATACAACCTCTGATGAACTATAATGTATTTATTTAACAACTAAGCCAAAAACCGAAATTATACTGCCATGTTGTTTTTATACAGAAGAGGCTTTCTCCTGGGAAATTGTCGAAATAAGTCATACTTGTTTCATCTTCTTATTACTTGTCATGAAGTTTAATATTTAACATGCTAAGTGAAGCCTGTAGAGACTGAGATGTAGCTGTTTCAGTATCTAGTATTGCACAATTATCTATATAAATATTGATTTATGCAGAGCAATAAATCTGCCATTTAACCTAGGTTAGCATATTTGGTGATTCTAAATTGGTCATAGGTGTGAATGTGAGTGCGAATGATTGTCTGTCGCTCTGTGTTAGCCCTGCAATAGACTGGTGATCAGTTCAGGGTTTAACCTGCCCCCTGCCCTATGGTGGCTCGGATAGGCTCGAACCCCATGTAATCCTGAATGAGATAAGCGGAAGAGGATAAATAGATGGATGGAAATAATAACACAGTGCAATATGTCATGTTTTACTTTTCATCTGAGGTTGTATTTTACCTCATTTTACCTCATTCGCCTCCGTCAGTGCGCCCCAGGGTGGCTGTGGCTACAATGTAGCTTGCCATCACCAGTGTGTGAATGTGTGTGTGAATGGGTGGATGACTGGATGTGTAAAGCGCTTTGGGGTCCTTAGGGACTAGTAAAGCGCTATATAAATACAGGCCATTTACCATTTTAAGACACATAACCTCTTTTTTACTACATTTGTATGTATTGCTTTATTTCACTGACATGCTTCATGCTGTTTGCAGTACGTACGAGTGTCTTATGACACCAAGCCTGACCTGCTGCTCCACCTGATGACCAAGGAGTGGCAGCTGGAACTGCCCAAGCTGCTCATCTCAGTCCACGGGGGCCTGCAGAACTTTGAATTGCAGCCCAAACTCAAGCAGGTCTTTGGCAAAGGGCTCATCAAGGCTGCCATGACAACAGGGGCCTGGATATTCACTGGAGGAGTCAACACAGGTAAACCACGGGTTTTGACTTATGAAGACAAACTTAAAAACTTTCATGTTTGCAAAACAGAGAGATTGCATACAGCGTTGCACAGCCGTCTTCCTTTTTATAAAAATTAAGTGGGCACTTCAATTTGGCGTATGATGAGTGTGTTCAAGTCTTTATCATAAGTTATCAGCTATTAAATAACCATTTGTCAAGTGTGTCTAGGCTCTGAAGCTGTTCAGCCACTGGATCACTGTAAAATGGCTGTGAGCACACAGTGAAAGTATGTCAAGTAGTCTAGACTGCTTTTTAATGACTTAAACCTGATGACAGGGTGGCTCATTCAGATTAAGAGTTATTATTCCAGTATTAGTTGCATGAGAGAAGGCCTGAAATTAAGGACGATCAAAATCTTACACTTGTCAAGCATTCTTACTTTTTGAACAAAGTAATAAAATGTTCTAGCTTAGTAATAGTCCATATGGACCCAAGAGAATAGAAACAAAATATAGAGTGCTAACTAATTAATACAGAACCTTTTGCTGTTACAGTGTAGAGGAATCAGTTACATTGTAGAGAAATCACAGAGATGTCTGCTTTAAGGAAGCAGTCTTCTAAGGCTAAGGAAGTCTCCTATTCTTAGTGCTGAGTTTTTTTTTTGTTTGTTTTTTGTTTTGGATGATTTTGGCTCAGAGCAGAGTAAGTGAGGAGCTCAGAGGACTGGATGTTGAATGCTGAGGTTGGAAGGGTGAAAGTGTGAAAAAGTCCAAGTTTCAAAGCTTGAAGAAATAAGACTGTGCAACAGTGTAAGTGGTGAAACAAGATTGGTTGGAATGAATACAGGAAACCAGAGTGTTAGCTGGCAGACTGGAAGCACATGAATTATTCATAAATATGCTGTTGCCATGTATATAGAAAGAGGCCTCAGCGAGTAAACTGGAGCTCCACTAACGCTCTGAACAAGCGCACATTACACATTCATATAGTACTTTTGTCTATGGGGGAAAATGTGTCTTATCTTATCAGCTTCACTTTGCCTTCAGTAAGGAAGTTAACTGTTATTTTTACCTTGTATTGTTTCCAGGGCACAAAAAGAGATGCTATTTAAGTATCTTAGATTGTATTTAGCGCACTTAAAATAAGATAAAAAGGCAGCAGAATAATGTTTAAATAGGAGAGATGAGAACAGACAAAAAGAAATGATACACGCTGGATGGCGTAGAGTGCGCGCACTTGAATACAGAAAGGAGTAGAAAGTAAGATTTAGTGACAGAATGGGTGCAGGAGGAGAAAAGAGGAAGAGAGGCCTGAATAATGGATAGCTGGATTGGAGGGACAGTGTGTGGAGGTGGAGAAAAGAATGAATGTCAGCTGGAGAGATGAGATAAGATGGCCCCCAGGTCTGACTGCTGCTCCCCTGAGGACAACTACTACAAGCCGAGAGCTACAACCTGGCTGTGTTTAAGTGTGTATGTGTGCGTTTGTGTTTGTTAACACTGGCTCCACACAGTTGTCTTGTGTGCTTAACAGATTCTTTTTATCTATCTCAGCAGTGTACGTAATTATCTGACTGGCTGTGTATTGATTGTGACAAAACATCTTTCTCTCTGTCCGTCTCTTAAAAGCCCTGAATATTCATGCACACATGCCTATGTCCACATACAGGTGTGATTCGCCACGTGGGTGATGCACTGAAAGACCACGCCTCCAAGTCAAGGGGAAAGATATGCACCATTGGTATTGCTCCATGGGGCATCGTAGAAAATCAAGAGGACCTTGTTGGCAAAGATGTAAGTCTGTATAGATAGATAGATAGATAGATAGACAGACAGACAGACAGACAGACAGACAGACAGACAGACAGACAGACAGACAGACAGGGTAGATAGGGCTGAGGCTATGAAGTGCTATTGACAGCTTATTCACTGAGATGCTGAGTAAGCCAATAAACACTCCTTCACAGTGAGCTGGACAGCTGGGGAAACCAAATGAGGCCCATGCTGACTCAGTGAAATCTCTGGGAATCAGTGTTACGCTACTGTTAAAATTTCATCATCAAAATGTCCCGCTCTCTGTCCCTCTGAATAAGTCAGGCAGAACCAATTAATGTTGGTGACTGAAATGAGCTGATTAAGTGCTGAGGTTCTTTTTTATGCGTGATTGGTTTTAGCTGTCTATATACTACCAGATGAGTTTACCTCAAAGTGTCAGACAGTGTTGCGGTATTGTATATATCTGAGAAACTTTGGAGAAACTGAAAGTTTAATTTCAGCAGCAGTACAATGAAAGTTATGTTAATAATTATTGGATACATGGCAACTCCAAATCTAAAAAATGATTAGAACTGCAGTGTAGATGGTCCCTCTCACAGCTGTCACAGGGCAAAAGGCGAGGTATACTAATGAGGGGTCACCGTCCACACGACCATAAGTGTGATTAGGACCTTCTTGCTTTAGGCAACAGTTACAACCACTGCACTGTCACCACCAGTATACCAGAGTGATGTTAATTTTTGTAATTACTAAATAGATTATCTACCATTAACTTGACAATATGCTCAGCATCCAGGTGCTTGAGTAATCTATTACTCTTGAAAGACTCGCATGAGACAGGTTTTTTACCTGTCTCTGTTCATCCTACTCGTGATTTCACTGCGAGCATTTTCTCTGTGATAGTCTCCCTCTGCTGTAACACTTCCTTCAGTTGCTCCCTCATTCGCAAGGGGTCACAACAGCAGATGGTTCCACATAGTTGATTTGGTAGTTTTTCATGTCAGATGCTCTTCCTGACCCAACCTTCCTAGTGATGTCTGTCTTAAACTGGGGATCTTTTTTGCGTCTGCACCATGGAGCCATTATAGTATCACACTGCTTGAGAAATGCTAATGTATTTAAAAATCTATGGCCCAGCTTGTAGCATAGGATATCCATCAAGTCTCAAATCACAACCCAAGCTCACCCCACATGAAATCCTTACGGTTATTTTACTCATATTTCTTAAAGCTTTGGGCAGCAATGCTCTCTTGAGGCATACATTCAACTTTAGATGCAAAAGCAAAAGTAGTGAAAACCTCTTGAGAACAGGAGCAGGCTGTAATTTTATATTTGTATTCTAAGAAAGGTGCAGTGTTTGCATAGTTGTTAAATATTGACTTCTTTTGGCCAGGTGGTGCGTCCATACCAGACCATGTCCAACCCGATGAGCAAGTTGACGGTTCTTAACAGTCTCCACTCCCACTTCATCCTGGCGGACAACGGCACCACAGGAAAGTATGGTGCTGAGGTCAAATTGCGACGTCAGCTAGAGAAACATATCTCCCTGCAGAAGATCAACACACGTGAGTGAAATTTATCGCATCTTTCAGTCTGAGCCAAACTGACCTATTTACCCGACATTAGTGTTGGTGTTTTTAAATATTGCGGCGAGTGATAACGGCATCATGAAACTAATCCTCGCTTTATCAGCGACACCTCTGTGGGTTAATTGGGTTCACTCTAGTTTGTAGACTAAAATTACCTGCTTTATAGTGAGCACATGCTGTCAGAAGGTGTATTTTTAGCCAGGTAGATATAACTTCGTAAGCCTTTGAAAGTGTCCCTCCCTTCAGGGGTGGGTTATTTTTTTTCTTTCAAAGCTTCTTGACAGCTCCGATGAACTCTTTCCTCAAATAAATCTGCTTGATAATCTGTGGGGGTTTTTTTTTCTTTTCCTCTTTGGTGCCTACAGCTATCAAGCCAGCTGGCAAACACAGGCACAGTGGCAAGCACAGAACTACAACATATGTAGACATACAGTATACATGACTGTAAATGCATGTACATACAGTAATGTATCCTTATACTACCACTGGGGGAAGGAAAAAGCTTGATCACACTGTTTTTGGTTGTTTACTTACCTGTCTTTGTACTGAATATTGCGTGATACACATGTTAAGCTGCTGGCTTTGCTGTACAGACAACAGTTTCTTTTTATATATTTTTTCAGATAAATCAAATTGCATTAACACAAAAATCCTAATTTCACTGTATTCTTTATTTTTGTGAAGCTCGAATTAGTTGCACCAAAAGCGTCCTGTGCTCACAAAGGGTAGCAAGTACAAATACTTGTTCATGTGCCCAAAAACATAAGCTTTAATTTTTTTTTCAGTGTATTTTTGAGTCGGCATATTTGCCTTTGTGCGGCGTGTTCATCCGGCACTGAGTCCTTGTTGCATTGCATTTCTCTGTTTTCATTTTTCAAATTATACCTTAGCTAGAAACTGAATGAATTTACATGAATACAAAATGCATTTCTCTGTCTTTTTCTATCTCACCCTCCTCTTCTCGCGCTCTGTCATACACAGACACAAGCAAAGCAAAATCGCACATAAACCTCTGTGATATCCTTTAAATATATTTCTCAATAGCCTCTTGCAGTATTGTTTTGATTGAGCCAGGAGCAAACCTAAGTCAGATAAATGTTGTTTGCAACCGGGATTTATTTGCTATTACCTTCTTTTGCTGTCAGGGTAAAACCATTTTGAAATAATTTCTTCGGGGTTCGGTTGACATGAATGCACGCACTTTTACACTAGTGCTTTTTGTAAAACTCAGGAAGTGGGTGCGTTGCCACAGAGTCGAGTGCTGTGATTCAGATCTTCTCTTTGTCAGCACCAGTTTTATCCGCTGTCAGATGCCTCATTGATGTTTGCTGATAGCGAGCTTGCAAGGAGATGTTAAATGTCATTTTCATTCTTAGAAGAAGTGTTAACACTACCACATCCCTCCTAATCCTCTAACTTCAAGGTTATTAGAAATATTCCTGGTATTAAAGGGACAAAGCGGTGTACGTTCATCATCCAGCCATGTGACCTATGGACTTCCCTTTGTCATCCTATGCCTGGATTAATACAAAAGGGGCTGGGAAGGCAAAGGGACGGCCAGTTGTCATGCAAGCATCTAATGTACCACCGCTGATTTAAATCCTTTCTGCAGCTGTTAGCTGTATTTCCAAGATGAGTACTAATGTTTATTAGTTATTACCAGTTGTTAGTTATAGGTAACCAGTGACCTGCTGACTACCCACAGAGCCATAACCCACAGACTATCTCTGAAAATAATCCGCACTGCCTGAGGTTGCACTGATAGCCACCTTCAGCTTTAGCTAAAGTTAAACCTGCCACTCATCCTGGCAACTTGCCTGTTGAGGTGAAGTCCTCTATCAAAGGGAATCCACCGCCTTAATCAAAATCACATGAAAACCTATACTTCTATAGTGACTTGGTACTTTTATCTTTGACTGTCAAAGTGAGCTCTTATTAAGTCTTATGCATACACATACACACACACACACACACACACACACACACACACACACACACACACACACACACACACACACACACACACACACATATATGCATATATACATATACAGTACATATATAAAAAGATAATAACTGTATAGTGCTGTGAATAGTATTTACCCCCTTCTTCATTTCTTAGTTCTTTGCAGTAAATTATTTCATTTACTGTGGGGAAAAAAGCTATCCAAACCAATCTGACCCAATTTGAAAAAGTAATTGCCCCTGGGCAAAAATGGCATCCCTGAGAGAGTTGCAAGGAGAAAACCCAAAATTCCTCACAGTGATGTGAAAGGCTCATTGCCAATTATCACAAACACTTGATTGCAGTTCTTCCTGCCGATGGTGGCACAACCAGTTAGCAGGTTTAGCCAGGTACATTTGGATTGCTTTCTCACTTAATAGATGAAATCATCTTTTAAAAACTGAATTTTGAAATTTACTCTAATATTAATAGTATGTCTAATTTTTTGCTGATCTGAAACATTTAAATGTGCCAAATATGTGAAAAACAAAGAAAGGAGGCAAATACTTTTTCATGGCACGGAAGCTTTTCAATGTCCAGTTTGGGAAATTCAGGAAGTCCAAGCAATTACCCTTCTGGTAATAGCAAGCTGTTTAATTGCTAAAAAACAATGATTAAAAAAAGAAATTAAGGAAAGTGAAAAATGAATACTGAATATATTCAACCCTCTTAACATGAGAAAGTCAAGAAACAAATCCACTCAGTTATAGAGTGAAGAGCTATATTATACTGAATCGTGTTGTGCGTTTGTATGCATGTGTATCTTGATGTGTGTGGGCATTTACCTCTTTATTCACCAGTGTCAGGCTTGTGGACAAAGGCCATTTTTTGACTTGATCACCTGTCCATAGTCACTGGATGACTGCATCAGTTTTCCTCACAGCAGGTACCCCTGTGGGATCCACGTGTGCCCGGAGGTGTTGTCAAAGAAAGAAAGATTTAAAAAAAAGTGAAGGGGAGAAAACAGCAGTTAAGTTTAAATGGCCATGCTTGTGGGTTTTAGACCACATGTAACCACCAGATCTCTCTTTTTCCCCAACATAGTCCCAAACATTGCACACAACACAAGATGAAAGAAGTGTGGTGGATAGATATGCGTAATCTTCCCCTGTGGTATTTTTGTGATGTCTGGGCAATCCTGTAGCTAATCCTACTGCGCTTGTGTGTGAATATCCATGAAACAGCTATAACCATGTGACTGCCAGAAATGCTGTAGCAATCAAATTGGCTCCACAATATTCTAACATTTTGTTTAAATTATGGGAATCAGTGCTTTACAACAAATCTATGGGTGTTTTTGTCTGGTTACCCTCTTACAAAAAGGTTATAATCTAAAACAGGTCAATTTCTGTTGCCGTAAGAGCACATTTGAGTCAAAAACTGACTCACTTTTTGCTGAATATTTGATGTTAAATCTAAAAGCGGTATCTCTGGCTGTGTGTAAACAAAATAAAAGTCCTAAGACACGAAACATGGCTTCAAAGGCTGTAAATATGGATGGTTGGAGCCAGCACATTAAAACTAGAGCACTGGAGTGACACTCCATGGATGATGTAGCCCAATTTGATCTCAAGCGGGCTAGGGTAGAAAAACCATTGTACTGTAAGGACGCACAAGTACAATCAGGGAGCACTAGAGTCAATACTGAGTACTACTGTATCAATGGGCTTCTCATTAGTTAGCTAGCCAGACGAGGATGGAGCTCAGGCAACCTAGGATATTTCCCATGTGAACAGAGGTACAGATTACCCAGTGAACGTTGATAAATGAAAGTAAACAAATGTTGTTTTGGAAAAAAAAAGAACTTTATATATATATTCTCTCAGTTACTCTTACACTGGAGAATTTCTTTCTCCTGCTTTTCATTCCCAAGTAGACAATGTCAAACTGTAAGATGAGGAAATCAATAAAATGATTGGCACCATTCAACACTGTTGATTCACCGCTGCACAGCTCTTTTGATGTGTCTGTGGCCTTGGCTGTAATGCTTTTTAATCACTGCCTCACAAAAGACAGAAGTGCAGAACGAGCCCGAGAGGAGAGTGGGAAAATTAATACAGAAAAAAAGGATTAAGGGCAGGGAGAGAAGGAAGAAAACTAAATAAAGTGCAAAGGAGGTAAGAAACAGCCGAAGATGCAGGCAGTGAGGCAAGGTGTTATCTGTGTTTGCTTTGATGAAAAATTGGGAGGTAAAAGGAGGAAAAACGTGGTGTGATAAAATATCAAAACAGGCCTCATCCATTAATATAGAGAAAAATAAGAGAGCCCTTCATCTTATTTGCTGCATTCATTACGTGACAATTTAAAACTGAATCCACACACCAGGAAAAAAGTTATTAATTTGTGCAAGTTTAGATGCGGTCAGTGACAATGAACGACTGGCCTTGAACGTGCCCTCTTGCTTTTCACCTAAATTACTTGGTGTATTGAAATAGATGCATTCATGTAGATACTGTGTTAACCTTCACCTGCCCTCCTATTACAGTGATTTAATTAATCACAGCACACGTAAAAGAAATAGTTGGGGCAATTGAATTCAGAAGCCATAAGGCTTTGCATTGCAGATTAGCCTTGACACTGTGACCTCCATCAGCAAATATTGAATGAATTATAGTTACACTGTGGCACATGGGAAGTCAATGAGTTTGTACTGTTCTGTGTTCACTGTAAATGCCTGGACAAACTCTTTCAGAATATGATCCTTTTTAATGCCAAGTGTGCATATGGGCATCTAGAATATGAATTAGAAATGATACCATTTACAGATTGTAATAGATCAAATAAAGCACTAATAGGAGATTGAATTATATGGAAGTGTGCATAATTCTAATGATCAAATACAAATGTTTAAATTTCTTTTAAATGTTTAGAATTGAATCATTAATTCTCTTTCACAGCCTCTCTGGTCAGTGGTCAGTGAATTGGCACGGTGTGTGGATCAATAGATAATCTATTTTCAGGCAATATGAGTAAAAACTGACCAGAGACATTGTGGGGACAATTGAAGTCACTGCGGGTAAGGTGTGTTCATGCATGAATGCGTACACAAAACATGTCAAAAATGATAACCAAGAACTGCCAGAGTGTCCAACCCTGTGGTGGAGAGATAACAGAGTCAGTAGTGGGTAGGATACAAAACTTGCTCCAGGTATGGTTCCAGGTTGAGGATATGCATGGATGACGACATGTTATGTGGTGTGGAAAGAATCTGACTGCACAATCAGTAGTGTGAAATGTAGTAAATGTATTTTGGAACAGTAGGTGGGTTAAAAACAGTGGTGGCACAGTCAGAAATGTCACAGTGGACGGGTTGCGAACCTACGGAGCCCCTCTGATGACATGGTCCAAAAAATAAATAAATTGTGGCCACAAAATACTACTTCGTGGGCACAAAATGGGTATAACGTGCTCACGAAATACTTATTTGTGGCCACGAAATACTATTTTGAGGGCACGAAATAGGTATACTGTGCGCACGAAATGCTAATTTGTGGGCACGAAACACTTGACCGATAACTGTGATCCTTCCGAGACCCCTGCAGTTGGTTGACAATAAAATCTGTCTGTAAAGCAACTGGGCACTCAATTATAATAATTGCTATATAACTTTTGCACTGTCCACTTCCTGCTGTGACAAAACAAATTTCCCACGTGTGGGACTAATAAAGCTTATCTTATCTTATCTTATCTTAATATCCTGTTTAAATGTCTCTCTGTAATAATGGTTCCTTGCATTGCCAGGCTTTTCAAAATGCATTTGTTGCTCATTTCCAGCCTAAAATAAAAGTCAGTCATACTGTCTCTGTCCATGGTGTATAGGTTTAGCCTACTCTTATGCTTATGTCTCTACGCAGCTGTCCAGGAATTGTATCAATATGGTGTGTGCACGTTATATATTTCATTGCCACAAATGCGTAATTCGTTTGCCACGTTATACTCAATTCGTGACCACAAATTAGTATTTCGTGCGCACGTTAAACCTATTTCGTGCCCTCGATATAGTAGTTCATGACCACAAATAAGTATTTTGTGGGCACGTTATACTATTTCGAGGGCACGAAGTAGTATTTTGTGGCCACAATTTATTTGTTTTTTGGACCAAGTCATCAGAGGGGTTCCGTACGAACCAGACTAATTCAGACAAAAAGCTAATTTTATTTTATTAGTAAAAAAAAACCCCAAGTTGAATAAAGGTTGGTGAAACAGAATCAATCAACTCTTTTTTATTTTTCTCAAAAAATAAATACGTTTTCTTAACGGCCAATTGAATTTGTCATATAGTGTGAAGTGGAATATATCCTGGACTGTTCAGCTAAAACAGTTATTTAAACCTAAACAGTCAATTTAGAGTACTCAATTAAAGCTACAGTAAGTCAGGTATTATTTTTTAGGTTATTTATCAGGAAAAAAAAAATTTTGGACTCATAAAATGATTGGTTGAGCAACACTTGCTAATATTAGCTAGTAAGCTAATATTATATTACATTTTCACTCTGATAAACAGTTTCATTACATGTTCACATCATATGAGCATGTCCGAGTCCTGCGTTCATGTGCTACCTGCAAAGTGTCCAACAATGTTAGACCGACTTCAAAAAAAGTTTCACTAACGTTGACTAACAGCTACAAAAGCTGCAGCTAACGGAGCAGATGCTAACAGCAGACAAAACAGCAGTGCATAACAGCAAAAAAGTTCAACATATCATCAACAACTCACCTTAGTATCACTGTCATCTGACAGAAAGGAGATTCACTGACTCATCTTATTATGTTTCTTTCACAAAGTTTTTTAGCCTCCTTCAAAGTAAAGAGACATGAAAAAGACAGCGGACTCACAGCCTAGACTCACTACAGAAAAATGGTAGCCACAGTTGTTTGTCTCACAGGGGGCACCATAGGTTTGATCATGCACTTAAATTGGGACAGGTAAAAAAAAACAGATCTCACTTGACTGCAATGCACTGGCTGTTGAGAATTTACACACTGTAACTTTAAGCTACCCAGACAGAACCCACACATGCACAGGGAGAACACGCACACATGCGTGGCAGTGCAGTGGTTAGTACTGTACTACCGCTGGTTAACACTTTTTTTTCCAGTGGAAAATCTCATTCAATTAATTTCACTCCATATTTTTCCCCTCGTTGTCCACACCTACAGACGTGGGGCCTGCCTCACAGTTTGGGAACTGTTGCTTCAGTGAAACAGGGAGAACAACATCTAATTTCATTTGAGTCATTTCAGCTGTCATTCTCATAGGGTACAGACCCTGTAAGTGGCTATTTATAAAGAATGCTTCCTGACATAGACACACTCAGAAGGGCGACACATACGTATTCATCTTGAAGAGACAGAAGCATTTATGCCATTTAAGCATCTGTCTTAAATGCCTGAGGTGATTTTATCCAGTTCAAATCAAGTTCCTCGGGGGCAAAATGCAAAATATTCTTCAGGAATATAATCAACACTTAAAGAAATGAGGCTTGAATTTATAATGGACAAGCTGTAGATGTTTAGGTACAAATCAACACACAGATCAACCCCAATTACTGTGTTTTCTGGTCAGTGAAAACACATTTTTAGCTGAGTGCTGGTGTAAAACTCACTCTGGCACATTAATTCTAATATTTCTAATAAAAATAAAAAGATATGTGATTACATCTGAGCTGCTTCAAGAAGGTTAAAGACTAAATATTTGAGATTTTGAGAGAAGCTTTGACCTTTTAGCATACCATCTGACATTTTGTTCTATAGCTTGTCAAGTTAGGTTCTCATATCTGTTTCTGATGTTTAAGTGTGTCAGTGTGTGTTGAAGGAATTTACTTTTTTTTTTAAATTTATTTTTGGTTTATTTTATTGGTGTAGGGTGGTGGTGTGAGGTGAGAAGACAAGGGCCCACATACTGTAGCACACCTCCTCCAGTCATGCTGATGCTAATTTGACACATACAAGGACAAACTCGCAAACGCCAACGCACACGCAGACACACACGCGGCGGATGAGTCATTGCTGGATCCTTAATTAGGACCATTTAAGCATGTTATGTGTATCTTGCTTACACGCTGCTCTTTACCTCGCTAATTCCTTCAGTTCCTCATTACTTCCTCGTCTTCCAGACTGGATATATATATAGAAAATTACAGCGTTGGACTCCCTCCCCCCTTTTTTTGGCTACTTCTACTTTTTTCACACTCTTTCAGAGTAGTCTCGCTCTTGAAAAGTAAGGTGTGGGCAGTGGATTAAAATTATATTTGATATATGAGAGACATGGGAGCCAAAGAGAGACTGGGGATTTTTACTCTTTGTTATCTGATATTAGCGTGTGTGAAGTGTGCATGGATACAGTCAGTACTTTGAAACAGACAGTACAAAGGGGGAATATATTATGTGTATATTTATATTATATGATATATATAAATAGGATTGAATAACTTCACTGTTTAACTATCGTCAACATCAAAGTCCAATTAAAAAAGACAAAAGCTTGTAATATTGTTGATATAAAACTTGCTACAGTTACAGAACTGAACAACAGACAGCTAAAAAGACATGAGCCTCAGTTTCTGCTGCAACATCTGGGTGGATCCATCTGGATCCATCAACAGTTCAGGCTGAGTATTCAGACACTGCATATCTACTGGGATTTTCCCACACATCCATCTCTGGAGTTCAAAATCTCCAGCTCTCTGTATATAGCAACAATAACCCAGATAACAATTTGTTACAATCAAGGTATGCATAAAAGTCGAACCTCGAAGCAGTTGGCACACAGTAGCAGAAAACCACACAGTCAGCTAAGAACAGGAAACTGAGGTTACAATTGATACAGGCTTACCAAAACTGAACAATAGACAATTAGAAAAACATTGTTTGGTCTGAATAGATAATAGATATGATTAGTAGGGTCAGAATTTGCCATTAACAACACAAAAACAGGGATTTATCCTGCTTTGTTTTATTAGTGGTTCATGCTCGTGGTGGTGTAATGATGTAGGGAATATTTTCTTGGCCATTTCTTGACCCTTATCATTTAAACACCACATCTTACCTGGATATTGTTCCTTTATGAGGCTTTATGTGTACCCATCTTCAGATAGCTGCTTCCAGCAGAATAATGCAGCATGTCATAAAACTCAAATCATGTCTGGTTTTGTGAACATGACAGCAAGTTCACTCTACTCAAATGGCATCCACAATCACCAGATCTCAATCCGATAGAGAACCTTTGGGATGTGGTGAAACGGGAGAGTCACGTCATGGATGTGCAGCTGACAAGTCTGCAGCATGTCAGTATGGACCAAAATGTCAGATGTGTGTCTCCTGCTCCTTGTCAGATCTATGCCACAAAGAGTTAAAGCAGTTCTGAAAGAAACAAACAGTAGTTTCTGTCAAGACGTTATGTGGTTTTTTAGGGTCCCACTTCAATTTTAGGATAGTTTACTGCATTTAAGGATTCAGGGAATTCCCATCATTTAAACATAGACACAAAAACCTAAGCCTAGATATAAGTCACTTTCTAAAATTCAGCAACAGTGCTACATGTTGCCAACACCTCCACATTTGTCTCTGTACCTGGATCGTGCACGCAGCATCTAAGGACTCCACAATCTACGTTTGTCTCACCCTAGCAGCACTTGTCCCTCTCCTCCTCCTTCAGTTCACTTCATCATAAACTCATCATCATATTCTGTTTGTGGCCTTTTCACATGTGTCACATGCCGTGTCTTGGCTTTTTGCGGAGCTGAAATAACTCCACACATGACTCCGCTGATGATCATCAACTGAGTGAGAGAGCACACATGATGCATTTATACAGCCGTATTTAACAATCAAAGGATTGCATTTAAAAAGTACAATCACTGTATCTCAGCAGAGCATTAGCATTTCTAAATTTAAGGATTCAATTTCAACCACATTAATATAGATGATATCCACAGACAGAGAAATATTATAGAAAAACAACGAGGTAATGTCAATACTGCTTTTCACTGACATTAGAAACAGCCTCTCTGGCAACATGCTTTAAAGCAGGGGTGGGGAACTCCAGGCCTCAAGGGCCAGTGTCCTGCAGGTTTTAGATATCACTCTGGGTCAACACACCTGACTGAAATGACTAGTTCATTACCCGGCCTCTGGAGAACTTCATGACAGATTGAGGAGGTAATTTAGCCATTTAAATCAGCTGTGTTGGCTCATGGGCACACCTAAAACCTGCAGGACACTGGCTCTTGAGGCCTGGAGTTCCCTCACCCCAGCTTTAAAGAATCTTCTCAGATGCCTGATTCATACCTCCCAATCCTGTGTATTAATGCATCGAAAACCATTTTTTCTACGTAAGATAACAGATCTTGCAGGAAACAAAGTTACTCTGTAAGGCATAGCAATTGGAGGTATAATAGCAGGAATGGTGGCTCCATGCCCGGATGGGTTGTAAGCTACTTTAGGACTGGAAGAAAAAGGTACACTCTGAATAGATGTGTTTTACAAACCAATTTTGTTTTTGTTTTTTATAACAAAGTTTTTTTTCACAAGCTAATAGATGGTTGTCAGACTATGTTATCACTGACTTTTTATGCCTTTATTCAAAGTCCATGTCAAACATTAGGTGAAATCTGTGTTTTAAAAAATACTTAGAACACTTGTAAAAATGCAGCGCATAATATGTTCAATTTTAATGGATTTTCTGCATAAACTCAGGGACAAAAGATTGGATACATGTGAAAATTTCAAATTACATTTGTAACTTTTCTTCTTTTTGATTTTTCACAAGTTGTGTTCAAATTCACAGAAAATGTGTGACACATGAACCAACACATTTTTTAAACACATCATTTCTAAGAGTATAATCTTAGAGGAAACACGTGCTGTTTTGTTCCATTTGATAACCTGGAGACTGTAGTAAGTAATTTTTTTTTAAATTAAACAATATCTATGTGATTCTGGAAATATCATGGAAGGTCCCACCCAGAACTGACACAGATGAGCTTAAGAGGAAGATGGATTTGGCCATCAGAGCCAATCAAAACCAAGCCGCTGAACAGAAAATGGGATTAAATCTCAGCAACTGTTCCAGGTACTTAAACGAGATTTCCTTCCTACTGACTCTATTTGAAAGGTGCTGCTATGATATCAGTCATGGGATACAGAAAGCACATCATGCATCATCAGCACATTAGAATTTACCCTCTTCATTTTAACAATATGTGAAAAATACAGTTTTCCACAATGACTTATTTTGAGAGGACAAACCCAGTACTAAAAGACTGTTAATTTAAAAAAAAAACAAAAAAACAATGCCAAAGCAATAAATACTCTAAAGTTTGATCCTATTTTTTTTTTTAAAGAAAGTAGGAGAAAAAAGAAAAGAAATACTGTAAATCAGAGGCCAAAAGTCATCCTAAAATGTTCCATCGACTTTAGGCTAGTTAGCCAAAAGAGAATTTGTGGTTTGTCTGTCTTTGTGACTCTATTTGTGTGAGTGGTTGTGTGTGGTTGTGTGCACACAGGCAGAATTTCCTCCTACCAATTAGCCATGACACAGCTGTGCTTTTCCCTCCTCATCTGCTCCTTGGTGGGTTTCAGTTGAACAATAATGTACTTTAGAGGGTGCAGCGTTGCCTCCAAAGCTCAGCAGTCATCAATATCAATGCATGATCTGACACTTGCGTGCACACCACACACACTCACTCACACACACACACACACACACACACACACACACACACACACACACACACACACACACACACACACACACACACAGAGATAACAACAGAAATTGGCATTAAAAAAAATGGAAGAATCAAATGTAACAAGGAAGCCATTAGTCTGCTCCTCTCTCTGCTCTATTGATGTATGGTCATGAGATGTGTTGTGGCACAGTGACGTTGTACCTCTTTGAAGTAGGCAAGGACCCGAAAATATTCTCTTTATGTAGCTGTCCCTGTTGTAAGGCCATACAAGGCTGTGTGAGGCAAAGCGTGATGGTGGGTCGACTTCTGACTATGCACTTGCTCTTGTGTTTGCGAGAGTGTGTGCATGCCCCATGTGCGCATGCATTTGTATGTGCCTGTCTGCCTGCTTGTTTGAGAGACAGACCATGCTCTTTCCTCCGTGAATTATGCAGAGCAGGGTGAGGATGCTGGGCGGGTAGGATCAGGCAGTTACACAGCTTTTGAATTAGAAGGGTCTAAACAGCCGCCATAAAACACAACCGCATGGAGCAGAACGGGAGGAAGAGGATGAGACCGGAGTGGCAACTGAAAGAACTTTAGGAAGAGAGGATGTGAGACACAGAGGAGAGGAAGGGGGCTTGGGACGTGGATTGGACTTAGACCACTAAAAGGGGAAAGAATATAAGGGAGTAAGAGAGAATGAGACTCTGGGGTTTATAGGGTTTTATAGTGGTTTAAGGGGGGATGTTCTGTGGTCGACTATGAAATGGGGAGGAAACCATAAGAATTAAAGAGAGGAACAGACAAAAGTAGTAAATTTCTCTGAGACTTTTGTGATATAACTTTTACATAAATTTACAAATTTAACTGCAGTTTTTACAGTGTTCTCCCATATGTCTCACTGCATATAGAAAACACACCTGCAAATTATGAAATATTACCCTGAAAAGCCATGATTAAGAGACAAAGATCTCTGTTGTGAGAACAGGGATCACTAAACCACTTCCTCTGTTTCTTTCTCTCTCTCACACACACACACACTGCACCTGTCTCTCTCGCTCTCTCTCTACAGGGAGTGCAGAATTATTAGGCAAGTTGTATTTTTGAGGAATAATTTTATTATTGAACAACAACCATGTTCTCAATGAACCCAAAAAACTCATTAATATCAAAGCTGAATGTTTTTAGTTTTTAGTTTGTTTTTAGTTTTAGCTATTTTAGGGGGATATCTGTGTGTGCAGGTGACTATTACTGTGCATAATTATTAGGCAACTTAGCAAAAAACAAATATATACCCATTTCAATTATTTATTTTTACCAGTGAAACCAATATAACATCTCCACATTCACAAATATACATTTCTGACATTCAAAAACAAATCAGCGACCAATATAGCCACCTTTCTTTGCAAGGACACTCAAAAGCCTGCCATCCATGGATTCTGTCAGTGTTTTGATCTGTTCACCATCAACATTGCGTGCAGCAGCAACCACAGCCTCCCAGACACTGTTCAGAGAGGTGTACTGTTTTCCCTCCTTGTAAATCTGACATTTGATGATGGACCACAGTTTCTCAATGGGGTTCAGATCAGGTGAACAAGGAGGCCATGTCATTAGTTTTTCTTCTTTTATACCCTTTCTTGCCAGCCACGCTGTGGAGTACTTGGATGCGTGTGATGGAGCATTGTCCTGCATGAAAATCATGTTTTTCTTGAAGGATGCAGACTTCTTCCTGTACCACTGCTTGAAGAAGGTGTCTTCCAGAAACTGGCAGTAGGACTGGGAGTTGAGCTTGACTCCATCCTCAACCCGAAAAGGCCCCACAAGCTCATCTTTGATGATACCAGCCCAAACCAGTACTCCACTTGCTGGCGTCTGAGTCGGACTGGAGCTCTCTGCCCTTTACCAATCCAGCCACGGGCCCATCCATCTGGCCCATCAAGACTCACTCTCATTTCATCAGTCCATAAAACCTTAGAAAAACCAGTCTTGAGATATTTCTTGGCCCAGTCTTGACGTTTCAGCTTGTGTGTCTTGTTCAGTGGTGGTCGTCTTTCAGCCTTTCTTACCTTGGCCATGTCTCTGAGTATTGCACACCTTGTGCTTTTGGGCACTCCAGTGATGTTGCAGCTCTGAAATATGGCCAAACTGGTGGCAAGTGACATCTTGGCAGCTGCATGCTTGACTTTTCTCAGTTCATGGGCAGTTATTTTGCGCCTTGGTTTTTCCACACGCTTCTTGCGACCCTGTTGACTATTTTGAATGAAACGCTTGATTGTTCGATGATCACGCTTCAGAAGCTTTGCAATTTTGAGACTGCTGCATCCCTCTGCAAGATATCTCACTATTTTTGACTTTTCTGAGCCTGTCAAGTCCTTCTTTTGACCCATTTTGCCAAAGGAAAGGAAGTTGCCTAATAATTATGCACACCTGATATAGGGTGTTGATGTCATTAGACCACACCCCTTCTCATTACAGAGATGCACATCACCTAATATGCTTAATTGGTAGTAGGCTTTCGAGCCTATACAGCTTGGAGTAAGACAACATGCATGAAGAGGATGATGTGGACAAAATACTCATTTGCCTAATAATTCTGCACTCCCTGTATGTGTGGCAAGGAACACAAAGCACTAAGTGGGATGGATATTTTTGGTTCAGCTGCTTTTTTGTCAACTTCTCTCCCATGATTACAAAGTGACATGAAAATAGTCATGTGGCATCACAAGTATTAAATTTAGAACACTTTTTCCAATTATAGATCCAGGTTTACACAAGTAGTGAAGCCTATTTATTTTTAGATTTTTCCTCTGTTCAATACCCATCTTCTTTCCCTCTTTACTTTTTTGTCCTTTTTGAGGGCCAGGCAGTGCATCAGAGGCAACCATTTCTACCTTTTCTCATCTTCTTCTTCCTCTTTTGTGTTCTTCTGCCAGAGTATCTGTATTGTATTGTAGAGAAGTTTAGAAAATTGATTTTTAGATAGTTCCCCGATTCCTTTCAATAACTTCCATTTCTGGACCGCGAGTGCTCAAGTATCAGGTCAAACATGGAGGTGTGTTACTGCACAGAGCTGAGACTGTGAAAATGAGGAACTGTCGGGGGCTTTTCATCCAGCTAAAGCTCAAAGCATAATATGGTGTGAATGTCTGCCATATTGGTTTTCATAAAGAATTTAACTGAATTCAGTCTTATCAAACTGGGAACACATGATCTTCATACCAAATCACATAAAAGTTATAATATGGATTTTTGTTTTTTAAAAGCTTTTCCCAGCCAAGCTGTCTAAGAAGCAAGACAGCTTTTGTCCTCTGCCAGTGCCAAACTTGGTAGATCTATCTAACAGACTCCAAGTGGTTCTTTCAAATGGAGAATCCTCTTCACACACTAAGGTTAATTATGGAGTTCCACAGGGTTCCATGCTGGGACCAGTTCTGATTACAGTTTACATGTTTTCTTTTATATATATACTATAAACATATTCATCATATTGTTAATAAAAAAATAAAAAAAAGAACAAAAATAAAATTAATGTTTACTCATTTCAAAAATGCACCCTGCGACAGACTGGCGACCTGTCCAGGGTGTACCCCGCCTCTCGCCCTATGACAGCTGGGATAGGCTCCAGCGCCCCCCGCGACCCTGAAAAGGACAAGCGGAAGCGAATGGATCGATGGATGGATGGATGTTTTCTTTTTCCTCTAGGCATTATCATTAGAAGGCATAGCATACATCCACACTGGTATTCAAATGATACCCAGCTTTATCTATCCATGAAGCCAGATAATACACACCGATAGTTAAACTAAATGGTTTAAAATGGTTTAAAGGCAAAAAGACCCTATTTGAGGAAGCACAAAGAAATTGCAGCATGTGTTGGTATTAGCCTTAAAAATAGTTCTGGTACCAGAGGTTCCAGGGCTGAGTCTTCATTGATATATGAGTCTTTTTTTCCTTTAAGCTTGACTCAGTGCAGTCCTTCACACGCTTTGGTTTCTGTCACTTCCACAGTCACATTAACATCACCCTAAAAATTATTTTTTCCATTGTACTTTGTGAGATTTTGTTTTATTCAACTCCCATTGTGTTTTATGTGCTTTTGCAGCTTTTTTCTATTTCTGGGTGTTTTCTGAAGTTGCAGTGCTTTTGACCTCTCAGGGTCACCGTACAGATTATAGTCAGAAAGCATATCACATGGTTATTAGATTTTGAAACCGTCGAAAAAGGAAACCAAACAGGAAGCGTGATCATATATCAAACATTGTTTTTATGTGCTGACACTAAACTGAATATATATATATTGTTGCCTGAAGTTTTTTTTTTCTTGAAAGCCTCATTTGACTACCAAATCAGTGCTTACAGCGCTTTAACTATAATTATACTGTACATATTTACATGGAGTTCATAGCTAAGCTGAACTGCTTGGCTGCCTATGGCTGCTTGTAGCTATATTTCTGTTTTGTTCTTTTATTCTTTCACTCTTTACCCTCCTGTTTCTCCTGCTGCCACTTGTTTTCATGTGTAGGTATCGGTCAGGGTGTGCCAGTGGTGGCACTGATCGTAGAAGGGGGTCCTAATGTGATCTCTATAGTGCTGGAGTACCTCAGGGACACTCCTCCAGTTCCTGTGGTGGTGTGCGACGGCAGCGGCAGAGCCTCTGACATCTTGGCCTTCGGACATAAATACTCAGAGGAGGGAGGGTAGGCACTCACATGTACACATTTTACAGGAGTGGAACGGCAAGCATGAATAGCGTATGAAAAAATTGGATGCACTGTAGATGTCAAGGGATTGTTTTAGATCAAAATATCTTTGAATATTTATGTGAGTTTGTATGCAGAAACTTGGGGAAAAAAATGAAACTTGCTTTAATAAAACACAAATGTGAGAATTTGTATTTCAACAAAGACTCAAGAGATTTGGTAGCTAAGAGTTCCAGTCAGCCTTGGTTTAACCTTCTGATATAATTTGCCTGTTTTCTTGTCACTCTGGCCCCGTTCTTGATACTCTCTTTTCTTTTTCCACACCTTTCTGCCTCTGCAGCATAATTAATGAGTCTCTAAGAGACCAGTTGCTGGTGACCATTCAGAAGACTTTCACCTACAGCCGCTCACAGGCTCAACATCTGTTCATCATTCTCATGGAGTGCATGAAGAAGAAGGAACTGGTGAGTCACTCCTTCTCAAACACTCCTTATGCATTTGCACATATACATTGTGGTAAACACATTGATGCAGAGCTGCAAATGCATATGTGCAGATGGAGGAAATGCAAGCTGATGAACAAAATATACATGATACATTAAAGCACAAGCAACCTGACACAGAAACACACAACATTCAGATACACTATTAAACAATTTATAACATAGTTATCACTATTCACCTCTGTAAAGATGCCCCAAAATGAACAAATATGGATTTGTCTAATGAAATGTTTACATCTTGAAACTGAAGCACTTATTTCTCCATCTTTTATGTATGTAAATCATGTAATGTCAAGTCAATGTAAATGTATTCAGATGACTTTCAGGACCAAATGGCCTTCAACTTGAGAATCTGTGCCCCCTTTTAAAGCATTCCACCAGAACAAATGTCTTGTGAAGGAATGCAGTCACACACATCCTTTACTCCTGGGAAGGAGTCCCAGTCCCTTTGAGAGCAGTCACATGACGCAAAGGTCTTATTAATGCTGTTAAATACTGTCTGTGGAGTAGGAATGTCTATCTGTGTGTATCTGTATATAATTATGTCTACACATCTACTAATGAAAAGTCATTTGCACTGCTCAATTCTTTAGCAAAAATAGAGAAAATTTGCATAACTTTCTGAAATGTGTTAACAGTGAACATTATTGAATGTTCCTGAAAAACCCAACCTAAATGTTCCTAATGAAAAGAAATGACACCACTGGGCAGCCTATTACATACACTGCTATACCCAAGGACTCTGTAGTGGTCCAACTCAACTGTGCATCCTGTTCCTGAGAACATCAGCTTAACTTTAAAAAGTTATTTTAAGCCAAAACGCACAAATTAACCAGAATGTTTTGTTAATAAATTGCAAATGTGTTCAAAAGACTGGATCATAAATGAGGAGGTCAGTAAAGCAAGGCAGCTGGTATAGTGTAGTGTTGTGTTAGTTGTAGTTATATGTTTATGCTCTGTCTAATGGTTTCTGTTTTTATTTTTTTAGTTATATCCAGTAAAAAACATTTTTAAAAAATCTGACATTTACTTCCTCAACATTTATTTCTAAAGCTATTTAAATCTTACTGAAGACAGACAGGTGAGAGTTATTGCTCAGACTAAGTAATTTCACTTCAGTTTTGTATTGAAATCAAATATTATACAGTACAGGGCAAAAGGCTTGAGCCACTGCTTATGTCTTTTTTCTTTTCCAGGAAAATGGGAAAATGGTGCAATGATTTATTGAAACATGTGCAAATTGTACGGTATGCAATATAAAATTCTAATGAGATGGAAAATCGATATTTGGTATGAGCTACCCACTCACATATATGCAATTGTGGCAAGGCTTGCAGTTTTGCAGGTTTGATAAGACATGCTGCGAGTAAAAGTGTACCACAATGTTACACCCAATCTACATGCACTCCTGCACAACCTTACACTCACTTTACAGCATAACACTGCAATATATTCACTCTGATACAAAAACACCCAGCAGCAGTACTAAGTCATTTGCTACTTGGTTGCTTTTGCCCCAATTTGGTTTAAACATAGTTCACTAGATGCTTTGTAAGGAAGGGAGTGTTTGCCAGATCAGTGATTTTTGGGACTGCTGGCAGATCGTGGCATTTTGCCTTTTAATTTGTAATCAGTATCATGCACACACACACTTTTCTTTACTTTAGTAAAATGCTTGAGCTTGAATCCAACACATATTTTGTGATTCAGTCAGTGTAATAATTACATTAAGTCAAAATCTATAGATATAGTACATGCACACACATAGTATACATGTAGCATTTTTGCAGGCAGCTCAGCTTTGGTCATGGCTGTGCAGCGTGTAAGTGGATTGATTACACTCTCAATGGGGTTCCAGTGGCTGACTGATCCTCAAATTAATAGATCCTCTGAACATAGTATACAAAAGCAGAACAATGACATGTGAATCATTCAGCAGGAGCAACTGTAAGGCCCAGATAATCCAACGCAGCCTCTCCCCGAACTCACAAAACTGTTATAAAAAGGGCATCTTTGCAGTGCTGTCAGTCCACAAACAGGACAGTCATTGTGATCTCCACACTACTGGATGACTTAAACATTTATATAGCAGCTGTCAGTTCACCAGATGCACAGGTTAGTCCAGATCAAAGCATTTCACAGGTTATTGACAAACTAGTAATTAAAGCTTGAAACCAATCTAATAAAAGAATGAAAGAAAATAAGAGCGCAAGAATAATTAATTTTATTTATGCTCTCACACACAATAAAACAATCCCTCAATAAAAAAATAAAAAAATAAAAAAAATCATAAAGTGAATATAAAAATAACTGAAAATGTGAATTAAAGGATTTCAAGGTAAAAAAAATAAAAAATATATTACCAGAAATAATTAATAATAATAATTCTAATAATTCTAAAAATATATATAAATAAAATTAAATAAGCAAATTGAATGAGGTAAGTAATTTCTATAAACCACACTAAAAAGCCAGCATAAAGAGGTACTTTTGTTTTTTAAAGACTTCCAGCTGCTCTCAGATCCTCTGGCACACTGGCTTGGGGCAAAAAAAAATATGCTAAAAGCTGTCTCGCTGAAGGTTTTTCTTCTGCACTTTGGAACAACTGAAGGACTTGTGCCAGAGGACATTAAGAGTCATACTGCTTCAGACTAAGTATACGAGCCATAAATACTGAAGCAATTCCACGAATTTCTTTAAACCAAGTTAAAGAATTTTAAAATAATACAGAAACTGACAGGCAACCAAAGTAAGGTCTTAAAGTGTTCTGTCTTTAAACACTTGACTGCAGAGTTTCTGAATCACCTGCAGTCAAGTTATAACAGCATTTGGGTTTAGCAGAACATTCCAGTCCTGTTTGATATACACACATCCATAAGTTTCTCTGTGTCACTTAGATAGAAAATATTTATGAGCTAATAAAAGGAAGATTAGGAAAGAGACCCTACACAAGATCTAAGTTATAGATTTTTGTTTCCTGCTTGTTGGCTTGGGGCAAGTCCAGGAGAATTCTTTTTTTTTTACTTGTTTCACTCTCTGAACTTAAGAACCTATAAATAAACATTTATTTTGGTTCACTTTTATCCAACTTGAGCTTTAATGAGTTTGATGATATCTGGACAAAAATATATAAAACACAATTTGAAATGCAACCAATTGGTCGTCATCAGATGCAGGGGTAATAAACCTTCTGTGTAAACCTGTGCGTGTAACTGATGCATCTTTAGGCTTAATGGAAGAAAAAACTAAACCGAAAGACATAATCATCCTTGGCTTGTAATCTTAACAGTGCAATTCAACATTTATTAAGGACATAAAAGTTTGATTAAAAAAGTTGACTTTTGTATTTCCCAGCAATTTCTGCATCTCTCATAAAAGTGTCGTTTTTGTAGCCCATCTGCCATACAGAGAGTATCAAAGGTGTTTTTTTGAAAGGAGAGAAATGGATATGGTTATCTCTCTGCTGCCTATTACCTTTCTGTTTCTCTTACTGTGATGATTTTACCACCCTCCTAACTTGCCAAACTAATAGGCATCACATGAGCTTCCCCTCCACTCGCGCTCACAGCATGTCTCTGTAGAATACATTTCAGGCTGCATTTTTCAGCTGCTTTCTTCACGAGTATATGACAGAACAGATGCTTCCCTATTTCTGCCCAGCTGCCTATAAAGACATCGTAATAGTTCACGTTCACTTGCTGTAACCACTAACCTAAAGTGTATTTTTAGCTCTCCGGGCTTTTCTTCACCATGTGTTTTACAAATACAGTATAATTATTGTGTTGTGTGTTTTGAGCTCTGCCAAACACAACCGATCTGCAGCTCAGTAATATACCTCCAGCTATACATCCAGCTTTTCCACTAACCTGCTTCTTATGTGATGCTTTGAGTATAGACTGAAAACTCTTAACTTTATTGTACCTTTAATAATGAGTTTTGACACCTCAGTATATATCAATAAAAAGGTGTTTTGACAACCATTAGAAGGATCCAGGTTTTTCCAAGAGCAGCTACATAAGAAGAAACCACCCCCACTAACTTCTGATGATGCACACCCAGGTATTTGTTCTGTAAGCAGGCTTGAAATGTGATAGAAACCGTTCACTTTTCTAAGGAAATATTTGAAACTCAAATTTTCTTTTCTAGCCATATGCAAACTGCACAAAAACCACTCACTTGATAACGATAGAAAGATAGAAAGCTGTGGTACATCTCTCCTTAAAGATCTGTCTGTATGTGAACTCTGCAGAACCACAAACTATTACAATTACTATTTACCAAGTGCACTAAGTATAATATAATGTGGTATTACGGTGATTATTCAGCACCCATAGAATTAGGTAGTATCCAACACCCACGGGAGTAGTCAGATCACACAACAAGCTTGTCGTCATATCCGAAGCAGTAGCGAGTTAATCCTGAGTCTTTGCACTGGTCTGAAAGGGGCAAGTGTGGAAGAGAAAGACAAAGAACAATTGTGAGTCTATATGGCTCTCTGTCAGAAGGCCTTTGCTTTGATTTTTGACTCTGTGGCAGAGACACCCAAGTAGAAAAGATCTAGACCGCAGGTGACTGGCTGTGTGTGTGTGTACTGAAGAGGTCTAGTGAAGAGAAACAGGAAGACCAAAGAAAGGCTGTGTCTTATTTTGCTTTACCTTATTTCCAGCATGTTGGTTTATTTATGTGGACAGTTTGTGCTTCAGTCATTTTCTTGTTGGCTCTCTTTTGTTTATTGCACTTAATGTTTTTTACACTGCATGAAGAGGGCCTAAAGTACACACTTTTTCAAGACATTTTTGCCACGCTGGAATGAAGACAAGGTAGTTTAGGGGTAAAGTTAATCGGTGACTAATATGCACCTTTTGAGTTAGATGTAAATTGCTCTCACATGAAATTTATTGCATACACTCACCAGCCACTTCCTTTAGTTGCGTCTTGTTTGTATTGGGTTGGATACGCTTTTGCTTTCAGACCTGTTTTAAATCTTCATGACATAGATTCAACAATCTGCTGGGAGGACGCCTCAGCGTGGACTCAACTCGAAAGTGGACTTTCTGGTCCACGTTGAGATGATGGCATCTCACTGTTGCTGCAGATGTGGGATATGTAGAAGCCATTTGAATGCAGTGAACTCACTATCATGTTCAAGAGACCAGTTTAAAGTTTTTTGGGCCTTATAGCATGGCACCTCATAATGCTAGAAGTAGCCATCAGAAAGGTACACTTTGGCCATAAAGGGATGCATGTGGTCAGCAACAACACTCAGGCTGACTGTGGTGTTTGAACAAAGCTCAGTTGGTACTAAGAAGCCAAACGTATGCTGAGAAAATATCCCCCATACCCTCAGGCCACCAGCATCTGTGTGATCTATACAAGGCAGGGTGGATCCCTGGTTTCGTGTTTCCTGTTTCCATTTCCTGTTCTTAACTGACAGGAGTGGCACATGTGTGGTCTTCTGCTACTGTGGGCCCTTCTTCACTTGTGCATTCCGATTCTGCATACCTTGGTTGTTGCAAGTGATCTTTGAGTGATCCTTGACTTCCTATCAGGTCAAAGCAGTCTGGCCATTATCTCTGACCTCTGATCAACATGTCAGTTTTGCTCAGAGAACATCTGCTCACTGGATATTTTCTCTTTCTCACACCCTTGTCTGTAAACCCTAGAGATGGAGGTGTGGGAAAATCCCAGTAGATCAGCAGTTTCTGAAACACTCAGGCCAGCCTATCTTGCACTAACAACCATACCATGTTCAAAGTCACTTAAATCATCATTCTTCCCATTCCAAACCTGAGTTTGAACTTCAGCAGGTTATTTTGACCATATCTATATGTCTACATGCATTAAACTGCTGGCATTGGCTGATTAGCTATTAGCATTAATGAGCAGTTGAACAGGTGTAGCTAATGAAGTTTGCTGGTGAGTGCATAATAAATGCATTGACAGACGTCAAGCCATATCTCACTTTTTAACGTGTCTTGGTGAAGAACAAGATTTAGATAGGTGGGGGGTCCTTAATATATATCACTGCAGCGTAGTTGCATGAAAGGATTCACCTCAGACTTCCCAAATTTATCTTTATTGTAACTCACACTGCTGTTAGTGCTTTACAACCCACAGGCTTTTTAAAATGTCATTATTCTGGACAGAATAACTGGACAGAATTAATCTCTGCCTTTGAAATAAAATGAGGGTCAGGCCTGTCTGCTGGGTGGTTTTCTGGGGGACTTATTTCCTATAAGACTTAGAGACATTTGGGATTGGTCAACATCTGTCCAGCATTTCAGATGAATTAGGAAGCCTTTCAGGCATTTATATCAAGCTAACAAATGCTCATCAGTTATAACCGCTATCACCCGTTTTCTCTTCCTCCCTGTCCTGCATGTAGCACTCTGCAGTAATAGTAGAGCTGGTAAGCTCTGAGAGAAACTGTAGCATAACCATAAATAACTGCAAAATAGCTCTTAAGGGCACTTAAATGTGGGAAATACATCAAATGCTTTAATTGTTTATTTATGCATTTTTTTTTCTGTTGTTGATCTTGGTTGATGATAAATATCTCACACCTGTGACTTTAGTGACATGAACACATGACAGGACATAGTGCTGAGCCACCCATAAAGTGGTGTTTCTTGCTTTCATGGCACCAACCAGAAGAGATTTAAGGCTGAAGCACAAAAAAGAGTTTATATTAAACTGCCAACTACATATTTTTTACTTATTATTGCTGTTCTGTATCATTAATCTTTTTATCATCAGTGTCATTATTTTCTTATGTATTATATTAAATTCTCTATCAGATGAACATTAAAACCACCTGCCTTATGAAGTCTAGGTGAACCAACAGTGCTTTGGACATCACATCCCACAGTAACATCCACATGAATGGCAGAACCCTGGGATTCCCAGCAGATCATTGCATTGTAACGGGATGATGGGACTAGACACTGACTGTGTCAGTTGGGTTAATGTTGTGTGATTGGTGTGATTACTGCACCCCCCCCCCCCCCCCCCCCCCCCCCCACACACACACACCCCAGCCCACTTGGCTCTCAGAGTATGTCCAAGCTTTGTATAAATAAAAGTAAAACCATCTCTGTTTCTTTAATTCGGATTAAATATTGAGGAGGAACCACCAGCCCACAATGTTCCTCCACAGTCCTGACAAGAGATACTAAGAAAGAGTAGGAGGAAAATGAGAGCAAACGAGCGACTTAAATAGACCATGAGAGAGAGGGAGAGAGCAAGTGGGAGGGAACATGGTAGGGACAGATGGAGGGAAAGAGGAGGGGATGTAGGGAGGGATGAGGCAGGGGGGGAAATGGTTTGGCTATATAGCAAATGGGAAATGAGGTACGCAGAGAGTTTGAGGCACAAACAGAGGGAGACAATTCCTCGGTTCATTATCAGCAGGGCAGTTTATCAGTTTAAAATTTCATGAGTAGAGAAACTTATTTCCCTCGTTCCTCTGTTTCTCGCTGTACTGAAAACTATTGGTTTATGGTTTCTCCCAGAAAGAAAGAAATATACATGTAAATAATTTATGGTTAAAATTCATCCAGATGAAACCATTAGCAGAGTTTTGTCAGACTTGAACTTTTACCATTGTTATTGCATGAGCCGCAGAAGACGATTCAGAAACCCGTGATTGTGTGTTTGGCCAGTGTCAGCAGGATCTTTGCCTGTTAAATGAAGATGAATGTTTTGCAATCAGCTCAGCTCGCTGGAGTATGAAGAGCTGTTTTCTGATCCTCAGGGTATGCAGCATAGCACCTCTGAAGATGCAAGAATCCTGCCTGTTCCTCTTTAATTTCACATATCAATCTTCAATTTGCCAACACAACATCTCGCTCCTTCTGGCTTCCATTTGCTTCACGCACGCTTCCTCTTTCCTGCCGCCTTTTCTCTCAATCCCTGCCTCCACTTGTCTCCCTCTTCTTGTCATTAATGCGTCTTTTCTTAGTTCCTCTATTCTTGTCAAAAGACAGCTGGAATCCACAACAGATGGGTGAATTTATGCCTTGAGTGGAAGAGCAAAAATATTGAAACTGTGTCTACCACTGTGCTAAAGTTGTTTGCTCCCAGTAAGTACTCAAGAGCGTCTTTCAGTGTATGAGGTGAGAAAAAGGAAAAGCTGCCTGTTTACTTTCGCTCACATTTATTGATGACTCTCTGTGGGATTGCTGAGATTAAAGCAGCCTTGCATTGTCTCAGAGGATATGTAGCTCAGCTTCTGAGCAGCAGTTTCCCAGCCATAGCAGGTAGCTCATATGCACGGGGTCACCTTGGGGATGTAATTGGAGGGAGTGACGAGGGATGAGGCAGTGGGCAAAGGATGAAGGGGCAGCATGCCAGTGAGAGGCTGCTGTAAGATTAGTGATTGACAAAAAGATGCTGGGTGGAAGAGAGAGCAGAAGCTATAATCATCGTTCATCTACCACATTATCTTTCATTGTAGTCCTGAAGGAATTTGACCAAGAGTCATGTGTGTGTGTGTGTCAGGGAGTGATTGTAGGGGAATTCTTCAACCCACTAATGATAACTACAGGGTATAATGGACAAAAAGCCAGATTGGTTGAAATTAGACACGCACCCAAACACACCCTTAACAGCTGTAGAGCTAGCTGCCCTCTCTGCCTTCAGATATTCTTTCCCTTTTGTCAGTATGAGCAGTTCTTTCTGTAAATCATGTTGTCAGAAGGTCACACATTTCACATACGCCATTTGACTTTTTCAAGCCTCTACACAGGAGCACAGATGAGACTAATCAGTCTCTTAAACTCATAGTCATGCACGCACACTTGGAAAGACTTTAACATGGGATCTACAGATGGCTCCCTAAATGTGTTGTCAGTGTCTATTAGAGTGCAGGCAATGAGTCTGGCATTGTGGCAAATGATGCTCAAGCCACTGGCCACACTATGAAAATGCACACAGGTGCACTGTAACTCCAGGAAGCTAATGAAATTACGCTCTGCACCAGCGACTCACTGGTATCAAGAAGATCTCAATCGATACCTTTACATCTCATTACACTTCTATTTCACCTCCGGAAAGACCCCATGATTAGATGGGCACATGACCACCACATGCACATGAGCATGCACGCACCTAAAAGCTACCCTTATTAGCAATTAGTTTTTGTTCAAATGAGCAAAGAGCCAATATAAACAGATAATGTAAAATATCAATGTGGACTTGAATTACTTGTGTTCACTTAGTGTGAAAGCGGGAACGAGATATAGAGGGATAAAGAGGAGGGTTAGCCTACAACATTGCAGCATTGCCCAAGGGATGCAGCGGCAACAGCAGCAGCAAAGACTGCGGATTCCTGGAGCCCCACGAAATGAAGGCATTTGGGGTGGGGGTGTAGATGGGAAAGAAGATGTGCTGCGGGGAGGGAGGTGGGAGGAGATGGATGGCTGGTTGTAAGGGATTAGAGGAATAGCTCATCAAGCATTCAGAACACGGATTCTCTCATGCTCCCACAAGGTGCCTTTCACACATGCACACATATGAGCACGTGGGCCCACACGCTAACGCCATTACGTGTGCGCTGTTGCTATTTCTGACTTTTAAAAAAAATCAAGAAAACCCACAGCATTTCTCAAATTACCCTCTCAGCTGACTTTAGCTCGCATCCATCGCACCATTTGTTCATTCTCACACATGATATAAAATATGCAGCAAATAAAGATCTAAACTGGGCAGTGAGTAAAATATTCCCTTTAAGCCTAATCCGAAAAGTGTACGACACAGCGGAAAAAAAGACCAGAATGAACTGTGTTAGGGGAGAAAACCTGCAGTTCTTATTCATTTGAACCTCCTCCCTTTTGTGTTTTTACTCGTTCTCCTCAGTTGCCTCCTCAGCAAATCCCTTCATTCCCTCTTTCCAGTGAACAGGCTGCTTGTGGAGTTCTCTCTATAAGAGCCAAGAGAGAGGGGGACTACCGTACAGTACATGAGAGGATTTCGTCAGCTCTCCCCTTTTCCTCCACCAAGCACCTCAGCAGAAGTGTTTTTAGTGAAGCAGTTTAATCCAGCAAATAAGAGCACACACGATGTAGCTATATTACTTTCTTTATATGCTATGAGCATACATTAAGACATTTGCTCCAACAAGAATCACATGACTTAAAACTAAAGCTGCTTTGCTTTCACAGGAACAACCTCACCTCACTCCCAGACGCTCTCGCTTTTCTGTCTCCTTGACTTTCTTCTGTGTGTGTGTGTGTGTGTGTCATTGTCTGGTCATTGTCTCACAGATAACAGTTTTCCGGATGGGATCGGAGGGTCATCAAGACATTGATCTTGCCATTCTCACTGCGTTACTCAAAGGTGAGTATGTTGGTACGTGTGTGTGTTTGGTGTTTGTTGAAGCATGAGTCCACAGTGAGTGACTTCAATTTCACTCCTCAAATGTTGTTATTTGGCAGTTTCTTTACATGAAGGGAAGATGACTGTTTCAGAAAGCGTTCCTTCCTCATACACTGTTCCAGTTAGTTGCTCAAATCACACAGGTTTCTGTGGTTACACCTCATAGCTCTGGAATAAAACACAGAGAAATCTGTCTGATCTCATCAGCCAGTCACATGGCAGCAACGCAATGCTTTTAGGTGTGTAGACAGAGTCAAGACGACCTGCTGAAGTTCAGCCTGAGCATCATAACAGGAAACAAAGGTTTAACATTTAAGTGACTTTGAGTCATGGTTGTCGAAAAGAGACGGGCTGGACTGAGTATTTCAGAAACTGGGATCCATTGCGATTTTCCCGTAAATCCATCTCTAGAATTTTCAGAGAACTGTGCGAAAATATCTGGTGAGCTGAATTTCTCTGGGTGAAAATTCCCTGTTGATCCCAGAGCTCAGAGCAGAATGGACAGACTGCTTCAAGCTGATTGGAAGCCAACAATAAATCACATAGTGATTATTAGAGATGGACCGATCCGATATTACGTATCGGTATCGGTCCGATACTGACCTAAATTACTGGATCGGATATCGGAGAAAAATAAAAAATGTAATCCGATCCATTAAATATCACGAAAGCACCTCACAAAACTTGCAACACGCCGTAACTCACCTCAGAACGTTAGCACGTCGGAGCAGTGTGCATCACGTGATAGAGCGGCTGTGGCATGCGGGACCTGTCGGTGGTCTGGATAGCATGTGGAGCTTCGCTAGCAACCCGGCATTTCATCTCCGACAAAGTTATCCCGAGAGAAGTAAAGCAAGTGTGTAAGTCCATCTCTGAATGTTTGTAAAGCATTCCTTTATCGGACATTCCGGTATCGGACATAAAAAAGTGGTATCGTGCCATCTCTAGTGATTATACAGCCAACATATACAGAAGAACACTTTAAAACGTAAGACACATCAAATCTGGTAGCAGATGGTTTTCCAGAAGCAGAAGAACAGGTGCCACTCCTGTCAGCTCAGAGCATCAACAGTTACCCCAGAATTGGTCTATAGATATGACAAACTTTGCCTGTTATGTTGAGTCTAGATTTCTGCCAAAACATTCTGATAGTAGAGTCAGAATTTGACGTAAACAGCATGAAAGCATTGAGCCTTCCTGCCTTTTATCAGTGGATCAGTCTGCTGGTGCTGGCATAATAGTGTGGGGGTATTTTCTTGGCTTGCTTGGTGCCCCTTGTACCAGCTGAGCATGGTTTAAATGGCACAAGCCGCCTAAGTATTGTTGCCGAAAATGCCCATCCCTTTATGACCACATGCAGTATAAAGCATCTTCTGATGGGTGCTTTCAGCATGATGACACGTCACAAAGCTCAAATCGCCTCAAACTTTTTTCTTGAACATGACAATGAGTTCAGTGTATCCAAATGGCCTCCACAGTCACCAGATCTAAATCCAATAGAGCATCTTTGGGATCTGGTGAAATGGAAGATTCACATCATGGATGTGCAGCCAGCAAATCTGTAGCAACTATGCTATCATGTCAATATGGACCAAAATCTCTGAGGAGTATTTCCAGGAGTATTTTAAGTCAGTCCTGAAAGCAAAAGGTGGTCCAATCTAATGCTACCAAGGTGTAACTAACAAAGTGAGTGGTGAGTGTATATTTAGGTGTCTAATTGTTTAAGTAATTACTTAAACACAAAGGGGTTGCAGCTCTAGTTTCCCAACAGCTACAGTATTAAAGCCATTACAGGCAGGCTTACAGTGAGCTCAGCTTTCTCATTTTGTATGCTAATTAAAAACCTGAGATAAAAATAACACCTGTAAAATCATCAATTAGCGCAAACACAGCTGCTCATTACCGCCAGAGACAAGTAATTCTAGGATGACACTGCCAGTCCCCGGTAAGTGCCCTGTCTTTTGTGGCATTTTCTTTGAAGAATATATTTGCATTTAAGTTGCACTTATGAAATACATTTTCATGAGGTAAAAAAGTTCTTTGTGAAAGCCATATATCATCTAAGCACAGCTCATGTTGTAAAATATCTTATATTTACACATGTACAGAACCTTATGTGGCATGGCCGTTCAAGGGCTGCTGTCATGGCCAAAAGATTTGGACCACGAGGAGTTTAAACTCTCTTTTAAAGGAGAACCACTGAGTACTCTGGGACTGCACGTCAGATCACCTTATAAAATATCTCATAAATTGCTCCTCAGAGACAAACTAATAGTGATTTAAAGGCTCATATCCTTGTTGTTTCCTCCTCCATTTATCACACTGCAACGCATTCTATTTAATCAGCACGACAACATGAGGACTGACACTGAAATATGCACAAAGAAACACTGAAGAACAAACCATTATCACTAGCCCTGCGTCATATGCTGTTGGTCTTTGCTGTGACAGTAAAACACTTCACACCCACTGAGTTATGGACTACAAGACTTCTAAAGTAGCTCTGGCACTGAGAAGTTTACATTTTTAGGGTATATCCCACAACAGCCCTTTCCTGTTTAATGGTTTGTTCCTCTCCAAATCACTGTTTGTAAGTATTCATTAATACTGGCCATGAATGATTCACAAGTACTGCTATTTTTGAGATGCTCTGAACAGTTGTCTGGGCACAAAAATTTGGAACTTGGAAAAAAAAATGCTCAGTCTTCCCATTCTCCTAGATCCAATACATTGACTGTGAGTGGACATAATGCTTTGGTTCATGTGCGTACACTTGTAAAAAGGCTCATATTCGAGCTGTTCTGTAACAAATTCCTATACATTTGTTAATAATAATGAAAAATTACCAAAGTAAACCACACACACACACGAGTGGGAGAGAGAGGGGATCCATGGATCCATTTGCTCAATTGGTTGTTCAGTAGGTTGTATTGATTGTGGTTTCTGTTGCTTCTTCTATGCTCACAGGAGATTGCATGCATTTTCTCTTCCTGTCACACACTCACATACACACACACACTAGAGACTAGAAGTACAGACATCATGCCTGCATGCCAAGGATCAGTGATTCCTGTGGGAGTGCTTAGAAATTCAACACATATGATTGGCTGTCTCAGGAATTGTTCCCTAGAGGAACATGCCAGTCCACAGACAAGGAAAAAGTGCAAAAGAGTAGCTTGCAGTCATGATGAATAATTTCTTTGGCCCATCCATTAATTATCTTCATTCCAAACTCTTTTTCTCCCATTCTGTTACCTTTTCTATATATACATAAGGTTATTGTGTTTAATGAGATCTGCTATTCATGTCTATTCACATTGTTAGAGAAGCTTTTGTGAATAAGTGAAGGAAGAATGTGAAATCAAAGAGCAAAAAGGCAAAATAGCAAAAAGAACATAATTAAAAAGAAATTAGAAAAATTAAAAATGAGTTAGGGGCAAAATTGTCTTATGGTCAACAGCACGGGGGCCATTTCAGATGCAATTCTCATTCTGCAGCTGCATGAATGAGATGTGTTCAAGGCTTTTAGTGTAAAATGAAATCGGTCACATCCTGCCTGAGAGCTTTTTAAAACACTGGATTAGACTCCTTCGCCAAGGAACTAAGCCACTGCCTGGGGCTCAACAAAAAAACAAAACATCACAGTCAGGAATGCACAGAGTGGAGCGAACTGAGCAAGAATCGAAGAAAGAGAATTTAAGGGGTGAGCGCAAGCCTCTGTAAGAAAGATAGAAAGATTAAGAAAAGTGGAAGGAGACCTCGCAGAGAGGAAACAGCAACTACACACAGATGGTGCAAGTGTGGTGAGGTGGGAGTAATTGATGGCCTGCTGTCTGGGGTAGTCAATATCCTAAAGATTGGGTACATAAAGTCAGTTGACTTCAGTCCAACCCTGCAGGCAGAGAGAATGAAGTCGCAGGCCTTTGATAAAGCAGGACCTCCTTTCCTTTTAATATATACACATATCCCCTAAAACTCCTATTAGTGGGCACTGCTTATTATCAGTGGGACTCGGTCAGAACTCACTCCATTAAGCTCTAGTGATGCAGCACAAGCCTTGAAGTCAGAGAGAGCAGGCTGTAAAGTGATGATATTGGGATTCTTAATAAAAATCACACCATCTTGTCAAACTGGGGATATTATTGTGCTTTAACTTACAGTTGATTTGTCAGAAGGCTAAAAAAATCAATTTCTTCCTTTGTGTTTTTCTTGTTTTTCTCTGTTTGCACTACGTATTGTTGGGAACAGCAGGCTGTGATCTTGAATTACGTCTCATTAGTCAGCATTTGCTGAGATGTGTTGGTACAAACAGGTACAACGACAAAAACTAATATCTCTCATGGACTGACTGTCTAGTCACTTCAAATGCTGTAAGTGCTTTTTTTTATGCAACCTTGAAAAACTGAGTTAATTCCAAAATACAGTATTAGACGACAGAAAACAAGAGGGGAGAGAAAAAGGAAATGACAGGGGTCCATGAATACATTCGAACCACAGTGCAATTTCATTATGATATTAATTTCAGTCACAGTCACCATTTAGAGAAAAATAGCTCAACAGATTTACACAAATCTTGTAAACAAGGTATTTTGTTCCACCCAGCATTACACTCAATTTAATCCACTCACACTCTTTTGTTATTATTATTATCATTTTAATCTTGCATTTGTATACATTGGAGTTTCTTTACTTTGGCTTCTAGTTATGTTACTGATATGTTTTCTGGAGGATCGAAGTGAAGGATCAGAGTACTGTAAATGTTTTTGGACACAGAAATCAAAGGAAAAATGTGTATTCCACATTTTCTGCAGGGATGAGGTAGAGTGTTAAAGAAATGCTTATATCAGTGAGTAAAGACGGGTTCTTCTGTTTTACAGACGACAAGCGCAGCAAAGGCACAACACTTTTCAAAAGAGCTTCAAGTAGACCAAACCTTTGTCTTGTCACAATAACATTTTGCAGTTTAGCCAAGCACTTCAGCAAAATAATTCATGAGCGTTAACCTTGGCAGTCCCACTGCAGCACTTTACAAATATACAAATTCTGCAGAGTAATAAATCAACACAATGTCCATTTAGAATAATCATAAAAAATTATTTCTTTTGGTTGACTCTGACATATTAATGTTGATATATTGATCAAAGATATAGATGTGGCAGTGAGGACATACTAGAATATATACTTATATTTTATAGCTGTGTTTCTCCTAAAGAAAAACTTGTATGTGTAACAATCCATACCAGGTGCTAATGCTTCAGCCCCAGATCAGCTGAGTTTGGCTTTGGCGTGGAACAGAGTGGACATCGCACGGAGTCAGATCTTCATCTACGGACAGCAGTGGCCTGTAAGAAGCAGATACAGTATAAGCCAGAATATATGTGATGTATACATACTGTGTTATTATTTATATTCACAGGATGTTTGAACCTGATTTATTCGCACTGACGTCTCAACTCTGAGTTTCACAGTAGTTGAATTTGAACTTAATGCTAATACTGCTCTAATAATTATAACAATAATAGCTCACGATGCTCAAAGTTGTTTACATGAGAAGAAATACTTGATGCAGTTCTTGTGTATAGGATGTGATATCACTGTATACTGTGTATGTCCTAGGTTGGTTCCCTGGAGCAGGCGATGCTGGATGCCTTAGTTCTGGACAGAGTTGACTTTGTCAAGCTACTGATTGAAAATGGAGTCAGCATGCACCGTTTCCTCACTCTTTCCAGGCTGGAGGAGCTCTATAACACGGTAATGACAAGCATAAAGTGTTGAAAACACGCTTTAAAAAAAAAACAAAACCTCATTCTATTACTTTTTTCTTTCTTTCAACAGCGCCATGGACCATCAAACACGCTGTACCACCTCGTCAGAGATGTCAAAAAGGTATGACCATCACTGCCGTCCCAGTAGCTCTGTTGCTGTTCAGTATGGGAATGTGGTATATTAAAGAAGACAAGTTTGACTCCATAGAGTTGCAGTTGCTTTTTTTGTGGTGTGTGTTGTTATGCTGTTTGCATCACTCCGTATATATCTACATTTTGCACTAGTTGCTGTAAACTGCAAATAGATGCCGGCCGGCTTTTCTTTTTCAGCTGGAGTTGCGGGCTGCAGTGGCTGTGTAGTGCTGTGCACGACTCTCATCCCTCTCATGATTCCTCAGTTTACTCCTTTCTTTATCAAAGGCACACACCACCACGGTAAACAAACACTACATGTATTAAATATTGTTTTATCCGCAGAACTCGGAGCAATACTGAGCAAAGTGAGACCACAATGGAAATGCTGCAAGGCTGAAGAGCTTAGTAGTCCCACAGTTTGTTTTAGTTTTAACTTGTATTTTAAATGGCCTGTAACGTGATTTCTTGAATAGTGATAGTTGAGACACAAGGTGATTCAGAGAGCTTACAGGGGGTGATAGAAAAACATTTATAACATTTAAATAAGGGGTGTCAAACTCATTTTACATTGTGGGCCACATGTGAAGAAGTGTAACTGCACATTTAATCTGTGAGATATTTTAATATAGGAAAAAGAAGTGTAATTTCAGCAGCACGTCTCAGTTTTTGTACATGATACAGAAATGTGCTTCAGTACATTAAAAAATGTCACTGCATGACTTCGGGCTTAAATTGTAAGGAAAAAATGTGTAAAATGACAGAAAAAGCTCTGGCATGTCATAGCCTACACAAGGTTTTTTTTTCTTTTCCTCTGAAACCAATGTAAAATCTTTTTTGTTTGTTTTTAAATGTTTACTATATATTAGATAGCAAAAAAAAGCTTAACCCCCCCCCCCCCCCCCCCCCCCCCCCCCCCCAAAAAAAAAACAAAAAAAACCAAAAAAAAAAACAAACTTCTATGGTGCCTTAAAATTGCTCATGATAAAAGGTGACAACATATATTTTACATTCAGCACATATTATAGTTTTGAGAGATGATAGAGAGGTCAACAACCATTACCATTAGCATGGAGACATGCTCATTAATTGTAGTGTTACTAATTGCAGTGACGCCACATGCGCCTCTGAAAGTGTCTGTAATCTCCCCTCCTTTACTTCTTCCCCTATCTTTGCACAAACTTCGATCTCATGCTGGTGTAGAAAGCAGGAACACGCAGCGTACAGTAACTGCCATCTCACTGCACCATTTCACCAATGTGCAAAACATACACTGTAGTGCATGGCATAACGTTACCATCTCCTTTCTGCAGAGCTGTGTGTAATTGCAATAGTGTTGCTGAGTGTTTGTGTGTCACTGTTCTATCATGGTATGGTGCTAATTAGATTTAAATTTAGATCTTCATGTCATAGCTGCTTCCTTTCTTTTTCATTGGTCTTTGAAGACTGTTAGGCTTTACCGCTGGCATTTAATGGCTATTAATTAGATTTAAATTGCAGGTATTTTGCTAATATCAGCGCTATGGGTGAATGCAGGCTGTATTCAAGTTCAGTCTGCAGATCAAGAAAAGCGATCGTCATAGAAATGGGTTTCTGTACTACACCTAGTAAATAATCAAATGAATAGCAGAGTAAATGAACATTGTAGCTTTATGTACAGGTTGTGGCTTTAGTGTTGCTTTTCAAACAGGGGTTGGGAAGGCATCCTAATGTAGTAGCAGTGTGCTTTTTACCCTCAGTTTGCTTTGCTATTTACAAACTGAGAGCTCAGGAGATAGCTAAGAAGGGTAAGAAATGTGGCTCCAGTACACAGCACAGTATATATTTCACCAATGTCTTTACAATTATCATCAGAGAGGTTCACATAGTTTGGGCAAAAGGTACCTTTGTCAAAGCACCTGGTTTAAACTAGAGCCGTAAATGTTAGAGGCAAGTTTTAAAAGTTTCAGTTAATCATTAGTAAGTCCGCTAGGACTCAAAGCTAACTACACAAGAATATTAAGAACTGTTCTGTAAGAGCTCAGAGTGCATTCATAGAAGCTATTAGCTTGACCTTTAACACCAATTACAGGAGAGATCAACAGCTACTTGCTGGTACATGTGTATATACTGCACATTCATTTATTAGTGTAAGAGAGTGGAGAACAATTATTATTGAAGTTTTTTTTTTTTTTTTAAAGTACATGCCATGACTTTTCCAACATCATTGATCCTCTTTGAAAATTTGTCTTCAGGTAAAGGTGATAAAGTCAAACAAACAACATGCTAGTGCATCTCAAAAACTTATCATAGTGTGAAAAAGTTTGTTTTTATTTTCCTATTATGGCTCATAGCTCGTGAAAATACAAATTAAAATATTTAATTTCAAATTTGAGCAAATCACTATTCAAACAGTATAAATACAGAAAACGCCTGCTGACTTGGCAGTTGTCCAGATAACTTTCCACAAGGAGGGTAAGCCTCAGAAAAGGCTGCCTGTTTGCAGAGTGCTGTAGCAAAGCACATTAATGAAGAGTTTCCTGGAAAGGGAAAGTTAACAAAAACAGAAATGAGAAGACTGTCGAGAAAAGTCAGTTCAACAACTTGGGAAAGCTTCACAAGGACTGGACAGAGGCTGGTATCAGTGCATCAAGAGCACCACGCGCAGATGTTTTTAGGAAAAGGTTTTCAACTGTTACATTTCTAATATCAACCCACTCCTGAACAAGAGACAAAATTAGAAGTCTCTTACCTGGCCCAAGGAGAAAAACAGAACTGGACGGTTGCTCAGAAGTGCAAAGTTCTTTTTTTTTTTTAGATGAAAGTAAATTTTGTATTAGATTTAGAGATCAAGGTCAAGGAGTCTGAAGAGAGGCACAGAATCCAAGCTGTCTGAAGTCCAGTGTGAAGTTTCTGCAGTCTGTGATGATTTGGGATCATCTGCGGTTGTTGGTTGTTGTCGGTGGATTGTGTTTTATCAAGTCCAAAGTCAACACAGCCATCTACCAGGAGATTTCCATCTTCATGGAAATGCTTATTACTTTTCATTTTCCAGCAGCACTTAGCATCTGACTTGAAATAATTTACTTTACATTTACATGAAAGTTTACCTGTTTGAATTAAATTACAATGAAAAAAACGTTTTTCACAATACTCTCATTTTTTGAGATGCACTAGCAGAGTCCAGTCCAGAGTCCTGTAAATACCTACAAGTCTAACAAGGGACATAAAAAGGTCTCTAAATCGTTTGAATGAAATCGTTCAACTGGGCAGCCTCAGTAAATTTAGGCAGTGAGCAGTCTCAGTTAGCCGCCTCCAAATATTTTGTCACGTGAACTGTGACAGAAGAAGAATGGGGCTGAATTCTTCCACAGCAATGTAAAAGACTGATGAACTCATTTAGAAAACTATTACTTGAACTTAAGCGGTTCAGAATCATGGGATGCATTTAGTTTTTCACAGGTTTGTATAGGTTAAAGATTTTTGGAGTAATGTTCTCTGGGCTCAGATTTGAATTGCATCAAAAACAAATTGTGGGTGAAATTTGAAACGGTGACTGCAAGAAAATGGAAAGATTTGTGCCTTTAAATTTACAAATTCCCTTGAGCACACAGAGGTTAATCCTATTTAAGTCTTTTGTGTTGGGTTTTTTGTACTTACTTTTACCACAGAAGAATATCAAGTAATTGTTAGCAATTAAATGTTAGAAAAGATAAAGAAACCACATTTTAGAATCAAATGCTTTCTTATTTACAAGTGCTAAAAAAGTCAACAGTTTCTAGTGGATATACTTATTTTCATCCATGAAACAGTGATGGGTAGCACACAGTGGATTTCTAGGATACCACATCTGATTGAAGAACAGTCACGACAGGTAACTGGTGTCTCAAAGGAGCAGTGGCTGCCAGGGTAATTGCTGCAGGGTTGATGTTGAGGGCATGAGGAGGAATAGCGAGTGTCGACATGGTTATAGTCCACATGTGAAGGTGCTTCTGTTTCAATAGTGAGTCTCACCTTCCATGTTAATAGCTGTCCGTCTATCTTTCCACTCTCTTCCAGGCTAATGAGTCATTTATACTTTCCTTCTCCTTTCTTCTCCTCGAGACTGCATTGAACCTCACTGTGAAGATCTCATTACATGCCTAAATGCAAATTATGACAAATCATTCACTTTTTTTTTTTTACATGCTTTGTAATTGTCCTCAGAAATTACACTCTCTAATTCACGCTGCACCTGAGATTTAATTCTCTCCTCATTTTCAGCTCCTCTATTGAATATAAAAGACTTGCACTTTGGGGCTTTATCGTGTCACATTGTAGAAAGAGTAATGGGATCCCTGAAACTGTGATCCTTTTTTTAAAAACAACTTCATTTTTTCATTTTTTTGCTTACAGTATTGATAAAACTGTTTCACGTTTCTACATGGAAAACAAGACCCGTGTAAATATCAAAAGCCAAACAGAACAACAGTCTGGTTGAGACAACAATTTATTAAAGAGACTGGAAGAGAGATCTTGCCCGAGAGTTTCTGTGTATCTCATTTCTCCTGCTCTTGCTTATCATGCCGTTTATTCACTGACATTATGTGTTCTTTCCAAGCAAGAGTATCCAGGGTTCAGTTGGATCTACTTCAAGGTGAATCAGATAATCAAGTTTTCTTTCATAGCCAAAAACAGTTTGATATGGATTTTGTGCAGTGAGTGTATATGGCTGTGTGATTTTGTTTTGTACTCTTGTTTCCCTTCCTGTGTTAATCAGTCGGTGTGGGTCGTTGCCTGTTAACCCTGTTTGGTTTTTAGGGAAACCTGCCCCCGGACTACCGGATCAGCCTCATTGACATTGGACTGGTCATTGAATACCTCATGGGCGGGGCATATCGGTGTAACTACACCAGGAAGAGGTTCCGAACTCTATACCATAACCTCTTCGGACCCAAGAGGGTGAGTGAATGAGTCTCACCTGAATTATCCTCTTAGTGTTTAATCAATTTCAGATCTACTGTCATTAATCCAAGGAGCAGCACCAGCTAAATGAGCCTCATTATCAAACGTGTCCTCATAAGGATAAGTGGATAATAATATATTTCTTATACTAACATATTTATCAGAGAGTCTAAAGGTCAGCTGCGCTTTGCGGATGGTAATTAATTAACTTTTAGATGCAAGTTTTGATGATTTTTACCTGACAAATGGCAGAAAAGGAGATCTGCAGTGGGAGGTCAGTGAGACACGTGACTTTTTTTGGACAAAAAGATGGGAGCGGTTTTTAGTAATTTTGTTTTTTATCAATACCAATTCCAGAAAAATATTAGTCTGAAAGTACAGCAGAAAAATAGGTAGGAATAAAAATGACTGAGTCCAACATTTATGCTGCACTTTTTGAATTTATCACAAAAACCAGAGTTACAACATGAAAAAAATAAACAAAAATGGAGACTTCTTTCTGTTAAAAGGGAGTTTTTCCTTCCCAGTGTCACCAAGCCTGTGATTTGGTGCTATCTAAATATATCTAAGTGCATAATTACTTATGTAAGTGTAATTGCCTGAAATCAGAAAAAGGCACCAATATGTTTAAGGGATTAATTTTGGGTTTCAACTGAGAAGAATTTAGTTAATATGCACATACTTACACAAATTTAGCTTTTATTTGTGTGTCAGGGTGCTGTTGATCAGCACAGGTTAAATATATGAGCATTGCTTCCCCTGTTATTCATTTACACATCAAGTAAAGTAGGAACATTGCATGCCCTATCATAAGCCTAATGCAACAAATCATCTTTGTGTAGCAGTTGCTCTTCATTATGCGCCGTCATCATCATCAAACTGCACACAGTTCATTACAACCCCACCAGCAAGTTTTCTTGGTGATTAGTACACACAACCAAAGTGACAAAGTGATCTCTGAAATCGTGCTTTGTTTGATGGTTGTGTTTTATACTGCTGCACATGTTGCACATTATATACATTTCACATTCTGTTTTCTCATTCTGCCTCGAAAACCTGCACACTTGTGAGGAAAATGTAAACATGCATAACTGTATAAAACACAATACTTAATGATGCACTTTGGTATTTGCACATTCAGTCGTGTGATTGTGAGCGTTGTGTGCAAGTGTGTATGTGAACCTTTGTGCATCTGTTTATCTTACTGTACAAGATTGCATGGTAGCCACAAAGCAGCTGGAAAGGCACAGATAACGTTTGAGGTAAGAAACAGGAGAGACAGAGCAAGGAGGCAAAATGAGAGACAAAGAAAGACAGAGTCACCTCCACTTTAACTGGGATTTTCTAGACCAAGTGAATGCACAGCCACATAGTTATGTGCATGCACACATAAACACATGTTAAGGAAGAACAAAGTCTTGAAATAGATGTAGATATCAGAATCCCCACAAGAGATTTGGGTTATTTTTACCAACTCAGATGATGGCTCATGAATACATAATTCATACATGCCCTGCTTTAATGCAGATACACAGTACTGTACCAGATCTACAAATATAAATTCATTTAATACATGCAAGCAGAAAAGGATTAGATATTATTGCCATATATACAGTCACTCAAATGAGCACAAAGTGCCATCCCTAAGTATCAGTTCCATTTTGAAGCATGCAAATAAAAGTCAGTGATTTACTCTGTTTAAAGGATCTTCTTGGCCTGTAAGTCTTGTGCATCAAAAGTAAAGTGTGCTATAAAATACATTCAACAAGGTCTCGCTGTGTGTTAATGTTTCTTTTTCATTTCTAGCCCAAGGCTCTGAAACTGCTGGGGATGGAGGTGAGTCTTGATCCAATCATGGTTGTTATTTAGTCATTCCTTCACTGTTCCTAACCCTTATCTCTCAAGCCTCTTCACTTAACTGATCTACAGTTTACTCATCTAAATAAGTGTGCTCATGTGTGCCGTGTGCCTCTCAGTAGATGAAGGGAAGCTCTAGATGTATATTTAATCTATTTTGCTGGTTAGTTTTATACATTTCTGAGTCAGCTGAGTGCTTTTCACACAAACAGCCAATAAAACAAAACAAAGTCATTTTGGTTTACAGCTTTTTCTCAGATTTATGGACTTTTTAAAAAGCTGGAGACTCATGCTCCAGACAGTTTAAATGCATATATATCTTGCAGTGCATTTCAAAGCAGTCCTGCTGTATTCAGCTGAATAAGCTATGGATGACCTGATCAGATTCATGTGGTGTGTGGTGTAATTTCTTAAAGCTTCACAAAGCACTGTTCCTCGGAGGTATTTATACGCATGGAACAAACATTCCTTTGTTTTTCTGTATGTTGTGAATTTATCCCCCATGTGTCGGTGTGTGTTCTCTGTTGTTTTTGCCACGCCATTACCTTTCTATCTTCACAAAGCCTATTTATCATCTAGCCAGTATGTATGTCAGAAATACTGCTGTTAAAGGGTGACAGCTGTGAACCCTGAAGGGTTTCTTTTGTAATACTTGCAATCATTTCAAGCATTGCGATAATTTCATTTCTGAATATCACTGAAATTTGCTAGCTTATACCAGATATTTGTCACTATCTGTAATTGCTGAATATTTTACTGCTCTGCAATCTTTTATGTCCAGCTGATCTCTTGCACTGAAAGTTATTTTTCAAATGGATTTAGCTGTTTTCAACAGTCTAAATGTGAAATTATGTCATTTAATGACTGACTGGCAGCAGCTATGTCTCCAGAGACAGAGAGCCAACTTGGTGAAAAGCCAATAAATTTACCTCTTGTAAGGTTTTTTACTATTAATTGAACTGAAACTATATTATAAAGAAGTTAAATTATGTTTAAAATCATGCGGAGATGTACATGAGCCCATACCCGCTCTGCGTTATCTAGATTGTTTAGTATTTGGCACATTGTGCTCTAGCTTGTCTCTTCAAAATATAACTTCCCAAGCATTTATAGAAGATCAGTTTAGGCGTCTAGATGCAGTCGAACCAAAGTGTTCTTCAGAGGTTTACATCATGTAAAACTTTCAAATTTCTTGGCTGACACTTGTGATCAGTATTTACAATCCAAACCACATATATGCATAATGTTTTCCTTCTATACAGAAAAGATCTGAAAAATCCCTAAGAAATACTTTTATACAGATGCTTCTGTTTCCCCACTAGGATGACATGCCAATCCGAAGAGGTCGTCAGAAGACGACACGTAAACGAGAGGAAGAGGTAGACATCGATTTGGACGACCCAGAAATCAACCACTTCCCTTTCCCCTTCCACGAGCTGATGGTGTGGGCTGTGCTCATGAAACGTCAGAAGATGGCGCTGTTCTTTTGGCAGCATGGTGAAGAGGCCATGGCCAAAGCCTTGGTGGCATGTAAGCTTTGTAAGGCCATGGCACACGAAGCATCTGAGAACGACATGGTGGATGACATTTCCCAGGAACTAAACCACAACTCTCGGTGGGTGACATGATATATTTTCATGTTATCCCAATCTCTCTCCGTCTGGCTCACTCTTTATCTTTCCCTCCCTCTGCCAGCTTATTCGGTTTAAACAGGATATTCAAGTATAGTTTTATATATAAATAATGTATATTGTAGTACTTAGAAGAGCTGGAAAACATGGAAACATGCTGTAAATGATTAATGTTAACGCTGAGCTAAGAGTCTAGACAGGAGCGTCTACCTCATACATCAGTATGTGTAGGTGGATGTACATACACACATGCCTTCCCTCATACAAACTGACCTGTTTCAGACTAGCTCTCATGGGATGTAAGTGACGCACATAAAAAGATCTAATAACATGCATCACCATTAGTTAAGGATGGGCATGTGAGATTGAGGTAATGCCTGAGATGAACACACACATTTGAAAAGATAACCTTGTAATTGACATATTTGGAGTTAATTGTCCAAACAATATTTGGATTCCTGAGTGAGTTTGTATCATATTCTGCGTCATATTCAGGATAATATTCAATTATGAACCAAACATTTTTTATCCATCCATTGTATGTGAAGCCACTAATGCTGCTATATATATATATATATATGTATATATATATATATGTATATGTGTATATATATATATATATATATATATATATATACACTGAACAAAAATATAAACGCAACACCTTTGTTACTGCTCCCATTCCCCATGGGATGGACGTAGAGACCTAAAATTCATTCCAGATACACAATATAACCATCCCTCCCAAACAGTGGTCACAAATCAGTCCAAATGTGTGGTAGTGGGCACATCTGCTATATTGAGATAATCCATCCCACCTCACAGGTGTGCCACATCAGGATGCTGATCTGACATCATGAGTAGTGCACAGGTGTACCTCAGACTGCCCACAACAAAAGGCCACCCTGGAATGTGCAGTTTTGTCTCACAGCAAAATGCCACAGATGCCACAAGCAATGAGGGAGCGTGCAATTGGCATGCTGACAGCAGGAATGTCAACCAGATCTGTCGCCCGTGCATTGAATGTTCATTTCTCAACCATAAGCCGTCTCCACAGGCGTTTCCGAGAATATGGCAGCACATCCAACCGGCCTCACAACCGCAGACCTCGTGTAACCACACCAGCCCAGGACCTCCACATCCAGCAGGTTCACCTCCAAGATCGTCTGAGACCAGCCACCCAGACAGCTGCTGGAACAATTGGTTTGCACAACCAAACAATTTCTGCACAAACTGTCAGAAACCGTCTCAGGGACGCTCAACTGCATGCCCGTCGTCCTCATCGGGGTCTTGACCTGACTCCAGCTCGTCGCCGTAACAGACTTGTGTGGGCAAATGCTCACATTCGATGGCGTCTGGCACGTTGGAGAGGTGTGCGCTTCACGGATGAATCGTGGTTCACATTGTTCAGGGCAGATGGCAGCTGAGAATGTCCCAGTTCTTGCATGGCCAGCATACTCACCGGACATGTCACCCATTGAGCATGTTCGGGATGTGCTTGACCGGCGTATACGACAGCGTGTACCAGTTCCCACGAATATCCAACAACCTCGCACAGCCATTGAAGTGGAGTGGACCAACATTCCACAGGCCACAATTGACAATCTGATAGACTCCATGCGACGATGTGTTGCACTGCATGAGGCAAATGGTGGTCACACCAGATACTGACCGGTTCTGGGTCCCCAGACTCCCAATAGCGCAAAAAACTGCACATTCCAGGGTGGCCTTTTGTTGTGGGCAGTCTGAGGTACACCTGTGCACTACTCATGATGTCAGATCAGCATCCTGATGTGGCACACCTGTGAGGTGGGATGGATTATCTCAATATAGCAGATGTGCCCACTACCACACATTTGGACTGATTTGTGACCACTGTTTGGGAGGGATGGTTATATTGTGTATCTGGAATGAATTTTAGGTCTCTACGTCCATCCCATGGGGAATGGGAGCAAAAACAAAAGTGTTGCGTTTATATTTTTGTTCAGTGTATATATATATATATATATATATATATATATATATAAATAAAATAAAAAAAATTTGTTCATAATTGAATGTGATGCTGTAAAAAATTAATGTCCTGAAATGAAAGTATGAGAAAAGTATTGTGTAGGATTTTGGAACCCAATTAAAAATTTGATATAAGCGATGGTACTGGTACAGATGTTGCTTTGAACATCTGAGAAAACTGTTGTGTTTCTGCATGTATTTGTGTTGGCCACATCATATTTCTTTCATTTATCAAAGATATGTTGCATTTAATATTATCCTTGTAAGTCATCTAAACATTCACCTTGTAACCAATTCACACCGCACAGTTTTTATGTTTGTACATGTGTTTTATGCCATAATAATACCCTCAGACTTGGGGCCAGGTGGCCAGCAGTGTTATGACCAGTTGAATAACATTTTCACTTTTAGGCAAAGTATATTGCTGTCTTGATTCATGACTCAGTGTGCTTGTATACATACTTTATATATTTTCCCAGAGAGTTTGGCCAGCTGGCTGTGGAGCTCCTAGACCAGTCCTATAAACAGGATGAGCAGATGGCCATGAAGCTGCTGACATACGAGCTGAAGAACTGGAGCAATGCCACCTGCCTGCAGCTGGCTGTAGCAGCCAAACATAGAGATTTCATCGCTCACACCTGCAGTCAGATGCTGCTGACCGACATGTGGATGGGGCGCCTGCGCATGCGCAAGAACTCAGGGCTGAAGGTAGTACGCGTCGGGTAGATGGTTGGGTAGAAGAGTCTGTGCATTTAAAAGCAATGTCCTTCTCTAGTTTAAAAGATTCATGGTTGTATCCCCTCAGACTGCCTGTAAAGTAACGAGATACCTATCAGTTACTCTGTAGGTGATACACCTGCATAAGAAGTAAAACCTACCTGTAGTCAGCATAGCACATAAAATATAAATATACCGTAACTTTCAAGTAATTTAAAAGCAGTATTTCCATGATGTAGCTTGTCTGTCAGAGTGCTGGCATGCATATTTTTCAGCTATAAAATGGATAATCTGTACGTAGCTTGGTCATGCTTCAGAGATTTTTTAAACTCTTGAATATCTCTTATGAGTTATAGGCTGCAGAAGATGTGTGCAAGTGGAAGTGGAGGAAGTCTATAATGAGGACATAATATACAATAATGTAGTTATGTCCTTGTTTCATCTCGTGCACGCTGTGTGCATGTTTATCCTCACTACATACAATTGGCCTGAACCATACGAGTGAAAAATTAACCTAATCCAGAAAGTTCTGTTCACGGGGAATTAAAAAGGTCAAATGAGGAACACCTGAAGGGGCTATGATGAGTCATTGTTCAGGATTTAGAGTGCATGCTGGACTGTGAGGAGTAGGCAGGTCACCACTGGCGGTAAAAAGCGTACGCTATCCACACCTGCCTCTCAGTTTAGCAAAGACTTACTATTACTATTACTTATCAGATGGACAAATCTGAACCTACACCTGGATTGGTTAATACCAGAAAATTATGTAATATCAAATGTTCGTGTTCTCAGTCACTTTGGTCTTCCAGGGTGACCAGCGACACTATTTCATAGCAGATTAACATCTTAAGGTGAGTTTATGTAGGTGAAATGATGTACTGTACTTAAAGATCAACCCAGTCAAGGTTGCTTGTGATGGTGGGAGGAATGGCCATCCAGAGAAAAGAGGTTTATTGGACAATAATAAGCTCGACACTGTCAGTGTGATCAGTGCTGGACTGCTGGCTGAACTTCTGCCACAACTTAATTAGTATAAGCCTTCAAAGCCATCTTTTTAGGTCAGAGGGGACGGGAGAACTGACCTTAATTTAGTCACAAAAAAACCCCCCTTGAAACAGAGTGCAATGTATTTTACATTGACGCTCGTGCGGTGAACACCCCTTTTAAGTCAAGGAAAAGCTTTTAGTTAAGACTGGTGGTTAAGATTAGAGCAATATTTGCTCATGTGGGTCTCCAAGACATCTGGTGGTAGAGTGATAGGCAGGGAGCTGCTCAGTTCAGAGGTTAGACTTATTTATGCTGAAGAGTTGCACTGGGATTTGCTGAGGCTGAGATCACACTCATTCATACACCGAGCGAGGGGAGTGATGGGTCCGGCTTTCTAGCATCTCAGAGCGAGAGGATACTGCAAGTGCTTTAAGTGTGATTTGGCCTTTGCAGGAGAGCGAGAGAGAGAGAGCGCAAAAGAGAGATAGAGAGAGCCCTACTAAGGCAAACTCACTGGAGCAGTAAGACAGAAAGAAGAAAAAGTGGAAAAAACAAACAAACCGAGATGCATCAAGGAGTTTGTGAAATACGGAGAGTATCATTGTTAAAAATGTTGTCATAATCATCCGTGTGCACAGCTTTTGAATGTATTTATATCACAACTGGAAACTGGAAAGATTTCAGTGGACTGTAAGCTGTACACTGCTTTCTTTTTCTTTTTTACTGTGAAGCACTTTGGTTTTAAACATGCTATAGAAACAGACTTTACTTACTTACCTTATACATCAGTAAGTAATGGTGCGGTTGCCTTAAACACCCTCATAAAATCGGGGATACTACCTGCTTTACTGTGATCCTTTTCATATTCTATATTTAATCCATGCTACTCATCTAACCATCTAACTTTACTGACAGCTATTTTGGTAAATTATTGAATCCGTTTTTAATCTTAGCCCTTAACATATTTATGACGAAACAAACAAAAAATAAAAATTCACTCTTAAGAAAAAGATAACTCATTACCCTGATTTTCATCTTTTTCTCTTATTCTTTACTTCCCACTGTGATCACGTTTGACTTGCTCTTGCTTGCCTATTAGCTGCTGAAGTGTTTACAGCACAGCTGCCATTTTTTTTAATAGCCGCTCGAGATGCGTGTGTCCCCGTCATCCATCTTGGCAGCACAGGATTCTTGCTGCATGTCCTTGTCTAATGCCTTTATAATTGACCTCCACCGTTAGACTAGCTGTTGTAAATACCACAGCTTTGTCATTCAGCTAAAAGCAGGTCAGGACAGGATTGGGAGGTGTTCGTGAGAGCAAATGCTTTATTATGTGAGGTTCACATGTGTAAAATAGAGCGATTTTGAAGGTTTTTTTGCTCCAGAGTCTTTGTGTCCTAATTTCCATGGCGCCTCTCATGAAATTAGTGCTATAGCATAACACTCTGTGATTTGTCACTTCCAGCTCTTCCTTCCACATCCACTTCCTGTCTCCCTCATTTGATCACACAGGTAATATTAGGGCTGCTGCTCCCACCATCGATCCTGAGTCTGGAATTCAAGAACAAGGACGAGATGTCCTACATGCCCCAGGATCAGGAGGCCTACCTGCAGGAAAAGGAGGAGGAGGAGCCTGAAAAACCAGTGAAGGAGAAGGAGGAGGAAGACATGGAGTTCACAGTAAGATCTTACTGTGAGACGCAGTACAACTCCGTGGTGAGAGAACCCACCTCAGCCCTGCATAGTCAGAATCGATACACATATTCAGACTATGCACACACAAACACACACGCTTTGTTCGATCTTAAAACTGCACCCAACCCTGACACTGTTTCCTTTTGTAAATATCTCTTGTGGGCAAGTTTTTAAACAATGTCGGTGCTGTCCACAATGAGATGACGCTACACACACTCAGACACGGATATATGCACACAGTTCTCCACGCACACATATTTGTTTCCCTATTCTGGCCAACTGGACACTTCCTGCCAAATTGGCCTTTCTGTTTCTCATCGTCTCAGCAAAGACATGATTGTGGAGTTGTAGCGTCTCAGTCTGTCGCCGCTTGTGGGTTCCCTCGTGTATCTTTCTCTTTCCGTCTATCTTCTCCTCTGTTTCTCTCTCACCCACCCCCTTCCCTTCTCTCTCATTCTCAGCCCAGCTCTCTCTTTGCTTCTTTATTACTTTTGCTTTCTATCTTTTTTCCTGCAAATCTCTCCCTCCCTCTTTCCCCCTCGCTCTTTCTCTCCCTCTCTGGTTCTTTCTCTCTTTTTCCCTTTTTCTTCAAGCTCAGGTCTGATTGAGGTACAGTACTGTATGCTAGCCAATTGCTTCCCCTCACTCTCTACCATCAGTGATGGCTTGCTGCAGCATACCACTCAGCATGGCAGCTGCTGAGCATGGGAGGCCCAGGCTTTTGCATTATATAACCATGTCCGCCTGCTGCTGCAGAGCTTAAATCATGCAAAGTCTGAGCACCTTCTCCCAGCTCACAGCAGAAGAGTTGGTCCATCTGCATAGACACAAAAAGTACCGAAGAATTAGAACTCGCTCCATTTCAGTCCAGGTCAGTTCTAGCGACGATGCCAGGATCCAGCTTGTGTGTTCGAATGAAGACTGGAATTTGAAAATCAATTTCAATGCACAAACTGAATCCGTGGCTGTCGCGTGAAGCGGCTGAACTGAAGTTGAATGCCTTCCAGCACCACTGTGCATATTTTCCATCTTGCATTGAGCAAGCCAGCAAGCCAGTGCAAACATTCACGAAACGGGTCTTTTTTTTACACTTGCAGTCCTTGAGGCACTCTGGCGTTAAACAAAGATTCCCCGCTGCTAGAGAATGTACTTGTAAAGAGCCCCTTCCTGTTGCCCTGGCTTCTGACTGCACAAATGCAGCGTCACTTACTTATGAATCACACAAAGATTCATACATATATACACGGACTGCTACACCACAGAGGGAGATTGTATTTTCGTGATATGATGATCAGATGCTTGGCATAGAACACACTGTAATGGATGTAAAAGCCTGTCTGATAGCTAAAATGCATGTTTAGTGCAGTTAAGGCATGGTGTGATTTACACACTGGCGTCTGAATTTGTTCATCCTGAAGGCCCTGTCTGTGTGTGCCTTGGAGAAAACTTTAGCTCTATATGTTTCACATATTTGGGGCATAAAACAAAATAGAAATCCTCTAGTTCTTACTAAAAGTGCTCCTTTTCTTCTAATTTCATAGAGGTGGTTTTTATGACGAGTCTACCTATTCAACGCCCTGGGATGTACACCGACTCCTCATTGCATATTTGAACCATTTAGACCAGCTTTAAAACTTTAAACGTTGCCCAGGTCTGTTACGCTTGTTGACTTAGAATACAATTCCTCTCAGAGGTCTGGTGTTGCTTTGACATTAAGACCATGACCCATAAAAAAGTGGGCTCCGAACCCTCTCTCATGGATAAGGAAATGTGTCACAGATTGAAGTGAGATATCTATGTCTTATCTTTCCTTTTTTCTGTCTTCTTCCTGTCAGTACCTTGTCTCTTTTTTGCCTCCTAATTGTTGTCTGAGACACAATCCATGAGTGTCCATGTCTGCGTAATACTCTGTTACCAGCCTTCCAGCCTTCACCCAAACTCCACCTCAAACACACATTTCACATTTTGGAATGATTGCATTGCTTGTGCTTGCTTCTTTAATTATGATATTAAAACAGTGCTGTAGCCCATAATTTAACCCTCTCCCCCCTTCTCCCTTTTCTCTGTTATTCAACTCTTCCTCCTCCATCCCAAATACTCATCCTCCTATCCATCCTTCCTCTGCATCTCTACCGACTCCTCCTCCCCCACCTTTCCCATCCATCACATTTCCCTCTTCCCACACTCTCTATACTTTAAATCCTCACACCTCTCACTCCTTCCTCCCTCGCTCCATGTGGGGTTTGCATTCGCCCAGGCAATGCTGGGCAAAGTAACCACAGAGACATCCAGAAAGAAGGATGTTGAGGAGGTTCAGAACCGCCACCGCCTTATCCCCATGGGACGCAAGATATACGAGTTCTACAATGCACCAATTGTCAAGTTCTGGTTCCATACGGTCAGTGTCAGTTTCAGCAGCACCACCTACATGCTCTGCTTCCTGTTGCTACTGTCACTGCTTACTGTATTTCTGCAACAGCATCAAAAGCCTCTACTTTCACGCTCCCTCCATTGTCATTAACCTCCCGTTCCAACCTGACATTGCCTGGCTTGACGGTGTGGGAAAGTATAGTATGAAGTAGATCTGGAGGCTGATGGAAGCAGCATTGAGAGAAAAGTATAGGAGGATGAGGGTGGGTAAGGAATTGAATCACACAAGAAGGCTTTTTATTGACAGTGTGAATATTGACTAAAGTTTCTGGGCCATTGCCACTAGGTTAACTACTACAATATATAAATATTAAATTAAGCTTTGGATTTTTCAATTATCTGTTTTAATAGAGCAGCTTACATGTAGAATCTGTAACTGTTTATGTATAGCTTGTGTGGTACAGTATCTGCCTATGAGCGTGTGTGCTTTGTTTGATTCTGGCTCATTTATTATTTTTCCTTACCCTATCTTGGGTTGCCTCAATTTGCTTGCCCAGTGAAAACATCTCTTTAGCACCGGCAGGGATTTCGCTGTTTATTTATGCAGAGAAAATATTTTCACTGCTCTTTGTTTCATCCTGTTTTCCTCTCTCTGGCTATTCGCTCTCCTTCTCTTCTCCACCCCCCACCGTCTTACCCCACTTCTCCTTTCTGCCCTTCAGGTTAAAGAGAAATACTCTGTGGTGCCTTTCAACTATTGCAGATGTGTTCTCTGAGCCAAAATGGAGTTTTTAGTCTTGTTCCCAATTTAGATTTATACCTATGACCTGATGTGTGCTGTCCAGGTTTAATAATTAGCTATTGTGTGAAGCAAATGTGCATGTGTAGAATGAACACCGGTAGAATGCTTGTTTTGCAGATGGAAAAAATATGCGTATAAACCAGAAAGCCAACATGTTTTTTAAAAGATTCAGGAGACACATAATGGAGGTACCTTGACCCCAAATATCTTTTATCAAAGCCTGAAAACTGCATTAATGGGAGTTGCAATGAGGGTCAGGACTTCACTCAATATGTGTTTAATTTGGGCAAACCCCCTTTCACTGAATCTGTTTGCAGAGAGATAATTGATCTTCATTCGTGTAAAGTTTGCTACTGTGTCTGAAGCGCACAAACTCATAACCATGCTGATTTTTCTCTGCTGTTGCATCACTATGCAGATGGCATATGTGGGCTACCTGATGCTGTTCAACTACATTGTCCTGGTCAAGATGGACTTGTGGCCTTCTCCTCAAGAGTGGATTGTTATCGCTTACATCTTCACCAATGGCATAGAGAAGATGAGAGAGGTACAATAGACTATAAATGTAGACCTGTAGTGACCTCTCTAAGCAAGTCTTCCCTACCGGCCAGCCAACTGAAGACCCAAAGTGTCTCCGGCAGCTTATTTAGTGAGTTCAGTGGTGGAGGGCAAAGGCTAATCATGATGTCCATATCATCTAAGTCTCATAGCAAATAGGTAAAATGTACATATATCAGAGAAATAGATGTAAAAGAGTGTTTGGTAGTGGAGATGCAGGCAGGCCACAGAAATGGGAAAACCATGAAAGCAAAAGAGTAAAGTGAATAGAATATAAAGGTATGTGGCCATATTATGTTCATCCTCTGTGGCTTTGTTTTTACTGTAAGTATATGAAATGCATTCATCATTGTGTCAGCTCATTCTGAGCTGTTAGATTCTCCGATAGGTGAACTCATGCTGCCCTCTTATGGTGGTTGTGATAGAGTGCATTTTTCTGTTGTGCTATTTTTGTCACTTTTTAGAGTCACTGTTTATTTTACCCTTTAGCGTCTGTATTTAATTAATGCCATTTTCTGTCATCTCTGCATTACAGCATCCACATTTCTGTTCATTTTCCTCTGATTGCTGTTTAGATCCTGATGTCTGAGCCGGGAAAGTTGTTACAGAAGGTGAAGGTGTGGCTTCAGGAGTACTGGAACATCACAGACCTCATGGCCATCCTCATATTCTCTGTCGGCATGGTGCTGCGTCTCCAGGAGCCACCGCTCATGAGTTATGGACGGGTGATTTACTGTGTCAACATCATCTATTGGTACATCCGGCTGCTCGACATCTTCGGCGTCAACAAGTACCTGGGTCCCTATGTGATGATGATCGGCAAGATGGTGAGAAGAGGAAGGGGAAGTCAACTCTGTGTGTTTAGGCATCCCTATTATAATCTGCAGTATTTTTCATATTTTCCTTCCATTATCTGGCCTTCATGCCTATCTGTTTACCCTCTGACTTTGCCCAACATCATCTACAGTATACTGACTGTAACAGCTTACTGAGTTTGATGATTGCAAAGGTTTAATCTGTAAGCGGTAAACAAGCTTCTGTGCCTCTTAACTTTATTGTTTGATCGTAGAGAGTTCAAGATCAGAGCCGATACAGACATGGAGATAAAACAACGGGGGGAGGGGGATCAAAGAGCCAGTTCTGTATCTTTCTGATCCTCGACTGTCCTGGGCATGTCCCTGTTTACCGCTGGACGCAGACTCTTTGATATGAAAATCAGCAGTTAGTTAGAGTTACTTAAATTGACAGTGATTTACTCAAATAATTTGCATATGTGATGAGCAGGTTTGAAGTCAACGTTGTTCACAGGCATAAACAGGGTTTTTTTCTGGCTCTGAACAAGCTCAGGGGACTGACTACACATGCAAGCACTTCCTGTCCACATACAGTAAAAACAAATGAGTGTGTTTCACCTAATTTAATATAAATCTTAATATAAATGCAGACCAACTGATTTTCCTGCAGTGACAGACACGCTCATTACCTATTTCCCCATCCAGTGTCATTATTTTCAAAATATCCTGTCCTCGTTTTCTCTTTCCTTTAACCACTCACCTCTTCCCTTCTCCTCTTCCTCTCTCCCTCTGTCAGATGATCGACATGATGTATTTTGTGATCATCATGTTGGTGGTGCTAATGAGTTTTGGGGTGGCACGTCAGGCCATTCTCAACCCTAACGAAGACCCATCCTGGATGCTAGCCAGGAACATCTTCTTCATGCCTTACTGGATGATCTACGGAGAGGTGTTTGCCGACCAGATTGACCGTAAGTTCAGGGGCGAGAGTGTAAGCTGTTAGACAAAATGCGTTTTTGTAAGGAGGAAGGAGGGAGGAATGACGGAAGCAGTATTACTGAAAACACCAGTCTCAGTATGAAATTAGATTTCATTTTCACTCATTTCTTCACAGCTTGAACTATTACTTGAAGATGTTTATGTGCGCACGCATGTGTGTGAGTGTGTGTGTGTAACACATACATAATAAAACTGTTTTCCTCTGAGACTAATTGCATCTGCAGTCATGTAGAGAGAGTGACATTCTGACTCAATAAATTATAAATAGACTGTGAGAAGTGTGTATGTGGAAATGTCCAGAGAGTGAGAGTGCGTTTTGTGTGCTGCTCCGTTCTTATCTTTTTGTGTGGTAATATTTGGTGGTGTGTACAGAATGTGAGGAGTGGCCCAAAGAGAAGAGATCTGAAATAATGTTTTCATTCTTTGTTTCAGATATGCATAGTAGGAAGGTACAGCAAAGGCTGAATGAAAAACTCTGGCTGGTCGAAAATTACTTACGCACTCATGGAACCTGGCGTAATAATGGTCCATCCCACATTGCCCAATGCAGTCAAAATCCCAGTAAATCTATAGCTATAGAACTTAATTTAACCACATCTACCTCTCCCACCTCTCCTTCATCATCGTCACATTAATGCCATGTCATGCCCACTGCTACCACTAGAGGACCACTTGATACAAAAGTGTGCATGCAGCTCCATGCTCTAAGGCTGAAGTTGCCCTCATGTGTTGGCATCTTGGGTCAGCTACTGAATATCAGCAGTGTTTTCTACAAATAACAGAGCGGATTTTAAAAGAATCCAAAACTCCTGATTCCCTGACACTATCAGTCTTCTCCAGATCTTTTATTGAGACAACTAGTAGCTTGACCTAAGGCCATATCCTGCAAGCAACTTTAGACTCACAAATTTTTGCACTGGCTGGCAAATGGTAATGTTACATGGCAGCAGCACTATTCAAATGTGTCTGGTCTTTGTTTTTGGCAGGCTTTCACATCAGGAGGAAATATCAAAGTTTAAAATTTGATATTCCGTTGATGTTTCTTATCCTCTCGTTGTTATTCGATTTTTAATTCGTCCCATTTGAAGAAGTGACCCTGCCATGACAACTCCATCTGTCACATTAAACCATGTCACCCTCCCCTTACGCCGGCTCAGCTTCTCACCGAAGCAATTGCAACATTGGAGAAATATTTCAGCCGATAAATCCGACATTTAACGTGACTAAGCACTGAGACTCAAAAGCTAATACAACATCACGCAGGAATAAAAACAAAAGCATCCACACATCAGCACCACAACATATTTATTAACCACCTCTCATCATCTATAATCTGTTTTTTCAAGTGGTTCAGTTGTCAGAGTTTTTAAATCCAAATTTTTTGGAAGGTTAAAAAAAATTAAATGGAAAAATTACTTCAGTTCTCTGTCTTTGGGCTGCATTGCGTGAAACAATTGAGCACCAAGCAATGATGAGTATGAGTAGAATGAATCTCAAAAGCAAACAAACCAACAACAAATGCTGAATGTTCCCCAGATAAGCCACAGCAACTGAACCATCACAGATGGAAAAAACATTCTAAATACATCTCAAATGATTCAGAACAGTCAACCATTGCTGAATGAAGCTATGGCTCGCATATGTGACAATATATTTTAAACACGGACGACATGTTTAAATATATTGTAAACGCAAACTGTGGTGACACATGACAAATGTGTTTTTTTTCTGTGTATGTGTGTATTTTGTTATCAGATGCACATCTGTGTACATAAACCCCTACCATTATGATTTCCACTCTCTCCTACCGCCACTTTAAGAAAAGAAGCATAATGATGAATTATGCTTCTTGTTTGTTTGCAAAATAAGGAAAAGTGCATTTTTTTTTAAAAAAATATATATATATATTTTGAGGTCTGCTTGTCTCTTTTAGTTGATCGAGTATACATTTGAATGTTTGATAGTTTCTTCAATTTTCTTAGTTTTGCTTTATTTTAATTCTGATTATATACAGCATCGTCTGTTTGTTATCTGTTATTATGTGTCTGCATGTATTTCATTTATTTTTTGTGCAAAACATTCTTCTGAAATATTATTAATGATGAATGGATGTCTTTATCTAAAGATATATTTTGCCTTCTAGTAACTTGTTCGCTTGTTTGTATTTATTTTGTGGTGATGCGCAGCCCCCTGTGGGCAGAACATCACTACAGAGGACGGTGTGGTGGTGGCTCTGCCTCCGTGCAAGACGGGTGCCTGGATTGTTCCAGCGATCATGGCCTGCTATCTGCTGGTGGCCAACATACTCCTGGTTAACCTGCTCATTGCTGTGTTCAAGTATGTAAAACCCTCCAATAGTTTTAGCTTTTGCACTTTAAGTAGACACCGCAGTGTTTTAGAAATGCAGCGAAGCACAAAACTCAGTTATTTTTGGCTGCATGAAGGCAGAAATTATTTATTCTTGTCCTCTAGCTCTCATAAGAAAGGATGACAAAGATGAGGATTCATCTTAGCAATATTAAATTGTTTTTATTGATGTTTTTTTCCCCTCATATTCAAAAAAAATGGCATCACATGTAACTTTTATTTGGGCACTGAGGCTGGTAGCTAATTATAGTATCATAATGGGATGGTGGTTTTTCCACATGGACATTATCAGACTAATGGTCGGTTGCTGCTCTTTTATATAATCAATGAAGCAAATGCAGTCGTCCTCTTCTCTGCATTAGTGTTATTACAAAAAAAGCAGACAATATAAGACACAACAGTTAAACTGAAGGTTTAGTCAGATTTTCTCCTCAAAACTCTCTTGATTCGGTTTATTATAGCTTACAGCAGATGTAATCTTTCTCGGCTTGTATGGCGTCTCTATCTGTGATTGTCTGTAGTAATACATTCTTCGAGGTCAAGTCCATCTCCAACCAGGTGTGGAAATTTCAGCGCTACCAGCTCATTATGACCTTCCATGAACGTCCGGTCCTTCCTCCACCTCTCATCATATTCAGCCACATAACTATGGTCCTCAAGCACCTGTGTTGTCGATGGCGCAAGCATGATGACGATGAAAGGGACTATGGACTGAGTGAGTTGCACACATACAATAACAAGCTTTTTGTAATAGAACTCGTTACATTTATTCCATTTTAGTGCAATAAAAGTGTCTGTTTACGAAAAAAGAAATCTCTTCAGTATTTCTGAATAGTTAGCGTTAACACACTCAATCCCTTTCATCCACAGAGCTTTTCATCACAGAAGACGAACTGAAGAAAGTCCATGATTTTGAGGAGCAGTGTATAGAGGAGTACTTCAGAGAGAAAGATGACAGATTCCACTCATCCAATGATGAGAGAATCAGAGTCACTTCTGAAAGGTCAGACATGGCTGCACTCAAAAGCAGTGTCCGTATTAAAACCATCAAACAATAGAAATATAGAACATATTTCAATACTTATTTCCATTTTTCTTTTTCTGTACAATGGCCAAGAGAGCCCAGCGCACTCTAGCAAAAGAAACTAAGGGCAAAGAGAGAAAAGAAGCTGATCAATCTGATAACACAAAAGTGAATTTAGAATTTCCTTTGGCGTACAGAAATGTGTAGCTAAGAACACACACTGTTTTCGCTTCTCTACTCTACCCCCTCCAGTGCTTTTATGATGTTTTTCTCTCATTTCTGTCTCCTCTGTCAGGGTGGAGAATATGGCGATGCGTTTAGAGGAAGTCAATGAGAGGGAACACTTCATGAAGGCATCACTACAGACTGTTGATATTCGTCTGGCCCAAATGGAAGAGCTAATTGGACGAATTACTGGAGCGCTGGAGCGCATGACTGGTGTCGAGCGCGGGGAGGTCCAAAAAGCACGTTCTCGGACTTCGTCTGACTGCACAGACTCTGCATACATACTCCGCCAGGCTGAGTGCCCTGAAGCCGCATACATTCTCCGTCAAAGCAGCTTTAACAGCACAGAGGGGAACTGCTACCGCCTCCAGGAGGCTCTAGAGGGAACAGCTGAGGGTTCCATGTCTCCTCCTTCGCCCACTGGCATAGCAACACGGACCAGAAGTCATTCATTTTATGTTGGAGCTGGTCGTGCTGCTGAACGGGGAAGTAGAGCTGAGCGAGCTGAAAGTTTCTTCAAAGACCGCTCCCTCAGTCTCCACAGAGCCAACAGCTCACAATCTGTGTCCTCAGCTGCCGGCCCCAAGGAGTCTAAGCCCCTCCCACTGGCGACGTTATCGGTCTCCCAGCAGCACCGTCCGTCATCCTGCATTGATATCTATGTCTCAACGTCTGAAGAGGTGGGGCCTGCGGAGGTCTTTCTAGATCCTCTCCGTATGGTCCCACCTCTCCAGAGAGACTCCTCGCTGCAGTCAGATATAATAGAGACGGTGCTGCCTGGAGGCCGGGAGTTCAGCAGTGCTGCCACCAGCGGTTTGGGCGACAGGCACTCGGAGGGCGGTGCAGGCAGCAGCGGAACTGCTGGAGCTATGTTTGATGATAGTGCTGCAGCTGATTTGTCATTATGCTCAGCACATCTCTTACCAGACAGCACATTACCTCCTTGGGATATGGAACCATCCCCACCTCCCTCAGCAGGGCTGCTCGAACGTTCTAAGAGCAGCCGCTACCTCTCTACCGCAGGCACAGGATTCCTGGATGAGCCTCCTCTGGTCAAGTCACACAGCCTCATGTTCACACCAAGAAGCTGTTATGGTGGGATTGGGGCTGGAGTCCAGGTAAAGGCCGCGGAGTACACCAGCATCACTGACTGCATCGATACACGCTGCGTCTCATCTCCATACACCCCCGCAGAACGCTCGCAGTCACCTGGAGGTTCCACTTCATTCCCCTTTGATAAGCCGTCGGACGTTGGTTCCTCTCATCCAGAGAGAGAGGCAGAGCTTAGTCACACAGAGTCTGATCCTGAGGACCCTGATGACCTGGTTCCACCCCCTGATACCCCTCGGCTAGGGGTCCTAGGTGGCCCCAGTGGGGCCCCTCTCTGCTCCCCCTTCTCCAAGCTGGAGCGAGCAAACAGCTGCTCGTCAGACGACTCCCATCCTTCGCTCACGCTGGCTCCTCCGCACCGGAAGAGCCTGTCGGTGAGTGAGAGGATGGAGAGAGGACCGGGTCTGGGGGCAGACAGGGGGCCTGGGCCTGGGGGGCGGGGTCTGGCAGGAACCAGAAACCCCTTCCTCAGGAGCAAGTCTGGAGCAAGACCTGACACAGCCAAAACTGACAGCCTCTCAATGAGGAAGCTGGCAGCTCCGTCGGCTTTCCGCAGCTTCGATAGACAAAACTACACGTGACAAGGATGTGTAAGTGCACTTGCACACTGTTAGGACCAGAGAGGAGTATTGTGAGGGCCGAGGGCTAAAGTGATAGCAGGGTGAAGTTGCCCTTAGATGCTAATCTGGACGAGATCTAAGGTTGTTTTTTTCCCCCGCATTATATCTCAGATTAGAAAAATGTATTCATAGTCAGTATTGAAGGGCAGCTTTACTCTGAATCATGAATCTGCAGAGAAGGATTGGAGATATAGGGGTCCTACTGTACACCAGTCAAAACAAAGAGCTATGAATCTAGACTAGTTTTTACCTCTTGTAGCTAAGTAACTCTCAGTTTGGTGTTATGGCAATGGAAGGTGTATTCGTACTGTATGTCTTCCACCCACCACCTTTACTTCAAGTAGACATCTTTCACTGTGTTACATCACATATCAGTCACACTAGTCACACACAAAGTATACTGTTACTCCTAGCAGCTTTATATGGTAGACACTGTCAAGTCTGAGAGGCCAAGGGAGAGGAGAAAGAAAGAAATGACACCCACCTCTTTTGCCAACATAGAGTCATTACTACTGCAAAACCTTACCTTCAAATACATTTTCCCTGCTTCATATAATCCTAACTCGCATAAACTCAACCCAGAAAGACACTAACATTTCTGGCCACTTTGTGAAGAGATCAGAAGTCTTTGGACTTCACTGCACTTCAAATTACCTCTAAGTACTCAATCTTTCACATAATAAATAAATATTTCATTTTTGAAGGATACAGTTCTTTCTCTTCTGTTTGTATATTGTAGCATCAGAGAGGAAACGGCTAAAGCACTCATCTTTGCCAGAAACAAAGCAGCATTTGAACACACTGCAGTCAAAAAGTCGGCATGCCACCATGTATCTCCTGCGGCCGTGCTTGAGGCACTGTCCTGAGGCATCATGTAAGGGCGTGAAAGAGAAAGGCGCTCCGCGTATGGTGACATCCTCATGTTTATCCGCGCACACACTTGGTCAGTGAAATCCTACATATCACTTGGAGAGATACCTTAGTTTATACCTGACTCCAGAGAGCTTTTACAAGTGCAATTGCAATAGATGGGGACAAGGGGGCGTTATGAGCCTGTGTGGGAAGCAACGCTTGCTGGGCAAACCTGATGTGAACCTTAGTTGCCCGCACCTGACACCAAAAATCTTTTCACTCCAAGAATCGTAGCTCTCTTGTAGCCCAGCCCTCTTCCTTCAGGTTTCGGCAGTGGCATTATTTTTGAAATGGTTTTTACATCCGCCTGCACCTAACAGATCCGTCCTTCATCTATCCAATAACTGTCATCCATTTGTTTTTCTCCTTTCATTCTTTTTTTTAATTGAATTCAAAGCAGGTCACTGCAAAAAGAGGCTTATTTTAAAAAACACACAAAAAAGCAGTTGCCTAATACTAAAACAAATGTTGAAATAAGCATACAGATCATATTGAAGGACCTTGAATTTATTTCTGATTGATTTATATTTGGAAAAGCTTCGGAATGAGTTGCCAAGTATACACATTCTAGCTGAGATTTATTAAGAAAGGCATGCATTTTAAAGCGGCATGAAGGAGGAAACATAGGGTCATTAATATTAAAAGATGAAAGCCAGATCAGTGTTTTTAAAAAAGTTCTCATTTTTTTTATTGTAAAGAAAGAAGTCTGAAAAAGAAGATGTCTTTTTCCGATAGCTTTGTAAAGACAAAATAGCTTCAATCAATAGAATTCTTACTGATTTTTAATGTTTGTTTTTATATTTTCTCACTCTTATGATTCAGTTTTAATCATGTTGCTCTTCTTTTGAGATTGATTCTATTTATTGACATTTTCTTGCTCCTTATTGATAATTGCAGTAAATGCCTGTTTGAATTACAAAAATCAATATTTATATCTTCTCAGTGATATTTTTGTCGAGTATTTTCTAATTAAGCTTTTCAATTTAATAAAAGATGACCATCTACATGCACTAAATGACGATGTATTATATTATTTATTAAATATATAGACTTGTCTGATATAATGTACATTTCGATCATATTTAAAGTATTTAAAGTAGTTTTTATTGTATGTTTTATCAACCAGCTTATGAGAATTTTCTAATGTTGACAAGGCAATACATAGTTGCCAGTATACCAAACTTAGGGTGCCTTTTGGGCATGGATGGAGTATGTGGGGACTGAAGTGATTCATAAATCTGTGAATTTCCTCTTTTCATCTTTGTCTTCTGTTGTGAAGAGGCCAAAAAATCAGTGGTTATGTTCTCACAGACATTTGTTGTTCTCTTTGGACACATCTGATGTACAGAGTGGGGGAATTGTTGTTATCTGTAAACTGTATCATTGCTTGTATGGGTATTTATTTGAATTTCTTCACCAGAACACATAAAAGATCTCACTGACAACAATAGCTTTGGAGGACAAAAAAACAAACAAACCTGCGCACGAAAACGAGGGTGAGGATGTGATATAAACAGTAGGTGTCATTGCAGTAACTGGTCTTTCTTGCTCAAATTGGATTAAATCATGTGGTACTACCCAAATCTAATGATCCAGGACTGTTAAAAGCCCCCAGGTGATGTCTCTTAATTTGCGAGCTACAAAAAACATTAAACAACTGTGGTCCACACCACGTGACCAGTTACTTTTCTAGGTAGAATCTGGAGATTGTCCCTTTAACTTTGTAATCACAACAGAAGTTGCAGTTAACCCCAATTGTGTGCAGTGGCTGGATGGCAAACCTAAAAGATGAGAGTTTTAATTTCCTCAACACATATGTAAGTCATAGCATAGTTTAAAGATGAAGGTCAGTGCTCAGGGACAACATTACCCCAGTGATGCAAGATGGAAAGTTAATCGTTGAAAGAAAGAAAGAAAGAGTCCAGTATAATCACTGTGCTTAATGAGTCTAACCCAGAATCTTTTTGATCATAGAAAAACTATATATTTTTGTGTTTAGGTGTTCAGAAATGGCAATACAATGCATGAATGTCTTCATACCTGATCAACTTGTTCTACCACAAAAGTTGAAAACACCAACAGTACAAACAAAAGTGAGGAATGTCTTTGCAGTCATGCTTAGTTGACTCTTGCATTTTGAACCAAACCAAACTCTGTCTAACCAAATGGAAACACGCTGAGTCACAGCTGTTGCAGACGGGATTAACTAGGCAGAGGTCACCTCAGTCGTTGCAGGGCCAGTCAGAAAACAAAATGACCGCGTTGGAATGAAAGTTTATGCCCTGCTATTTGACCTTACATTCTCTTTTATTCTTTTCAAAGTTCCTTATCCTCATATACGAGAGAGCATACAAGTCCGAAGCATGTAGAAACTTGTTAAGGTTTGTACATGATTGTGTTTGCGATATGCTGACGAGACTGTTGTGGAAGGTACTGACAGGAGGCATGTGTGTGTGCGTATGTTTGTACGTGCGTTTAATTAAACTGCGTGTGAATCGGAAGTGTAGATGACACTAATAACTGGGAGGCATGCCAACACAACACAACCCAACAGAATCTTAATGTACAGTATTTTTTAAATATTTTACTACACTGTCTCTTAAAGTTTTGGGGAATCATGAGCATATGTGATAATAATAATCAACAGATTTGCTTCCCTCCTATGAAACCTGTGACTCGTAAGCTTTAGAGTATCACGCACATGTTTTTTCTGCAATAACTTCTGATGTTGTTCGACTAAAAGGGACTTATCCCTCTACTGGTCACACTTTATTTAATGTCCTTTAAATGCATGCAGTTCTTCCACTCAGAGTGTACAGAGATGATGTGTAATGATGACTGAGAGAAAGATAGAGAGAGATTATAATATGAAATTAAAGTAGTGAGTATTTGGATGCAAATACAAATCTGTATTCTTCAATGTGAATAGGATCATGTCTGGCATGCATTGTTAAATAAACAATTAAATAGATTTGTGTCTTGTCTGTTTTTAATTCATGTGGATACTCAAGCAATGAATGACAGCACACTGAGTGCCCTCACCACTACCAGCTGCTTTGGATGGTTTAACACAGGTATTTAAATGCATCCATCTGCACTGCTCCTTGCATCTTCACCATTAACACCCACCTTCCTCTTGCCTACCTGTGTCTTGCTTCTACTGACTTTCTCCCCTCTTCAGAAAAGAAGAATGAAAGTTCCTACACTCGCTACACATTATAACACCCCAATATCTGATTGGGACAATGATTTAAACTCTGAAGTTAAACGGCTACAGGAACATCAGCATCTTTGACTCCCTTATGATGTATCTCACCTCAATTTTATTTATATGGCACTAAATCACAACAGCGGTCACCTCAAGGAGCTTGCCCACTGCGCAAAGTAACATCGGCGTGACAAGTGATGGATCAATATAGACATGATCTGCACGTCTATCCGACATCCAGTGTTTGGTGGGCGATATTGTAAAGACTTACAGTAGTAGAGTGAGAAAAGCAGCTCAGGTTACCCTTAACCCTCTTAAGGGAACCCAGGCTTCAGGATCCAGCCCTAACTAAGCCTTGTCAAAAGGAAAGTTTTAAGTGTAACCTTAAAAACAGAGTGTCTGTCTCCTGAATCCAAACTGGGAGTTGGTCCCACAGAAGAATACCTTGAAAGCTTCTAGTTTTAAGCAGAAACTAATAAAAAAACAAAAACAAACAAAAAGTCTTTGTAGGATACATAAGGCAACAAAGGCTCATAAGGCACTGGAGCACATCAAGCTGTTCTGCAGATATGGCAACAAACCCCTGCATTGACTGTCCTTTGTAAAACTTCTTACACTGCCATAAAAACACAGCCTGGAACTGGTCCCAGAGTATAAATGGTTTTCACACGCTTTCTTCAGCTGTAATAGAAATTCTTCAGTAATCAGCTGAGTACTGAGTACTTGAATATATTTATGTCATATTGGCCAGGGCCTGCATGACACCTGTGGTTTATACAAACGTGGTTTTACATATTAACGTGAAGGTTTTACACTCCCTGCCGTGCCCGCGCTGTGCCTGTAGTCCGCCGGGCTGTGAGTGTTTGGAAACCGGGGAGGGGCGGGGTAGCCTATATTAGCACAAGGGAGAGGGCCAGCAGTGGTGCGTCAGCTCATACTCCGCACGTGGAAGAGAACATTTTGTACTGAGATTATGCGCGCGCCCTCCTCCTCCTCCTCCACCACCTCTCGGTTACATGACACGCACGCGCTCACACGCTTTAAAAAAAACAACCTTTGCCGCAATCGCCGTACAAGACACCACAACAACATGACCCAGATGCACCGTGCACTATTGAACTCTTTGCACGTTAGTGCGAGGAGGAAGCGGGGAGCAGCAACTGCGGCAGCCGAGGAAGCGCCTCCTCTTCCCCAGAAATGTTTACAGCTCTGCTGCAGGAGGAGTGGGAGGGTGGCTGCAGAGACTACACTCATCTGGCCAAGACCCTAGTTTCAACCAGATTTTTGTTCCTGGAAATCTGGGGGTTCTGCTGGAGCAAAATGGGGCGGAGTTCCAGCATGGGGCGATCGTGGAAAAAGAGCAAGAAGTCCTTGTACAGTTTTATTCTGTGATGCAGAAAATAGAACTTATTGTTATGTTATTTCTGTGCAGTTGGCTTGAATCCTACTCCCTCATAATCCTTGTTTTTCATATTGATTCAACACAAGACATATGAATCTATATGAGCTATATCTATATATATATCCATGCAGCAGAGGGGCAGTAAGCTTCGTCTGAATTATGCATTTGTGTTGTTTGTCACCAGGCAAAGTTCAAACCCATATTTTGAGAACACCGAGTCCTGTCCTATAAAAACGAAGGGCCATACCTCTCTGTGGGTAAACAGAAAAACAAAACCAAGGAAGAACATGTGTCCAACTATTGACTACAAAGTTCACGTCAGGGAGAACTGTCAAGAGCTCACATTGCTCAATCCCTGCAGCCCCTAAGCTGAGGATTTTCTAGGAACTTTGACCAGAAGTGAACCACCCCCTGCACTTTTTAACTAAAGGGGTCTTATTTCACTTAAGTGGGCTGGCAGTATTATACTCATTCCTTTTCTTCTTTTTTCTTTTTTTAAGCAAACTTTTAAGAGACAGTGGGAAACATGTAGTCTGAAAATGTTGAGGCGCAAGGGAAAGGTGCTGCCTCGTTTAGTTCACAGTGAATAGTAATTTGGCAGGATTAAGAAACACATAGTTCTAGGGTGAGCGTAAACTAAGGAAACTATCAGAATGTAAACATTAAAAATGTTTTTATAAAGTCACGGGAAAAAGTGTGACTGTAAGAAAAACAGTAGCTTTATCTTAGATGTCTTTATCTCACGAAACAAGCTTACGTGTCAATATTTCTGCCCTCTAAAGTGGAACTTGTAAATATTTAGCAGCTGTAAAAACACAGGGGCAAACTATAACCACAAGCCATTTTTTCCATACATAACAGATCATTCATAATTTTACATATATATACATATACAGTTTTTTGTGTCATCTTTAAAAAAAAAATCTGCTGGCTCGTGCTAAAGCATGCTGTATGTTACTGTGTAGGGTAGGAAATTACCAGAAAAGCTTTGACTGTAAGAGAATGACAGGGATGATACTTAAGTGTTTTGTACACATTACACAGGTCAAATTAGGTGGGATCACCGAACGATGAAAGAGACAAGTGACTGAAGCAAATCATCCAGAAAAGAGGAAAGGACACCATTTATTGCTTACAAAACTTAAACTTCAGAGAAAGAAATTTGTAATTATTATTAAACTTGTTATTAAAAAGGCATGTAATTATAAATCTGACCAAATATAACCAATGTTCATTATTCATTTTCCATGTATTTATTATCCAAAATCACAAAGGGTTAGACTTTTGTTTTTAATGACGACACTTTTACGTATCTACATATAGATCTACATGGACTTATATTTTTCTTAATGATTCCTCAAATCCATTTTTACACTCTAACAACCATATTTACCATTTTCCTTAAGTCCCTGAAGGTAACATGAGTGTGGTCTTGCCCTTTTCACCAATCCCAGTCTTGTGATTAGTCGAGGGTCTTTTCACTCACTTTAGTCAATAGGCAGTCCCCCAAAAACCGAGTCACGTTTCTTCTCATCCAATCACAGTCCAGTTTAATTATGACACAGTGGGATTCCGCGAAATTGTTTCTTGGAGTTGAACTAAAGTGCTGCTCTCTGTAAAATAGGACAAGTTGACCCGTGTGTGTCTGCGCACAGGGACGTGGACACAATAGCGCCGTGGGCAAACGCTGTGATTTTGATTCGTCCGTTAGAATTAAAAGGATCTGGAGGAAGAAAGAGAAAGGAGGTTAGAGAAAGGAGGAACCGGGGAACATTTTCAAAGCGCTATCTTTCCTGAGCGGGGCGTTTATTTATCCTCCGCGCAACCCCGACAAGAAAAGCGCAGTCTGCGCGGAGTGGTCACATTGAAGACGACACGTGTGGATGATTAACCGCATGTTTCCTGGGAGGACTGCGGACTGATTACTGTATCCGCGTTGTCGGATAGTTTTTCCTCGCCTCTCAAGATCTATTGTTTTGCTTCTGTCCTCCCGGCTCTGCTTCAGGGATCGTGATGTCGTCGGAAGTCGACGTCTCTGCAGACCGCGTCCCCAGCCGACCACCGCCGGGGCGGATGGAGGACGTACTGAAAGAGAGCCAGGAGAACAGGACTTTACTGATGGTGGCGAGGATTTTGCTGGACTTGAACAAATGCAGCCCCAACGCTGTCAGCGCCGGAGAAAACAGATGTCTCGGGGGCAGCGAGGCCGGCGCGCAAGAGAAAGCGGAGCGGGGGAGTCGCCTGAGCTGCGGGGACAGCCGCGGCTCTCCGGACAGCCAAGCCAAACATCCCCGGAACACGAAGGCGGCGGCGGCGGGGAGACTGCCGTGCTCCGAGAAGAGACACTGCTGCCCTTTTGCTGGCTGCGGGAAGATGTACGGCAAGTCGTCCCACCTTAAAGCCCATCTTCGGGTCCATACCGGTAAGTAAAGTGAGAGGGGATGGGGTGCTTGCTGGGTGCTTAGGCGACACGATACCAACAGCTCTGCGTCACTTCGACCCTTTTTCGTATTTTTCTTATTTATGACGTAAGACTTTTAACCGAGAAAGTAAGAGTAAAACGTGACGGACAAGAGTCCAGACCTGTGTCTCGTGTTGTGAGACTTTTAGGGGCGTGACCACGTGTTTCTGCAAAACCACATTATAGGAAAGGTGGTCTCATGATCGCATACTTGTGGGAGGGGGTGTGACTCACCGGGACATATTGGACCAGAGGCTGGCAGAGAGGTGGAGAGGCAAGGGGGAGGAAATCTTTGTTTTAACGTCCTGTGGACACGCGGCCAGAGTGCGATCTTGGGTAAACACCACGTGCGGACGCCCATATTTGCGAAGCTTTATTGTTGAGATGTAATAAATGACGCCGGAGCTTGGGGCATCATGAGACCCAATAACGCCTCTAATGATTTTAGCTTTGTGTTCCTGCCACCACTCTTCATCATACAGCACTGGCAGTCGGAGTAACAGTGGAAGAACATCTGCCGACACATTAAATAGGTCGTGATTCACACGCGGGTCACTGCGACACTGTTGTCCCCACGTGTTCTTGTCCGGAGGTAACGCACACTGCGCCACCATTTCCTCATACGTCATCCACCTCCACTCCCCTCGCGTGGGCTTGTAAACAAGAGCTGACATGTGGTTCTGCTCAGCACGTGGAAGCGCTGTTGAGGGAGTAATGTGCCCTGTTTCACCTCAGGGCTATCTTGACTGACGGCTCCGATGTCAACATGTTATTGTTCTTAGCAGCAGTCTTTCAGCAGATCTTAGTTTCGCTCCAGACCGCAGCCTGTGTCTTATTTTCACCCCCCCCCCCCCCCCCCCTTCTCCTTGTCACACTTGATTAATCTCGCAAATGTGTGTCTGTGCTTTAATTTTGATTGTTTCCTCTTATCACAATAAGTTTTTTCATCCACTCTGATTGTTGCTATGCAGAATACAGCCTCCAAGTCCTCTGGGTTGTTTGTTGGTCTCTGTGTTTTTCATATTCTCATACTTGTGTGAATGCAAAGCAGGTGCCACAGGAGACTTTTTATAATCATTTTGATTTTTTTATGTTTTGTAAAATAAGTATTAAAAAAGTGAGTATTTGTTCACACACAGCAAACTCAAAGTAAGTCCTATAATAGATTTCACAAAAAAAGGTCGACTCTTAGTTTGTTTTCTTTTTAGAAGGAAAGAAAATGTGCAAATGTAACTTGATGACATGATTGATTTTGTGGCGAGGAAGGAGTGGTTTGGGTTGGTTAATATGATTAGTTGTAAATGTACAAAAACTGGGTGTGTTTCCCTCAGGTGAGCGCCCCTTTGAGTGTACCTGGGCAGGCTGCGGCAAGAAGTTCTCCCGATCGGACGAGCTCACCCGTCACTATCGCACGCACACAGGCGAAAAGCGCTTCAACTGTCCGATGTGTGACAAGTGCTTCATGAGGAGCGACCACCTGAAGAAACACGCCCGGCGACATCCAGGCTTTCATCCCAGCATGCTCCAGGGCTCCGGCGCGGCCAAGAGAAGGCGTTGCTCCGTGTCCGTGTCCTCCTCTGATTCTGGAGACCGAAGCCCCACCGGGGTGTGAGACACACCCACATACTGTACATGTGCACACAAAGGTACATACTGCACATACAGAGGCATACACAGACACCCACACTCGCGTGTGGCGCCTGTACCTTTTCTACAAATCCTGTCGAGCCAGACAACCAGCCAGACCACAATTCAGAGTTTACTACACATGTAAACGAAGTAAACATGACAAATCTGACTGTAATCACACTAGAACTTCTCCTCTCATTCCCTGCGGTGATTGTTATTTATTAAGGGTTATTTCAGGGAAGTTCAGTTCTTCTTCAACTTTATTGTCTGTTGTCAAAAAAATGTTCTTTTTTCTTGAAAGAATTTGCCGTCCAAGTGGAAACCATGTACCCATAAAGTGTTTGAAAAACACTGCATAAGTTCACTTTGCATCGCAGACTTCCCTTGCAAATGAAGAGAATGGGAAGAACGCAAGTCCTTATATTCCTTGCGCTTAAAGAAGTTCTGGAAATAGTCCTTTAATGAATATTGTTATTGCATACATAGACTTATGCACACTTGAACAGTTGCTTTTCAGCCAGGATAATGCAAATGCACAACACAGCAGTATTATCATGTAAATAGATCAAACTAACTTCAGATGGGTGATATACTAAGTCTAGTGTAGTTACATGTTATTAGAGAGTAATAAGAAAACTATACTATAGAGAAATATAGAGCCTGTTTATTTAATTTCACACATTTTGCCATGGACTTCAGGTATAATCAGGTGTGTTATGAGCTTGTAGGGATAAGCAGTGTGTTTCCTGTGTTGAAACACACACATTGCAATTAAATGCACCAATATACCTTTATAGTACCTTGTCGAGGCCATAATACACAAGCAAATCTCAGCATTTGTGTTGTTTCTTAGTAACGCTTGAAAACATAACAGGGTAAAACCTTTTAGACGATAACGTGGTAACATTTTTTCACTTACTGTTTAAACACTACTCGGTGTTCTGACCACAGTGATTTATGTTTAGTAAAAGTCCGTGCCTTTTGACGGTTTTGTGGCAGAGGGGAATTTCTACGTTTTTCAATACTACCTGAATTAACATCGTCAGATTCTTTGTGTTGCTGTTCAGTAATACTTTAAAGCTCAACGACTGTCTTCAAATGCCAAGAGTGCCAGTTTTGTTTGGACTGCATTTTTTTTTTTTAAATCAGGGAATAATGTGATGTGTGGACACATGACTTAAAATTACACCCCCTGGTGTTGACATGGAAGCACAACATTTCTCGTAGGATAGAGTCCTAATTATTATTATTATTATTATTATTGTTATTTTTATTCTTATTGTTTGTCCTTCCATTTGAGGAGTGCTTTCTTGATTAGTTCAACAAATTCCATCATGTAGCATGTTTGTATGTATTTTCTTTGGTACAGTGTATGTTTTATTTGTCTGGGGATCTTTTATAATATTACAAATGGAATGAGAGGTCTTATTAAGCCACTACAGGAGCCAGATGAATTATTATTGATGTCATTAGTTTTCTTTTGTACTTGTCATGCGATGCATTCAAATGTCCAAATAGAGTCTGTAGCTTGTATAATACAAACTACATATATTTGTGAAGTGAAATGCTTATTTTATTTTATTTTTCTTCTTTTCTGGCATTATGATGACTGTGATTGGATGCTGGTGCCTTTCAGGTTGAAGCCCTTACTTCTGATGCTACTGTACTGTAATCAGGGACTGTCAATGCAGATCCCATGCTATCGCAATACACATACCTGTGTAATAATTGTTGCTCAAATGTTTTAACATTAAAATTATCCTTTTGGGTTTTTTTTTTTCTTTTTAAGCATTCGCCTCTTTCTTCTTTTTCGCATCTCACACCCATAGTCACACTATGCAGCCATTATTATATATTACCATAATAAATTATGAATAATGTTATTATGGATAACCAAGCACATCAGACGCTGTTTCATTTGCATTTTGTTTATTTGTCGTTTTCATACACTGCACATAACATTGTTAAATACTGTAATGGAAGTGTTTACGTTACAAGAAAATCTTTTTTTTCTTTTTAAAAAAAGAAAAGAAAAACACTTATCACTTGTGTCTAAATGTAAAAAGAAAAAAAAAAGCATAACTTCTTAGCAAATGCTCTTCAAATAAACTAATCAAGATGGAACACAGACATCTTTTAAGTTTTTTCTATACTTAAGGCATATAATTGCAAATCAACAGCTAATTTAGAGGAGAGAGGGTCGTAAATGAAGGGCATTAGTGCTCCAAGTCAACGATCCATGATGTTGCAATAAACGATTTTCATTCTGTTTGAAACAGAAATCGATGCTGTCTCACTTATTATTTTGGCATTGTAGGTCTTTATGCATGCATGTGTGTGTGTGTGTGTGTGTTGGGTCATCTTTCTAAGATGTATACCACGAAACAAATTCAACAAAGCCAGGTTATCTTTGTGTTAGTTGGCTTGACAAAACCTAAAATGCCACAACAGTGGCTGTCAGCTGCCTTTGTTAAGTCTGGCTTTCGTTTTTTGGCGATCAGTAGTATTTACCATGGTGATTTAGTCAGGTTAAAACAGAGCAACCTTTCTAACACTGAAATCTCTGACTTTAAGCTTAAGATAGCTCATTAATCTCACTTCGAAGTACACCTCCTCTGGTGTGTGACCCTGTGTTCACCTAATGATCTGTGGCACTGACACAGAAATGGGAAGGAGGGTGTCCGGTGATCATCAGGTTGCTTTGGCCTTGATAACGTGGGGATCAGAGCAAGAAACAATATGCAATCATCCCTTTCTACACAGTTCATTTTCACTGCTCTGCAGGAAACAGTACAATGATAAGGGCTCCCCAAAAAAGTAAAAAGCAAAATGTGCAAATTGAAAACAATGCAACAACAGTAGCGTGTGATTGCACAAATTAACTGTGGTGCAAAAAAGCTACTTGCTCATTATTTACCATTGGATTATTCAGTCAGATGCTCTTCATGCAGTTTGTTCCTCAACTATTCGATTTCATACATTCCCTCCTAAACTCTGTGATGCCACATCTCTCTTTGCCATTTAGGCAAAGAGAGCAGAAGTATTGAAGGTGGTGTTAATGAGTGCAATGACCTGGTCTGTGCTACATATTAACCCCTTAAGGTACAACAACAATACAGTTTCCTCTGTTTGGAGAATCAGACTTCTACGACACAATCAAATATCTGAGCATCAGCACATTCAATTTTAATTATCCCTCAGGTTAAAAAAGTAAGCGTTTAAATAAAAAAAAACTAACAAACAAACTAGAAAATAAAATATATATATATGCAACTCAGAATTCAGGTAAACAGAACAGCTGAGTCAGTTATGATAATGTTTCTTATTCTTCTGGGAAACTGAAATCACTTTAGAGCATCAAACAAACTTTTCTTTTTTGTCAGCTTTTATCAGTGTGTTATGTTAAATCATGTTGACCAGGAGAAGAGCTCTCAAACACAAGTGCAAGTCCTACCATAGGAGGAAACCACCACTTTACTAATCTTTTTATTACATATTGATTAATTTCAAATATGTTCATTCTCCTAGATTTTAAACCAAGGTTTCTATAAGGTAATTTGATTATTTGTTGTTGTCAATATCATCATAGCACTTACGATATTCTAACAAGGTCTCACTGTCGCCACTGTCATGGCGAAGTAAAGTCACAGCAGATAAAGACGGGAGGGCAGGGGAGCTCATGTTGTGTGGAAAAGAGCGGGGGGGTGGGGGTGGGGGGGGCAGAAGGCTGGAAAGGCAGAGTTACTGTATTTGACAGGTGGTAGAGGAGGTTGCCTGGCAGCACATGCAGGTAGGGTTGACTGATTTGGGTGGGATCAAATCCAGGTCCTCGTCGTCGGGGATTTCGTCAAGGCGGTAGCCATCTTTCAGCAGCTGAATGTTCAAATCTTGATTGATTTGCTGAAAAATGAGAGGACACAGAGAGAGGTCAGTGAGTTACAGCATCATTTACTAACCCTTGGGTTGCAGATCGCCGGGCTGCAGAGCTTTTTGCAAAAGCTGGAATGTGCAAAAAGTAATGAAGACCAAACATGTAACTTTATGTGCTGATTCCCTTCCTGTCACACAACGAATTACTAAAATCATGTGACTCTAGTGAAAAAATAGTGGTGGACAGGAGTTTACATCCACCCATCATGGGCGTGAAGGTCATGGTAAGAAAGAGTGACCTTTATCCTTTAGATCCAGATGTACAGCTGACTCCTGTCCTGTCGAGGTGGCTCTTCTATGTGGCTGTTTGGTTTGTCTAATGTAGAAGACTGAGAACTCCTCATTACACTGCATAGTATACACTACGTTGTTTAGTTTGTGTTTGGGAGAGTTGTCCTTGGGACAAACCATTATGATGATGATGATCCTAATTCGAGGAGGCCAATGTTCACATTTTGGACAGAGAAGACAGCTGGTTTGAAAGAGGATAAAAGATGGCCTCATCTATGTGCACTGTGAACGATCATCTTTGAACAGAGGGGGTGCCTTATGACACCAGCTGTCTGCCACCTACAATCCAGTTTTGAGATCTGTTCCCAGATGCCTTAACGCCCACTCACATCTTGCATCAGGTGATCTCAATGGTTCAAATGATAGGGTGAAGCAAGATCTCACAATCGTTGCACCCAAAACCTCTCCTGATAATGACCCACACCCTTTTCACATCTTGGCTCATGTGATGAGGCACATGATCAATAGTGGGCCAATGACCCTCTTAAGGGACAACTCCCACTCCCACTTCCACAAGCTCCTTAGAGTTCTTTTGGAGTCATTTACATTTCTGGTTTGCTGGCACAGATCCGGCTTTTAAGCATAGTCAAAAGATTTTCGAACAGACTGGGGTTGGGGCTTTGGGAATACCATTGCAGAAACTTAATGTTAACCTGCTTTTTCCACTCTAAATTCAGTTTTGATGCGTTTGGGATCATTGTCTTTTTGGAAAACCCAGTGTGTGTTTAATTTTCAACTGCATAGCTTTTGATTTGCAGTGAAGTTTAAGAAAATGGAAGTTGTTTTCCATTATTTCACTTCGTGCAATATACCAGTTTCTCTGACAGCAAAACAGCCCCGGAGCATGATGCTACCACCACCATGCTTGACAGCTGGTACAGTGTTCTTAGGTTTGAAAGCCTGAATCTACAATCTACAGTTCTTCTTAGATTTTCGCTGAGTTCTTTGGAAATCTGAGTATTGATCAGTCCAGTGACTGCTGTTAAACAAAACCTGTTTAGGATGGCAAACAGAAACTACCATTTGTAGTCAATATATGCTGTATTCCACCCTGGAAAAGTTTATAGAAATATATGGGCTCAAATTGTGGTCATAAATATTTTGTACTTGTAAATCAGTTTTGTATGTGTAAAAAGAATTTGTGTGTGCATAAAAAAGATTTGCATGTGGACATAGACAAAAAACAACTGTGAAACTCTGCACTCAGGTTTCAACTTACAAGTACGGATTTTGACCCTATTTTTCTTCCTTTCAGCTGATTGGTCAATGTCAGGTCAATCACAAATTTAACTATCGAATCAGAGAACAGATGGGTTTGGCTGTCGGAGGGGCACTTTTTTGAACTGCAGGTCCTTGAAGGGTAATACAGTTTGAATCTTTTTTACGCACACACAAATCCTAATTTACCAGTACAAAATATTTATGACCACAATTTGAGCCCATAAAAATACCATGACATGATGAGTAGATGCAAACATCTAGTAGTAGGCTCATCTAATCTGTGTTTTTATTTATTTATTTTGTTGAAGTAGCTGTTTAATGTTTGACAGTCTCAGACAGCTTATTGAGATAGTGTACTTCTTCGCTTTACTGCAGAAAATTAGGTGAGAGGATTAGTGCCACTCTCGTATGTATAAGAAAAACTTAACTCAAGTTAGCAGGCAGGTATTTTAATTTATCATAAAGGAGAGATATTTGTGAGAGCAGCTACAGGCTTAGCAGAAAGGTAACAAAATCTACACCTCAAAAGTTTAATAATCGGCATGTTTTATCTAGTTTGTATGATGTACTGAATGACCCAACCTTTAAAACCATTCTTATATGTGCTCAGGTTATCTAATTCCTCTGAGTGTCCACTGATTACCAGCAAAAGGTCCATTATTTCCTAAAATGTTTAAACATTTTAGGAGTTTCTTTGCAAAAAGCAGGAAAAGCGTGTGTTTGTGTTTTAATTGTTTTAATTTGGTCCTTAAAACACTCCTCAGGACATCATTTGTGCAAACTGCATGGTTGGGAACATACGAACATACGGAGGAAAGTAAAATTCCAAAGCACACAGGAGGACAGGTAGGGAAAAGAAAAGAGAAAAATAGATATGTTTATATAAATCACTGGTAAATCAAAATCTGATTGTACTAATGCAATAAAACATTAACATTAACAACAAACATTAGGACTGTCTATGCTCGTGATTTAGACTGGCTAAAAGTTCGAGTGGTAACCATGGCAAAGTGAGATTGGGCACTTTCACAGATGGCTGGAAGCATCATCACTTGGAGCGTGATAACTACTGTTCCGGCTGTGATTTTTTTAAATAACCAAAATAATTCCTTTGTTTGCACAAAAAGTGTGCAGTCATTTTATCTATATGCTGTTCTGCACTCTATCAACAATAAGCACAACAAACAACCTCTGTTCGGCCTGCAGTGGAAACAGTAACTGTATATGTACTTGTTACACCCAGGTTAGCTGGAACTAAGAGAGCAAATAACTGCTTTAAAGTATGTAACGTGCATTAGCTATTCATTTCTGACAGCATGTTGGAATTAGGATCTGACACTGTAAAACTCACCCTACAAAACCCACAAGCTTAGACTCGTCACAGACAGGTTATAAATATGAGGATGCGTCTGCGATTTGCACTTATAGTGGCAGCAGCGTTACAAACAAGATTTGCAGGAGCAGACATGCAGATATCACATTTCATTTGTATCCAGCTTTGTGTCTAATACACATTTGTCTGCAGATATATCTGCAGTGTAATCATGCGCTTGCAGGGAGTGTACATGCCCACAGAATTGCCATGGATAGTTTTAACACTGGCTTGTAAAACCCTAACACTTAGCCTCTTAATAATTATGGAAGATGGGGGGAAATATGAGAGTAAATACAAGGGGGTGGGATCCACTGATATTTGCTGAAGCACAAGCTCTTACCTCGGCTGAAGAGTATCCCGACGAGGAGTATCTAGACATGTCAAAGTCATCGTCACTGAAACAGAAAAACACAGGATACTATATTAATATCATTAATGTTTGCTTATGTGCTTCTCAGAAAGAAAGATGTTTGTGTGTCCACCTGTCTGTATCTAGGGCCACCAAAGGCTTCTCATCCGGGCTCTGGTCTAAAGACGAATAGCCTTTATTGGGAACTACCAACCTGCATTGAGGGGAAAAGAGAGAGAGTTGAGATCAGGCGCAGAGGAGGAAAAAACAGTTTCACAAGCTGTAAGAAGTGAGCAAAAACAGGACTGGCAGAGATGTTGAAATAAATGAAAAGTAGGCCTGGAGGCAGCGTCACAGCTGAATCACTGGAACAACAGAAGCGTGAAAGCAGTATAATGTCTAACTTCAGACATCTTACAAACCCTACATCAGTACGACTCTTTTTTTGTACAGCCTTAAAACACATTTTTGTTTCCACACATGGCACATTTAGAAAGAACAAAATAAGCTTAATTTCTACATTTGAAATACTGTCACACCTAAGCATCTTTATTTGTATTTTTCTGTGGCTTCACTTCAGGCTGGATCATTACAATTGTTACAGTACTCCTATACTTAAAGCTACTACAGTTACACAATTACACCACATGAATCTCTTTCAACACGTAAATTGCACTGTATGAGGTTTGCTGTGTGAAACTTCTAATTACTGAGATTTTGTTTATCAATAACAACCAGCCAACAGAAGTCTTTCTCATAATTTCTCAACTGACCCCACGATGAGACTGCTTGCATCTTACCGTGTTCTGGCCATGACATTGTTCTTCTTGGGCTGCTGGTTGACTGGACTACCTACAGCGTTGCCGTTCTTCAGCGAGCCCTTCCTAGCCAGCTCTCTCTGTTTCTCTGTGTAAGGAACACAGAAGCAGGCAAAGGCATAAAGGTTGAGCTTTGAACAATAAATGATCTGTATAAGAGTGACGGAATAAGTTTAACTAGTAAACTACAGTAAGGTAAAGTAATACTTGAGTTAAATGTTGCAAATATGCACAAATATGCACGCATGTTCATGTTTACTTTATTTAGGCACACTTATGAGAATCAGGTGTGATGACCTGATTTAGTTGAATTCTATATTAAGTCAATCTTTACTTTAAGAAGACTGAGATGGCATTTCTTACTTAAGAAGACAACGTTTTGGTAAGCTGTGCAGCAGAGTAACAGACGTGACTTCAGGGCAGATCAGTTTCTGCTCACTGGAGAGATTTGCTTCAATGATCAGCTGACCAAAGAGTGCTGATTGTTGCTGTGTGAGCTTAGAGAACTGTTAAATTTGTTTAACATATTACAATTCAAAGGCCTAGAAGTAAAACGTATTCAGAAACTTTGCATGTGACATCAAAAACTAGAACCTTCCCCTTTCGGCATCAGCTACTGCTGAACTAAAATCTAAAAACATTTGAATGTCAATTTTCTTAACCACTTATAGGCTGGGGTTGTAGGCGAGGCTGATGCCTATCTCAGCTGACAACGAGAACAAGAGTACACCCCGGAGAGTTGCAAGCTCCTCACAGGGCTAATACAAAGAGACAAACAACTCTGCACACTAACAACTTCACCTACTGCCAATTTAGCTTCACCATTTGATCCATGCAGTCACTGGGAGAACCTGCAAACTCCACACAGAGAGGCCTGGCTCACCAGCATTTTTCAAACCTGACCCTTCTTGCTGTGAGGAATCTGCACCAAATACGTTTTGACATGACATATAGATGTAGATTGTATTTTTGTTTTGCTTGTTTCTTTATCTCAAGGTCACAAAAGCAAAGTGATGAATTTAACAAACATGCACACCTAATGAAATCAACATAGCTGCCAAGGTAGTTTTTATAACAATGTTTAATTGGACGCAGGACCAAGAAACGGCGAGAGAGAGAAGACAGTGGTAACGTATACATAACTGTAGCTGTACAGCCTAAAAAAAGAGCGTTGACTAACAGAGTAGCTCACTAATTCTTAGATATTATTGACTCTGAGTAAACATACAGTAGCAAACAGTAAAAATAAAAAACATTAAAAACTATGTGCTCCTGCTCGCCACTGGACTCTGTCCAAGGTGCTGAAATGAATCTTTAAGAACTGTGGCTTTCTATAAAGACGGCATGAGAGGGGCCAGAGAGGCTGTTATTCCCTGCCTTGAAGACAATCACATTGGGTTTTGGGAACATGCAATTGGCCTTTTGTTAAAAATAATAGACTAAAAGATTAGTGGACAGATTCTAAACATAATCAGCAGATTCGTGAATAAAGACAATAATCTGTAGCTGCGGCCCTATTACAGTAGTAACCGCATTAGTTTTTACTTAGCAAGGCATCAAGAATAATCATAGAGGCCAATGTGCCATTAATTAAAATGCCTCAGCACAGCTATACAGTATCTATGCTGGTTCCTTTACGATCTGTGTCTACAGACTACGCACCATTTTGTGTTTGACAGTCAATCAAACAACACTCCAACAACCACAGATGGACAGAAAACTGTATCTCTCACCTATTTTCATCTGCAAAGGTGAAGGCTTGTAGTTTATAGTGACAGGCTCCCCCTCTCTGGTGTCTGAGTCAGCCTCTGAAGCTGTGGACGAGGCAGGGTCCTGGACACAAGGAAGTGCAGAGATGTGTTTTACTGAGGCAGCGATGAATAATGAATGTCGTTTTGTAATGCAGAGTAATACCCACCATAGCTAAGCAACGGGAATAAATGGTAATAAACACAGATCTGTGATTTGTGCCAGCAGTCTTAAAATAAATGTGCATCTTACAACTAGAGAGCAAAGGCAAGAGGGATGAAAGGCTTTATAAACAACAACAAATGAGGAACGGTGGGGACTTCTGGTGTGGGGGCACCTGGAGACAGCAGGTCAGGTTGCTTTAGTCTAGTCTGGTTCCCCAGCGGCCCCGGCGGCGGGCAGCAGAGGCCGCCCTGCAGGCTGCAGTAACCCCGGGCCCCGCTACAGGCCACGGAGCGCTCCGTTAAACCGTTTACACTGAGATTTGTATGTAAAGGCGAACCTTTAATGGCACATACAAACATATACAAGCGATAAGGAGCCCCCTGCTAATCCCGTCAAAGTGACGCAAGTGGCGTCGATACCAGAGTAACTTGCTGCATGGATGCTGAGGATGCAGCAGCAGCAGTGCTGGGATGGGATGCTTGTTTTCGCCAGACATGACGGATGCTGCGCAGCAGACCGGACGCTGTTTGCGTTATGCCGAGCGACAAAAACAAACAAACAAACAAACAAACAAAACACAACAAAGCTTGTTTGTGAGCAAAATCCACGTCCCCTCGTGTATTCCGCCGTCGTTTATTCGATTTCACTCCGTGGAAGCAGCCGGGAAACTTGATGGAGAACGTTCTAATGGCAGCCCGCATCGAGCAGCATTACACATGGCAGGTGATGCGATTGTCGGGGTCTCAGTCTATGAATGGCAAGGCCTCAAACACTACACAAGTATGCGCGGTTGTAATGCCATTTTTAATTAAACAAGGCAAACAGATCAAGCGCCGCCGGTCATTTCCAGACTGTTCTAGACTTACCAGCGGCTGCATCTCAGCCTGCATCTCCGCCTCCTGTACAGCACTCGGCACTTGAAATCTGTCTATTTCTTCCATCATTTTGGCAACGCGCCTCTTCCCTCCCTTCTCCTCCAAAGTGAACGATGGTAGCGGATCCTTTCGACGAGTTATCGCCGAGATCGTAAGTGATCTCCGATTTCTAATAATATTTGTAGTTTTCCGGTGGAGAACTACATCCCAGCAGGCAGTATGTCGGCGATGGTGTGACCAGTTGGATGACGGTGACTCCACCACCCACTTCCGGGTCTGGCATCCCAAAATAGGGTACGGGGACCCAAGAGGGCCTTCCAAAGAGTATGGTCCCCAACAAAGTGTGCAGTTGGAGGATTATGTGAATGACTCGTTACACAGTATATGAGTATTTCCCCTTTTCTTGTTATTCACTCGATATTTGCCATGTATAGACCTGCTCAGGCACAATCTCTAAAGAATTATTTAAGTTTAAATATTAGTACATTTGCTCTTTAATAACTTTAATAACTAATAAATTACTTTAATAATTCTTCTGAATCACTATTTCAGTATTAAAATATTCCAATTTTTCATTGAGTAAATTATTGGAGAACCTACATAAATGAACTAAAATGTATATTAAGAAATAATAAGCTGTCATTCCTGTTGGACAACATTTCCCACCCCATGCAGGAGACTCACAGCACAGAGCAGCTTCTTCAGTGGCAGGTTGCAGCACCCACGATGTGGGACAGAGAGATTTCACAGGGCTTTCCTTCCAGCTGCTGTCAGACTCTGCAGATGATCACACAGGTGCAGACAGACACACACGCACATCCCATACAGAATTGTAACTGTCTCCCTGATGTGCAGTATTACCAAGTGCAATTTTTTCCTACTATAACAGAGCATTTTATTCTATTTTGTACAGTATTTTATTCTATTGTATATAGTATTTATTAGTATTTAAATAGTATTAGTATTTACTCGTGTTTTATAGTATGTTATTCTGTTTTATCGTACCCTATTCTATTGTGTTTTTCTTAACTTTTACTGCTTTTAAACTTGTACTTTGTGCTGTGACCAAAACCAAAAAATTTCCTACGTGTGAGACTAATAAAGTCTTATCTTATCTTATTTTATCTTATAAAATTATAAAATAATGGAAGCACCAAGTGTCAGCTTGATGGTTTTGTCAATATAGAGAAAAATCAGTGGGAGGTTGTGTCCTATAAAAAACACTGTGTCCCAAATGCAGTGATTCAAAACTAGTAGCTCGCTGCTAAGTGTGATTTTTCATATACTAAAAAGCAAACATGTGGCAGAGCACTGCTTCATTTAAATGGAAGTGGAGTTGGATGGCACTATGAACGGTAAAGAGGTTATCATGCAAGAGGAAAACAAAATCAGAAAGTTATAATAGCTGCCTTGTTTTCCTAAATAAGGAGGCTTGTGTTCATTAACAGAAAAGCAATGATCAGGAGACAACTAGACACTGGTCTTTTGGAGTGTTTTGGATATGTTTCCCTTTCAAAGGTAAAGAAATTACTGGAGCTCTAAAAAACAAACAAGCAAACAAACAAACAAAAACTATGAACATATGGGGAAAAGTTCTTTGTCTTCGTAAAATACAAAAACAACTTTGATATAATGATGGAAAGAACTGTTCAGAGTGAACTCATGTCTTGCATGTCATTATTATTTACCCACTTGCTGAGCATGACATGTGCAGATATGAAAGGGAATTCTGTGTACTAAAAATTAGACAAAAGCATCACATTTCACTGGATGATGGATCAGTAATAAACATATCGATACAAGAAACAGTCAAAGCTACCAAAGAGCTTTTGATGTTTAAAAAGGTAAAATATGTTTTAAATGACTGCAGCAAACATCTGATTTCATTCTCACTGAGTTGCATTTCACTTACTGGGCACCAGTCTATAGCCAGTGGGACCACAAAATAAGTAAAAAGAAGCATGTCTGTACAAAGCAGATGGTTATCTCCAGTTACATCTGTAAGTGTTTAGACAAAGATTTTTTTCTTTGTGTAATTTTGTCTCTCTACAACACCACAGTGGATTTTAAATCAAATAATCAATGCATGATTAAAGTGCAGATTTTCTCATTTTTAAAAGGTATTCCATTGAGTGTTTAGGAATTACAGCAGATTAATACATAGTAAACATGATTGTTTGTGAGTCTCACTGCCTGCAGTTATGTCTACAGTAACGGAAAAGAATGTGCTATTGAAATAAGATCAGGTCATTGGGCTGGCTATTGTATCATATTTCTTTGCCTTGAGTAACTCTTGTGTTTGCAGTATGCTTTAGCTCATTATCTATTAACCCAACCCTGGTTTCTAAATCCTTTTTCTACTCATGTGAATGTCTCTTGATTGTAGATCTCACCTCCTTAGGAGTGTTTCTGACTTGGTTAGATGTTGCAAAGGGGTTTTTCTTAACCAAGCAAAGATTTCGCAAGGTCTGTGGTCTTTCAGACCTTTTGGTGTTGCTGAGTATTCCTTCTTTTGAGGACTGTAGCAGATTGTTTTTGCTGTCTCTCTTATAGATTTATTTGGTTTAGTCAGTCATGATGGCCTCTTTCACCTGCACTGACATCTTTTTGGAGTTGTTAAGAGTTCAAGTGAAAAGTTCAATACTTGGAATCTACTCTGGATTTTTTATCTACTTACCTGGCCATAAACGTCTTGTCTGTAAATTGTTCCAAGTGCTTCTGAGCCTTTAATGCATAAAAAGGGCTTTTGTTCCTAAACACTTAATGCAATAATTTTGTTGAATCCCTGTACTTAAAGCTAAAAGTCTTCACTTCAAATATATATTGATTTAAAATCCTTGTGGCCATGTATGGAGGCAAAATTACAAAAACTGTACATTGTACATATAATTATGCAAATATCCAAGAAAACCTGACAGTTATATAATTTCACAAAACAAAAAGCAGTGAAATTTAACGAATCACAATTAATCCAGTACAATCTAAGGTATTCTGCTACTTCACTTAAGTACTTTTACTCCAGGCTTCTTGAAATACAAATATAATGAAATTTTAAAGTAGTCTGTAGAGGTAATAGACTTAATAAGTTATTACCTTAACAAATGATCTTGTTAGGGGCTGATACTTTTGATGCTTTAAATACGTTAATTAAAAAACACATATTAAACAGAATCCAAATGCAGAGCCTTTAGTGGGAAGTAATTTTTACATAGCTGCATATTTAATTTGTGGATTAAGGTCTCGTCTATGTGGAACTAACTACAGCTTGAAAATTTAAAACTGTTATTTTGGGTCTTTAAACTGCCAAACTTCTGTCCTTTACCTGTAAAAATCCCTGGCAACAATTCCTTTGCATAGTGTAAGTTGTTAAATTCATTACAAAAATAAATAAGCATTGTATTTTTAATTAGCATTCTTCCTCTGTGCCTGGATGAGAACAAATAGAAAGAGCATCACGAAACTTTAAAAAGCCTTCGCTGAATGAAACAATCAAATCGCCTTCGTGGAGCCCATAAATTATACATTCTTAGGAAAATAATCTCTGGATAATGATGGCTTGCCAGCAGACCATGCCACTCGTTCTCAGTAAAAGTCACTGACACGTCTGATTGCATATTGTCCTTACCTGGAAATACCAGCAGAGAGCAGCAATAGTATGCTCTGCTGCACAGTAATAGAGAAGGATCGTTGCAGCAATCATCCACTGTACAGTCAAAAGGGGAAGGAAGCCCACATTAAAGGTTAAACCAGCAGGTGGCAGTCTATATCTACAGAAGACAGGGCCACAGGCTACATGGAGGATGAATGACAATGAGATGTGTGCAGGGTCAAGTGGGTTGTAGCATTTTATTCTGATAAATCCAAGCGTTTTGAGGTCCTTCCCAGCTAATCTGCTTATCTGTGTGGCTTTCTTAGTTTGAACAGTATAAGGTGCTATTAATTCCTGAGGCACAAAATGAAAAAGGTATAATTGAAAATTAATGAAAGGATAAAAAAATGTATATATATGATTCTTATTTTTCTTCTTGCTCTTCTGTTCCTCTTGAGCTCACACACACTCACCTCTGTTCCATTGTGTTTGCTGTTTCTTGCATACTGATGCTATGCCCATCAACACCATTATATGAGGTTGTTTCACGCTATAATTAGACCTCTTTTGACAGAGTAAACATTCCTATTGACTAAATTGAACTAAATTGCTACCATTTCAATGTCAGAGCCGCACAGTTGTCAAAGTCTATTTAATGGTTGTATGTCTCTGTGCATTTAATGGTGTTGAGTGACTTTATCAGGGTCCTGGCATGAAGTTCTGATTAGGTGTGATTCGGAGTTTGTCATGAATTATTCATGCACAAGAACAGTAATACAACACACATGCATACACATCCACACTCGCACTGCTCACTTTACGGCATGGATTCATACTTTCAGCCACCTGAAAGGCTTTATTTGAAGCCGCTAAATTAAATGATAGATTACATAAGATTCTGAGATCTGAAAGAAACTCCACAAAATTTTTGGCCATGCAGCATCCAAATTATAGATTAACATTTGATCCTTTGGCGATTGCTCTGCAGCACACCGAGAGACACGCATTTAGACGTAGCCACTAGCAATGACTCAGTGTGGCCTGATGTGGGTTATGCAACCCCTCCAGCAGTGCAGATGGAGTTGCAGATTACTGGTCCCTCATATATTTATTAGTAATCTCTCTGTCTCTGATATTTGCAGCTATCATTATATAACACCATGTTGAGTTCAGTGACCCTCTTCCTTCTCAGCTACAACTGGAAGATGGAGGGAATTTGCTGCTGTGTGATGCAGCATGGTGAGAGTGATGCAGAGTTCAGTGGCTATCTTCAATCTCAACTCGATGAACTCACAGTAAGCACCAAATCTGAGATTAATGAATCAGTGTAAGTATGACAGTCAGGAGATGGATGACTGGATGGACGATTAGTGAATGCCTTTGCTTATTGATAATAAGCATTGTCAGTTATAGTAGTGAATGCCTTCAATGGTCTTGAAGAGAAAATCACATTTAAAAACATCAGTGCAGTGGTTCAGACACTGTGAGTCAGACTGTGCTGACCTTCATCATCCAAGCAGCTCACTGTGGGGTAGATCGCTGGATCTTTTCTGGCCAGTTTGCCGAACTTTGGCATTTGTCTCGTTAGATGGGAAACAAATAAGGGAAAGCCTGCCAAAGAGACAGCGATAGAGAGGGAAACTGGCAGGCAGATAAATAGGAGTGAAGCAGATAAACACTGCACAGCTGACGAGCGGCTTCAAGTCATCAGCCCATCTGCCTCACATGTGCTATAAACCAATGTATTTACACATGTGCACACATGTAATCGCAGCTTTTGTCTCTCAAGCACGCACACGCTAATCTGACATTTAGTTAATATATAGAGAGATTTTTAATCTCTTCTCAGAAGATCTGACAAATGCATGACTCTTTTTAATCTTGTTAGTTCTTCGACTTTAAAGAGCCACAAAAACAAAAAAATCAGCAAAAATCAGTGTAAAAGCACCATGACTATAATTATTCCAGTAGAAATTCAGCATCCAGTTTTACATATGTAACAAAAAAGTACTCAGTATGGCATATAGGAAGAATGAACTACATTACTGATACAAAGGATCCTCTAACATCTTTAGTGTGTCTGTTTAATGCTGAAAATGGAAAAGGTGGACTGGCTCATGATTATTTTATATATAGTTGGCTTAATCGACAACAATTTAGCCTATTAAATTTCCTTATGCCCGTTTGTTGTTTCTTCAGTTTACGGTGGAGCAGAAGATTCTAAATATTGCACATAGCATGAGTACAGTATTTTGGTAAGGCAACGTAGTTTTTTTTCTGCTCGTGCCCTTTAGTGTGCTGAAGCCATACGGAGAAAAATAATGACCAAAATATAAGAAACACCATATAATGATGTTAACTGTCAAAGAAAAATGTATCCATAGTAAGCACTCGCAAGTTCCCCAACCCCACGGCCGTTATAATGATGCTGGATTGTGGTTACAAGATAAGAATTACACACTTGTAGTTCACTAACAACAGGATGTGGGTCACTGCTGAGGTCAGTGTGTTCCACATTGATTACTTCAGTGCAGGAGGTTGAAGTCAATTGTTATTTTAATTCAAGCACTAATGTTTAAATAATTTGGAGGGAAAATGATGGTGATACACACTGAAAGGGCAGAGCAACACTGATTGCAGACCACATTAGTTAGAAACAAGAGTAAATGAGTTTATTGTTGATACAAAATAGACTGTCAAGATTGCATGGCATGGAGGACAATAGCATTAATCTGTAAGGCAGCAACAAATGATTAATTTCAAGATCAGCTATTCTTTTGAATGTTGTTTGAGTGATCATTTAGTTCATTACAAAAAAAGAAAAAGAAAAAGAAAAAAAGAAGCATATTCAGTACCAAAGATAACTTAATCTCATCATGTGGCAAACATAAAACAAAGCTGCTTAGTTCACAATGATGCTGAATGATACTGCGATTGCTTTTTTGTCCATGTCTCATTTTCCTTAAGTACCTATCCAGCAGGGATTGCTGGAGCCTACCTCAGCTGTCATAGGGAATCTGGGTACACCCTGAACAGGTCACCAGTTTCACTTTCACACCTTTGGAAAATTTAGAATGAACCAAATGTTGGTGTATTTGGAAGCCAAGCAAAGCTGTGACACTCAGTTCAAGGGCAATCACATGAAATATAAAAATCTTCACATATAAGAAGCCGCATTATAATTTGAATTTATATGATTCAGAAATATTCCAGAATTTAGCCACTAATAATCAATCCAGCAAGTGTAACAGCATCAGCATTATCATTTGTACAAGTATCCTCTTTAAAGTAAGTAGAACACAAAAGACAAAATCATATATGTATTAAGTTAACCTGAGATCCTAAACTACAAAATGAAAGCATTAAAACACAGAGCCCTCTCAATAGTTGAAACAAAATCTATTGTGTGCATACATATATGCATATACGTTTTGTCATTTTACCAGTCAGTCTGTTGGCTCTTATCTCTCTTCCATCCGCAACATAATCTTTATATCACACAGTTAACAGCTGGAGAACATCCACTACAATAAACACACTGCTCACTCCTGTTCTGTAAGTCGTGTCATTTCCGATGATGGCTGCTTATAAACATTTTGGAGAAACCCACAGAATGAAAGCGAGGCACACCAGGACACGAGTAACGCATTTTACTGTTACATTTAATCCCGTGGGAGTTGGATCAGTGGAAGCAGAGACTTGTGTGTCAAACAGGGAGACTATCAAACAGGGCCCTCGAGCTTTCTTTTCTGTCAACAACACATCAAAGGATCCCCTTTCCTATCCTTCCCTTGCACTTCATCAATCCCCACCAAATATAAACCAAACTTTATCTCTGTCTGTCTTGACTGACACACATCCTCCAGCTACACCTTTCTTCTTTCTGCCTCGTTTGGGTTTTTAGTGTCTACCTGTCGTGTTTCTGCCGCTCTGTTGCTGGCATCATTAGTGTGCAGCTATGGGGAAAAAAATATCCCAGCTGCTGTTGCTTTTTCTCTTTACTACTAAAAATGTGATTTTATGTCTTCGTGCCTCTCGACCAACGTTGTCACCTCAGTTCCTCTCTCCCAGTTAACTTTGCTGTTCGTCCTCCACATCCGCTCTGTGGCTTCAGATGGAGGGTTGAAAAGGAACAGAGCAGAGGAGGAGATCATGGTGAATCTGTGCCGAGCAAAACCAAACTGACTGACAGATGGACAGTCCCCGCGATGCACAGCAGAGATAAGAGGATTGGGCCCGCTTGTTGTTGTTGGTCTTGCCACAACTCTTAATGCGGTTAGCTTACTCTGAGCTTCACTCACTGGCACAGTCAAGATGCAGAGATGTAAACAGTGATTTATGTAACACAAAAGGAGATACAGACGGAATGTAACGGCATGCATATATGATGTCCAGCTCCATTAGAGTTCATACCTATGGGTCTCGATTAGGCTGCAGTCAGCATATACTTCTGTTCATCCTTCTTCTGCTCCAGCTTTGCTGCAAAAGCAGGCACTTTCTCTTGGTGTGAAGGTACTTTGCAGGCCTTGTAGAGGATGACAAACAGGATGACGATGAGAAAGCCTACCACAGAGTTGCAAACAATGGCCACGATGCTCCATATAGACAGGCCATTTCTCAGTTCATGCTCCATGGTAGGTGGGACAGTGGTCTCCAAGATCCTGGTGGTCAGCCTGAGGTCTGTTAGATACCCCAGCTCCACAGATTATCCCTGAAAAGAAAGGAAATGCATAACATGAACACGGTCAATCCATATTTCATGCACTTTTGCCAGTACACACTCAAGCTGCGACACACTTGGCTGCAGTTAACCTGCCTATCATATGAGCATGCTGCTTCCATGAACGAGGTCAGCTCAGTACAGATTATTTCCTCTGACAACTTAGACTGTAGGCCAAGGTGCTTCATTCCTGCAGGTGTTATATATGGAACAACCTACATATGTATCAAACAGGCTTTTTTTTATGTTGAAAGTGTTATTTCAGTGTTAAATAAGGGATCTTACAGAATATTTTCATAAAGATACACAATGGAGTATTATTATTTCTTAGTGCTACTAATGTGAAGGAAAAGTGTCAGACAGATGCAGAGAAAAAGCATTGTAGGACCACTGTTAAATTTGAATAATCAGTGTGTAACAGGAGGGCATTACGGGACAAGAAACTCTCTTTGTGTGTCACAACATCCTTTTTTTATCAGTTTCCTTTATACTGGCAGAGAGCAAAGAGGTTATTAAGCTGATAAAGAAGGTGCGGGTAAGCACTTTTTCTTGCTGAATTATTGTGGATGAGTTTTAGCATTGATGTGTTTTCAGGAGGAATATGTGGGAATATAGTTGCCAGTTTTGTGGCTGATATTAAATGGGTCACTGAGGTGTACTGGTGTGTGTGTGAGAGAGAGAGAGACTGACAGAGTGAAAGGGGGGGAAAGAGAAGCCAGTTCAAGCATGAGATGGAGGGTGTGAATATTTTCCCTCTCAGAGTTTAACAGATAAAAACTTGAGCTCATCTCCCCACTTCTATACCTCTCTCCCTTCCCTCTAATGCATTTCTAATGAGACCACATATTTCCTCTTCTCCCCAACTGAGGGCAATACCACAACAGTCCAAGCCTACTGTTGAGAACTCATTTCAAAGTTATCCTTCCCTTTATAGGCATTTTATGACCAAGCCAAATAAAGATGGATAGCTACAAGATACAGTAGATGACAGTGATATATTTGATCTTCTTTCCAACACACAAAGCTGGTTTCACTTTGCACCAGATGGGTCCCTCTCAGGATGCTGGTGGGGCTACTGTGGGGAAAATTATCCTCATAATGACTAACTGGGACAACTGTCAATAAAACTGCCTGCACAGTTTTTCAGGATATTTCCAAAACAACCCGAGGAAGTAGGGCTGTGCGATATGTCCCATATGTCTCATATCCCGATATAAGAATTCTATTGTCTGATAATGATATAAATCACAAAAATGTAACATTTTCTGTAAATTCTGTGAATCTCGGGCAGCTCGTCTTGCGGGAAGTGTTTCCAGCTGCGTGTCATGTAGCTGGAGTCGAGTGTTTTAACCGATGCATGAAACTACACATTTTTAGACATAAGTTGTAACAGCCGCCGTTTTCTTTGTGAGTATTTATTACACGGCGTGCTGCGGGGAAAAGCCTGTTCTAACGTTTGAGTCTAAGGTTTATTTTTTTAGCACCTGGCGGCTCTTTTTTTACTTCTCATCCGTAAACAATCTACTCTTTCACGTGATTCAGTTTATTTTGAAAAGTCTCAACAGGATCTTGAGCTTTATTGTGAAAGGTTTATGTGGAACATAAACAAGCGGACACGCGATGGTGTTACCTAGTTGTTGCTAAACACAACGCATAAAAACAGGCGCTTGTCTGTCTGTAGTGTGGTTATATTAAATATAAGAGAAAGAGAGAACTTTAAGAAATTAATATAGCCACTACAGTGACCATAAAAACGATGAAAAAAAATATTGCTGTAAACAGTTTATTTTGTGACACCATGAAACAAACGATAGCATAAAATGAAACAATAGACGTTTTTATATCGTCACCCGATATATATCGTTATATCGAACAGCCCTACGAGGAAGGGTTTCTTTTTTCCCACAACAGTCACACTAAGTGTGACTACTGGGTTTACATTTCCAATCAGAGCCAAAGCGAGGAATTTGTAGGTTATTAGATAGCAGTGGAATGTGATGGGGAAGAGTCTGCATGTGTCTACTAGAGAGGGGGGAAAATCAAATGAGTGTAAGCAATATATTAGATCAGAGCACTGCATGCTTATGTTAATTTCAGACAATCACTGGTGCATATAACAAGAGGAGTCATGTTGTTATTCATTATCACTAATATAACACATTTTCATAACTCATACTTCCCAGAGAAGGTAATTGTGGTCCACGTCTTACTAAATACAAGGGTAATTTGTTCTCATTAAAAAGATGAATACATTTTAATAGCAATGCTGGAAGAAAGCAAAGGCATTCAAAAATAAAAGAAATACATCTGAAAGTATTGACAGGCTGTGACCTTCGGGTCCTTAAATGACACTGCAATGCAAAGAGCCATCAGTAGGCTTTAGAAACACTTCTAAACAACACAAATTGTTGCTGCATCCTCACGTGAAAGTTGAAACTTTGACACATGAAAAGAAAAAACAATATAAACTAGGTTAAAATTTAGCTGACTTCTCTAGGTGCGAGCTCATTTTGGATTGACTGAGGCAAAGTGGAAAACTGTCCTCTGGTCGGCCAATCAAAACTTTAGAATTCTTGAAAAAAATACACGTTGAGCTCCAGGCTGAATCACTCAGCTTACTTTCATCATACAGCTCAAAAGCCAGAGATTGTGAGACGATGAGGCTGCATTAGTGCACATGGTTTGGGTAACTTGGCCATCTGTAAGCCCCATTCACTTTTAAATACACAGCTTTTGGAGCAGCACATTTTGCCATTCAAGCTTTCTTGGGAAAGCATTGCTTATTTCAGCGAGACAGTCCCAAACCACATTCTGCATGTTGTACAGCAGGGGATGAGCTCTACTGCCCAAGAGTCTTGGTGCTAAGCTAGTGTTACAGAGTATAGCATGGTGGAAAAGGATGGAGAGAATCCCCACTAAGCTTTTGGGTTGGCATTTCTTTAGATTTTGTTTTGTATTAATTGCATGCTTTGGTGTTTTTTGTGTTTGATGTGAGGTGTGGGCCACACCCATGTGGGAGTGGAGATTCTACTCTAGTCCAGCTGCCAGCTATTTGGAGTTGAATACAGGGAGCAGCTGATTGGGGAGGATTGGAGCCCTTCTCTATAAAGGGGAGAGGAAACAGGAAGTAGGGGTTGTTGTTGTTTTTTTTTTTGTAGGACACTGGTGAAGCAGGGAAGCTTCGAAGATCCAGGATGAAGTGTGCACATTTTAATGGAAAAGATTTTTAACCTGGCCTGGTTTTGCTTTTAAAATAAACTGAGGATGTTGGAGGGAGGACTCATTCTTATTGGGATGTGAGTGGATGTGCTGAAAGGCAGGAAAACAAACACTGGACTGGAGACTCTCTGTGCCCCTGACAAGGAAACTGGACCAGTTTTGGGGAAGTTCCAGCTCCCAGGATGTGATGTGGAGACCCAGCCTCGAACAAAGTCAGGCCTGAAAAGGTGGGTGGCAAGCCTTTTGGCTGCTTGTTCTTCCAAGTGACCACCTTTCCCCTGTTTGTAACCAGGCTAACAACCCTGACCGCGGTGGCTTTGGGCCTTGGATTCCTGGCCAGAATTGTGTCTTCAGCCAGTAGTTTTACCCGGAGAAAGAACAAATAAATCTTGTGTAACCCATTACAGTGTGCGTGTGGTGGTTCGTTACTGGTCAATATTAGAGCTACTACTTTCTTGTTCGGAGGCCATTTAGGGCCTTACGTAACATTAGCCTTCCTATTTTTCCCCACTAGTCAAAGACTGAAAAAGTCTGAGGTTTTATCAAGGTAATATAGGTCAAATGAGGCACCTAACTGTTAAGCATTTGGTATCCAATATCAATCAAGAATGGGAAAACATTTGTCTTTCAAAATTGATGTCTTAGGCTCTCTGGTTCTTACAGAAGAGGTGATGCAACACACTGATAAACATGGCAATAAAAACTTTGAAATTCTTTTTTTTTTTTTTTAAATGGACTCTGCGCTCCAGGCTGAAGAGGAAAAAGGACCATGGCCTACTCCGCCAGAGGCATATTTACCAATCCAGTGGGCCAGCTTGTTTAAAACACATATTGCATCATCAAATTCAAAACGACCACATGTTTTTCGGATAGCCTTAATATTTAGAATTTTTAAAATCTAATTTAATTTAATATATTTAAAAAAAAAAATTAAATATAGAACTCGAGAAAACATATATATTTTAGGTTTAACATAAACGCGCACAATCAATATAAAGATAACTATAGTATGCAATGTCTGAGCTCAGTGACTCAGAAAAGAGTTAAGATTTAAGTCTGAAACCAGAGTAATTCAACAGTTCAATAGAGCCTCCAGGTTGTGTGTTCTCTGTGAATGGTGTCACATACAGGCCTTTTGCGGCAAAATGCAAATAATCTGATGCAAATGTATGAAAATATGGCATGCTTACAACATCAAACAAGAGGACAGTGTAGGCACGAACAAAAACAAACAGACACCACATGGAAAACAGAAGATTACTTATGCATAATGCATCACCTGGCTGCAGACTAGCCGAATGAGCGACCCCCCACCCTCGTATCCTGTGACTGAAGTTCCTAAAAAAACCCCAACAACAACAAAAACAAACAAAAAAAACCACTTAATACAGCAGCCTACTTGACACTCCAATCGGAAGCCTCGAGTCCACGCATTTGTTGTCTTGGTGCGCACCCCAAGAGCAAAACGGATTATAAGGAATGACTTCCAAATCTTCAGCAAGTTCACCGCGACGTTTCTTTAAAAAAAAAAAAAGGGAACTTTTACCCCGAAGTAGGTCACCAAACTGCGAGCCCGTGGGGCGTAGTTCAGCAGCAACCAGTGGGCCTGGTCACTAGCGGAGTTTCAGACTTGTAATCAAGTCGGTTAGTGACTGACTGCTGACAGGCGCAGGGCGACAGAGCGGAGATGCTTCTGTCATTGTGGCTGCTCATCATCCCCGCCTGCCCCTCCCCTTTCCTCCCCTCCCTCAGCCTGTTACTACAGACTATTTATAAAAACGCTCCTGGAACATCCCATCAAGGGCTTTCCCCCCGTCACAACGGTGAAGATCCAGTGTGTGCACAGTGCAAGAGGTTCAGCCTAAACATTCAGTGACAAGACAGTGCAATGCAATAAAAGAGATCTCGTCTTGATTAAATGGACAGAACTTTGGTCTAGCTGCTGGAATTTTGCAAAGAAGTTAGGACAGTTTGAAAGAATCTTTTGACACAATCTGAGAGTGTTGTTAAAAATATGCTTTACTTATAGAAATACACAATAAAGCTGCAGCTATATTCTAATATTAATGTTTTTTACTGTATATGGTTAACTGGAGTCAGTCACAACTACCTACTAAAAAGCACGCAGCTGAGCAGAAGCCACACAGACCTTAAATTCGTTGACTCCATTTTCCTCATTGGTATTCAACACAACAGCAGGGTGTCCCTGGGGGATTCTGCTCTATTCTCTCGGTCTCCCTCTCATCCACGGTATGTGTGCAAACACTTGTCTGTCCTTCTTTTCTGGAATGAAGGACATCTTTGAAAAAGTGAGGGCATTTTGGCCCAACAGTGCCGAGTATGTTAGGGTTCGGGTGATCATTTGGTAATTGTGACGGTTAGGGATAAAGGGTAAGGAGCAACAGGGAATGTCACTGTGTGTCCTCACAAAGACTGAAAGCCGCGTGTGTGTGTGTGCGTGTGTGTGTGTGTGTGTGTGTGTGTGTGTGTGTGTGTGTGTGTGTGTGTGTGTGTGTGTGTGTGTGAAAGATGGGAGGGAGCTATCCTGACCCAGAGTTCAGACAGACACAAAGAAATCTTTTGTGGTCCCACGCTCACTCTCACTGCCGGTTGCACAGAGAAGTTTTTCAGGGGAACAAATCCAGACTGCAGTAGTTTAATCAGTGGCTCATACACTGCTGCACATTTAAGCTATATTTCAAGTACTGAACAGGGGATGGCAGTGTAATAACTGCTACAAGATCTAGTTGATAAATGGAATTAAATACAGCAGCAAATGTGCTAAAGATGTGATTCATCCTGGAGCATCACATGCTACCTGTCATGTTTGAAAGTTTTTATTAATAATAGTCAAGATTTATTGCTTTCATCTAGTTGCTATTACATTTTTAGTCCATTCATGTCATGTCATGTGTAACTATCTATAGCTGATTTGATGTTGTGATATTCCTCCGCTACATTATCTTGATTATTACAATAATGAATAACAATTATATTTGTAATCTGTGGGTTTTAGTTGTAAACTGTATTAAAAAATCGGTATACCCTTAGAGTTGCCTTATCAGGTATATTTTTAAGGATCACTAAATTAGTGTAGGCTCAGCCTACATGGGACCTCGGAGGAAATAATTAGAATGGATCACAGGCTGATGCTTCATGTGAAAGCCCCAAAAGATGTGTGATTCATTACATCAGAGATGAGATCAAATACAGCCTGAGAATCATGGATATGCAGCAAAACAGTGCCTTCATGTCTGTGCTTCTGTCTGCTCTTTACACACACACACACACACACACGACTTCATTATTACTCGCTCTTGCAGGACGTGTCATGTCTAATGAATGCGTCACAGGCGTTCACATTACCTCCATTAACCTGCCAAAGCTTATAAGTGTGCGCATATGTGTGTGTCTCGCCAATGTGACAGAGAGAGAAAAGAAAGAAAGAGTGAAACAGAAAAGACAGTAGTGAGAAGCAATTAATTTTTTTTTAATCTTCCCCTCCCAACCCAATCCATCCCCATCTTTCTCTCATTACTGCTTCTATCATCTCATCACAGCATAAACAAAAGACAGAATCTTAACTTTTTTTTTCATTCTGGCCTTCTTCATTTTCAGAGCACTGTTTTTAATGAAGAAATTCCCAGCAGAGTATTGCGGTCCCCTGTGCTGAAAATACAGGATAGAGTATCAAACCAGGACAGGTTCTTGCAGGATAGTCTTTTTTCTTCTTCTTCACAACAAATATCAGTCACTTACTCTCAATATGAAAGTTGCTATTTAAAATATCACTGCATATTTATTTTTATGAATCACATGCTTGACTACAGTGAGCTATTTGAGGGAAATATCTTGTGTTTGCTGCGTTTGTTCCAGGCATAAACAATACACAGAATCCTGCTTTGGAAAGCTGTCAGAACCAATTTAACCTATCAAGAGTGTACGAGGACACCTGCTGGACGACGGGTGACATTGTTTCCATGCCTGGCAAACTTTTATGAACAGGGTAAAATAATTTGCTGTAGAGATGCCCAGTTTCTTTCTTTTATTTTTCTCTCTTTTTTTTAATGAAATTTGAATTCGAGTTTGTCAGACCTGAGTGTGCTTTAATGTGATGGGTATTGAAATAACACACAAAATACACGCAGCTCTCCAGGTCTTCTTTAAAAATTTATTTATTGCCATCTTCCTTAGTTGCTCATCATAACCTGCAAGAAGGAATGAGTCATTACTTAAAATAGGAAAAGAGGAAAGAGAATTAGAACAAGAGATGTTTGTTTACAAGCAGCTGTGGTTCTGGTTACCTGGTCAATCCAGTCATTGAAGGCAGAGACTCTGGTGAAGACAGTGGGTTTCTTCTCATAGTTGCAGCCAAGGGCGGACACAAAGCTAGCAATACCGTGCACCTCCCAGACACCTTCAGCGTTCTGACAGTTCAGAGGGCCACCGGAGTCACCCTGGAGAAAGTAGGGAATAGACATAGAAGTAGATAGAGAAGATCTAATGTTTTGTGCATTTTATTAAAATAGTGTATGGTATGGCAGAAAATAACTGCAATCAGGACTGTTGTTTATAGTTATGATTGAAATTTAATTTTTTTAAAAAGTCAGTTCTTGTCAGCTTGAACATAAAATCTCTGAAAAATGTGATTACCTGTGTATATTTGTAGTTGAACACATTACATTCAAATTTGCTTTGAGTTTTCAACACACGATAGAAAACAGCTCTTCCCATGTACACAAACACACACAGTGCAAACTTACGTTGCATCCAGCCACAATTCCATCTCCGCCAGCACACACCATGGTGGTCCTTACAGCGATACCCCACCAGTCAGATTGGGAGCAGGTGGCATAGTCTGCCACAGGCATCAAAGCTTGCTGCAGCTTATCAGCTATGGGGCCTCCGGCTAAGACACACAGGCAGAGCCTACATCATCCACATACACCGGCCTGCAGTCAAAGCTGATTTACAGCATTTCTTAAAGCGTCAAATTCACTGTCTGACCCACATTTTTCAATTTAGGAATAATCCTCCTCCCTAAAACTTCCAGCAAAAAATATCATGCATTTGATTTTCATCTGAACTTTGGAGGTTACCCCAATTAGATATGCTTACTCACAGCTCGTTATAAATCCATGCATCTCACAGATGCACTAAATGCTCTAAAGGACAATAAAATATCCCGTAGATACCAAACTAAGAAAAAAACCAAAAACAAAGTAAATACCTCAACAGACACATAAACATAGCTCGGCCTTCTTTAAACAGCGACTTACTGTACAGTCTTCCCCATCCAGTGATGTAGCAGGGGTAGAGGTTGGACAAGATAGTGCCAGCAGGGGGGATACATGCCAACTGCACCTGGTCGCTCAAAGTCGCAGACTCTGACAGTTTGATCAAGGCGATATCGTTACTGCAAGAGAGACAGAGGGAGAGAGACTGTGTGAGGGGTTCGTACTGACAGGCAATTTAAAATCATCCTCCAGAGCAAAAAGCAAAGAGAGCGAAACACAGGCAGATAAGATAATGGGAAAGAGTACAGTCTGTATTCCTGCGTCCTTTCTGTTTGCTATTACTGTATGTCTAAAAATACTGAATAATTAATGTATTCAATTACAATCTTTACAATCTTTGAACTCTATTGCATGAAAAAGTCAACTTGTTTTTTTAAAGAAAATTAACCAATATAATAATATTTTTAAATGGTTCAGTCTTTTTTTCTCATTTACTCAGCAGATCTTTGACATGTATAAAAATGTCGACATTCTTCATGGATATGATTTAGACTGAAGCAAGTAAATGTAATTCGAGCCCTGTTCCCATACGCTATATTGATACACTTTTACAGAGATGATGATGTACTATATGTAGGAGACTGTCTTTGCTCTCAGTATTGTGAGGTGGTGATTGTGTTACCCGAAGGCCACAAAGATAGGGTTCCATTTCTCATGGACAATAATCTTCTCAGGCAGGATAGCCTTGGAGCCAGCCTCTTCCTCCACCAGGTTGTATTTGCCCACATACACCCTGTAGGACAACGCGGTACTGTGGGAGAGAGCAGAATGTCAAGGCTGGAGTCTACCAGACAGAGGAGTTTGTACAAATAGCTGAATAGTGCGGTGATTGGTTGAATTGAATTCCCACAGGATTTAATGTGGGGTTGGGGACCAGAATTTAATTTGTCCACTGGTGGTTGTGTTTTTGTGTTTTGTGTCTTTGTATTCCTCTGCTGCTCATACTTAATGCAGTGAGCAGCAGTCATGACCCAGTTGGCAGCAATCAGAGTTCCCCCACAAGTGTGCCTCCACTCGCCGTCCTTGTCATACTGCAGGGAGATCTGGAGGTGAAGAAAGGACAGCAAAAAGGACAGAGTATAAGCAGCAGGTTGCTGATGAATAGATGGACTGCACTGTGTGCAGATTAAATTCAAAAGCCACTCTTTTAATTAGAGGATTTCCAATAGCCACTGGGTATGACAACAAATAAGCCAGATGCTCTACCCATGAGGTTTGCCGGTAAGTATAAAAACACAGACAGATGTGTACATATTAGCCTACCTGCCAGGGCCAGCTGTGAGGCCTGGCATCGACTCCGTTGACCACACGGGAAGTCAGGGGCGGAATGGGTGGTGTACCACACCCAAGGGCTGGACGAAGAGGGGATAGAAGTGAGCTTTAGAGACACGGGAAAAACTTTTAAACTGCATAATTTTTCTTTTTGATAAAGGACCGCAGGGGGGCGAGCTCCCTGTGTGGTAATGAGCAGGCACGTATCCGCGCTTACATTACTTGCAAAACGGCAGAAACAATTACACACAGAATTAGAAAATGCCAGATGTTCTTACCGCCAGCAATGAGCACTGAGGCCAGCACAATGGGGATCATGTTGATTGATGCTTCTGCTGAGGGACAAGAGGACACACGTTCTCTTTTAAACTTTCCCCCACAGGCAACGCCTGCTCTGAATGCAGCAACACGTACTACCATTGGTTTGCCTGCACCTCTCCGGGATGAAGATGGACCAATGGCAAAGAGGGTCAGTGTTTGTCTATGTGGCTGACGGATCACACAGGTGTGTTTTTAGGAACATTTCTCATGGCCTTCCTGTAGAATTACAATGGGTACAATGTACAGAAACCATGTATGCACAAGAGCGCCAAGAGTTTTCTCATTCATAAAAGGAAAGTGTGTTTAAGTTTGTAAATACTGAAGGTACATTCACCTCTGTAGCATTATGATTCTGCATTGAAATTCACCTTTACACTTTCTGTGATTAAAACCTTTTCCCTGAAAGCTGGAATTAAATGCTTGCATAACACCATGGGAAGCCGACATCTGGCACTAGCTTGTTTTCTCAGAATTGAAACACACACACATGCAAAAAAAAAAAAATCTAATTAAGAAGCATGAGTAAGGTAAAGGACAACAAAGTTATGAGAAACAGATGTTGTCATTGATGCAGAAAATATTGATGGCTGCGTTACAGTCTTTTCTTACACCACAAACAGCTCTAATGCAAATTCTGCAGCGTCAGAAACACAAGACACATTGGCCATATGTATGAGCATATATGTCAGCTCAGCATCTTTCAGGTTTGAACAGTCTTGCTATAGCTATGCTGTATATCAGCTGTTGTGAAGTTAAATGTACTGATGAAAACACCGACCCACCTCGTTACGATGACTTGAATGAATGGATAGAACCTGAATAAATTAGGAGACTTGGAGGACACAGATACAACTTCTGAGATATGAAAGTGTCTGGGGTGACTCAGCAGGCAGACACACTAAATCTGTCTAGGTAGCTTTTACGTACTGTTATGTGGCACAAGAAAAAGTTTGGCGGTTGCTGCCAGTTTGCAGCAAAAAAAGTGTTGAGAAATAGAATCGAAATAGAAAATAGAAGCGTTCATATGCTTCTGATAAGAGAACCTGAAATAGATTCAAAAATTATTAAGGTTACAGGAGTCCTGTCTTACATTTGAGACTTCCTGAAGCAAACACTGTGCTGTAATCAAAATCAATGTCACACTACTTCAGATGGCAGACTGGACTTCTTGCTCATGAATCATTTAGTTTCCTGGTTCACCACTAGATGGGACAATTTATCTGCTTAGACACCAAACTGATCTATAGTCATTTATTTAAAAAAAAAAGAAAAAGAGGAAAGAAAGAAGATTAACAGAAAATCGCGCTGTACTTGATTATGTATGCATTTGTAATGTGAGTCATTCAGAAAATCAACTTCTGTGAAGTGGGTCTGAAAAAGAGGTCCGACAAGACTTGGAGACATATTTGTTCTCCACTGAGAACACCTTTGCCATGAACATGTGCAACTCGTAACAACACTTGAACCTACAGAAACAACTTTGCTTAAATGTTGGGTTACAGCTGCTCATTTAGAGTTTACAAAACAAGCAAATTCTCCATGGGAAGAAATAAAAAACACTTGAAAGGCAACTACAGCAAACAAGCTTAGACATCCCCGGCTTATGTGTGCTTGTGTTTGCGTGCATGTCTGAGTGTGTTGGCGCGAGTGTAAGTGTACCTTAGTGTGTGTGTGTGTGTGTGTGTGTGTGAGAACTCCTCTACAGCTATCATATGTATTTATATATATAATTATTTGAAATCTAATTAAAATCAGGTCTTCTGATTAAAAAAAAACATTGTTATACTTATTACAAGCCAGTGTCCAAAGCAGATGCCTCCTTTCCCCTTCCATTTTCTGATTAAACCTCCTGTATTCATTAATTTGATAGTGGCAAGATAATGAAGTGAGGTGGATGTTGAAGTGATACAGCTGTACAGAACGGGGGGGGGGGGGGGGGGGGGGGGGGGGTTGTTTCTGTAGGAAAACACATAGACCTGACCTAAACTCTTACCCGCCTATTTATTTAGCCCAAAACCTCTGATTACCCAAATATACTCCCTACCACTAACTCCTGTTTATACGAAGTAGAAGGTAGCCTGTCGTGTGCTGAGACGAGGCTCACTGCTTTTATGGCTGAGGAAAGCACAACACCTCATTTACTGGAACCCTACCCCCCCCCCCCCCCCCCACCCCACCCCCTTTCCTCACCCCACTCCTGGGGGTTTGTAACAGATACAGTTCAGGCCGCTTCCCCCCATCAGAAGTGCAGCTGAACTCCGAATGACACCGAGTGCGAGGTTTATGGTTGGTTTGTGTCACACTGGGGCAGTAAACACTGCACTGGCCATTGCCGTTGTCAAGTGGCACAAACAAGAGACATTTTGCAGTAATGTATAAATATTATTGTGTGCTTTTGGCTGCAGCCAGCTGTGTGGTTTTTGAACTAATTTTCTCTTGCATACCTCTGTCACTGGTATGTGGTATGCCTGTATGAGTGTGTCTTTTGGTTTGTAGCAATAGTTCAGCCCAGTCTGAACCCACTAATGTCCCAAATGTTTAGCTTTCTGCCTTTAAAAAAATACACAGCTGTACTTTCCAGTGGCTGCCTTAGTTGCCATAGGCAGAGTGCTTTGAGCCAGAGGGCTCAAGTAAATCTGTCGGCTGTCTGCTGCTGATTTGCTTTTATCTTTGATGCTGATTTTACCAGAAGCCCTTCCCTGCTTTCTCGTTTGGGTTGATTGTTGCATGTTTATTTTATTTCTGTGTCTTTGTTTACTGCGGGTATAAAATTCATTGCTAACTGTGCTTTAATACTCCCAGGACGGGGAATACTAATTTCATTAATTCTCGTGAGCACATCATGACCAAACTGGTCTTACAGGTCTTGCACATACTTGCCTGCTCTCTCATTTTCAGTGTTAGAATGAAGAGGAGTAGTGGGAATTGGTGCCGTCTATTAAGATCTGTTTACAGCGTTCATATGTTCTTCACCTAATTTTGCATTTGTGTCCAGTATGTTTATGTCACTACAGTTTACACTCACTGCTGCATAGCTTCTATCAAACATGGCATTTTAAACATGCTGCATATTCCCGCATAAAACATCTCCCAAAACATCTTTTGCACTCGTATCTGCACGTTAGTTCGGAGTAATTAATTTTTTGTGCCACTGAGTCTTTTTAGAGCAAGAGTGGAACATCGTACATGCAGCTACCACTGGAATTACACTAAAAATATTCCTCATCACCTTTGTTTATACACATACTTTTGCAGTCAGCACCAGTTCATTGCAATCTCTACTTTCATCAGTCCACATGAAAGAGATAACAAGCAGTGTAACCTACTGCTACGTATAATAACATTTACAGTAATTACAGACATTTTATATAATTTGATTTTAGTACAAATACACAGGGACCTTGACTGCATTGGAAAACACACATTATGTGAAGCTATGCAGAGCAGAACAGGATCAGATGAAAGCAGTAAACATGCTCTCACTGTGGGCAGTGGCACAGACATTTACATTATTAATAAAAAACCGGATCATAACGTTACATGGCTTTTTCAGTTCATGAGCTTATCCTTTTTGACTGATTTCACACCCAGAGCAGCTCATTTCATTTCATTCATTTGATTGTATGTAGGTAAATAGTGAAAATGTTTTTTGTCTGTTTGCTAAACTTAAGATATCAAGGCTAACATATTATGAAGATGGCCATGTTTTGCTTTTTTCCTGCTCCACTTGTTAATGATTTACTAGACTTGTATTCTGCTAGTACTGTATTGTTTAGTGCGTGGATTCAGTTACTTAACAAGGGTCCAAAGGTTGAAGGTTTTTCTCCCGCACTGCATAAATCCTGTGTATTTCTCTGCTCAAACACAGACCAACAAGCCATGTCCAAGACCGCAGAGCCCCGAACACGCAGCTGTGAGTAGAAACCTCTTTCCAATAATGTAGCCAGAAGATGTGCACATATGCGTAAGAAGAATGAAATGGGACTGAACCCGTTCTTTTCCTGATATATTTTATTGCATTATAAAATATGTAATAGCTCTGCGTTTAGTAACTGGTGAATTGAGCTCACTCCAGCCTGTTTTCTACATAAACACTAAAACCTCGAAGCCCTTACAAGAGGCTGCTTTTTGTTACCCGTGACTAAGAACAGAAGTAAATCAAAATCTCAAGTACAATAAAAAAACAAATGTGTCGAGATATGTGGCGCTCTTAGACTTTGTTGCCTCCGCCTTTTACAAAAGAGAGGCAGTTTGATAGCATCAAATGTTAAAAAAAAAAAGCCTTTCCATACGGTTCCACACAAAATATAGGTGTGCATTCAGTTAATGTAGTTAGGCCTGCTAGTCATAATGTTGCATTTCGAAATCAGAGCTGCAAGTTACAAAAAGACGTGCTGGCATTTTGTATTGTTCCTGCTCCAAGGACTGCTGAAGCAGAGCTGGTAAAGAATATGCACAATGTCTCATTAACAGCTTTTAGTCATTCTCAGCTGTTAACTCCAAGAGCGGCTGACAGGCCCCTACACAGTGACAAAAAAAAAGAAAAGAACATAAATTAAAAAGATGTGCAGGATTATAGCAGCAAATTCTAACGAGGTCATTCATTTGTATCCTGACTGTACTGTTGGTGCTAGAAGGGAAACAATTCATTAAAGAAATAGCTGTTGCAAATAAGCTACTGTTGCATTTATCCCCCCCAAAAAAGAAAAAGAAATATATATTTAAAAAAAAGAAAAAGTAATACCTGAAGCTATTATCAACAACAGTTCTGGGCTTGCCAGTGCTGCTGTTTTGTTTTCAAGAAACTTAATTTTGAATGTAACAGTAGGAAGCTCAGAAAATAGCCTCCTAAAAATGACAGACACACATTTAGGCGTCATTTGCAATGCTGCTGTAATCACATTCGAAACCCACCCAAATCAACATAGTAAGAGATTGTTAAAGCCTACTGTGGTTATATCTCCCATCACACATTCCCATTTTTATTGCCTGTTGTATTCGTGTGACAGCAATGAGCGAAATTCTCGCTCTGCTGATTTGTCGCAATAACGTGGTCAGGAAAACTGCGATATTGTACGCTAAGCTCAGCATGGCGCCCCGTGCTGAACCCTGAGTGTTTTGCTTTTGCTAATCACGTCACTCTCATATATATTTTACAGTTCCCATTATGAGGAGAGATATTAGGTAGCGAAAAGGAATGGGTTATTGAATAACAGATAAGACAGGCAGTGCAGGTGTCATTTGTAGTGCATGACCCCGGAGAGCCGTGTTTTCATACTAGCAGGAGCTGTTAAAGCACAAACCGTCTCCTATCAGAGATAATGAATGTTTCACAAAACCACTTCCCTTCACATGCAGAGTTTAAATGTTTGAATTGAGGATAACCAAACATCGGAAGAGCCAACAAAGGACATACAAGATGGAGTTGTTTACACAATTATCTCACAATAAATAAAGGTTTGCTAATTAGTCACATCCAAGGCCCCCAGTTAATGCCATCACATGGTTTATGGAAAGGATCTAACCTCACTTTCTCCTTCAGAGTCATTTAAGAAATGCAAGTGTGCAGCAACATGTTACCCACCAGTGAACCCCTATGTGCATACGACCAGTAATATAGAACACAGTGTATACTATAATGTGCTTTACCAGCCTTTCAGTGCTTCTTCTCTCCTCCCTCAGTATCCAGTAGGCAGAGATGTCCACAGGCCAGTGGACTCGAGTGCTTGGCGCCTCTGGTCCGTTCTGCAGAGGAAACCCCCGACCCCATCCCTACAACCATAGAGGGAACAATTCCACCTTGGATCAATGGGAGCTTTCTGAGAAATGGCCCTGGGAAATTTGAATTTGGAACAGACAGGTATTTAAGGAACACTATGAAAAAAAATACATGTATTATCATGGTAGATTGTAAACACATCCCTGTACTGTAGATAGAAAAGATAGTTTTCCCTCAGTGTTTGTTGAATAAGGCACCGATTCCTCAAATAATCCTTTTTTTCCACTCTCTTGTGTCTCATAATTCTCACAACATTCCCTCTACCTAGTCTTACATGAATATCCTGCCGGGAAATTAATTCTCTTTTTCGCTCTCAGATACACCCACTGGTTTGATGGCATGGCCATGATGCACAGGTTCCACATCCGTGAGGGCAATGTCACTTACAGCAGCCGCTTCCTTAGGAGTGACTCATTTGTCGAAAACTCAGAGAAGAACCGCATCGTGGTTTCAGAGTTTGGGACATTAGCCATGCCTGATCCCTGCAAGAACATCTTTGCACGCTTCTTGTCACGCTTTCAGACTCCGAGTACGTGCGTCTTCTTTACATATTGCATTTTCCCGTGTGTACTCTGCTTCTGCAGTGTTGTAGCACTAGCGCTGCCAAATACAGTGTTACACCATTTACTACATCAGGTTACCAGCACAAAGTAAAAATCAAACAAAAACATATGTGAGAAGAAAAGTATATATGGATATTCTTTCTTCAGCGCCCAGGTTCTTGACTCCACAGCAAAAGGCTTTTGCAGACAAATGAAAGCTGGGACATTACATTGTGTTTTTTATTGAGGTAAAAAGAACACAAGTCAATATTTGTGAGTTTGGATCTCGTCGTGTGTATGCTGTAAGGGAATGGGGATCAAAAGGATGGCATAAAGTGCTCTGCTAAAGAGCTGCATTTGATATGTTTTGTCTCCCAGAGCCAACAGATAATGCCAATGTGAACTTTGTCAAGTACAAGGGGGACTATTACGTGAGTACAGAAACCAAGTACATGGGGAGAGTAAATCCACAAAGCCTGGAGACAAAAGAGAAAGTGAGTCAGTGAGAAATGTGTCTTTTGACTGCATCTTCCAGCTTTTCTATAGCGAGGTCAATGACCAGAATGGTGTGTATGTTATTTTTTTTTAATAAAGTGGACTGGAGTCAGTATATCGCTGTCAACTCAGCTTCAGCCCATCCACACTACGACCGCGATGGTTCCACGTACAACATGGGCAACTCATACAGCAGAAGTGGTAACCTGTCTTTGCTCTTTCCTTCTCAGTAGTTTACTATGTTGAGCTATGATTGGAATTTATATGATGTTCACACCCCAAAAGCCGCATTCCTGTAATGCATCTATATCCTCCTACTTGCCACACACACACGCACACGTTTATTTGCTTCCAACAGTGGTCCCACAATAATCTCCTGTTTGTAAGCTCCCTGTGGGTGTTATATACCAGGTATTAATAGGATAATCTCTGGTGACAACTTTACAAAGCCTTGTAAAGCCCTATTGACAACCATAAAATGCCATATCGGGTCCATTTTCTCTCCAACTTTCATCTTCTGAGTTCTCCAAAGCAATACTTTGCACCATCTGGTTTCAGGGTTCCTGCCATCAAAGTACTCAATCGCTTCAGTCGCCCCCTCCAAATATTTTCCTCTTACCCCTTCCTGCAGCAAACATCAACCGCTGCCCTTTAGGGAGTCACTTTGATTTCAACACATACATAGTTCCTCGGGGCCACTCATTCATTTTTCACTTGCATCATCCCCCACCCTTGCTTCTTGTTACAATCAACCTTGACAGCTTGTGTGACTCTGGCAATCCCCCCATGTCAGCATTAAATAGCATTTTCTTTTTGGGATCAACTGTCCCACAAACAGCAACATTCGACTCCACACAGAAGCTGCTACTTTTGCTGGTTTTGCTGGGTGTTATGGCAGAAGGTGGTTCTATGCTAAACAGCCTTTTACCTTCAGTCAAAATCAGCCTCAGCTCGACTTTATGCAATCTACTCAATAGTAATGCAGTCCTTCTATGAGGGCATGGATGGAAAGAAATCGATTCTCACTCATTCTGACAACTGTATTTAATATAATGATGACAGGTCAAAGCAGCTCCCACCTTTATGCTTTGTCTAACCACGCTACATTCAGAACATCTTCTCATTTCCATTTTCAGCCTGCTTTTTCCAGTTTTCGACATGTTTCTTCTTTTTCCATGCCGGTCTGCTCTTGTTAGTTAAAATGAGTACTGTAAAGTTTATCTGACCTGCATCATCATTATCTGCATCATTACCTCAGCGTCAAAAGCCTCTTTCAAGCGCTCACTGTCTCCAATTAACTTTTGATGTCCTCTTCATCTTCATCACACTCAGTTCAGAATATCCGCACAACCACCTGGCACATGCACGTCAATCCATTCGATCCAGGCCACCGTCTCTGTGCAACAGACCTTCACCACTGTGCTTACTTTCTCAGTTAAGGAGAGTTACACTGTCATAATATTAAGTAAAGGCAGTGGTTTGTTAAAGTTACTGCACTAATTGCTCAGAAGTCTCTCCAGTTTTCTAAATCTCAGTGCGCTTCACCTTTCAGGCTTCGTACTGACCCACCGTTCAGCCTGCCCAATTTGTCCATTTTTGTCAAGTCATCACTTTCGCTGGAATTAGTATTTTGGTATTTCTTTGCTGATTGGAACAACCACATCTGCTTCCCCTTCCAGATCACTTAATCAAGGGTTGCTGGTCTTCCGAAGCCTGCCAGTTATACTCTTGCACTCTATGAATCTGCCATGAACTGCCACTGATCCTCAAAGAGGACTTCAGGCTTGTTGACTCCAGTTCATCTGTCATCTTTAATATCAATATTTTTTGTTGCTGGTTTTTTGATGATGAAGATGATAGATGAAATAGGGGTGGTGTTTGGAGTGCTCCTTGCTTGTAAATTGTCTGTATGCCGGCTAAAGATAAACCTCAAGATCTTTAAAGTTCTGTCCTCAGGTTTGTCTCTATGTATCTTTGTGGGTTTACGCTTTGAAATAAAGTCAGCCTAATAACACAAGGTGATTTTGGACATTCTTTAGGATTTTTCTACAACATCATCCGTGTGCCTCCTCCTGAGGAGAAGGCAGCAATGGAGGACTCAGCCGACCTGAGTGGAGCCAACGTGATCTGCTCCATCCCTGCAGCTGATCCCAGGAAGCCTTCCTATTTCCACAGCTTTGGTGAGAAACACACTACAGCATAATAAAGAGTCCCCCACTCCGCACTTTTTAAAGTTGTCTGCATGCTGGATGTAAACTGAAGTGAAATTAATGAATTCTGGGAGAGTTTTTGCTTTTTTTCCAGCACTGGCTGGGTGAATCTACTTCAGTGAAACTTTTTAATGCTCTTATTAATCACTGATTTTAATTCCAGTCTCGCCCTCCTTTTTGTCATTCACAGTTCCTTTGTCTTTCCTTTCAGCTCTCTATATCTCTCCTCTTTTTAATTCTACCTCCAAGTTTCACACTTTTTTTCAGCGAAGTATTTACTGTAGTTTTTTCCACGGCTTAAATCTGACAGGACTGCTAACAAGACAGCTATAATTTGCATGTTAATGTTTCATTGTTTGTTGTCCAAATGTTATTCAGCTTCTGCTTGTCTACACACTCACCGGTGTCTTACTTACAACTAACTAGCGCCAGGCTGGACCCTCTTTGCCACCAGAACTGTCTGAATTCTTCATTGCATAGATTCAACAAGGTGCTGGTGTGGTGACCCACTAGAAGGCTCCACTCAGACCCAAGCCTGGAGGTGGGGTTCTGTTGTGTTTGGACGCTGAGTTAATGTCTGGAGGTGAATAAAGTTGGAGTGGAAAACTAGACCTCCTGTGTCGTGTGTCCCATGCCTCCATACTGGAAACATTACTTAGAGGTTTTGCTACATATTGACATGGCAGCATCATACAGTTGCTGCAGATTTGTCAGCTGCACATCCATGATGTGAATCTCCCATTCCTCCACATCCTAAAGGGGCTCTACTGGATTGACATCTGGTGACAGTGGGTTTCATTTGAGGACAGTGAACTCATTACGATATTGAAGAAACCAGGTTGAGAGATGACAGAAATTTGTGAAAGCACCCATCAGAAGATGGGTACATTTGGTCCGCAATAATATGTCAGACAGGCATATTTGAACGATGCTCAGTTGGTACTAAGGGCTCCAATATGTGTGATGAAAATATTCCACAGCACTGACATCAGCCTGAATCATTCATGCAGACAAGCTGGACCTATGCGGTCATGCTGTTGCGCTCAACTCTGACCCTACGGTCCAAATGTTGCAGCAGAAATTGAGACTTTTGTCCAATTTCGGTAACCCTGTGCCAATTGTAGCCTCATCATGCTGTTCTTAGCTGACAGAAGCTTAATTAGATTTCTGATAAATCACTTGTTGCACATTTATATACTAGTTCTACAAGGAACCCTTGATCAGTAACAGGGCTTATAAGTGGTTATCTTAGTTACTGGTGCTTTCTTATGAGTTGGAAGCAGTCTGGTCATTCTCCACTGACCTCTGACATTTTCCCCAGAAAATCGCCACTATTTGGATGCTTGTGTGGGAAAGTCCCAGAAGATGAGAAGTTTCTGATAAAAACAGGCCAGCCCGTCAATGACCATGTCACATTCAAAGTCACTTAAATCACCTTTCTTCCTAATTCTGATTTGAACTACTGAATGTTTTGCTGCCTTATGATTGGCTGATAAGTTAACAAGCAGTTGAACAGGCCAACCTAACTATGGGGCTGTGAGTGTAGATATCTGTAAAAGATCTATAAGAATACTGTTGACCATTTATGGAAAACCATATTTGGTGAAAATTGTGATGAGGGGTAGGATCTGCAGGGAGAACAAATTCCTCTCATAAACAAACACTGGATGTGAGTAAAGTCAATATCATAAAAAGCTTTGCATGCAATATGAAGGTTATTGTTGTGGAGGAAGGTTTAGCAGGCTAATGACTGTGTGAAAACGAATTGGGTTAATATGACTACACAGACCATGATTAGATGTTAACAATCAGCTGAAGCAAACAGTTCATAAATAAGCTACTGTTAATTAAACTTAAGCTGACACTAGCTAATGAAAGCCTCATTCTTTGGTTGCTCTAACCCAGTCTTGCCCCACTTGGCTTTTACATTGCTTCAGTTCCCTGATTATATCTATGTCTATATTACTGGCAGCCCACCCATGTGCTGGCAGACTTTCAGACACCAAGAAGTCCCACAAGTGTGGGAACATTGTTCAGCAATCCAGGTTGCGCGCCACATCTCTTGGTAGAGTTGCTGGATGCTTATGTTTAGTTTTTATGTGCAAAAGCAAATGTCTTGGTGCTAGACTTGAACCTAATGTTCCGGTTACATGCAGGTACATGCTGATGGTTGATAAACTAAAGGGAAAACAGAACCCTTTAATACCTATTGATAGAAATCTGGTGGCTTTGTTATACCGTGTTTCCCAGCATGGTGTGGGTCCACTTGTCTTCTTAGAGTGAAAGGTAGCTTCAAATCTAAAACAAGTTGTTTTTAGGGCTCTTTACCTTTATCCTGTGAATAAACACTTCCATCTATATGGCAATAGTCTCTTCAAGGAACATATTAAAATTATGTGAATGCTATTTTGTCCATGATTTTTGACAAAATGGTTGCGGTGGTGGTGCTTTTAAAAGAATTGTATCCTGTCACTCCAGTAGAGCACCACAGCAGTGGTAGAACCCATGCCAGGGAGCATTCAAGTTACCAATATGATTTTTGCTAGTTTTTCCTGTAATTTGTCACCAGTCTTTAAATAACTGCTGAAATAACGTGAGAGTTTTAGTCTTAGTTTCCCCAAAACAGCACTGATTAGTTACACTACACCTGCAACAACAGTAGAATTCATTGTTAAACCATGCACACGACACCAAGGTATATCTTTTATGTGTCTTTTAATGCAGCCACTTCTTACTGTGTGTGCCTCCCTCTCTAGTCATGTCGGAGAACTATATTGTGTTTGTCGAGCAGCCAATCAAGATAGATCTGCTGAAGTTCATGCTGTACAAAATACAGGGGAAGAGCTTTAGCAAAGTCATGACCTGGGAGCCTCAGCATGCAACAATCTTCCATCTGGTCAACAGACACACCGGAAAGGTGACATATATTATAACGCTTATTTACTGTATACAATCTAGGGTAAAACAGGAAACACACAATCACAACCAGCTGCCGAGGAGTCGGAACAGGAAAAAAAAGGAAAGCTGTAAGCTGATCTCTTCATGCACTATTACATTTTTTTCATATTTATTTTGATGAAACTACACTCTGATGGTGTAGCCTTTCCTCGTGTGTTGTTGCTCTCAATTTTTTCATCTCATTACACAGCATACCCATTAAGCATATAATAACAAACTTTCAAAATGATAAGGTGCAACTCAATAACATTCGTGCCAAGCAGGGAGCTTGTCTTCAATTGTGAAAAAACAGCACATCACCTCGTTTGTCTTTTTTTTTTTTTTTAACTTTGTCTTGTTTTCTTGATATTGTACGAATCTGAGTCCTCACTGGTTGATGTTTCTGGTCTGACAGAAGAGTGAAGTGAAGTACTATACAGGACCCATGTTTACGCTCCATCAAATCAACGCTTTTGAGGACAGTGAGTTCTTGGTTATGGACATGTGCTGTGGGGACGATGGCGAGCTCATTGGGGAGTTCACGCTGGAGAACCTCCGAAGAAATTCAGGAGAGGAAATAGACGAGGTAAATGCCTTGAGTTTGTTAGTTTGTTATCAGTGAACAGCTCAGATTGAAATGCTGGCTTTTACCAAAACAACAACACGAGTGACTTCCACATAATGGTGTTTTTGTATCCATCATTGTTCAGCTAGTATTTTGTTTTGCATTCATAACATTACCCTCATCCACCCTGAAACCTAAAATATGAATCAGCGAGGATTTGTGGAGGATTTGTCTGTTTCTTGGGCATAGACTGTTCAATTGCCTCTGATGTTTTCTTCTTTTTTTTCTTCCTCTTCTTCTTATTTGTCAGTTTCCAAAGAAATAGACTTTGGAAATATCTGTGATTTCAAATGTGGTGGAGTGTATTACTTTCATCAAAACATAGGAACATGGTTTTGTGACAGCACTTTGTATCTGTTTGGCTGTGATTGTTCTTGAGGTTGCATCGCACCTTTTATTCAAACACAGATAGTTGGGAGTCTGTTTTTTTCATATCCCTCTGATTTCTTTTGGCAGTTTTATAACTCATTGTGCAGAAACCTTCCAAGAAGATATGCCCTGCCTCTGTCCGTGGATGAACAAACTCCTGCAGATGAAAATCTTATCACTTTGCATAACTGCAAAGCCACGGCGAGGATGACAAAACCTGGAGAGGTAGGAGTCAATAGCATGAATTTCCTGCCTATAGTAGTAATATTTTTAACAGTACATTACTGGTTGTACTGGGAACAGGTGAAGATGGAGGCCTATAATCATGATGAATACAACCAATTTACTCCCACACATTCTCATCAATTATCCAGCGTGATGAAAGTTACTTTCTGCAAGAGAGTAATTTCATGAGTTACAGCAGATAAAAATGATGTGTCCACTATTCAGGTGAATAATTAGAGTTTAACGGCTTATGTATCCTCACACATACTCGCTCTCCAACGCTTTCTTACAGCGGAATAAAGCTGAAAGAAAAATGTGATCTTTTAGTTGTCATGACTACCTGTATGACACTGTCCTCCATTGTTGTTGTGAGAGTGCATGCAGCAACTGAAAAACATCTGTTAAAGTGCTCATGCGACCAGAGTCACAGAAAAAAAAAGATAGAAGAAAACTGAGAAAAATATTGCTTGCTCGTTGCACGTGACATTACATTTATTTCTAAAGTAAAATGAAGAGAAATTCATTTATTGTTAACTAATGGATGCTCTGGCCCTTTTGCGGGAATCCATTAATTTCCCTGTCAGAGAGAACAATGCTGTACTGATTTGCAGGACCAAGGAACTCATGTCTGTCACTATGTCTCAATTTTTGGCTAAAGTCTTTCACTGATTTGAGCAAAACCCTCATCCTGCAGGTTTACATGACCCACGAGGAGCTTCACAATGATGAGCTGCTGCAGTTCGGTGGCCTTGAGTTCCCTCAGATCAATCATCACCAGTTCAATGGCAGGCCTTACCGCTACTTCTACTCCTGTGGCTTTGGACACGTTTTCAGTGACTCCCTGCTCAAGATGGATGTCCACACCAAGGAGCTTAAGGTATCAGTCAAAGGGTACACTTAGAGAAACCTCATTGTTAACTGAGCCGGGTATTACCACATCAAAGCTATTTCTACTTCTGTTTCTTTATCATAGCGAGGGCAGCAGTAGGTTGTGTGAGTTGGTTTTCTAACATGAAAAAGTTGAGAGTAAGGGGTATGTTTATGTGATCTTCTCCTGTCTAGGCGTGGCGTTATCCCGGCTTGTACCCGTCTGAGCCTGTCTTTGTTGCTTCGCCTAAAGCTACTGAGGAAGATGATGGAGTTGTCTTGTCTGTCATCATCACGCCCAGAGAAGTAATTGAAACCATTTATCTGAGAGAGATATTCACCTTTTATGGTATTTGTGCATCACTGTTACAGACAAAAAAGGCTAAAGTTAGTTTGTCAACACAATAAAAATGAGCAGACAACTGTGAAAATGTATGTGGCCCGGATATGGCCATTAGTATTTTCTTCTAGGCTAGTCTGACTGATCCAACCAGGGTCAGTGTGGGGCTAGATGCCATGTGCTTTACAATATTTTAAGAAACGCGTGGCCCACACAACATTTGACTGTGCCATAAACTTATCCAGAAGGGCCAAAAGTAGTCAAAATAATACCAAAATGTGCTACCTGAGTCCACACGGTGACGTGACGTCTATATAACTGTGAGTCATTTACCTTCACAGAGTGTTTCTTATTGTAATGCTTACTCTGAGTTTCTTTAATCTTGCCTGTGGCAATACTACACTAAACACTTTTAAACAATAAAAGCTAAATTGAAAAACCCATTGTGGAAACTAACTGGATCTAAACTGAATTTGAAAAGAAAACACACACATATAAAAAACTAATGAAGAATATAAACAGAAATTGGGTGTATACAATGAAATTTATAGAGGAAAAAATATACATAATAACAAACAGATTTGTTATACTCTTATTGCAACCTGAGCAGACATGTGTTTTTACTATGCATGGGAGAAGACAAATGCTTTGGTGCTCTCAGTATCATTATAGCAAGAAGGGAGATCTGTGACCTTTTTTTCCCCCTTCCAATAACATAATCTTCCTCCTCTGTATCTGTTTCCAGGAGAAAAGTACTTTCCTGCTTGTTCTGGATGCCAAGACCTTCTCTGAGCTGGGCAGAGCGGAGGTCCCTGTCAATATCCCATATGGGACCCATGGTGTGTTTAACGAGATGGGCTAGATTTGCCACTCTCTACAACTCTGTGGCAAATTGCTGAAATTGAACCTGCAACCAGCCACTTTATCCACAAAATAGAAAATCTCTGTCGATGTCGTTCCCTGTAAAACTCCTGAACTGTAAAAGACAGAAAGAAGTAAGAGCTTGGAAAAACTGCACACTCATGCCATTTGTTTGTGCCTCCTTGATGGGAATAGGTGCATGTCCCCACCGTGTGCTGCCATTACTGTTAGAAAGATGGCAATCTTAGGAGGCTAACAAGACAGAGAGCCCAGCATGGCATCGGAACACTGATATAGTTTGTCCTCTATGTGTCCTCGTGATCTCTTGTAAGAATTTAAAATTGTGCTTTCCTTTCAGTGCATACATTCAAATAAAATATGTTTCCCTTTTTTTTTCTCGGTTAAAGTGTTTTTGCATCATCATACCACTGGAAACGCTATACTCCCAGGGAGAACAGAACAGCACTTAGGATACATAAAAATGCATCAGAGGAAATTCAATTTCTGTCAAAGTAATGTGATAGAAATGGACAACGTCTGAAATGCCTGGAAAACAAATGGAACTAACTGGTCGATAGCCTCCAGAGAGTCTAGCGGAGGTCACATCAGAAATTTGGTGTTGTCCATCCAAAACAAAACCCCAAACAAAGTTGTCATACGCATAAACACTAACATTTAGGACTTTGCATAGAGTGGCTTGTTATTTCATTCTATTAAGCCACGAGCCGAACAGAACAGTGCCATACACAGACTCTACCCATTGTGTGAAGTGGCCTACTATAGCGGCACTTGTCTCGCCACAATTGACTTTAATGATACTTATTTCATTGGCAATTTTCCCTCTTACATTGATTTGAATGGGCTGATTTGAACTGAATTTAGGCTCTGCAGCTGGAAGCTGTGGCGTTTCAACTATATTATGAACTATACAAATTTTCCCTTTGACTAAAATCGACTTTTAGTCAAGAGTTTTGCAAAGGTAATTTGCAACAGCAGGTCCCAACCTTAAATAATTTATGGCTGTATGGTACACAAGCAGAGGTTTCATCTTCAGCGTCTCTTATTTCACCAAGTGGAATAAGATAGGATGGGATAAAGCCATAGTTTGCTGTTTGAAATAATTTAACACAGGGAATTGAAATCACTTACATTTTTGTCATGTTCCTCTGCTCAGCTGCAGCTGTGTCTTTTAATAAGCATGCTGTACATGTCTCCCAAGATACACATTAATTAGCCTATAATTCCTAATCTAATCAGTCATGCTTAACCTTTTCGAGTGCCTGCCTGTGTGCGTGCGTGCAAGTGTGAGCATAAGAGATGCTCAACTTTATTAGTACTCACTCCACTGGCAGCGACCAGCAGAGAGTGATCCAGCGACCTTTGCACTCAAATGAATCTTGGGTTAAATGTTTCATTAACCAAAAATGCAGCTGAAGCAAATCTCCATCCAATTTACCAAATGACAAAGACAAAATCATCATCATGGCTCATTCAAGGTGCAATATAGATAACACTTTGGTGGCCAAATGGGCCAGATTCATGTGGGTAGAGCCCAACAGTCATTAGGAGAAAACTAAACACGATAAACAAACATGCTAGCATTCAAGTTTGTCTTCCCTGCTGTCAAGGTGACAGCTTTCAACTCTCTGAGCTCTTATTTGACCCACGAGAGTAAGCAGTAACTCACTCTGAACCCCCTTGCTGTCTCACTAAGCACAAGTTATTGCCTTAACTTTGAGTCTTATCTGTATCATTATTTCATATCCCATGAATTCATAACGATATCATCTATATTCACCATATTAGAGACACTTCTAAAAGACAGGGAGTGATTTCCCTCAGTAGTGAGAACCATGTCTACTATATCCAGATTTGTCATTCTCCATTTCACGGTCTTGAGCCATGTTGTCGGAGCCCAGTTATTTGACATATAGATTACGCACATCTCTGCACGCATCTGTCTACATGCTCTCTCGCTCTGCACTGCATATAAGTATGAGCCTATTTATAAAAGATAGCACAATTATAGACGCATGCAATTGTGTAAAAAAACCGCGATAAAATTGCAAATGCCTTATGAAGTCAGAATGGAGCAATTAAATACCCCTAGAGGAGCTGAATCATGCAACGTCAAGAAGAAGAAGAAAAAAAGAAAGCGAGGGGAGGATTTATCCACATTGCACTATTGTGGATAGACATAATATGAAGCCTCAATAAGACTTCACGTTTGTTTTTTTATTCAGTGCATCCACTGCTAATGTTTCTTTCTTGATTTCATGCCTTTTTTGTTTTATTATAAATGCCTTCATCCTCGCGAGCCTGCTACTCAAGCAACTGTAGCCTTCATCCAGTTTATGCATGCGATCTTCGGTGAGAAATCACTGCTAAAATAAATGGATGAAATTGCTCTGGTATTTGAAATAGATGCACGAAAGGCAAAAGGTTGCCATTTTCAGGTGAAATATACACTTCCACTTAAAAAACATTTGAGGAATAGTCTCCAGCAGCCACTGCAGCTCTAATTCAGGACAGTTTCTGGATACTCATGATGGTGGATGATGCTTTACAGTGTCCTCATAATGACAGCGACTTCATACTCGAGAAATGAGAATAAGCCTGGGCCGATATAGGCAGAATGAGGCTGATGTTGCCATTATAACGGCAAGCTGTTTTCCCTCTTGGATGAAAGCCTGGGCTGACAGTCAGACATCATTATGAGCCAGTGGCCTTGCAGTTTGTCACTGTCACAACCTCTAAATAGAGACTTTGTTTTCAAGATTTGTAAAGATTTATGACATTATGGGCACTATTTAGGCGATGATGCACAACAAAGTCATTTTATTTAATGTGAAGCCACTTTGTAAAATGGCAGATTCTGCTGCTTGTGCGCTTAGCTATTTCCTCAGAGCATGACTATAATACGAGACATTGTGGTTATTTTCCCTTTCAAATCTTTCTCCGGAAAAAACCCAGATATGGTGTGAAGTGTTGAAATGAATGGCGACATTCTCATCATCATTGCAGCGTCCACCCTTTGATCCCAAATCCTAAAAATCAGACCTCAAATTTCTGTGGTTTGTAGAACCCAAGCCTAGATGTCAGCCAAAAAAATTAATTGTCCTGGTGACCTTGCAAAAATTCTTGAATAAAGCATTCCCTGTGTGCTGGCTGCCTTACTGTGATTGAAAAAAGCCAAGGTATTTATTATTCCTTCATAATTCTTTCCTTGATCAGTTGCAGTTTTGGCCTCGCTTCCCTTCAGCTGCACATTGAACAGAACTGTAAAGAATCTCTTATGGAAAGAAGATGGTATTCATGTAAGAGGGATATTATGAAACACATTCATTGTTGCATTAAAAGCATACGCTTTTAAACACCGGGGCCTGTAGCACCACGTGGAATCAAAGACATACCACACAGCTCAGGTGAGGTCCCTATAATTTCACATACCGTGGACCAGAGGTTAAAGGAATATTGATGATTGCTCTGTGGGATAACATTAATTATGGTCCTCTATGACCGCGTGCCTTCCACTGAAATCACTCACCAGCAGCGCCCTCTGCTGGTCCACGGGAGCCCCCGCATTATAAAGTGCTGCGATGCCTCGACACGCATGCAGTCAGTGGAAAAGAAGCGTTCCCTCCCTTCTTGAGCGCGCAGCTTTTTGAGGGAACCACCGGTGAGGGGGAAAAAAACCAGTCAGCGTTTTGTAGCACTTTCAGATGAGTTCTTCTGCCTCCTTAGAGATACTGACATAGCTATCACAGACCGCTTTGCGCCAGTTTAAGGACTGTTTTAGGGACAATTTGTCTACAAGGGCCAACTGGAGCGGGCAGCTCTTATAATGCGGAGAGATCAAGTCTCAGTAGTTTGTCGGTATGAACGCAGCGCAGACGGACCCTGAATAACTGCTCTTACGGATTGACTGCTTGTTTGATTGCCATTTGATCTTTTTTTCCCAGTGTCAAGGAATTCTTTCCTTTGTCGTGATTAGTTCATTATTAAGATATAAAATAAAATTGTGGATTACTTTTTGGGGGATTCGAGGATATTTTCGGAGCTGCATGTTTCTTTTAAAATTTGAATGAGGGTTTTTTACAGTTATCCTGCGCCTGGGTCACGGATCCGGAGAGGGGAGTTAATCCTTGAAAAGGTGGAAATATTCGTGTAATTCTAGCACAACTCATCCTTCTTGCGGCTGAGTCCAAAATGAAGTCTGTCACTGTGTGGATGTGCGTCTGCACCCTTGTTCTGCTCCCAGGTAAGAAGTTCCATTTGAGAATCACTCTCAGCCGTGCACATTAGGACATTAGTGATGATGTACACAACTGTGTTATTTTACCACTTTAAAAAAATATTAATAATGGAGTTGTTGTAGAATAGCAGGTAATCAACTCTTTAAAAATAAAAATAAAGATGAATTATGTATAGCTGGCATCTGATGGCTTTCTTCTTATATTGGGTTTGATTTTGATTAGACTATGTTCGATTTTCACCCAAAGCTACAAACCGAACTTGGTCTATGCGAGTGAGTCGTTTGCAGCCCACATAACACACTCACAGCTTCCACAGTGAAAGAAGAGCTCATTATTGTAACGAGAAAACATAGCTTTCAGTCAGCCAAAAATATTGCACAAGATTAATATATATATATATTATTTTTGCTAGTTGGTTGAACATGACGGAATCCACCACCACAAATCGTCATCGCCATCATTATGATCACATTAGCATTATCAGTATGTTCCCCCAAACGCATGCATTCGCATTTAAATGACATCCCTGACGGGCTGACTGACAGCCCCACAATAATTTAACGTTTAACTTTATGTAAGTCTTTTCTGACCCGCTGCTCTCCGGCTGATGCTCTTCTTCTCCTGATCTAAATGCACAACATCCCCACAAGGGGTCTCTCTTGTCATTTCACCAGAACTCTGTGTACTTAGCTTCGTGTGTGAAGGTGCATTTCAATCTCAAACTCTTGTCAAATGGCAACACTGGAGTCTTGCTCTGTGGATTACTGTTTACTCTGTGTAAGCTCATTTTCTGCTCACCTAGATGCAAATTAAGCGTAGTCCTTGGCATGATATAATTAGATATTATTCAGTGATTGGATATACCTTTGGTTAGATTTAATAAGAATCTGAGTCTAGTTCTCTTTTGCTGCATTAAATGCACCAAAAACCTGTCTCGGTAAGCACCTAAATAACCCGCTATAAAGTAAACGAGACATAGCAAAACACTGCATAGAGGAGTGTATGAGCAATGTGCACCGGAGGAATAACTAACTGGCTTGCTAAAAGATGCCTGGGCAGGTATGGGCCTATAATAGGCTGCAAATCTGGTTTGTTCCCACATACAACTTGTTGCATAAATGGAACAGAGGATAAAGCATGAAGATAGATAGACAGATACTAGCACACATAAAACACTAAACCCCCAAACATTAATTTGCAGTTTCTCAGTCACCATTCAGTTTTTACCACCACATATTTTTCTTTCTCTCCACATAGATGAGGCAGCAGGTTCCTGGGGTGTTCCCTCAGCTTTGCCCGTGTCTTTGGCTAACAGTGCTCCAGGATCTTCAAGCATCAAATCTGGGCCTGGAGCTCAGCCAGAATGGGTGAACTGCATCGAGGCAAGTGAAATGTGTAACCAGGACCCTCAGTGCAGCTCTTGGTACCGAGTTATGCGCCAGTGCCTTGTGGGTAAGGAGAAAGATGCCATGCTAGATAACAACAGGGAGTGCCAGGCTGCTCTGGAAGTGCTGCTGGTTAGCCCTCTGTATAACTGCCGTTGCAAGAGGTCCTTGAAGACGGAGCAGCAGTGTCTACAGATCTACTGGTCTATAAACATGGGACGCAATGAAGGTAGGAGGCAGGTGCTTTCAAGGTCTCACAAAATTCATGCTACCAAATTTTAACTGTACATTTTGTGAGCAATATAATAAAGGTCCACAGTGCCCCTCTTATCCCTCCTTCAGTTCTTTTGCGTGAGCTCTGTGGTCATGTACAGCAAGATGCAAGTAAAAGCAGCTGTTTATTATCCTTTGACAGATATGCAGCATACTTTCATTGATAGCTATATATGTGACTCACAGTCTAGAGGATTCTGACATGTATTTTTTTATGAATCTACTGACGTCGAGTACCAGTTAGTTTGTTTTCCGAGCAAAGACAAGAAGTAACCACACCCACTGTTGATGCCCTATTCCCCAGCGCCCTCTTACAGGGATACCCAGAAGCCCCTGATGAAAAATATATGCTTTCCTACTTTCCACACCCTCTCAGATGTAATGGAGCTATAATGGAATTACATTAGATGGACATGTTATGGTAGACTTATTGGTTTTCACCTAAAGTGTTCCATTTTACCTTGTAATTACTTTACAGTCATATAGCACAGTGGGCCTTATGTGTCCACTTTTGTGGGACATAAAATCACACTCAAAGGCTGATTTGTTGAAACCCTTTTTTAAGACAAGCTTCCTGGATTTTGATTTGAGATATCCTACACCTAAAGCTTTAAAGTTGTGATACACAGAAATAGAACATAGAAAAACAATCCACACCAGAATATAAAATCAGAGAGCCCTACCTACATCTTTCCCCTCTCAGGCCAACGCCAGTGTGATTGGACAAAATTTAAAAAAACATCACTTACATCACTTAAGACTCAAAGTACCAGAATGTCCTCCAGTTTACCCATTTTACTGCCATGCCTTAGTTCTTGTTTGGTCATTTTCCCTCTGTACAATACTTCAACAGATCTGATTTGAAGATTTCTGCAATTGACCAAAGTTTACATACAGAATTAATTTCTTAAAACATAAGAAAAGAGGCCGAACGCGTGCAGAAGCTTAATACCCTCTCAGATTATATCAGTTACCATATACTCAAAGTTTCGTATGTGCTTTTCTTGTCCAGTGTCACTAAAAGTGTGTTTCTCATTCCACATCAAGGGTAAAAACCACGCAAGCCTTATATTAGGACAAATCTGTCTGCTGGAGATGCACCACCCTAGAGATCACCCTAAAGGGGAACCCTAACCCAAGTGTGACATTTGTTAATACATGTGATCAAAGTCTATTTGGCAGATTCCAAGCGTCCATGTAAGCATGCAGCACATAATGTACTCAGCTGTTTTGACACGTGGGGTAATGATGGAGACATTTCAAAGTCTCCGAGCTTTGAGCATTTTGGGCTTTTGTGTGGTGATCTGTGAAGTGATTCGCCAGGCTGACTACTCATAGCGCCAGTTACACTTCATCAGACTTGTGGCAGCAGAGGGTCCCTGACATGAGTTCAAGGGAAATGTGATGACATGGATGTTCCTCAGGCCCTGTGTCTCGCTTCCTGTCTTCTTCTCTTTTTCTAAATGTAATGATCTTTCTGTTCTCCCACTGCGCCTCATTTATGCCCCCACCTTCTCCTTTCCCCAAAAAATAGCCGCACCAGTCAATGGGTTTGAATGCGTCATGTAAGTTGCCTGGGCTGTCAAGAATAGAGACCTCCCGTGCCTCCAGTGTGTCCTTCACAGAGCATGTGCATCTGAAGAATACTTTCAGCGGTGACCCATTTTGGTCCTGTCACCCTTAGAGATAAAACCTGCTTTAACACAAACAAAAAGCTCTTACAGTGCAGCTTTAATCTAATCACGATCCACTGTGCAGTCAAGCAGGCTTTTGTTAACTGGAAACAATCTGTGTACAACATCCATCTCTGGAAACAAACATGAAAAGCTGAATCCCAGCAGACCCTCATGAAGTGGTGCTAAACCACTTAAAAACTGTGTGGATAAAACAGGATGGTTTGTAGCTTTGGAAAATTTCTTTGCTGCATTAATACGGAGAGACAATTGGAGAAGAGAGAAACATCTGAATAGAAATGGACTTGGATTCAAAGAAATGTAGCCAGACAAGGTCAAAGGATATGAATGGCCAACAGGAAGAGAGATGAGATTTTTAAAGTGCTGTGTAATTTCTACTGATGTGACGAGCATGGATACGGCATAGAGAATGTGTTTAATACTTTGTCAATACACAAAGGTCAATATATATATCTCAGAAAGTGTAGGAATCGATAAAGAAATCTTATTGTAGCTAGAATTTGCTATGTTTTGCATGAACTGTGTTAGCCAGGGACATGAACTTGGCCTGCAGGCTTGAGAGCTAAACCACTTTGTCAGTGAAGAGAAAGCTGATGAGGACCAAGGATGGACTGGGATTGACACAACATCCTGCTCTCCTTTCACAAACCTCCCACAGATACTTCACTGCCTCAGGCAAGGTTAACCCACTATCCCAGCTTTCTGGGAGTAAAGACCTCTTGTCAATATATCATTGTAAATATATAAATATAATTATATATATATAATTTAAAATTAAATGTGTGGTCTTAAGTCACAAAAGACTGTTTCGTGATCCCAATACCTGACAGTGGTTTGATGCACAGCCTAGGATCTGTGACCCTCTACTTACTTTAGCCCTCCATACGAGTGTCTGTGAAGTAATTCCAGGGATGTATTTAGTTACATCTACAGTAAGTAACTGCTTTGAAAAGGTTAACTTAGAACAAAGAGTTTTTTTCCTCTACTGCTCACCAGAATAAAACATATTTGTAACCAAAAAGCTTTTTGTTCACTCTGTTGAGTCAGTTGCATTTTCTAATGCTTGTAAATGCCTTGAAAGGAAATGTTTTATCTTTGTACTTTATAGATCATAGCAGTATTATTGCTTATCAGCTATATGAGTGAGTTGGTCTACCTTACCAACAGGTTCTCTGATATGGAACTGCTTGGAAAATGGGAAATAGGTGCTGGGATTTATCGAAACATGCAGACATACTTGAAATACAGTGGCAAAAGCAGAGTTTTTACAATTCTAACAAGCTTGAAAGTCTATATTTGGTATGACGACCTTTATTTGTCAACACAGCCTGAACTCTCTTTGGCAAGCTTTTTTTTTGTCATTTATTTCTTTACGTAGTCTTCAAAAATAGATATCCTGGCTTCTTGAAGGACATTCACAGCTTTTTTGGATGCAGGTTGCATTTTGTTTCATTCTCTGTCAAGAGGATCCCATACTGCGTCAATAATGTTCAGATCCAGATTTTTGGGGAGGCCAATCCATGACTGATAGTGTTCACTTGTGAGTTTTCTTTTTCTTTCCAAGTATGTTTTTACTGCATTGACAGTATGTTTGGGATCTTTGACTGTCACTGTTGTAACTAACCCTAACCCGCACAACATGTCGATATATATGTCAGGTTTTTGGCTCTTTGGGAATCACTTTGTTGGTGTTAAAATACCAGAGCAATACCTACAAACCTGAGAGAATAGCTCAAAGAAGACATCGTTTGTGCAGAGATCGTGTCCTTGTGCCAGAGAGGCTGACCAGACAGCAATCAACACTCAGGCCCAGCAAAAGCATATTAGCCAGGAAGGGCTTTACTCACTGTCCATTATGGTTTGTTGCTAAAAGACTCCAAATTGGTCATCCCAATGGTCATGCCTGAGAAGCAGTATGGTGGCCAGGCATAGGCAGACAAATAGGTGAATTGGTGAGAAACAACATGTCTCAAAGAACGTGTGATCCTAGTAGAGCTACTGTTGCCCAGTGAGCTTCTAGGCAGGCCATGGCAGAAAGTGGCTGGAGATTTGTTCAACTTGAATGGCAGCAACTATTAATGAGCCCATATACCCACACTTTTGGAGTTTTGGTATTTCCTTGTAGACTTTATTTGAAATATCAAGCAAACTACCTGGTTTGCATTTGTCTTACATTCTTAAAATCTACTAAAAATTGTTTCGTTTCACTCTCAGCTGTCAGTTAGTCCTCAGGAAACCATAAACCACCAAATGCAAATTTCAGCATCAAAGTCACAGAACCACTAAACTTATTAAAATTTAGCCTCTACAACACAGGAATGTGTGGACAAAACTTAAGCATACACACACAAACACACAAATCGCTGATATGTGAAAAACCTTTTTGATGTGTGTGGAAAATATCTGTGTGTGTGAGAGAAAACAGACCTCAAACCACTGAAAGAAGCATGTCTGCAGACATAAAGATAATGAAGAGATGCTGCTGCTGGGAAAGTGTACGAAATAGATAAAAATCATTTCATCCATGCATATGTGTGTTACTGAGATGAAGACACAAACATGTGAACGTCTCTTTCTAGAATGGCAGATTATGAAGTCAAAGAGAAAAAGACTTCAGCATGAAAACAGTGTGCCTGCCCAGCATCCACACTTTTGAAACTCTGTAATCTATTAAATGTGTGTGCTGCGACGTTATTTCGCAGGCAAAGACATACTTTTGAAATTGCACTTACATCTTAAAGCATTTTCATGCTTTTCATGTTTTGGTTATTAAATGTGACTGTTTACCTCTTTACTTTTAAAGAAAGATAGGCCATTGTAACACTTGAGATCAAAGCTGGGCTGTATGCAGCTACCTTGGATCTAAATGGACAGAGATCAGGTTAAAGAAGTCTGAATTCAATAGTCAGAAGATGCTTTGACTGAAATATATGAGGCCCAGTCATGCTTTATAATCTCATCTTTTTAGAAATCTCTTTAACTAGCAGCATATCTAGTCTTGTCCAAGATATGCTAATATGTAAGAATTTGTACCAATGTGAGACGAAATGGAGCTCAAACCACTGAAACCAACGTGTCTTCATACAGATAATGAAGACTAACGAAGAGATGATGAAAACATAACATAAGATAAAATGGTGCGTTTTTATCTGTCCAGATACTTATGGCCTAAACCAGCGGTCCCCAACCTTTTTTGCACCACGAACCAGTTTATGCCCGACAATATTTTCACGGACCTGCCTTTAAGGTGTCGCGGATAAATACAACAAAATAAAACTAGTACCGGTACCGAAAAAAAGAAGATTTATTCATAACACACGTGAAAAGACCCAGGAAAACCGAGTTAACGATAAAAACGATAACAAAATAACGCTGAAAACCGATAAAAACCCTGAAAACCATACATTTCACACCTGAGCCTCAACTCTCGCGGCCCGGTACCAAACGACTCACGGACTGGTACCGGTCCAAGGCCCGGGGGTTGGGGACCGCTGGCCTAAACTGTATTTTGTGTGGATGGTTTACACGTATGTCTTAGATGGATTAACAATTATGGTAGCTACCTGTTAAGTCAATTGTTGAAAACAATGTAAAAAAGAAAAAGTTGTGTGAGAGTGTGCGCAGTCACTCACACACACACACACACACACACACACACACACACACACACACACACACACACACACACAACAGACAAATATTCTGTTTTTTATTTGAGATTCCTGAGTTTAGACATTTAAAACACATAATTCCACTCTTCAAGTGGTTAAAGAATATGAGCTTTCAATATTCATTCAGATTTTTTGTCATTATTTTTGTCATTAGTCAGCTTTTTCTAATGTATGTTTAAAAGATATTCAGCTACTTTCCAGCTTTGAAACTTCTTCTTCTGTGTGAATTTTAACTTTCTAACTGTTAAGCACTTTGACTTTCAGGGGACTGATTCTGTGTATTTCAGCTTATTCTCTAATTTATTATGACTTTAGGTTGCCGGTCCGAGCCCCGGCTCAGACAGTCTCGGTCGTTGTGTCCTTGGGCAAGACACTTCACCTACCGCCTACTGGTGTTGGCCAGAGGGGCCGATGGCGCGATATGGCAGCCTCGCCTCTGTCAGTCTGCCCCAGGGCAGCTGTGGCTACAACTGTAGCTTGCCTCCACCAATGTGTGAATGTGAGAGTGAATGAATAGTGGTATTGTAAAGCGCTTTGAGGGCTCCCGAAAAGCTCTATATAAATGCAATCCATTATTATTATTTATTTTATTTTTATGGTGCACAGTGGCTGTGGTCCTTATGGCCAGTATTGGGTTACATCAAATGTAGTAGACTAATTTGCATTTAAGCTCATGATGCTTAGATTAATTCACTGAATTACACCCCTATGCCATCTGTATACAGTCTAGTGTAAAGATAATATACACTATACAGTGTAGGAAGTGGAAATCAGGCAAGACAGAATTTCTGTACTTTTGTAACCAAAATATAATTTTATGTCTGTTAAACTGTGTTATCTTTGACATTGATGTAGATTCGGGTAAAGAGATGGGAACAAACTGTGTGTTTTTGTGACAGGCTGCTAGTAATGAAGTGTCTAAAAACTGGTTCTTTGCTAAGTTAACTGTTGTGCGTAGACACAGCACTGCTTCATCGCATAAGTGAGGTGAGTTTTCTATGATTCATAGGTCAATGTCAAGTGGCTTAACAAACAAAAGAAAACAAATATGCCTCTAAAAGTGTGTGTGTGTGTGTTTGCACCTCCCTGAGAAATTAGTATTGGCATCAGCATAAAGAATGTAGACCTCATTAATTACAACAACAGCAAGCACTGATACATAGTGCTTATTTTCAACAAATCTCTTACAGTGCTGACAGTTTGGGGCTTTTACCGCCCTCTACATCTGGTTTCATAACTGCCTATCTCTTGTATTGAAGATTATTTTGTTTGACTACATTGGACTTTTCATTAAACTCAAAAATCTTGTACAGTAAAGCTGCTGCAGATTCAGATATTAGATTTGTGATACATATTTAATATGTCTGTGAAGGTTCTCAGTCATCCAGGTCATCGCAGTCAAAGGAGCTTGCAAAGAAAAGCGTCTGGACTTCTTTAAGTTAGTTGAAGACGTTTCACCTCTCATCCGAGAAGCTTCTTCAGTTCTAAGGTCAAATGGTGGGGAGTCCCAGATTTAAACCTAGTGGGAGTATCCCCCCACTAGGTGCGGCTCTGGATCGTGGCAGAAATCGTGGAAATCCAGATGGTAGCCAGTGATAGTACTTTTTGTCTAATAAGTGTTACTGTGGGTGATATTTGATGCTTCTCCTCTGTTGTTCAAACATTCAAAAAATATGTATCTGCGTGATGATGTGGGGGGATACTCCCACTAGGTTTAAATCTGGGACTCCCCACCATTTGACCTTAGAACTGAAGAAGCTTCTCGGATGAGAGGTGAAACGTCTTCAACTAACTTAAAGAAGTCCAGACGCTTTTCTTTGCAAGCTCCTTTGACTACATATTTAATAACTTCCAAGATTCATAGTGAAAGCGTGTTCACGACGGTTCCTAAAATTTTAGGAAATTTGAGAAATTTTAGGACTTTATTGTCAGTAATCATATCATATTTAGGGAATAGCATAACTGGTCCTCAAACTTGACACAGTAATGTTGTTTCTTGTGTTACCTAAGTCCTTCAGTTATCTGTAAAATGTGCAGAGGCAAAGCCATCAAAAGACCTTGGTTTGTGTGGGAGAAAACAAGCTTCTCAACGAAGGTCACGTTTTTCATCACTGACAGTTGAAGCCATCAAATGTTGGTGCGGCTCTGGATCGTGGCAGGAATCCTGGAAATCCAGATGGTAGCCAGTGATAGTACTTTTTGTCTAATAAGTGTTACTGTGGGTGATATTTGATGCTTCTCCTCTGTTGTTCAAACATTCAAAAATATGTATCTGCGTGATGATGTTTTTTTTCTATAATAACGATGTAGACTCACTAACAAAGAAAAAAGAAAGAAAACACCAGCTGCTATGTGTTCACCTTGGATTCATTGAGGACAATAAGGGAATATTGGATGTTTTGGTTTGTGTTAACCAGTAGCCAAGCAACAACAGTCAGTAAGTGTAATGTCTGGTTTGTGCTGCCACATATTTCAGACTGATGATGGGGTTCATGCTTTAGCCCTCAGTGTTAAACTGTGCGACATCCATCCTTTCGCACTTCTCTCACATAGCTCTGTCAGCCTTAAAACTGAAAATGTCAACGTATTTGACACTATACCCAGAGACTTTAAAGTTAAACATTGACCAAGTCAAACCCAGACTCACCATGAGATAGCCTGACGGAAAGGCCGTCAAGCTGAAGTATGTTCTGTGTCCATGAGATGTGACTGTAAATTACAATCCAAGTGAGTGTGACCAGTGTTTCAAAGTTGACAATGCGTGAGAAAAAAGTGTGCCGAGGCTGAGAAAACATACAAAGCGCCTCGACAAAGTGACAGCAATATGATTCATAACCGTCATCTAGTGCTGCTTGATGTGTCTTCTTGAAATATCAGCAAGCTGACACATCTCAGCAGGTGTTTAACTACACTTCTGAAACATTTTACATTTCACACCATGTCCTTACCCTTGTGAATGTGGTGGAATAACAAGGCCATGAAGCTAGAATGTGGGGCCACATCTCCCATTATTCTAGTCTGCCTCCATTTGTCTTAAAATCTTGAAAATCTTTTTTCAGTGGTAGGGTAAATGGTGTCATGTTAATTGTGTTTTCTCACAGAAGATGGCAGCTGAATTCAATGCATCAGTGCAACTGTCCTTAATGGATAATGGATGGATTCTGCTCTGAATGGGCCCGTGTCAGTGCAAGGCGAGTGAATCTGTGCAGGACTCTTGAATCCATAAAAGAAGTAATTAAGAAAGAACTGTTGGCTGCTACACAGGGGAATATTGCATAGGTGGCTCTCAATTATGCTCCGGGGCTCGTGTGAATATTGCACAATTGAAGATTTAAACAATAAGTTCCATACCTCTAACATACACATTTTTTCCCCAGCCTCAGCTATGAAATCACGCCCTGGCCCTCAAAGCAGGAGCCTTTGTGAATATCATTCATAGCAATTTAATTAGCTAACTTTCTCTTCAGTGAGAGGAAGGAGTGCTCCATTAGTTTGTTCCAGCTCATTGTGAGAGGAGTCTTTACATGAAATAACGAGAATGCCGCAATTTTGCGGAGTGATTTATTTTCTCCACTTTTATGAACGTCAGCATTGCAAAGGTCACTTGCTTAATATGTCGCTACATCATTCTAATGCCACAGGGCGGCCCCTAATGCTGCGGGACGTTACACGAAATGGACAGTGTGAGAATGCCGTGGACATCATGGTAGACTTCGGTGGTGAAGAGGAGTAATGGAGAGAGCAAGAGAAAAGACAGGAGGCGAGGGCAAGAAGCGAGGACGGGATGGTAGATAAATGATGAGGGGGCAAGGAAACTTAAGAGAGAAACGGAAAAGGAGTGAGAAGAAGAGAGAGAGCGTCATGGAGGGTGCTACAGGAGGAAGGGGGGTGGCGGTTGCAAAGGTACACAGTATTCCTGGGTGAAACCATCATTACTATGAGCAATGGTGGCAGTCACTGGCCATTACCTTAGCCATCCACTGTCATAAGCAGAACATTTTTCCAGCCTGCCCTGCATGTCAGGGTATACGGCGAGCAGGCTCTTGCATGCTGAATGTGTCCTCTTTGCTTTCTCCCTCCCTGAGCTGGAGACCCATACGGTACTCACTAGGTAGCCGCTTCATCATCAGAGGAAGGGACCTGTCAATAGATCCTGTGTGTGATCAATACGGTCTTTCACAGCTTCCCCTCCTTGTCCTTTTCATCCTTCCTTCTCCCCTAGCATCTTTCATCCCCAAATGTGAAAGGGATCAGTAAAATAGGATGACAAAACAGGCACTGTTTGTCCTGGTAAATCTGTCTAATGATTTTCTATACTGTAAGGTGAACTGGCCGAAAATTACTCCCGTTCACTTTGAGCCTAGTATAGAGTGTGACAGTGCAGCTGAAGTGAGGGCCGGGTAGTGGGGTTTAGATTAGCCTTTTATAGCGGAGTGAGTTCTCTAGGTTCTCTATCAGAAGCGGGAGTGAGTGGCGGGGCTTTCTGCTCTTTGAATACTGTCATGATGTGGGCATTAAGACTCACTCCTGCAGAAAGGTTCACAGAGGTGCTGAATGAATGCGCATCATAGAAGTCAACTACAAGGCCTCTTTTTCTCTCTATCGCTCGCCTTTAACTCTGCTCATAAAATAGCTACTTGCGTTTTTCCCTCTATTTTCCATATAGAGGAATTTAAAGCAGAAGAAACGAGTCGTATGTTTTATATAGCCATACCTTACTTAATAACCAGATTGTCTATACAGCAGCTCTAAATATCTTTACAGTAAGTATTTATGTTGCTTCATATTGAGTATTTAAGTCTTACTATTGTAAAATTGGAACTTGTATCACCTACAAAGTGTGTGAAAGGATTAGTCACTGTTTTTCCCTATCAATATTCAACATTTAGCACCTGGCGCCAAGCATAGGGATGATTTAGGTACGTGAGAGTGGAACGCTTTTTTTTTTTTTTTTTTTTAATCAACATTGCATTCACATAGCCAAAGGAAGGGCTGAAAAAACTCAACATTCATTTTTTTTCCTCTCCTTTTTTAGCTATATTTGCCCAACACGCCATGCTGGATTGAAATTGTGACTTGAAATATTATTCTGAGCTAATACCAATATTCTATTTGTATGGTTTGAAATTGAGTTTAAAATGTCAATATAACTTCAAAAGCTGAGCTGTTAACAGAATATACCCTTCAACTTTTGTTTTGTTAAGTGCAATTTTTAAAAAATGCGTTTGTGGTACAACTTGTCTTTGTCGAGATGAACACATAATAGGAGGAAATATTAATGCATTTTATTATAATGTGATTTAAAAAGGTGTTTTTTCTTATTAATTTATAAAAGTATTCTCTAAGATATGAAAGGAGCCCAGGCTGGCACGCCTAAACTCCACAGGCAGCTCATTTACAAACTTTTCAAGCTCTGACAGCAGAGGCTTGGTTACATGCAAGCTGAGCATGTGCAGCAGCCTGCAGAGCTCTGCAGAAGACGTCCAGCTGTGCTCCAGGCCGTGCAATGAGTTTGCAATTAGTCTAAGATATCGTTTTGTTGCATATTCTTATTATATGAGTGGGAGATAATATGTGTGCAGTGTAAATGGGTGTTTCCTGCAACACAAACAGAGAACAAGGTGAAATGAATATTAAACTGATGGACAATAACTAAAGGGAAACCATTAAAAACAGATGGTGAACGACTTCTAGCTTCTGGCCATAAACCATTTGCCAAGAATGTCACGAAAAAACCATAGGATAGTTTCCACCTCAAGAGTTCAACTTCATTGATAATGCATATGAAAAGAAAGAGTGATGGTACCTAATAGCTTTGTAAGACCCCTTATGGCAGCTAACAGCCCTGTGAACCCACCGGAAGGCATTATTTTTCTCATGCTGTAACTAGGGAAGGGCTGATTGTCTTTCATGCTCCATCCTGTCAGAGCAAATGAAGTCAAACGGAGGCTTAATTACAGCGATAACTTGTTGCCCTGCGGCTAAAAAACATCTGATCACTAAACAGCTGGGAGGAATTTTCTATTACTTGATGAATGCGTAATTGGGTCCAGGGTGACTGTCAAAGAGCAGTTTTCTTTAAGTACAACAAGGCCTCCTGCTGTGGGATTTCTCAGTCCTAAGGGTGTGTGTGAGATTATATTGTGTTTTGCAGTTTTATGATTTAGTACGGCTTGTACCATCCATTAGCTGCAGCTACTGTTGTGGGTTCACATTATTCTTCCACCAAGGCAAAAGCTGAGGTGGATGTATGCGATCAGAGCCATCTTTCTGTCTGTTTGTTCCTAGTAAGATTACACAAACCTGTCAAAGTGAATTTAATGAGCCATGAACGTAGAGCATAAGCCGAAGAGGATCCTACTAAATTTAGGCGTAGATTCAGATCGCTTTTAAAAATGCACAATAGGGTATTGACCTTGGTGGATCTTGATCTTTGTGAGTGCCCTTATAGGATCAGTACAGTACACACTGCACAGACACACTGTAAAATTTAACGTGCCTAAAATGGCTTGACTCTCGGCTGCCTGTGAAGCTTTCCTACAGTGTAAGAAGCTGCCTGAACAAAATAGTAAGCAACCTAATAACAAGTTGTTTGCTTGTGGCAAAAGATAGAACATGTCTTTTTCCATTTGGCTCTGTTCAGTGCAAAGCATTCGATTTTTCTGTACATTATTTCCTTCTTTTTTCTTCTTTTTTTTAAATGCACAATAGCGGTAGGTGCTGCTAAAAAAACATGGAAGGGTGGTAAAGGTGGTTGTTTGCTGTGTAGGTGGTAGTCTTGAACTCTTGAAAGGCTTCAGAGCATTATAGCTTTTGAAGGTAATTGTTGTAATTAGACATACTGCGAGATCTCAAGTTCTGGAACCTCCCGAGTCCTTCTGTCTTGATAGAAATGTAAGGACAAGCATGAACAGAGTTGTGAGTGATGCAACTGTGGATAAAAAACACAATACAGTACATCAGAAAGCAGAACTTAGATTTCTCTATCTCCATGTTATCTATCTATCTATCTATCTATCTATCTATCTATCTATCTATCTATCTATCTATCTATCTATCTATCTATCTATCTACCTACCTACCTACCTACCTACCTACCTACCTACCTACCTACCTACCTACCTACCTACCTTCCTTTCTATCTTAGAGTGAATATGTGTTTCTGTATGGACACTTTGAGGATTTAGGTAGTTTAGTCTTTCAAAGGGTTTTCTGCCCCCAATTGTGCTGCTTCTTTCTTCCTCTGCAATTTTGTGCATCTTTTCTTTTCTATTCTTTGTGTGTGTCCCCCAGCACTTTTTTATTTCTCTCAAACAAATGTGAGATCCTGAACTGAGCAACATGTCAATAGCTGTGTGTGCTCAAAAAGTGGCCGGCTGAGCTACTCTTTTTTTCTTATGATTGCCAGTTCCGATGAAGAGGGGTCATGCAGACATATATAGAAAGCAGTGACTGCAGATATGCACTGGTCTGTGTCGGGGTGGTCTTTAATCTGCAGAAAAATGGAGGAAAAATCCCATTAGTAATTCAGCTTTTCCCTGTTATTAAAATTTAGCTAATCTGTGTGCATGTGCACATATTTTTGCTAAGGGGTGAGGGTTTAACAAATTTATCTTTCATGCCAATGGATATGATCACAAAGCCAATGTTATCATGGTTGTATTGCTGTCTGCTGATTATTATTATCCAACGATTCATACAGTTTCTTGACCATCAATCCATTCATTGTCTTCCACTTATCCAAGCGAGGGGTTTGGAGATTATCACAACTGTCACAGGGTTAGAGGTGGGTTTATGCCTTGGACAGGATGCCAGTCCATCACAGTGCTAACACAGAGAGAAAGACAACCGTTCACACTCACATTTACACCTACGGCCAATTTAAAATGTTGAAATTTGGACTAAATATCTACTCCAAAGACTCCAGAGTCCAGACAGGTCCAAGGCAGCTGGCAGGTTTGAGGAAAGGACCTTCTCACTGTGAGGCAACAGTGATAAACACTGTGTCACTTTACCTTCTGGTTACCATCATTTGAATTATTGCTTATTGCTTATTATAATTTGCTGTGCAAAGAATACATAAATACCTCAGTAATAGCAATAATATGGCATACAGGCATACACGCACACACACAGCTTTCTACAATAGTCTAACCTATTATCACAGCAGTTAGCTGAAAGCATTTTTTCAGATTGCATCACATTTTCCTGAAATGCTCGAAGAGCGTGCTGATAAACAAAATGCACCATATCTATTGATTGGATCTACTGATTGGTTGTCCTAGAAGCGTAGTCTTTTACCAACAGGTTACGGATTTTCTCATTTGTAGCAGCAGGCCCCCAAGCCTTCCTCATAACACCCTCACTGTGTTTCTGTTAGGATCCGAATGCAAAGCTATTACACACTGGAGGGTTTGTCTCAATCACACTGAATGGCTATGAATTTTAAATGTGGGATTAGGGCCTACAGAGAAGCAGGCACATGGGAGAGACTCAGTCAGTTGAGTGCTAATTTTATTTTTTATTCATTTATTTATTTATTTATTTTCATAAAAACAGCTCAGCCAACGCATTGTTAACAGGAAAGATGCATTGCTTATGCTTTAGTCCTTCAGCTGTTCTCCCAAATCAAACCAAAGCAGGCACAAATGCTCCACAAGCAAAGAATGTGATGATGACAAACATTTCTTTTCCTGTTGTGGAGAATCAGAAAATATATTAAGTAAAAATTAAAACAGCAACAGATGCAATCTTGCAAGAGAAATGTCCTTTATTGCAGAGGAGCTGAAGCACTGAGCCACCCCCACAGGGGAATGACCAAAGATAAAGACCTTTTTTCTGTTATACAATATTCAAAACAAGTAAACATTCTTGGAGCTTGGAAGCAATTTGTTATTATCTTATGATATTTACTGCACATCAATTTTCCCTTATCTTAGAGATTCTCAGAAATGGAAACATGTTCTTGGCAGTTGGACGCAGTAACATTTCCTTTCATTAACTCTCTTTAAGCATAGTCCATTGAGTTGAAGTGACCGAGGAAGGAATATGCTCGTTTCCTGTTATTCCCCTAACTGCATTCCTTCCCCAAATTATTTTAGCACATCCACAAACAGAATATGAAAATATGACCATACATGGAAAAGATGAGTATTGAGAAACATAATCATTGTTGAGGATGAAAAACGTGTAAAACTGTTGTTGGTCAAAAATATATTGCTCAAGGATAATGCTACATTTAAATCAAAGTCATGCTTTCAAATATCTGTTAAATTCAAATCAAAAGAGTTTATTGTTAGTGGTTCTTTGTGTGAGTCAGTAAAGTTTGAGATATGGATTGAATCTTGCTTTATTTTGTGTATATTCTGTGATATTGGGGGTAAGATGAATTCCTATGTGTTGTATATTTTCTGATGATTCAGTTAATTGTAGAGCTGTGGTCTTTTTGAGCAATAACTAATCTTTTTTTTTCATCCTTACTGTTGTTTTAGATGAAGACAAGGAAGACTTATCTCCATATGAACCTGTTGCACCCAACTGGCACCCCGACACAAGCCGTTTGGCTTCCATCTCTTCAGGTATCACAACACTGATCTTAACAAAATGATGAATTTATAATAATGCCCAGATTTAAAATTTCTTAGGGGATTTTGATTTCCGATTTTTTTTCAGCGTTAACATGCCAGGTTTGTTGATTATGATTTTGATTATGATTATGATGATGGCATATGGCAACAAAAATCTACTTTTCTTTAACCCAAAATATTATTTTTTACATTAAAATAATTTACTAAACTAAACTAAACAGCTCCTGAAATGCCATAAGTTGCAGGATTTTCTCTTACTTAAACAACTGAAAACTGTACTATTGGAGTTTCTGTACACCCATCATTACCTAACAAAAGCAGTGTATATGCAATAGATATGTACAACAAAACTAATGTCAGCTACATTCACAGTTACATCATTTTCCAGTATGTTTCTAACTTCACCAGGCACACAATTCTTCTGTATTTACTCGTTTCTATAATTTTCCTTTTCCTTTTATTTGATCCTTGATCCTTTGCTCATACCGAGGCTGCTAGCTTCTGGCTGACTCTGAGCGCTGGATAGCTTTAGCCACTTTTCCTTTGTTAGCGTCTTTAAAATGTCCATTCTAGATCAGGTTGATTTAAGTCTTTTTAGGTTTGTTGTTACAAATGTTTTACTGGTGGTCTCTTCATAGTTTACTTGCTCACAAGTATTTGTTAGTGTAGGTGTGCATGTTGTACATGCAAGAAAGAGACTGGCTCATAACTGGACATACATGAGCCACCTGTCCTGGCTGAGAATGCAGAACACTGAATGATTGTGGTTCCTGATTGGTGTCTAATAATAATAATACTGGAAATGTTAGGTTAATAGCTGTTCTGGAGAGAATGCAATATAAGTTTAATAGGGCCTAAAAAATGTGCAGTGGGCTACTCGTTCCTCATTGGCCATCTACCAGTTATCTGTCCTTGCCTTTGGATAAATTGGGTGCTTGTTGTTTAAGCTGTCCAGCATACAGTGGTTTTTTTGGCTGTGTGTGCTAAAGTATACACTTTCAGTGCACCACCCCACAGCTATTGATTGTGCGTTCAGTTTGATTTCCTCTTTGGTTTACTAATTAAACAGCCTGGCCCTCAACAGAAGAGCTTTAGCTTCTCTAATGCACTAGTTACTATGGCCACTCTATCAGTAATCAGTGCAGATCTTAAAAGACACCGATATAATAATAAATGCATTGCAGAGAAGCATGCATTAGTATAGATGTTACTTGACACAAAAGGATTTCTGTTTAATGCTGGAGCTATAGGCTACACTCACTTGAAAATTCAGTCATATTCTTTCATTCAGTTCTGACAGAAATTTCCAGATTATGTTCCTTTTCGGGGTTTTTTTCTTTTTAGCCAAAAGCTATCTACAAACACTGAAGACTGCACATTTTCCTTTTCTCTTTGCTGATGTATCTTCCTTTGTTTTATAACTGGGAGGTACAAGAAAGACACGCTTTTTGCATAATCCCCTTAGCTTTAAATCAGTAGTGCCTTACTTGTTTTTGAAAATAGGTTTGTTTGATATATTGAAAAAGCGAGACCAGAATATATAAAAGTGCTGGCTTTGATTAGTTTGGAGTTTTTAGAGATGATAGAAAACTGCCTTCCCTGTTTTAAGTACATTCATAAAATTCTGAAAATGCATACTTCTGCCAAGGCTGCACAAATCTCAAAATTTGTTACTTTAATAGTAGAAAATGTGACTGAAACATGCACACATGTTTATGGTTATATGAAGTCATCCTGATTTATTATTGGTTTTAGTTTGGCTTTAGATTAAAAAAAATGAAATCAAGCTCATGACAGTTGAATTATGATATTTTCAGTTTATGTTGTTCTTGCACCTCCTATAGGCAAAATACCATTAAATATTAATTTCATCTATATAGCACACATTCACAACAGCAAGGTTGAGATGTTGCAATATTATACAAAGCTACCCAACAATTCTGTGCGAGTTCGTTGAAGAATGTTGCAAAACAAAATAATAACACTTGTCAGACTGGTGGGATCAATAATGGGAGATCGGAATCAGTTAAACATCAAAAAGTATACTAGTAATGCTGCAAGCCTTTGCTCAGGCTTGGCTTCACTTTCTGATGTAAAAAACGTTAGAAAATTAAAGCTAAAAAGGTAATCATATTTATGATATCATAATGACAATAAAAAACTATGTCGATATGAGAGTCAAGAGTCAATCAATTACATGCAAAGAGTAATGCCATTTTGGTTCAAATTTAGTAATTAGAGTTTAAAAAGGGGAGGGTGTGAATAAGGGGTCTTTGCTTGTCTTTAGGTCACAACAGCATTAAATTTCACTAATCATGGTATGAAGTACAGAATAACTGAGAAGGGGGTATAACTTAAGAGGGAAATGGAATTTAAAAATACAAAGTGCTAGAACAACTCTAAAAAGTATGTCTATCACTATAGCAGGAATTAAATTCTGGATCAGTCTAACAGAAGAAATTAAAGAAAGTAACAACATAAACCAGTTTAAAATGAAATATAAAAAACACATTTTTAACAAATATAAGAATGAAGAAAACAGGGTTAACCCAGGGCGGTAATGTTGTTCGTAATAGTGTTTTAGTTTGTTTGTCTCATAATTTGTGAATCTGCAAACGTTACCACTTTATTTGTTTTGTTTATTTGTTTGTTTGTTTTGTTTTGTCCTTGCTTTACTTTTGCTTCATATGTTGTTTGTTTAACCCTTTAAGACCTACCATAGAACCAAGTTCGCCAGAGCTTATATTATATTTTTACATGCTGTGGAGCCATTTTTGGGAGCATTTCAAGTTGCTATACATCAATACAACCATTATAGCCCAAACTTTAATAATATGTCTGCATTAGGTGCATAGTAATTACATAAATTGCAAAAAAGTGCAATAAACTACAAAAAAATTGAAAATCGTTTTTGTTTTTTAACATATATTTCTAGTTAGAGAAATTTAAGAGGCTTATCCCTCAAAACTGTAAATACAAAAAAGTTACACAAACTAGTTTCCCACCACAGGAAATTTATTTTGAGTGTCTTCATAGTTTTATTTTTGAAATACACCAATTTTTATATACTGCAGGAAAAACGAAAATAAATATTATAGTGCAAATTTGCAAAATAACAGCATATGCATCAAAATAAACTATTTCCAGCAGTGCAATATGAGTCCTAAGCATCCCAGAAACGACACAGAAAGTCATAAACTCAAACATAACTTTTTAAAACACATAACAAGTAAAACACAAGCTCATAAGGGCCCGATCGTAAAAAAACTACATTTCCGCAAAATGACGTCACTTCCGGTTTCGGGCAGGTCATGCGGTCATGTGATAGTTCGCGCTGATGGACGTAGGAAGTGCTACAAACAGCTGATGGATCGGCGAAGCGTGTTTCTGGAATATCATGTTTTTGTTGCTGCAAGTGATTTTTATGCAGTTTTTGCAAAGCTATATGTGGAAGGAAACTGTGACCTAGGACAAGCTGATGGCATAAGATGTAAGTACAACTCCTCCAGTTTCATATGCAAAAAAAATTATTGTGCTAGCTTAAGTGGTTGCAGAGCTACCGGGATTTAAAAATAGTTACGCAAAACAGAGCGTGCCCGCTCCGATCGGCTGTAAAGGGTTAATTGAAGGCTAAAAGAAAATTATATCAATGAGAGGTAAGATTTGAGGAGGTAGGGACTAATAAGTGTTTACTTACAAACAAAAGAATGGAATGACATTTTGTAATGATTGTGAAGCCACATGCTTAAAATAAAATTGAACTGAACTGAACTTGAAAAATACCGCAAAGGAAAAAGTAACTGAAGAAAATTGCCATTAAAAAATGAAGTTTTAAATCACTGTAGTGCGTGTGTGTGTGTGCGTGTGTGTGTGTGTGTGTGTGTGTGTGTGTGTGTGTGTGTGTGTGTGTGTGTGTGTATGAAATACTATTCGGTTGAGTGATAATTAATGGAACTGCGTGTCAATTCCATTAATTAGCTTTTTGATTTACTTCCTCACTCATCCCACTGTTTGTCATTTTCCTCTTTATCATTACAAGGTACTTAATTTTGTTTACTTAAACATCATTCATTTAAAAACTGCCGACATGAGGAATCTGATTGTGGTGTGAGTCTGTTAAAGCATGTGAATGTTTTTCATAAAAACATAAATAAGATATAAATAGAATATCAACATCCAGCATCAGCATAAACATGTGCTCTGTGAATGGGGTCAGCCTACTGGCTGACGCTACACATAGCTGTTACATGATGCTTTGCTTGAAGTCAAATGAAACTCAGAGTTTTGTTTGCTAAATAAAATAACTTTGTTTACCAAATGTTTATCATATCTAGTTCATTGTTCAAGCAAGAGGAGCCAAATATAAAAGCACGTAGACTGAAGAAAATGTTCAATTTTAATGAAAAATATAAATATATATAAAAAATTTGGAGGAATTACCTGAAAAGAGACATGCAGGGTGCATGCATACAAATTGGGAGATACACACAGGGAATCATAAAAGAGAAAAGAGAAAAACACAAAGAGGGTGAAAAAAAAAACCAGGCTCATGGCCATCACATTTCTGCCATCTTCCTAGTTGTTTAATATTCATGGTTCTGTTTTAATTAGCTTTATTATTATAATTTAGAAACCCACAATATTTGTTTGAGTCTATAATAATAACCAAGAAATCTGCCTCTGTGTTCATGTTTTTTGATTCAAGCTCAAAGAGTACACAGTGTTGTCATTCAAGTCATGTAGACTCATTACTAATTCAGAATCAGAATCAGAATACTTTATTGATCCCTGGGGGAAATTATTTTTTGTTACAGTGCTCCATTTTAAACCAACATTAAGACAAGACAGACAATACGCTAACTAAGAATAGTACAATATATACATATATATACATACATACATACATAAGTCACTTATAAATAAATAGTTGGAAAAGAAACATGTGTAGCTGTAGCAGCAAACAGTGTGTTAAGTGGATGCGTTGTACAGGGAGATGGCCACAGGCAGGAATGATTTCCTGTGTCGTTCAGTGGTGCTTTTCGGTAATCTCAGTCTCTCACTGAACGAGCTCCTGTGACTGACCAACATGTCATGGAGTGGGTGGGAGGTGTTATCCAACATTGTCTTTATCTTGGACAGCATCCGCCTCTCCGACACCACCTTGAGGGAGTCCAGCTCCATCCCCACAACATTGCTGGCCTTACGGATCAGTTTATTAAGTCTCTTGGCATCTGCGACCCTCAGCCTGCTCCCCCAGCATGCAACAGCATAGAGGATCGCACTGGCCACAACAGACTCATAGAAAATCCTCAGCATTTTCTGGCAGATGTTGAAGGACCTCAGTCGCCTCAAAAAATAGAGACGACTCTGGCCCTTCCTGTAAAGTGCTGTGGTGTTTTTAGCCCAGTCCAGTTTATTGTCAATGTGTACTCCAAGGTATTTATAGTCCTCCACAATGTCAACACTGACCCCCTGGATTGAAACAGGGGTCAAGTGTTTCCTGGTCTTCCTGAAGTCCACGATCAGTTCCTTGGTCTTTGCCACGTTGAGCTGCAGATGATTCTGCTCACACCACGTGACAAAGGAGTCGACCACAGCCCGGTACTCTGTCTCATCATCCCTGCTGATGCATCCAACCACCGCAGAGTCATCAGAAAACTTCTGAAGATGGCAGGTCTCTGTGCAGTGGCTGAAGTCTGTGGTGTAGAGGGTGAAGAGGAAGGGGGAGAGGACAGTCCCCTGTGGTGCCCCTGTGTTGCTAATCACCTTGTCAGACACACACTGTGGGAGACGTACATATTGTGGTCTTCCTGTCAGGTAATCAACAATCCAGGACACCAGAGAAGCATCCACCTGCATCGCTGCTAACTTATCACCCAGGAGGGTCGGCCTGATGGTGTTGAAAGCACTGGAAAAGTCAAAAAACATGACCCTCACAGTGCTCGCCGGCTGGTCCAGATGGGTGTAGACACGATTGAGCAGGTAGATGATGGCGTCCTCTGTTCCGAGACGAGGCTGATAAGCGAACTGAAGGGGATCCAGATGTGGTCTTACTATGGGTCGCAGCTGGTCCAGGATGAGCCTTTCCAGGGTCTTCATGATGTGGGAGGTCAGTGCCACGGGCCTGTAATCCTGGGGGCCACTGGGACGAGGCGTCTTTGGTACAGGGACGAGGCATGATGTCTTCCACATCACCGGGACCCTCTGCAGACTCAGACTCAGCATAAACAGTTTATGAAAGACTCCACACAGCTGGGGGGCACAGGTCTTGAGGACAAGGGGACTCACTCCGTCTGGTCCAGCAGACTTGCCTGAGTGAAGTCTCCTCATTTGCATCTCAACCTGGTATTGAGTGAAGGTGATGGGTGGGGGAGGGGTGTCAGGACTCTCACAGGAGGCAACATGTGAAGAGAGAGGCTGGCACAGTGGTGTGGCTCTGGATTCCAGGCTGACTGCAGGTGAGGTTGTGGGGGTGGGAGCAGACACTGTGGTGTCGAATCTATTGAAAAACAGATTCAACTCGTCGGCTCTATTCTCACCTCCCTCAGCTCCCCTGCTGTTGGTTGGCCTGAATCCAGTGATGGTCTTCATGCCCCTCCACACCTCTCTCATGCTGTTCTGCTGGAGTTTCCACTCCAGCTTCCTCCTGTAATTGTCCTTAGCCTCTCTGATCTTGTCCTTTAGTAACACCTGGACCTTCCTCACCTCCTCTTTGTTGCCCCCTCTGAAAGCCCTCTTCTTGTTGTTGAGGAGGGCTTTGATGTCCTTAGTCACCCACGGCTTGTTATTTGGGTAACAATGAACAGTCTGAGCTGGAACAATGGAGTCGGTGCAGAAAGTTATGTAGCCTGTGATACACTCAGTAAGCCCATTGATGTCCTCGGCGTGAGGCTCACAGAGTGTTTCCCAGTCGGTCACCTCGAAACAGCCCTGTAGTTCCGCTATTGCCTCCTCTGACCACCTCCTAACAGTCCTGGTGGTCACAGGTTCCCTCCTCACAATTGGCACATAGCGGGGGGTGAGGTGAATCAGGTTATGATCTGACCTACCAAGTGGGGGGAGGGAGGAGGAGCTGTATGCATCCTTGACGTTAGCATACAGTAAGTCTAAAGTTTTCTCTCCCCTGGTGGGACAGTCCACATATTGTTTGAATGTTGGTAGTGTATTGTCCAGTGATACATGGTTGAAGTCACCCGAGATCACAATAAAGGCACTCGGGTGCTGAGTCTGTAGCCGAGCTATGGCAGAGTGGATAGTGTCACATGCAGCTGTGGGGTTAGCAGAGGGGGGTACATAAACAGCCACCAAGATGACGTGAGAGAATTCCCTGGGTAAATAATACGGCCTGAGTCCAACAGCACACAGTTCAGTGTCCGGGCAACAAATCCTTTCTTTGATTGTTATGTTGGCAGGGTTACACCACCGGTTGTTAACTAAAACAGCAAGCCCACCTCCTTTACGCTTACCGCTAGCGATGCTGTCCCTGTCCGCCCGAACAGTGTGGAAGCCTTCCACGGAAGCATTCTCATCGGGAATGACCTGGTGCAGCCATGATTCGGTGAAACACATCAGGCTACACTCTCGGTATTCCCTCTGACTCCGTACCAGTGCTGAGAGCTCGTCGATTTTAATTGCCAACGACCAATTGCCAATTGCCAATTGTGATGTTAACCACAGTTGGAAGTAGAAATAACCAATCTCAGCTCACACCATGAAAACAGTGTGACTTTAATACATATATAAATTATTATTAGCTTGAGAATTTCCCAGTTTAAACAACTTTATTGTCACTTATGGCTAATTAATAATAATATTGTACAATTAAATATACATTGATTCGTTTTTAATTATGTCTTCTAACTAACTGATGAATTCTCATAAATGTAAAATTATTTCACTAGTGAGGAATGACTGCTGGTCTGTGGAAGCCATGATGTTGCCCTGCGATCTTGAATACAGTGGGGAAGATAGACATTGTTGTTCCACCTAATCGTGATTCATGTAAGTAGCTAGAGAAGATGGTACAAATTTCAATTTGTGTATGGACTTCAGATTTAGGATACGAAGGATCCTACCTATATTTTTTTAATCTTGGAAGGGGGTCCAAAAATACAAAAAAAGACAGCAGGTGAGGGAACTGACTGGAGTTAGTAAATAAAATCTTATCCTCTTCTTTTTTCCTCACTTAAAGCCTCATTTCCTGAACTGAATTCAGGGCTGTAATACTCAAAAACTTTTATAAACAGACTTATTTATTCCCAATATTATGACAATTACTTATTTTTGAGCAAATTAGACATTCGATCCTCACATCTGCCAGACTGCTGACAACAAGCTAGCTAAACAAACAACTGGTTATAAGCTCACATTATTCCAGCTAATGTTAGGCTCAGATATCCTAAAAATCTTATAAATAGTATGATCACATTCTCACATTGTATGAGAAAGTGTCAGAGTCCAACAATGTTAGTGCAACTTCAAAGAAAGTTTTACTAATGTCGGCTAACAGAGGCTAACAGCAGCTAACAGGGGAAAGAACAGCAGCACTTACCTATAGAAAAGTTCAAGATATCCTTAACAAATCACCTCAGTGTCACTGTTAGTGGACAAAAGTGAGATTCACTGACTCACTGACTCGTATTGGACTACTTCCACAAAGTTTTACAGCCTCGAGAGCAAATTGGCATAGACTCATATTGACAGCTGAGGTAAACTGCAGACTGACAGCCTCACTGCAGATGAACAACAGCCAGAGTTATCTGTCCTACAGCAGCTACCGTAGCAAGGATTATGCACCTGAATTGAGGGTAAAAAAACTCTCATTTGACGGGTCTGCAAACCACTGACATCTAGTGGAGAGATTTTCCCGTAATGTACTTTTAAGAGTGATAACTTGTTGTGAGCTAATTCTTTTTTGTCAAAAACATAATAAAACACACAAGGTTACAAAAAAATGAATGAATAAAGAAAGAAAGAAAGAAAAGTTAACAGCTTAGAAGTCCAACTCCCTTCCTGAAAGAAAATACAGTACAATGCACCTAGACATATTAAGATACAACAGGGACTCATTACTCTATCCATTTTGCTTCAGCTGTTTCCTCTACTCGCTTCAAGGTGAAATATTGGATTTGCTCTCGAAAATCTGTTTAGCCGCAAGCTTTCCTCATTATTTATCATTTCTGAGGGCAGGGTAATTGATTGTGGCACTGACATAAAACCACAGGCAAACAGATAAGTAATTACACACTTCTTTTATGGAAATACTTCTCCCTTTGATTGCTAAACCAAACAAAAGTATTCATAATCATGTCTATAAATGTTCAACTATATAGAGACTTTGGGAATATATGATATCTGGTTAGGATTGTTCTCAGATGAGAACAGGGAAATCTACACCCTCCAAGAGGAAAGGTAGAAAATTGAAAAATAATCTCTGCTATTTTAAAAGTTTTTGTGTGGAAGGGAGATAAGGGACATAAGTGGTGCTAGAATAAAAGAAGAATTCTGTACTACTATATGCACTCACACTGAATTAAAATGAAACAGAACATATGGAGACTGTTTCTGCATTGCCCCGAGTGATACCTGGAAAACTATTTCACACAAGCTGCTCCTTTTAATGGGACTGTGTAGTCATAGCCTGATTTTGCATATCTTTGAATGCACATGCAGTTTGCTTGCATTGTACACACAGAGACAAAAAAGACAAAGAGCAAATAGCAAATTTAATCCTGTGGGATCTGTCCTTTGAAATAAGGTCAGTGACTATACTTTTGCGTGTCCATATTTCTTTTTCAGCAACAGTGATGACAATGTACTCGAGTATGGTTTCATCAGAAACACAGAGATGAATTGTGCTCTTCTTGCCCTGGCTTTGCTGGCACTGTGCACCTGCATCAGCAATGTTTCATCACCTTAGTGCTCAGCACAGTTGCATCTCGGGCTGAATAAAGTGTCCTTGTCAACACCAGTCTCTTTGCTGTGATGGCAGTATGGTGGCATTTACTAAATCCTCCTTTCCTCCGCTGCCATGCACCTTTCATCACAAAAGAGGGATGGTGATTATAGGTTAGTACTAATTTGTAACGTGACAGGCTATAAGCATGCCTCATCACAAAAAAGCATATTTTGACTTTGACAGTTTTTGCTGATACTTTAAGGTGGACATAATTATTGCGATGTCACATATCATGTACTGGAGCCCCCTCGAACAAAAGATGGTTGTCAGTCACAAGGTAGGGCAGCCAAGATGAAGCTTACCCTGCACGTTGTATTCAGAAAGACAACTGAGACCATAAACTCATCATGAAATCTTTATCTTTATCGCCAAGGGCGATCGTGGCTCAAAAGTTGGCAGTTTGTCTTGTAATCAGAAGGTTGCCGGTTCCAGCCCCGGCTCCAACAGTCTCAGCCGTTGTGTCCTTGGGCAAGACACTTCACCCGTTGCCTATTGGTGCACCCCAGGGCAGCTGTGGCTACAACGTAGCTTGCTATCACCAGCGTGTGAATGGGTGGATGATTGAACGTAGTGTAAAGCGCTTTGGGGTCCTTAGGGACTAAGTAAAGCATTATACAAATACAGGCCATTTACCATTTGAGGTTATAGATCAAGTGGGCAGAGGGGTAATTTTCCTGTAGACAACCATACAACTTAACTTCTTTGCAACCAGAGCAGTCTCCCCCTGGTGGGCATTTCTTAGACTACAGGCTTAAGTCACTTTGATGTTGGCTTTTGGCTGACAGTAAGCTTATTGTAAAAAATTATAGTGGGGGAAAAAAGACAGTATAGTGATCAAATTAATTAAAAATAATGCTTTTTAAATGTGCCAATGAGGAAATTAGGTTAGCAATAAAGTTCTTCCTTGACCTTATCACTGCTTTAAAGGTACATCTAGTTATATTTAATGTGACACAGCATAGCTTGGCATAGTTTAACTTTCCTCATCCAGCTGATACAAACATGCTCCCTGTCACATCCATCAAGTTCAGTGTCAGATAGATTTTGGTGCAGAGACCAGGTCTGGCTCCTGCAGTCTGGTTTCTGTCACAAGGTATGATACCTCCCCCCTGCACACCTGTCCACATTAAGCTTAAACAGTCAGGTTATTGGCAGATATTTTTCACTCCTATGACTAATGACACAGGCAATGCTGTCAGTTCAGGGCAGAGGTTGTGGTTACCTCATGAAGGAGATGATATATTGAAAGGGAGCCAGGTTTGTATAGGGGAGCAGTGGAAGTGTTCCTTTGTGGAGCAGGAAAGCTATGGAAAGTATTTTCCTTCGGGAGTGCTTTCGGCAGCTTCAGTGAATGCAGTATGGCCAGCATTCAAGTCTGGTGATGCTAAACTTGTATTCTTAACCTGCTTAGTTGGTAGAAACTCATAGTTGTGAAAATGTGTGAAAATTTGCAAAAAATAAAATAATTATCCGAGCAAAATGCTTTAAAGAGAAGTTAAAGAAGGAATATAAGTCCCCTACAGACATGCACTCTTCTGATGATTAATTTTCTATTAATCATCAAAAATTTCCTGCTTGATGTGGATGAATGTGCTTTTCTGGAAAAGGTTACACCACCTTAGCAACCCAGTATCGTGGGAAACCGTGTAATAGACACGCTGGTCTACCGGGTCCATTTCACGCTTTGCATCTCCAAAACGTGAAATGGACAGGCTTGCAGAAGTTGCATTACTATATGCCAAATTTGCATTACCAGCAGGGGGAGATAATATATTTAAAGCCGCAAAGTCGGTAGTGAGCAAAAAAAACTCATATTAAGTACATTCCAGTGTCCTTAATTGTCAGAATCGATTAAGGTATATACATATACATTTACATGTATATGTATATACATGTAAATGTGTTAATAATTTCTGTTTAAACACTTTAAACACCGTGATTATTTTCATGCTGAAATAAAATATCTCCCTCTTCAGATTACTGTAACTTACTACAAATTCTGCATTTCTGAGGAAGCTGAGTAATCTTGTCCCAGTCATGTCTGATACGGGATTTAAGCTGTTCAACAGTTCTGGGTTGTTCTTTGTTGATGACAGAGATGCTGGCCTTTGAACTGAATGCTGATAACAACCTGGATCCTTTTACTTTGTAGTCTGGAGGAAAGTGTCCATGTTTTCCAAAAACAATTTTCACTTTTGGTTTTGTCTGGCCACCAAACCGCATCTCCCCAGTTCATTTTAAATGAGCCAAAAGAAGACAGCAGTGTTTCTGGATCATGTTCACATGTGGCCTCTTCTTTGCATGAAAGAGCTTTAACCTGCCTTTGTGGACAGCACAGTGAACTGTGTTCACAGACAGTAATTTCTGGAAGTGTTTCAGAGCCCAGGAAGTGATTTCCATGACAAAATGTACTTGTTTTTAATCCAGTGCTGTCCAAGGGCTCATGGACATCTAGTACTGATATCTGGCCTTCTCGTAGGGCAGATGTGTCTCCAGATTCTCTGAATCATTTGATGCTATTATGTCCTGTTAATGGTGAGATATTCAAAGTCCAGCTCAGTGAACCTTGGCTGATCTTTACTTCTGAGAAACTTTGCCTCTCTCAAACTCAATCATGCTACCGACCTGTTTCCAATTAACCTAATTGGCTGATAAATCTTGCTTCAGCTGTTTCATTTTTGTACAACTTACTTTTACAAGCCTTTTATTCTGCCCTCAGCTTTTTTAAATGTGTCACTATCATCAAATTTAAAATGGCCAAGATTTTTATAGAAATACAAACATTTCTGAGTTTAAACATTTGATATATTTTCTATGTTACATTGTGTTTAAAATATGTGTTTATGAGCTTTTTAATTCATTGCATTCTGTTTTTCTTTACATTTTACAGTGACCCTGTGCACAGTGACCCTGTCACCTTTAGTATACCAGAAGGATGCATGATGAATGCATTAATAGCTAACTGGGCATGTCTCTCCTGCCATTGTTTTTGAAAATTCCCCCAAACCTAAGTTTCTCAAATTACAGCCCACAGTGGCCCTTTTTATTGACGTTATAACAATAAGAGAATTCACTTTCATGCATCCACAGTTCATGTCAAACTGTGACAGACGCGTTTGTATTAAATTTCATCTCTTTTGTCATTTGACATGTAACACTGAAAAATATGGCCGCTTTTAGGAAATGTTAACAGCCCAGTCAATAATGGTTAAACAGTTCTTTTTTTAATTATACTGCTGATAGAAGCAGTCAATTCCTCTGAAAAGACACATTTTCTAATTGAAAATCAAAATCTAACTTAAAGTTAGATGTACATTTTTGGCTTCATAAACTGGCACACCTTGCCCTAAATACTAATCTCACGGGAAGAAAGCATTTGCTATTAGACACCCAAATTTGCTTCTGTGAGAAAAAAAAAATCATAAGTATTGATATTTTTTTAACAGGAGCTGTAGTTAGTTTTTAGCTTCCAGCTGTTAACAGAAGTCTTTTTCGAGAGTGAGACAGCTGGGTGCATTCACACATTGTGGCACAAGAGCTGTAACACCATTAATTACTTCCTTAGTAATAAGAAGAATTTTTTTCTCAGAAACTGCATGGATTGGGATTTAAAAGTAACTGACAATGTGAACATCACTTCAGACAGGTGAGCTGGCATGCAAACCTCCAGTTTATAAGCTACAGTATCATAATTATAGTTTGATCTGTCAGTATGTGTCACACGATTCAGTGTCAGATTTTACGCATTGCGCAGAATATGATGCAAGTGTTGTAGCTCGTTCCTTCACTGTGGTCGGTGTGTCTGAATTAAGCTGTGAAGGACATTGAAGTAAGCATGAACCTCTGAATGACAGAATGTCCTCACTTTGCCAGCAATGATAGGGCTCTCAAAAGCCCTTTTGAGATATATCATCGTACCATAAGTTATGCAACATAATATATATTTCAGCTAATATTTAGAGTGGCTGAACAAGTCATTAGGCATGAGAGAAAGTGATTAATCAGTTGCAGTTCTGTTTTCTATGGCAGCATCTGAGCTGAAAACAATTTCTGTGACAGAAAAAAAAGCTTGTGCTACAAAATTAAAGGATGTATAAAGGATGCACTTCACAGATGCTATCAGGTCAACAACAACAAAAAGACTGAGTAAATATGCAAGATGTGTAATAACAATATTGTTTAAGCACAATCATCTGCATAATAAACTAGTCATTATTCATCTTACACCTGCTCTGATTTTTTTGCTCATCTGCTCTAAATCTGACTTGAGACAGATTTAGTTTAGCACATCATGAGCAAATCAGTCAATGCTTTACACTTTTCAAACTTTTAATTTGAAGTCATAAATTGCCTTACTTGTAAAACATATTAACCGCATGATCTTTAGTAGAAAGCTTGGACACAAAGGTACATCGGGACTTACATGCACATAAACAGCAGTATGTGCATGCAGTGGGGTTTTTTTGTCCCTAGAAGGATCTTCATCATCAAATGATAGGGGAAGCTAAGTGAGTCTTACCCTGAGGAAATCTGTTGATAATCAGTTTTCCATCCAAATCCAATCCTCTTTGGGTCTCTAAGAGTTGAGTCCTAAGTAATAAGAAATGCATACTTTCCCTGTTCTAATCAAATTCTGCTTAGCACCACGGGGAATCTAGCAAATCAAAGAAAGAGGGGGGCAACAGGAAGACACTTTTTTATTTGTTTATCAACCCACACTTACCAGTAACAGACAAACAAATGCTCCAGCAAGTTCTGCTAGTTCAGAGTTGGAATCTGCTTCTGCCGATATAACTGTTTTAAGGACACTTACTGTACCTTTCAACCTGCTGATCACTATGCTGATTAAAGCTGCAACAGATAACGTTTTCTTTCCTATACCAATACAGGCTCTGTACATTGAACCAGAGTTGTGATCCATAACCTCTGTTTTCTCAGTTACAACTCCAAAGACCTGTCCTCAGATCAATAAGACACCAGGTGCGAAGGTGGGAGAGAGAATCTCCTCTCCAAAGCCCAGATGAATGGCGTATCACACACAGGATGCAAAGATATCATTGACCGTAACTGTTAATATGCTCCTTGTGAAATATATTCTGCTCTCAGTGACTCGGTGGTGAGTTAATTAACTTATTAGGAACAGAGGGTAGCAGCGAATCCTGCACTGAGAGGTTCCTGCAGGAATTAAGTTTAACATCCCTTAGTTAGACCTTGTAACTCTCTGCACTAAGCCTCTCACCTCTCGGCTCCGTGGGCCTACCATCCAATTAAATCCAGAAAGCTGTTTCTACAGCTGAGAAAAAGGGAACGGGGCAACAGTCCTGCTCAGCATGCTGTTGAAATGTTTGACATTTTCACATTGTCCTCATACACCCTATAACAATTACTATTAGATAGACAAACACTAAGTAATGGTGGGTGAGGTGGGGGGTGTTAGAATGTATCTTTGCATGTGTTTGTTAGTGAAAGATTCGTTTTGTGCACGCTTGCTGTTGTGCCTCCATGCATATATATTACTTTGTTTATATGCTTCATTATTCTGTGTGGATTTTCTAATCAGTTCACCCTCAGTCCAGCCAGAGCTTGTCTCTCTCTGGGTCAGTAATGAGAGTTGTTGCAGGCACACTTATCAGATGCCCTTTTTAATAGTCAGCGTTTTATTAACAAGTCAGAAATAAATAACAGTAAACAGCAATGTTTCAGTTTGTTAGTAAGTTTTGTTATTGCCTCCTTGTGTGCTGGTAATGACGAGACAAGAAGATTCTTGATACAATATTGGCCAGGCTGACCTAAATACACTTTTGTTAGACTTGAACAAATTCTGCATCAGAGCCAGTGAAGACTACAGGAGGTAGACTCAAGCGTTTTCATACTAGGAAACGTCACTTGAAGGCAACAGAAACATCTCAAGTATTTAGAAGTGTGTTTGCCATGATTTAGAGATCCTTTGGATATCACTTTCCCACCTCCACTCACACACATTTATTCTCACATAAAGGTAGGTAATCCTGCTTCTATGTGATTATACAAGATCTCCTCTTTTTAGCAATTTCTCCATGATACCTGGGGACATTCAGCTGATCCGTAAGAATGATGACATCTACACGTTTAACTTGGCTAAAAGGGCTTAGGGAGATGATGTTGTAGATTTGGTGCACCATCTTCCTCCATATAGAAAACCCCACTGCGACATGGAGAATAGAACTAATGACTGATGAGCCCTTTGACACAGAAATGCTTGACATGCTCCTCGGGGTCCAGACTAAAGACTTCCCTAACAAGCTCTCGCGCGCTCACCCAGGGCTGTATTAAATCCAAACTGTGGCACCTTTCCTAATTACTGAGAACATACCCAGAGCCAAGAGCTTCTTGCTAACCTGGGCTGAACTTCCCTCTGCAGCGTAGTGTCCCTTGAGTATAGGATGATATATGAAATGCAGAATTCAAATTAGGCTGACGGAGAGCAATTACTGGGGAAAGAAGATCGCTTCCTCTTTGGGGAAGAAGTATCAAAATCGTGATACTGATTACACGAATGTTTTATCCACTTCCTTGCATTTATACAAGCTCTGTCCACTTCTTGTTCTCTCTCTCTTTTTATTATGCCCCTTTTTTCTTTATTTCTCACTGAACCAAAGGTCTTAAGTAATTTTGTTTCTCTCCATCTGTCTTCCTGTAGATGTCTCCTATCGCACATTTTATCCCCCTGCATCCTTCTCTTTAGTCTTTTCCTTATCTTTCCTTCTTTGCCCGCATGTGCTATACGTGCAGAAAGAATAGATGGTTGTTTCCACCACATTGCCATCAGTGGAGCCTTGTTTATGATGCCCACAGTGTAGAGATCCTTATTAAAAGCCCATTAACAGTCAAACAGCAAGATCGCAAAGTAACGACAGCGCTTTGAGAGTTTTTGACAGCAAACCGGAGCACGACGTCTGAGACACACGTTGTTTACGACACAAAAAAGTCATTTAAAGACGATTTCAAACGTTTGCATCCCTCAGTTCAATTTAATACATGGCATTTGTCCTGCACTTGTGCGCTTAAAACATCCCCACAGACACGATCGTGCAGCCAGAAGGCAGCACAATATTTACGACTTGTTTTGTCCTTAATGACACTGATTGCATTTCTAGTATCTACAATAATAATCAGCCAGTGCAACCCATCCACTTGTCTGTCATTCAGTTGGCGTCCTCGCTCACTCATTAATGTATGGTACGACAACTAACAAGGTAAGTTAATAGATAGGTGTTGATTATTGTGATGGTGAGAGCTGTTGATTGCACTGCTGATGTGCTGGGTTAATTATTCTGAGCAAATGTCGCGCATCTCTTCTGAATCAGGATGACTTAATTGAAAGCTCTCCAGCCTGTCTCTGTAAGTGGCTGTCCAATCTGTTATTCTCTGTCCTCCCATTTCATCTTTCTATCTGTCATGATCAGCTCCTGTAATCAACTGCTCAAGCCTTCTCTTCCCTCTTAAAGCTTTTTCCATTTTTGTACGTCTCGTATCATTAGCTTATCAACATCTTTCGCCTCACATTATAGCAGAATGTGTTTGCTGAAAACTTCCATTGTAATGCACTTGGAAAATCAATTATGACTCTGTAGAACAACACCGAAACATTTCCTCTCCCATCTTCAACTCGATGCTTCCTTCCTCTTCTCCTCCCGCTCTTGCTATCATCCTGTTTGTGTGTAAGCACGTCAGAGCCATCAACTGGGCTTCGTATCTTATGTTCGCCCCAGGAGATCTTTTTGGGTTGTGCACTAAATTCAATCTCAGTTCCCCAATCAAAGGTAGTTAAAAAAAAAAAAAACAGCAACAAAAAAAAACCTTCCATTGCTACAGCCTCCAAAGCGGCTTCGGCCCTGCTTGGTCAGATAAATCTTAGTAGCTCATCCTTCTCCTATTTTCTTTTCATCCCGGACCCCCTCAGTGGCCTACATTAAAGCCTGGAGATGGCCAGGAGAGATTTAGCAGTTGTAAACTCCCAGTGTAATGTAGCCTGAACCACTAGAAAGCCACCCCGCTAACCTCTCCCCCACCCCCGCCCCTCAGGCCCTCTTTAGCCAAGCTTGGCTCAGCTCTTGTTTCATGTCTCAGTATATTCACAGATCAACTAAGTCACATAAGTAAACGATCGGAACGCAACTCCGTCTGCCTTTCAGTCACTTAGACTAACAAATAGTGAGGGTGCTATGCTGTCTGACATCTGCTGAGGAGTGTTTATCCTCTCCCCTTTAGAGAGTGCAAAGATAAATAAGATGATTCAAGTATATTTTAATATCGGTTTGTCGGGTTAATGCTTTCAATATTTGAACAGAGAAGAAGAGCTTTCCCCCCGGTCTGTGACAAATACTGGAAAAGACAGCACTGCTCTGAACACCTACATCTCTTGAACTCAGGACATCTCTCTTAACACCCGGACCGTTTATCAGTGCGCCTGCTACATTAACCTTGATTCATCTAAATGAAAGCCCTGGTTAGCTGAAAGCTAGATTAAGCGTGCTTTTTTCTTTCTGTGATGAACCCCTGATATTCTACTTCTGTTATTCTTCAGTGGCTGTGAGTTTTGGTTTATCTGATGTGATCTGAAACGACAAAATCATTAATTTGGTGGGCCTGCTTATTTTTCCCCTGTGTCGCGATGTGATTCTATGTATCCCCATTTCTAGGATTGATAATGTGCGATGCACCACTTGGAAACAACACAAGTTCTGTAGCACACACCTCTAAAATAAATGGTCTTCTTCCTGCTCCTGGCTGTCTGATAGACACAGAGTGAGATTGGTTCTGCTGAATAAGAGATGAATCTCTCTGAGTGTCACCAAGCTGCCACGACCTCTGAAATATCATTATCTACAGGGTAGGCAGGTTAACTTCTCTAATATACCCTGAATACAAGAGAGGGGTGCCACAAGTGAACATGAACCTGCTTTATTACTGTTATATCTCAGAAAAGCATGGTTTTTTTTGTTTTTTTTTACTGCAGCTGTGGTATATCTGAGGACATCCTCCTAACATAACTAATGATGTAATCTTTTTTCCATGTGTGTGCTGACCAGTGATTGCACTGTCTTAGTTTGTGATGACACTAGAAATAAATGAGGGGACTCGATCTTAGATTAGTGGATTAAGCGTGAAGGGTTTACAGCAGTCATTTCAAGTGCTTGAGCTTACCATGTCTTGAGCAGATGCTACAGTATTTACTGCTATTTCCCATTTGCCAGCATTCACATAAATAAAAGCTCTTGTCAATATTTTCCCAGGGATGCCAGCTTGCTTTACATTTCTCCATTAAACTAATGAGTATGATAGAAGAGTCCTTGTTTGCTACATTTGTTAAATAACTTAAAATTGTAACTATTATTAGTGTTAAATTGAGGTAAATATTGTGATGTACTAATATGATGGTAATCGTGCCATGCTGTTATCTAGAAACAGATCATTTATCCATCCATTTGGAATCATATATTAATTTATTCATATTTCACTCAAGGTCTGAAACAGACTAAATCAATAATTCAGTTGGAGTGAATGGAGCTGGCTGCTAGTATCCCTCTGGTGGCTTACTGTTGGTAGGAGAAACAGAGGAACATATCAGAGATTCAAGGATTATTGTTTTGTTTGTTCATGGTACTTTGCAGCCAAGCCAAATCTAAACGATATCAGATTAATGATGTTGAGTCAGAGGCTCAGCGGAAAGATTTTTATTCCTCTCAGTTCTCGCACAGATGCTTGGTCAAGACAGGTAGCATACTGGGTAATGCTTTACGGCAACTGTGTCAGAGTACAAGTAAAATCTGAAAATGGGGACGTTTAATAAAGCATTTCTTTAAAACACAAAGATGATGGGAAGCCCGAGAAGCCTCGAGAAAAATAAGTACATCATCACCAGTGGGTTTCAGCTTTTCCACATCCAGTCACTCTGCTGTTATTATAACGAAATGCTACGGCCATAAAGCAGAGAAACACGTCAGCGTGGCTCCTTGGCTTAATCATCCTCAGTGTGTGGTGTTACGGACAATCGGTAATGTCTTTGTCAGTAAGAGTGCAGTAAAACTGATGATGATTCTGGCTCAGAAGAAATTAACAGTCACACTCACAACGGGATCCGTTCTTGAAGACTTCCAGCTCAAACCTTTCTTGACCCTGTTACAGAAACTCCAACAATTAGGCCCCTCCCACCCTTCAGAAATTTTAACAAATCCCATTGGATACAAAGCCGTCCAGTGGGATTGGACGCTTTGGCAGCCCAGTTATGCTTGACACCCTCACTTAAGATCAGTTTTTCAGCTGGCACGGTTGAAATCTTTCAATTCTCCACTGCTGTTCTTACTGTTTGCCATTTAACGTGTCATTGTGAGAGAGTGTGCGTTTACTAAAATATTACAATCTAAAGATAAGATGTATGTTTTTTGTTCATTTAGTTTGTAATGCATTTCACAAATGCATTTTTATTAATGTTGTGAGGATACCTTTGTGTAAATGTGGAGCTATAAAAAGGTGACGATTCTTTCAGTAAAATCATGTTTTACTAATAAAAATATTTTTTTATAAGTTTGCAGTGACATGACGTGAAGGCTTTTACTTCTTTTTAACTGAAATGTTTTCTACCCAAAGACAGGACATGTGACACTAATCATCGAAGTGTAAACGTTTTTTCTCTTTGGGCTTAATAAACTGACAGAGTTCTCTTTCTTGTATTTTTATGAACAGCAGCCGTCACAGTGACCCAGAAAGGTTTCCACTGTCCTGATACAGAGAGGGACTGCAACCCCTGCCTTGATGCAGCCAAAGCATGCAACTTAAATGGGAGCTGCAAGAGGCAACGTGCTTCTTACATCAACATATGCAGCAAAGCAGACTTCAAACCGGGAGAAACTTGCAGCAGGAAGCGCTGCCATAAGGCCCTGAGGGCTTTCTTAGACCGAGTGCCCAGTGAGTTCACCCACCGGCTGCTCTTCTGCCCCTGCCAGACTACAGGCTGCGCTGAGCGACGCAGGCAAACAATTGTGCCCGACTGCTCCTATAAAGATAAGGACAAACCCAACTGTCTGGAGCTACGGAAGGTCTGTCACCAGGACCCTCTGTGCAGGTGATGGAAACAGACAGGGTTGGGGTGGCGGGTTTGGGTATATATAATGGCCAGAAGAACATTTTTCTGTGCGGTATGTGGCTAGTGTTAGAAGTGCTGTGAAAAAGTATTTGCCCATTCCTGATCTTTTTTTCTTTTGTCACACTTAGATGTTTCAGATTATTAAACAAATTTTAATATTAGTCAAAGATAACCAGAGGAAATACAAAATTTTGTTTTTAAATAATGATTTTATTCATTAAAAAAAGCTTTCCAATCCTTCTGAGTCCTGTGTAAAAAAGTAATTACTTGTCTGAATCAAGAAATCATTTAAATAGAGCCTGTCTGACAAAGTGAAGCAGGCTAAAAGATCTCAGAAAGAAACACATCATGCCACGTTCTAAAGAAAGTGAGTCACTGACATCTATCAGTCTTGAAAGGGTTACAAAGTAATTTCTAAGCCTTTGGGACTGCAGTGAACCACAGTGAGAGTCATTATTCACAAATGGAGAAAACTGTGAAGCTTCCCAGCAGTGGACGGCCTTCCAAAATTTCTCCAAGACGACGATCGAAGATCAGTGACTCATCCAGAACCCAGACCAACATGTAAAGAACTGCGGGCCTAACTCGCCTCAGTTAAGGTCAGAGTTCATGATTCAAAAGTAAGATAGAGACTGGGCAAAAATGGCATCCATGGGAAAGTTTAAGGAGAAAACCACGGCTGACCAAAAACAACACAAAGCTCGTCTCACATATGCCAAAAATATTCTGATGAAAACATTCGGTGGACTGATGACACAAAAGATGAAGGGTTTTGGAAGGTCTGAGTCACATTACATCTGGTGTAAAACTAACAGCATTTCATAACAAATCATCATAGCAATAGTCAAACATGGTGGTGGTAGTGTGATGGTCGGAGGCTGCTTTGCTTCTCCATCACCAGGAAGATTTGTTCTCATTGAAGGAACCATGAACTCTGCTCTCTACCAGAAAATCCAGGATGTCTGGCCATCATGTTGTGCCCTGAAGCTCAAGCTCACTTAAGTTAGCGCAGCAAAGATACAAAACACAACAACATGTCCACCTCTGAATAGCTTGGTTTAGGAGTGGCCTAGTCGACTGAGATTCTTTGGCATGAACTCAAACACATCGTTCATGCTTGAAAACCCTTCAGAAGAGAGCCAGTTATCGCAAATGCTTGATTGTAGTTCTTGGTACCAAGGGTGGCACAAACAGTTATATGGTTTAAGGGGCAAATAGTTTGTCACACAGGCCCAAGTAGGATTGGATAGCTTCTTTCCTTTAAAAAATTACATCATCATCATTTGAAAACTGCATTTCATATTTACTCAGTTTATCAAATATTAAGGTTTGTTTAATGATCTGAAACAATAAGAAATCAAGTAGCTCTGTGTATGGATGAGGATACATGCTTCTGTGTTAGCAAACCGGCTTTGGTTATTTGACTGAAAGATCTGGCTCATCTGGTTCATAATAATAGTAAATTAATTGACAAGTAAAAATGAAGCACTGAATTAGTGCATTGTTTTCGATGGCTTTTTCTGTCTTCCAATGTCATATCTTAAAGGTTTTTTTTGTTCTGCCCTACGTTTGCCAGTAACAGTAATTAGACTTTAAGGGAAGCTGTGGCTATTAGATGCAGGATGAAGATGTGAGGCAAAGTTGGAGGAACAGTGCTCAATTAAGCTGAACAAAACATTAGTGAATCACTCTGGCTGCGTGGGGCATCTATTGGATTCAGAGGCCAGATTCAATTCACTTCCACCCAGCCGTGGCATGTTTCTTTGTCTTAGTGCCACTGAAAGCAGGTGAAGCACAACAGTTGCTGCCAAATCAGCTGTCAAGCTCTTTTCGTTCTTTTTTTTTTAACCTCCGTACCGTGTGCTACATCTGGCCATCAACAAGCTTCATGCCCAGCCAGTTGTAGAAGTACTCTGAATTCATTTGTCTAATAGAAAAAAAAATTCCAGTAATTTTAAGCATTTAAAAACTCATTTATGAGCCTAATGGGGTTCAACCAATCATTAGACCCTTGAAAGCTCACTGCTAAAAATAATACTCGTGATATGAAAATTAACAGAAGGGAAAACTTTTGGCTACTTTTTCATTTCCCAGTGTGACAAGTGATTAGGCAGCTGATAGAAGTCTCTTTCCAATTATATTACAAGTGAAAGTCGAAAATAACTGGTTTGTTATCTACTCAAGATCCCTGAAACTCAGAAACAGCCTCTTCTTTAAAAAAGTATTTTTTTTAAATAATTACTGTTTTAATCTTTGTGGTTTTTGTGTCCGAAACAAAAACCACAACATTGAAAAAAAATCACTTAAAGCATCTTTAAAAACCTCATCCGCTAATCTCCTTATTAAAAAACGTCGTAGGTGTGAAAGTCAAAGTGACACACTGTTTTTCTCACTTTTGGGAAATCTCGACACACGCACTTATATTCTTAAAAACAAGAATGATACCATTGCAAACACTGAAATTAGTCGAGCTAATGACGCACAGCATTTTTGGAGAGCAGCATTTCTCTGAACGTGCACTTCCAACCTTGTTCCTCAGAGGTGAGCAGCCTTCGAATCGAGTGTTAATGGCAAAAGCATAATTTCTCTCCACCAACACTAAATCCAATCGCACTGTTAAAGTAGTGAAAGTCTATCACCTCTCCTCCAATTTATGATTGTCTCGATAATTACCTGCTTGCCTGCTTTGTGTAATCTGTTTTCAGGCTGAGTTGCTTTCTTTGACCTTTAGACCCTGAGGTGTCTGTGCTGTGTGCCTCCTTATTGAGAAAGATGAAATAGAACGTTAAAGCTCATTATCTGTTGCTGCGTAATGCCCCACCGAGGTCAACAGCTCGATGAGCGCGTACGCACTCACACAGCGTGGAGGCACCTGTGTATCGACAGAGCAATTCAGGAGCTGCACATGCACACGCAGATCCTCGCGTACAACCAATTTGAGCTTGAACGTAATTCTGATAATCCACTGTTTGTGCATTCCCCTGCAGTGAATAAGTGCTGCCATGCAAGAGAATGTCACTACGATTCAATTACACCGGGCTGACACTGTTCTCAAATTGGTGCTCTTTTTTTTCGTGCTGTGGGATGCCTGTTATCACGCCGTCCTGCGACGTATTCCTCTGTCTGTTGCATGATGTCACACACTACAGGATCGCTATATGTCCTTAAAGATTGTGGAAACCTTTAGCTTTTTTATTTGATCTGATAATTCACTAGAATATTAAGACATCACCCTCTTAATTAACACTTGTTCAGTCGCTCTCTAATTTACTATTATCGAGTATGCTGTATAAGCAGAATGATAAAACTACTTTGTCATGCTAATGAAGACGAAGTCCCCAGTTTGCGGTATGTTTTGCGAAATCCTGGTGATAATCACAATGAACAGTCTTCGAAGGAGCCCTCTTTTTAAACACAGAACACAGCAGTGCCTCGGCAGAGGAAACTTTCATTGGCTCCCTTCTTCCCTCTCAGAGATTTGTTGATAAAACCAGCGGAAGATCACTCAAAGACAGGCCTGTGTTCCCCGGGGATGCCTGTCTGACGCCAAACAGGGGATGTGCAGCAAGCCCAAACCTATTTCGTTTTAACACAAGGGACAGTTTGAGTGAGGGAGGAGGGAGAGATAATGAGACGGAGAGAGGAGGAGGAGGAAGAGGAGGGTCTCAGAATCGATTTGGGCCGCACAACTATACTGCAGCAGGTTGGAGGTCAGTGGTTTGGTCACACGGCTGTGGATCTCTGCAGCAGACTCCACAGGCCATTTCAAATTCAAGCATAGCTCCCTGAAATATACTCTGCTAAAGAAGGGTCACAGCTCAAAACACACCCTCATCTATTTTATTATTTATTGTAAACTCTTAAAGACTGCAATTTCCTACTTTACACTAATAAAAAGCCCTCAGCTACTTTATTTTTGGAGTTTTACCTTGAGCGTGTTGGATGCCAAATTGGCGACGATTTTACCTTTGGGGACTATTCAGATCGCTGCAGGTGGAGCCTAGAGCTCAATCAAACAAAGACTAAATATTTGAAAAGATTTCAAATAGCTAATCTTGGCTTGGGCTTAGATGGCATATTGCTCTGGAAGATTTCCTTCTCTTCCTCGTCTCTGAGGAGGCAATTGTTGACATACCCTGGGGCTGTAGATGGACAGAGAACAAGCATTAAATGGAGCAGCTCTTATTTCTTACAGCTTGTTGTACTTCCACCACAGTTATTACATTATTACCTTCCATAATCCTGCGCAGGGAGACAATAAACAGATTTTTTTTTCCCTATTTCCCTTGCTTCCTCTCCTCTCTACTTCTCCACCTTGTGGTATCGCAATCCTTCCTGTGGATCCAACAGCTATTCATTTGGGACTGCCGAGTCCTCAGAGTGACAATAGGCTATATTTGGATGCACTGTTTTGGGGTACTGTAGTGTGTGTGTGTGTGTGTGTGTGTGTAAGTATGTGTGCACATGTATTCATTCAGAGAAATTCCCTGTCCATTTCCATGTCACCTTATGCAACACAAGCTCAATGAAGCCCATCCCAAAGAGCACTGAGCTGTGTATGTGTACTGTATTGATTGTCTAGGCGATCAATGCAACACTTTTATCTTTGATTTATTTCCCCTGGTCTTCAGGCTCACTGGGTGCTCTTTGATTGAGTTCTTTGGCCACTGGGTTTCAAAGTGGGCAGCAGAGAGAGACAATCGATCCCTGTACAGGTAACCTGACCCAGTTTGAGAGAAATAGTGTTATCAGTCTACTTTTGCTTACAGAAAAAAAAACAACAGGGTATTGCATCCTCCCCCCTCTCACACATACACACAGAGCCCTGAATCAACAGTCTTCTCTGTTGCATCCAACAATTCAAGCCTCCACTGCGGGAGAACAGCGTAGGGGGAATGACTGCCCCACATGGCATTAACCTGAAGTTTCTGAGATGAAGCTGAAAGAAATCGCAATGCTGTTGCCCTTTTATCTGAAGTTTTGCTCTCACACATTCACTCACATATACCTTTGTTCTCTTGCACTTGTGAGGAACCTCACCATGATCCCTGGTCTCTAATCCTTAGCTTTCCAGTCACACGTAGGTCAGTTCTGCAGTTTTAATAAGCATCCAACACGTATATGCGTGGAAGCTGTTTTCTCTGAAAATGAAGTAATACAACATCTACAGGAACAGCGGCCACAGAGATATAATAACTATTTCTCAGGAAGATGACTACTACAGTGTGTGTGGGAATATGTATGTATGTATTAATCTGTTAAATGGTCCATTATGTTCACATTTATTTGGTAACTTAGCTTTCTCCTCCAGATGCTTTGAAGCTAAAACAATTAGCTGAAAAACATAAAATCCCTCTGAGGTAAGTGGAGCAAAGTCTGGTGATAATTCTCTGCTGCTTTATCACTACTCCCTATCTATTTACTCCAGCAGTTCTATGTAGTTAAAGCAGTAGCTTTCTAGAACATCAACCGGCATGATGTAGCTTTAATATTATTCTACTTTCTGGTCCACTTGGTGTCTACTTGTTAGACATTCAAACATGGTGGAGATATTGTGATGGTCTGAGGCTGTTATGTCACTTCAGGACCTGGATGACTATAACTGAAGGAATCATGACTTCGGCTCACGACAGAGATCTGAAATGCAGTTTCATTCACCTCTGAGTCTCTCAAAGAAAACAAAACGAAGTGGCCTAGTCCAGCGGTCCCCAACACACGAGCCACAGTGGTCCGTGAGTCGTTTGGTACCAGGCCACAAGAGTTGAGGCTCGGGTGTGAAATCTATGGTTTTCAGGTTTGTTTTTCTTATCTAAACTCATTTTCCCAGGGTCTTTTCCTGTGTTGTAGTTGTGTGTCTTATTTTGGAAGAAAGATTTACATGTAACCATAGCGACCAGAGAGCATTAAGGGGCAGAGAGGAGGATGTTACTCTCAATGTTGTTGGCGCATTTCAGGAGGACGCTGCTAATAAAGTTACACAATTACACAGTGAATTAGAATGCATTATTATATTTACAAAATACCACAGTTTGTGTCTTGGTCGTATCATTTTATTTTGTTGTATTTATCCGCAACACCTTAAAGGCCGATCCGTGAAAATATTGTCTGTGGTGCAAAAAAGGTTGGGGACCACTGGCCTAGTCAAAGTCTGGAGCTGAAGCCAACTCCAGTGTAGCTGAATTAAAATAATTCCCCAAAGAAGAGCAATGTGAAAATTTCACTGGTATCTCAAACACTTGAGTGCAGTTCTTGCTCCCAGGGGTGGCACAACCTTTTATTGGGTTTTTGATTTGAATAGATTTGAATAGCCATGAATAGATTTATTCCTTTAATAAATGAAATCATTGTTTAAAAACTGCATTTTGTATTTACTTGGATTACCCTTGCCTAATATTAAAATGAGTTTTTGTGATCTTAAATATATGCTGAACAATAAGAAATCAAGAAAGCAAATACTTTTTTCACAGCACTGTACCTTGTAGTGTAGGGGCAATAACAAGTTTGTGCAAAACAACAGAGGGTATGCAGATAAAATTGACATTTCTTTGACTGTGCTGGACTGTGGCCTACTTGCCACTATAGAAAGTTTAATACTTAAGTGTATACAGGATTGATTAGCTGTGCAGCAACAAACTAAACAAACTAAAATGGAAGAAGAAATACTTAATGAATAAAGCAAGGCAGCTAAAACACCTTCTATGTAAGTTTGTATTCTGTATCATTGTATCCAGTGTTAATATCTAATTATGACTTATATTGCAGATTTAAATCTAAATCCATTCTTACAGGTAAAACTAAGGTTAATCTCTTTAACACTACTGAAGAAGAAAGGACTGACTGAGCTGTCCTCGCTTTCCAGAATTTTTCCCACTCTCAACATCTGAGGACAGCGTATAAAAGCATACGCGTAGACAGAAGATCTTCCTTACTTATCCTCAAAAGTCTGGGCTCAAGGCAATACCTGGACTCTGTCTTTTTTCTGGTAACATTACAAGCCATCGAAGTGAATGTCTTTTCTGATAGTGTTAAGCTGGCTTTGCAAGCAAAGCGTGTGTCAATTGGCGACCTTTTCCTTGTGCATAGTACAGTTTGTGGCTTTAATCAGGCATCGGCTTCAGCGGATACGTGCTTAGCTTGCTGGATACACATGAGAGCACCACAAGGAGTGAAAGAGAAGTAAAAGAGAGTATAAAAGAGTAAGGGAGGTAGAGGGAGTGAGATGGGGGACTCAGTGGAACAAAAAGAGTTGCGCATTTCATTCCAATGTATGGATTAGTAAATGCATTTACTTTCCTAATTCTAATCTCGGAGGGAACATGGTATAACGGAAAGCTGTAGTGATTACTAAATGTTCTCGGACCAGAGAAACTTTCCATAGCTATAAGTACAGTCGGGGGAAGTAACCCTTTCTTGTGTATGAGCTGGAGATGATTATATTGCTTGCAACTTTGCTTTAAGGGTCCTTTTTAGTTCCTCTTTCAGCGTAGGTACTCCTTGAGTGTGCTCCAGTGGTACCATATCTATTATTAATGCCAACATTATCAATAGGGCTTCCGATTTATCTACTGTACGATCGCTGTGTGGTTTTGAATGTGTCAATTAAGGCCGACTCGTTCACCTCTTAATCACTGTTACTTTCAGATTCTCTTTATACTTACAGAGACTTGCTAAAAGCTGCTGCATGTAATGCTTTCTATAAACATTTCCACTGAATCATTTTGCATGTGGCTGATATTTAATTATTATTATTTAATTATTGGTAACAACAGTACGTCAGCATTTTGCTTTTTTTTTTTAGGAAAAGTGAATCTACTTGTTTAGTATTTAGTATTTTAGTATTTATTTATTTATTGTCATTGTCAAGAACAATGAAATTGCGTTTGGGGCTTCCATACAACCCAAAAAAAAGAAGAAAATAATAAATACCCCTTAAAACCCAAGTGTACATATTTAACCCAGTGTGACTCCAATGCAATAAGACAATCCTTAGCAATAATGTTCGTAGAAATTCAGACAAAGACCTGAGAAACATGACAAAATACAACAATGCAACCCATTCAATATTATTGTACTGTGAGATATGATATCAGATATGATAGTTATCTATTTAAGAAAGAGAGGGGGGGGGGCAGGAGGGGGAAGAGAATAAAGATATGATGCACCAATGCAGACCAGTTCATTGCTATTAAGAAGTTGGATATGGTTATTGTCCGTGAGAGGGGGGCAGAGAGTTCAGGAGCCTCACAGCCTGTGGATACAGGCTGTTGGCCAGTCTGGATGTTCTGGCCTGTATAGACCTGTACCTTCTCCCTGAGGGCAGCAGATGGAAAAGGTGGCGCGCAGGGTGATGTTGGTCCCGCAGGATACTGTGCACCCTCCTCAGACAGCGAGTGGGGAAGATATTACTGATCTCTGGCAGACTTGTTCCAATAATTCTGCCAGCTTCTTTCACCACCCGCTGGAGTGCTTGCTGATCGGCCTTGGTGCAGCTGGGGAACCACACTAGAAATCCATATGTCAGAACGCTGCTGATGGCACAGTTGTAGAAGTTCAACATCAGAGATCTGGGAATGTGTGCGCTCCGCAGTCTCCTCAGGTAGTAGAGGCGCTGTTGGGCCTTCCGTACAACTGAGGTGATATGGTTGCCCCAGGACAGGTCCTCGGTCACAGTTACCCCCAAGAATTTAAAACTGCTCACCCTCTCCACCGCCTCACTGCCAATGAAGAGAGGCAGATGGTTGTTATGACCCCTCTTCCGGAAATCTACAATGATCTCCTTGGTCTTTTTGGTGTTTAAGACCAAGTTATTGTCGTGGCACCATGACTCTAGTTGTTGCACCTCTGTCCTATAGTTTGTCTCATCATTGTTGGATATAAGTCCGAGCACTGTAGTGTCATCTGCAAACTTAACAATGAGATTGGACGCGCAGGAGGAAATACAGTCATGGGTGAAGAGAGTGTATAGCAGAGGGCTCAGAACACACCCCTGAGGGGCACCGGTGTTGACCACAAGGGTGGAAGAGGTGTTCTTACCCACTCTGACACTCTGTCTACGGTTAGTGAGGAAGTCCACAATCCAGTTGCACAGAGAGGAGTTAAGTCCCAGTTGGTGGAGTTTGGGACGGAGTTTGTATGGCCGGATGGTATTAAAAGCCGAGCTGTAGTCTACAAAGAGGAGCCGTGCATAGGTGTTCCTGTGTTCCAAGTGCTTCAGTAATGTGTGCAGCACTGTGGCGATCGCATCCTCGGTTGACCGGTTCTCCCTGTATGCAAACTGGTGCGAGTCCAGGGATGGTGGAAAAGCAGCTCTGATGTGTTTAATGACCAGTCTCTCCAGGCATTTGGCGGGAATGGGGGTGAGTGCCACAGGTCTGAAATCGTTCAGACATGTGACATTTGACTGTTTTGGGATGGGAACGATGGTTGCTGCTTTGAAACAGGATGGTACCAGTGAACAGGACAACGAGGTGTTATATATAGAGGTGAAGACGTCCGCCAGGTCCGCAGCACAGTCTTTTAGCACCCGGCCCAGCACTCCATCCGGCCCGGCCGCCTTCCTGGTGTTAATGCTCCGGAACACACGCCTCAGCTCATGAGTGCTCAGGACCGGAGCAGGGTCGGTTGAGGGGAGAGGGGACAGGACAGGAGAGAGAGTGTTCACTTTGACTGGTTCGTTTGTCTTTTGGAAACTCAAACAAGTACAACTTTAAACAAACTATTCACTTTTTATCAAAGCTCACACTGCTGGACAGCGTGTGCCATATATCAAACATCTTTCAAAATTCTATTTTGTTTTATTTATATATTGCTCGTTCACATCTCAAGACATTTTGCAATATGTTGTAAGTTAAATATGGGCTTCTACAATATTAGATAAGGAACCCCAACATTTCAGCTTTGCCCATTGAGGAAGCTCATGACAAACGGAGAGGAATGTCTCATTTTAAACAGAAAGAGATCTTTAGCAGAGCTAGACTCACAGAGGAAAAGCCATCTGTCACAACCATTTTGGGGCTGAGGGGAAAGCGAGCACAGAGCAGAGGAGGACAGAGCGAAGGAAACAAGAGGAGAAAACAGAGTGAAGAGAGTAGTTGAGAAGCACTCCTCAGTACATCATGGGAAGTCTTCCAACATCCTGAGCCTTTAGCAGTTTAACTAAGGGGTGGTTCGGTGTCACCTGATCCAACCCTAACTATAAGCTTCACAAAAAAGGAAGGTTTTAAGCTGATTATTAAAAGTAGAGAAGGCGCCTGTCTCCTCAACCCGAGCTTGGAGCTGGTTCCACAGGAGAGGGGTCTGATAGTTGAAGGCTCTACATCCTATTGTACTTTTAGTCTGAGAGCAAAGTGCTCTGTTGGGATGATATGGTACTACAAGGTCTTTAATATGTAATGGGGCCTTATCAGAGAGGAGAAAGATCTTTTAATTGAATTCTGGATTTAACAGGAAGCCAATGAAGAGTACGTAGCTTTCTTGTCCCTGTCAATACTCTGCAGTGTTTTGGATTAACTGAAGTCTTTTTAGGAAGCTTTTAGGACAATGTGGTGATAATAAGGAATTACAGTATTTCAGGTTAGAAACAGCAAATCCATGGACTAGTTTTTCAGTATAATTCTGAGACAGGATGTTTGTAAATTTTTCAATATTAAGTTTCTTTTATATTCTTCAACTCACAACAACAGTCGTCTCAAGGTGCTTCATACTGTAAGGCAGCAGTCCCCAGCCTTTTTTGCGCCATGGACCAGTATATGTCCGACAATAATTTCACGGACCAGCCTTAAATGTGTTGGATAAATACAACAAAATAAAACCAGTACTGGTACAAAAAAGAAAGATTTATTCATAACACACGGGAAAAGACCCAGGGAAACCGAGTTAATGATAAAAACGATTAAAAAATAACGCTAAAAACCCTGAAAACCATAAATTTCACACCAGCAAACGACTCACAGACCAGTACCGGTCCGTGGCCCGGGGGTTGGGGACTGCTGCTGTAAGGTACACAACCTACAATATTAGAGGAAAAAGCAAGTATTACACAATCCCCTATGTGCAAGCACGTGGCAGCAGTGGAAAGGAAAAAGAGTTTAATAATTACTAATGATTAAATGCAATAGTGGTGTTTAAACACAGGGAGGGCGAAAAGAGAAGTAACGCTCAGTGCATCATGGGAAGCCCCCCGGCAACTTAAGTCTATTGCAGCATAACTAAGGGATGGTTCAAGGTTCCTTACAGTGGTGCCAAAGGCCGAGGTAAGAGGCCAGTGAAGTATGTGGTTAGTCACAGTGTGTCTCTGGTTTTTAGAGCTGAATACAATCATTTCAGTTTTGCCAAATTTATAACTTCCCTTAACTGATTGCACTTAACAGAGGCAACAAAACAGAAAACATATTGTCAGACTTCCCTTGATGTATTGTCAGAGTTATTACTCACCATGGAAGAAAGAAAACACACTTGATGGGAACTTGGTATGGGTCTTTAAATGAAGTCATAGTCGTTACTTTTCATAATAACAAAATCAAATCTAACGGTGACAAAGGTATTATTGAATTGAATATTACTCCTGCAGACTGGGAGCAGATTGCTTTGTAATGTCACCGGTACAAAATGAGTTCACCAGCAGTGTTTGTACGTTCAATCAAAATCCAACTCTTTAAACTGAGCAAATGCAGAAGAAAATCAAATCTATCTTTGAAAATTCTGATATTGATTCTTCTTCATATGTTAAGATCCAATAACTCAGCACTGCTAGTTTACAGTTTTGTGACCTGTAAAATGACTTTGAATGCATGAGAAACTGAGGCGGTAAAATAAGCACTGATATTAAAGCCAGTTTCCTGGTCAACAGCATTACTATCGTCCATACGCTGCTCTCTTCAGATGGTCTATCAGATTTCAAATGGTTTTGATCTTGTAGTTAATAATGCAGGACAAACTGTGTCACCAGTCAGTTTTTGTTGGTTTCAATTCTCTGCTGAGTAAGGGGTTGAAAGGTTGTTTCATTTGACAGCTAAGCTAAACTGCCTTGCGCTTTGACTCAATGCCATCTGTGCACAGTTGGCCTTTTAAAGCATTGACTAGGAATCCCAGTGAGTACAGTAGAACTAAACGAGGCAGGCCTCTGTCCAGACACATTTTGGAGAAAATAGCAATGGGTGAAACAGACAGTCACCTCTGACTAGCGCCATCTCAGGGTCACCGGAAGAAGCGTAGGGAGAGAAAGCAGGAAAAGGAGACACTGCAAATTGTCTGTTAGTCGTAAGAAAAAATAACTCTGACAGATGTTATTCTATTTTAATCAAAATATATTCATAGCACTCCACTCACAAGGTAAGTGCTTCATTGTTAGGAGTTTCATAATAGTTTTTTGTCATGTATTGAGCGGTGCAGAATAAAAGAGTGTCAAAACGGTTTAATTGTGAAGAAGAAAAAAAACAACAACATTGTCGGGCCGCATTGTTTGCTTTGGCGTTTAACAGCTAGTGACAAAAGAACTGCTGAGTGCTGTCGACCGAACCACGGTAAAATTTACATGCCATGAATTTGCACATGAGCATCTCTAGCTCATGGCAATTGGTTTACACAAAAGTGACAACAGGACATTAATGAAGAAGGAGAAGAGAGGAGAAGCGAGGAGAAGATAAGGTCAGATGAAAAAAAAAGAAAGAGGCGAGGTAGCAGAGGGGAAACATCTTTTGTTTTTTTCTTATTTGCTTCATGTAAGAGATATTATGTTGGCAGCTATTGTGTCATGGTTATTGTTATGCTTTCTGTAGATGACTGAGCGATATGGTCTCTAAAGACTCTCTAGGCTAAAGACTGTGGGAAGCGATAAGAGTGAAAAGCCATAATTTCACATTTAACAGAAAGCATCAGCCGTAGAAAAAAACTCATAATTGTAGACAGAGCACAGAGGGGAAATTCTCCAAACCAGCCAGGACTCTCAATGAACTGTTGTTTTTCAAATGAAGCTATTAGACGACTTTGGAGTTTGATAACTGTTTTTCCTTGTTCCTCTCCTCCTTCGCAAGGAAATGGTTTCCAAGACTGACAGTCATCTGATTTAAGTCACATTGTTTGTCATGGGCATCGAGTAATAGGAATAAGAATCCATATAAAAAGCCATTAGTTTTCTATTACTGCCAAGCTGGATGGACAGGCAGTCAGCGCTCAGCCGAATCACTGTGTTTAAAGTGTCAGGTTGGTTGAAAGAAGTCTACCTCTGTGGGAGCTCCCCCTGCCACTTCCCTGGGGGCTGAGTGGCTGAAATGACCATAAAACTCTGTTGAGCTAGACAGCCTGTAATTTCAGCAGTGAGAGGCGCTTTGCCGAGGTATAATGGAAAGCCCGTGGAAGCCATGAAATGCGCTGCATCCTGGTGTTGGAACACCATTGTCTGAACACTCAGGACACCTCTCTAAACTTTAAATTACTGTTTTTAAGCCATCATTGTCTGAAAGAGCTCTGCTTCTAAAAAGAAACACGGTGCTTGTTCAGTTTCTTTAATCTTCCGTGGTCTTTGCCATTCTTACAGAAATCTGACGTTCACATTCTGTATTAGTACAAAAGTAAAAGACCTTTTGCCCATAAGATACGGAAAAATGGCGCTTCGAAAGGTTGCTTTGTGTAGGCACAATAGAGTTGTTCTCTCTCCCCTCTGTCGTATCTTTTTTATCATCTGTACCATGGTTGTGGGTACAAGTGCCTTTTTCACTCTGAATGGAAATGGTTGAGAGGGGCCTTCGAGTGAGGAGGACAAGTGCTGAGAGGGGTTGCTTTGCATTTGTCTGTGTATGTTCTTTTTTTATTATGAAGGCTACTTATGTATTGTGTGTCGCTATTCGATAGTGCGCGTTTCTGTGTCTACACTCGTCTCTGTGGCGATGGCGGCGCGAGCATAGCGTGGTCAGTTTACTGAAGCGAGGTTTCACATGTGATGTTAGCAGCATGTCATGTCGAGAGGCTCTCTGGGGTGATTTGTAAGGAGGGTGGATGGAGATGGAGTAATGAAGTGTGTCTGAGTGGGGTTTGCTGCTGGAAGTCCAAGCGCCTTTTACGCCACACTGGCTACATTTCTGCTATGATGACACAGACACACAAACAGACAGACAGACATGGGAAATTGTTATATCATTATCCCACATTTAATCTCAGCCAAATATGCTTCTCTCCTCTTTTGAAGACTAACATGATGGCATATTGGTTTTTAAATCACTGCAATAAAAGAAGACCTTTCTCTCTGATAGACTATGCTGTGTCCTTCACAGAAGACAATTTTTTCACAGAAGACTATGTTATTCACAAAAAATAAGATATTAAGTATCATTCCATCTTAGTTATTTCAGAAAAAGGTATAAAAATTATAAATATGTGATCAAATACCAATTCCACTCTAGAATATTTAAGTCTAGCAGTGTGTGAAGACAGAGCCATATGTATATTTTGTTTACATTAACATTGGCCCTTTGAAAACTATTGTGGTGAACAGTAGTTTGCACCATCAGCATATTGTTCTTGTTTTTTAAATGCATTGTATTCATGCATCCCTCGTGCATAAATACAATGCTATAAATGCATAACTCTAATTTTCTTACAGCGTAAGTACAGTATGTGTAACTATTCATAAATAATTTTAGAGTTTTGCTGTACAAAAGTCAAAATTCACATATCTTTTCATGCTTTTCTTTGAAGAAAACATGTCTAAGTTTATATTTTTGGAGGATTTTTATCTCAGACATTTTCAGGCAACTCAACAGGAAAAGACTTCATGTATTTTCCCTGAATGTAAATTTGAGGTAGCTTTATGGAGTCAAGAGGCAGTAAGAGGACAATGCTACTGGCACAAGTGGAGGTACATTTTTACATCTTGTCAGCAGTGGTTGGACAGCAAAACAATAGGAGGGGGGAAAAGGAGCCACAGGAATAAACAGTAATGTGTCTGTTATGGAGAGCTGTGTCGGTCGTGTATACAGTGGCAAAGCTGTTCTCAGGCAAATGAAAGACACACTGAAACTTGTCTGACTCCAGCATAGACATATGCAAATGAAGAAACAAGCAAAAGAAAAAAGAAAATCTTCATCTGAACAACCTGAATAAAAAACTTTAACTAATAAACAACTCAACTTCTTTCTTTTTTTATGACAACTATGAGGAGATCATTGTGCGGTCCTGTTACTTGTTGGATCTTTCTGTGGACTTTAAATCTTCCTGTAGCATCTCTCTCTCTCTCTCTCTCTCTCTCTCTCTCTCTCTCTCTCTCTCTCTCTCTCTCTCTCTCTCTCTCTCTCTCTCTCTCTCTCTCTCTCCGTGTGTTGCCAAAATTCTTCTTTGGAGTTCTGCCGTGAGTGTCTATGTTTCGCAGGAAAATTGACAAGACACAGCTGGTGGATTTTTGACCTCTGATAGATGGTCTTGTCTCCAGATGGTCTCATGTCTTGCTGTTGCGGCTGTGTACTATCCTTTCTAAAATTCCAGGGTTTGAGCCTTCATTGATATGTTGAAACCAAGATACTTTTTCCAGACTGCTGATTTTGATTTCAGAGTTGATGTCTTGTGGATTGTTAGGTATGAGCTTGGCCTTTCCTTTTTCTGATACCCATACTAAGAGCTGAGGCTTCTTTACCACCAAGCTTGGGAGTTTTCTTTCTTTCCCTTCAAAGACATGAATATAAAAATGTGGGCTGGTGATTGTTCTTCCTCCAGTGTTAACTGTGCCTTCATGCTGTTTCAAGGCATCTTTCATAATTCTCCAGGTGTATGTTGGAGAGGGTGGTTGAGAGTAGATACTTGATGATATTCCGACTGTAGTACCAGCTGCCCATGCTGTCACTCAAGAGAATAAGGCTTATATGCTTGTCATACAGGTGTTTGCTGATTCAGACCAGGTTGACGTTATCCACAAGGCTGCATGCCACATCCCATCAAAGACCTTCTTGAAAAAGAGCCCGTAGGAACAGCAGGTTATATGCTGTTTGGAAGGTTGGTGGTTCGACCCTACGAGGAAGCACTTGGCGACAGTGGGAAGGAAAAAAACCCTTTTAACAGGAAGAAACCTGTGATAGAATCAGGCTTAGGCAGGAGCAGCCAAGTGCCATGATGGGCGACAGGACCAAAGACACACTTTGGAAGAGGGCCCAGAGATTAAAAACAACTGATGATTAAATGCTTTGTTGTCTTTAAACTAAGAAATTATTAGTTTAGCTTAGCATTAGAATTGAGATAAAGTTTTTATTTCACAAAAATAATAATGAAACCCTTTTTCTAGAAATATATGTATGTTGTCTGAAATAAATGCAAAAAGGGGCACATTCATGTGTGAGTCATCAGACATATAAAGCATCTAATACATATAAATGTGCATATAAATAAAGCATAGTCACTTTTTTCTGTTTCTTTTCTATATGAGGAAAAAGCGCTGTTAAGATAAAACCTCCAGGCGTTCTCATTGGTGTCTGAGTCCAAGTTCATTTCTTTATGTAATTCAAAATATGTCACAATTATGACAGTGATGTGCTTAAATATAATAAAACCCATAATATTTACTTTTGAAAGCCACCATGACATCTGACAATAAAAAAAAAAAAACAGAAGAATGAGCTGCTGGCAACCATTAAGTTCCTAAGAAGGGAGTGGTTATCAGGTAGTGCTGGGTCACTAGCCTATCAACCATTCAACAACCCAGATTTCATCAATACTAAACCTATTCTTCTGTATATATGTGTGTTTTTGTGTGTTCACTAGGACAACACAGCCCAAGGTAAATTAAGGTACCTTTGAACTTAAGGCCGAAAAAAGTGGTCAGACCAGGTCAGAGGGAATGAGTCATGCACAACTCGGAAAGAAGCAAAGAGGAAAAAGAGAAATGCAGTATGGATTGTGATTCACATTGTGGGCAGCTGTGATGTGAACAGTACAAACAGCGCAACTTTACTCACGCTACTCCCAATAAACCTACTTAAGTGGATTAGCAATGCCACCCTGGGGGCCTCCACAGACTTAAAGCTCTTATCACAAACACACCGAAACAAAACATACTATTTTTATCAGTCTCCTTGGTTTGTGGGGAAAGTGAGTTCGGGAGATGGTTAAGAGATCCAGGATAAGCACAGAAGCTATGGCCAAAAGAGCCATATCATATCTTTTCTCATCTTTATACAAAAGCACTACGACTGGGTCTCTGCTGAATATTATTAATAGCTTGTTGGTTATGAGGCATAAGTGTTTGATATTCATGACACCTGTTGTAGAGGCCTGGGAACAGATGTTGTATATACTTTCCCAGTTTGACGCTGGTCATAATTGGCAGCTGCTCTGTAGAAAAAACTGTGCCAAAAAAATTACGCCCAGCTTTTTGTATTTGTGTGTTTTCATCTTTCATCTTGGACTTTATGACTGAGCCTGTGCTTCTCATTCTTTGTCTGTGTTGTGCTTCATGTTTTTTGTGCAGGTCTAGGCTGGCTGATTACAAAGAGAACTGCGGGATGACTCCACACGCAGCGAGCACCTGTCCTAACCAAGACAATCACCAAGCCTGCTTGGCCTCCTTTGCAAGGCTCGTTGGTCAGTACATGGCTACGTTGTGAGAAGAAAATGACGGCAGTGAAATGTGTGGACACAGAAAGGCAGATTCAGAATGTCACTGTTTTTTTTCTACCTTTCACACACATAATGAAATAAAGAAAAATACTCCAAAAACATGAGACAGCGTGCCAGCAGTCCAGGCTGCTTTCATCATGAGGACCAGACAGCAGAGTTAAAACTGATATCTCCACCAGTACACTGGGCATTAGTTCACTACTAGAAGTAATTAGGGAGCAGAGGCACTGAGAGAGTTTTTATTTAATTAAAACACTTGATGAACATCTGTTTGCTTGCAATAAACGTTAAATAAACAATATGTACTGACTAGTAGATGCATATTTTTCAGTCTCAGCCAGCAGCAGCTAGGTAATGCTGTGGCAGTACCACAGAGCTTGCTAAAAAAATAAATCTAAAGGCAAATTTACACAAAAGGGCTTTTTCTGATGCTTAGTGGTTGCTGAAGTGTCCATATTTCAGTATCAGTCAGTGCTTCCCCACCATGTGTCATAAATCATGCAGTATGAAGTGATGATATTCCACGGTGGTTCCTGGATTTCTCTAGAAAATACGACACACAGAATGTACCAAACACTCATGACACCAGCTAAAAGCATTGACACATAGAAACATTTGGAAAGTAAAATGCTTTGGTACTGTAGTGCTTTATTCAAACAGGGCACACACTTCCTAAAGCAACTACTTTGCAAAATATTTATAACATAATGGCCACTTTCCATTTAAAATAAAGCATAACACAATTGTTCACCTCCCTGTAAACTCCAACAATGCAGTGCAAACTCATACCTGTGACTAACACCTTGTTGTGCATTTTGTATGCAATTTGCTGTAAATGTAATCCATTATTGTCCATTAGTGACACATAACTGTATTTCTGTGTGGATGCCCTCGCAGGGACGGACGTGACTCCCAACTACGTGGACAGCAGCTTCTCCAACTGGACCATCTCCCCATGGTGCACCTGCAAGGGCAGCGGAAACCAAGAGGAGGAATGTCAGAACTTCCTGCGGTACTTCACCAATAACGCATGCCTAAGTAAGCCGTCACAACTCATGAATTCTCTGAAATATGTTTTGTAACTGATAGAGGCCAAACAGGCATGTATTATTGATAAAAAGTACGAGCCTGCGATGCGGAACTTTCTCTTTCAGCCACGTAAGAGAAGCGAGAGCTGTGAACTTCAGTCTTATGAAACTTTAATGGTTTCATGTCAGATTCTGGTTTTCAGTGTCATTGAGCTCTTCAGCGAAATAACTGTGGATGTGATGTTTTTAAAGTGTGGATGTTGGCGGCATGACTGAATGTGGAAATAACAAGAGATGTGGTTAGAGGGTGTGGGTAATAGATAGCTTTTAGACATCTGAAAATCAAAACGTCTGCATGAAATGAGGTGCTTGAAAATTTTTGCAAATCACTTTTATTTCAAAGAAGAAGAAAAAAGTATTTTGTGTATTTAATAATGAAATAAGGCTAGAAGGATTGCATGTAAATATTTGTCAATGAAGGATTAATGCATGGCTGGATGGACTTGAAATCATTATATAAAATTGTCTGTTAGAGAATTGAATACAACCTGCAGATATCCCTTTATCCACAGATTAAGTTGGAATTAAACGTTCTTAGTTTCTCAGATGCAAGTAATTTCTTATCATTTCTCATCCCTCCTTTGGGCAAGATCTGCCCAGACTTTAATACAAAAGAAACCATTTGCATGTCATTTTCACATTCAATCTAAGAGAGTTAAAGGGCTTAGGGGAGAAAAATGTCATGAAAAGGAACAGACTAGCGCAAATGGAATAATAGGGAGAGCTAAAATACATATCATCTGTATATCTAATGCATAACATACAGGGTGCAGCGTGACAGAAGGGTTTCTTCAAATATCTTTATGCTTTTTCACTGAAAAGTAAAATATAGCAAGTTCCATCCTTGCTATGGTGTAGCGAGCAATGTCATCAGTACTATAAGACACCATTGCCCTTACCATGTTCTATTGTGTGGATAATGCTTTCAGACCATTTCAATAGATTGCTGGGTTACCGTTTTAGCTGAGTGTGCAGGATGAGGGATGAGGCTGGGAGCTGAGGAGGCGTCTCGAAAAATAACACAAAATGCAGCATCTCCTCTTTGCAGTCGAGGGGAACAGGCGATAAACTTCAACACAAAGATAGATATACACAAAGTCACAGTGCAGGAAGATGCATATTCAACCCCCTTAATCTGAAAGACACTTAAATAAAATTTCATTCAAGCAAAACAACATAACCATGGCAACTGCAGCATTAGTAAACAAAAATAAAAGTTAAATTTTTTTAAAAAGTTAAAGAACAAAAAGGGAAGGTGTGATGCAAAATTTGGTAATACATGTAAGGAAAAAGAAGAAGTTAAAAAGTAAAACTTCAATTCAATCACCAAGGTCAGTATTTAATATTAATATGATTGGTCTCTGATGTTTTCTCTCACATTATTTTAACCATTTCTAATTGTGCAGTAGCTTTAATGCCACCACTTCTTGCAGCATGTAGCATTTGATTAGCAGTGGCAAAAGCCGCTGCTGTGGCCACAAGTGTTAATTACAGATTCTGGTACATTCAATTCTTTTTGCCCCTACTGGCTATCAATAGGTGATTTTACTGTGTACAAAAACAATTTAGTGTTATTGGTGCTGAATAAATACAGCTGTTTGCATACTAATTGCAGCAGGATGGAAACCCTTCCACAGTGTATATAACCCTGAGTTGGACAAGGAGAGGAAAAAATGGATGGGTGGATATTTTTATGGATGTCTTTCCATTAAAATTTCTAGGTAGTAGCTAAACATCCTTCAAACTGATGAGTTGACAACTTCAGAAACAGCTGAACATCAAGCAAGTGCAACAAATCCAGAGACAGCAGCTGTGATTTGACCTTAATATACTCCACTTCTGCTGAACAATGGTTTTTAATTAGAGAGAAATACTTGAGTCCAACTTCTCAGATTTTCCCAGACCGCGAGTCTCAGTCTGCTTGGAACATCTGCGCAGAAACGCTGTGTCTGGTAAGTTGTTAGTGAGCCAAGTTTTGGTCAGAACAAGGCAGAAAGTCCAAACGTTACTCTTTCTTTTTGTACACTCAGTCTTATCCAGATATCTAATTTAAAGTTGGCCAGAAAAGGGAGGAATCACAGACCCGAATGTGGTATAGTTTTGGTTAATTAGCAGACTGGCCTGCTCGCTCCTCTTTAACTTCAATGCGCACCACTTCTGTTGAAAGAGCTTGCTCTAGCTAAGCATCTTGGCAACACTCTTTTTCTAGGAAACCACTTACTCTGCTCATATGTTGCCAGGACATGTGTTGGGGTAAAATTAGTGACCAAGACAAATCTGAAGCTGTTATTTAAAGGTAAAAAAAACTTTAATTATAACAATAATATGTCACTATATAGACTCTTCTTTTATCTTTGCCATGTATGCAAACTAGATTTATATCTGTTTACATCTTGAGCTAATTGTATTGCATCTTCATTACCAATTTAATTATGTAATTAAATTCTTACAGCTTTAACTGTGCTGTAGATCATGAGAAAATATTTAGTGTAAACCTTTAGATCTGCAGCAGAGTTCATTTTGATACCTCATCCATCACAGCATACTTCAAGTGAAATCAGAAAAACATGCTTTAGATGGTTCATTTACTGTCCTTGAACTGTTCCCAATTTTTCCTTACAAGCTCCAGCAAAAACAATGGTCCAACAGAAGACTAGATTAGAATTCCGATTTGTATAAAATATATGGGAGGCCAACAAAGAACATTCCAGCTTAGAGGTATTATGACAGTCAGACCCTGACTCCCCCTTCCCCTGTCTCTGCTTCTCTTGTTCTCTCCTTCCTTCTCATTTCATCTATCCCTGCAGGTGCGACAATACAGGCTGTGCCCAGGGGTTAAAGGAAAGCTTAATATGAGCCGTTAAAAAATGGAATTGCTGTTGGCAATGAGCTTAATCACTCAGTGGAACATTTGGGTGCAGTAAAACATCCTGGGTGGAGGCCCCCCAGCCAACTAGTTTGATCTATGACTTTATTCACCCATTTCACATCTTTGAGGGGGATTGCTAACCATAGCTGACCCTGACAAACAGATGCTTAACATTACAGGTCTTAGCAGCACTCCACTAGCTCTTGACTGCTAGCATTGACATTGTTAAGCCTCGCCAGTGAACTCGATTTTTCTCTGAACCACTCTCCTGCTTTCTAGCAGAAGCCCAAATTGTCAGTGTCGACCAGCATAAAAAAATATGAAGTGTGCTCTTCTGTGTGTTTTGTGTGCAAGTGAATGTGCATATGTGTACCTCTGTGAGTGTCTTTGCTGTTCAAATACTTGTGTGTGCGTGTGTCTGTGTGTAGGCAGACCAACAAATGTGACAGACAAATTTATGTGGCCAAGCACCGGTAGTACTAGGGACTGTGTAGCCATCTGATTATGCATGTGCATTCCACAACTATCTTATTTGTCCTTTGTGTGGTGGTGTGGAAATGCCATTTCTCCTTTGTTTGGGAATGTTTTGAATTTGATCAGTCACATAAATCTATTCAAAGTCATCTCTGCATGCTGACCTTATAATGGAGGTGGTTGCCAAGCAATTACATGCCTTGCCTTCTCTCTGGCTGAACAAAGAGAAACAAGCCTTGTGTTTTAAACGGATGAGCGGTGAAAAGGTACTCAGCGCCTATTTTTACCATATCTAGCTGGAAAGCTGACTGAACAGGGATTTATCACATTTCTACAGAGACACACACATGCACTTAGACACAAAATTAAACACATGTGTACAGCACATCTGCAGGCGCTGATATGCTAGGGCTCGTATTTATTCACATGCTGTCCTCTGTTTGAACTAGTTGATTTCCCTCTTTTAAAAGATTGTATTGCTTTTCATGCTAACAAACAAATTAGGACTCATCTTTGCAAGCGTGGTCATTTTAGCGCTATTTAGTCAGCTCGGAGCAGTTTGAGAATGGCTGTTGCATCGTAAGAGAGTTTTTTGTAATATGCATGAATCCAACATAAAGCAAAGTTGGTTGTATTTGATAAATATAATCTGTTGTGTCGCCGCAGGATTCGCTTGTAAAGGATCATAGAAAACGCAGATTAATTCGTGATCCAGTTCTTTCGTGACTTGCTCCTAATCGAAATGCTGTCACACTGCAAGACGATCATCTGTGATAGATCACAACATCTGTGTAAATGGAAACTTTAAAAAAAAATGCTCAAAAAGGCAAAAAGGAAAATGTATTTATTGACTTCATTTATAATGCATGAAATACAATTAATTAGCTCTCAGATGCTTGGCACAACTGTATCAATAATGTATCGCTAGAGGAAGTGATTCAATTTATTGCCTTATCAATATTTTGTGCCGCCGCTAATAAATAGCATAAATATGCGAGGCAGTCAAAAAGGAAGGCATAACTTACAAAATAAAACATAAGGCAGTGCTTAGTAATGACAGACAAAACTCGGATAGCAATTTGTGATTAGTTTGGCATATTTCTCTGAAGCTTACTGACAAAGCAAAAAGACTGGCTCTCTGTGCTCTTTCTGCTCCATCCTTCCTCAGTCTCACTCAGCCTTGCCTCATTCCTTTAGTTGCCAAAGATTGGGCAGGGTACCAAAAAGTTGACTTAGAGCTGTCTGTCTGCTAGCTGGCTTCTTGTTGGGATGGCAGTCAAACCCAAATGACTTTATGTCTCTGTTCCTGCAGGAAATGCCATTCAGGCCTTTGGTTATGGGATAGACAACACACAGAACAAAAGTGGGCCTGTCCCAGGCCCCTCAGCGACACCGAAGCCAGACCCTGTATCGACACAGGAGATCTCAGAAAATCTCCCAGTGACTATCCCAAAGGTAAAAGGTTCTCAATGTTTCATTACATGGGATGTTTTACATGTAGATGTTAAATGTGATGGCAAAATGTAATTTAGAGTTGTTATTTACTGCCTGTTTGGCAATCGGGTATGCTCTGCAGTTTGAAGGCTACTAATATGAAGCTTCTGTGTATGTTCAATAAGCAAGATCTGTAATCACTCATGTGCTTGCTTTCCCAGGGGTTCGACTGCTAGTCTATTCTTTACATTGCTCCCACTTTCCCACGCTGCCAGACTCAGTACTGTTCATTACAATCCATATTACAGTCATTACTGTAGACCAATAATCTTCTTGCCTGCCTTCTTTGAGCCAATCAGCCTCCACTCTGCATGCATTAAAACTCACTGCAATGTGCCTGATCATGCAACAGCTAACAATCATGTTTTGTTTTGTTTGTTTGTTTTTTTATTCTGTACCCTGTCACAGTAAGATCGCTGTTTTTTTGGGGAAGTTCTGTGCTAAATCTTATCAATGCTGGGGTTCCTTTCTGCCATGATGGCTCATCTTATCAGCAAATAGATCTCAAGAAATCATATTCAATTCTTTCAAATGCTCTCTCCTCATTGAACTTAGTTAATCGTGACACATTTAGGTCAACTCACTGTAAAAGTTAAATAGATGTGGATGTTGCTTTATTTTGTTTTTTGTCACATCAAAAATATACATTTTCATCTCTTTCCTGCTACTTCTCTGCATACATTTGATAAAATGGACCAACTGCAAGGAGAATCACAAAAATACTCCTCCGCTCTCTCTTTTGTACAGTGGCAAAATAATAAGACTCAACGTGCTGCACCGTTCACATTCGCATCACATACAATCTCTATGCTTGTTAAAGCAATTGGCACATCAAAACAGACGCTTTATGATAACACAGTTTATGCTACACACCCAAGATGATGACATGTGGTTGAAATATTATATTTTTCTTACAGACAAAGAAAGAGTGAAAGGAATGGGAGGTGGAGGCTTAATCTGGATTAGATGTTCTAAAATACTGGCACAGGGCCTGTTCTCTGCTGAATGCTGTCTACTATGAAGACTGCAGTTAACTCAACTATAACTAGGTTCACTGTCTGGAGCAGAAAACATTACCACTTTTTTTTAATGCTGTGCTGCACAAATGCATAGCTCTTTGTCTTTTAACATAACTCTTCTTCATTTTCTCTTCAAATAAGTGTAAAAATGACAGAATTAAGTTATTCACCAAAGAATCCTTCTTTTTATGAGTCTCTCTGCTACAGAAATATTTCACTTTACACTATAGGTCGAGAAGAGGCTTTTCTTTTTATCTAGCTGTTGAGTTGGATTAGTTTTCACAGTGAATTACGGCTGTGTTTTACAGATGTATTTTAGATGTTTTGTGCAGCTTTCTAAAGTAAGAGTAATGATGCTTTTCACCTTTGCAGGAGACCCATGTGCCCATGTTTGGCAGCGGTATAAAACTGTGCTTTATAAAATATTCTGCTGCTGATGTTGTTGTTCATGTCATTTTTCAGTGACTGTTACATATCCAAATCCAAGTAATGTGCACGGTTTAGGAATGCAAATTTGTGTTCTGAATGAACAACTACCATTAAGACATTTCGCATCAGAGCCGTTAAATGTTAAATGTGCAGTTTTGTGCTTTGCACACAAACCCTCGTTGATTGGAACACAGGAAATTAAAACCTTATGTCGTGATCACTGCGTTTGAGCCTTGTTTTCGGTCTTGAATTTTTAGTTAATATGTTAAAGTTTGAGTTTCTGCTTTGTTTCTCTTGTTATTTCTGTTTAGAAAGTTTAGATCTTTGTTTATTTTATTTTCCAAATCCATTTTTTTCCCTATTATTATTTCACTGCTGTGCCTTCTGTTGGATTGTTTTGGAGTTTGCATTATTGCATCAGCCTAATAAAACAACTCATTTTTTGTTCATTCGGTCTACCTTGTGCATGCCACTGCTGGGTCCCAGTTCTGCAAACCTTGGACCCAGCAGTAGAGTCTGAACAGCAGCAGGTGGCTTTCTCGTTTTTTGAGAAGAATTTTGGAACTGAATATGAGCCTATCTCCAGAGGGGCTTACCAAGGCAATGGGGGCCTCACCCAGTAGTTGTGCTCCTGAGGGAAGCCATACCTCAAGGCTACCAAGCCTGCAGGTCCAACTTCCACCAGAAGTCAAATTGGGTTAAGTGTGCAGCTAGATTGTCTGCCACCTGCTGTTGCTCCTGTCAACTACCCAAACCAGCATTTAAATCTCTGCCATCTTAAAAGAGCGACTGCAGCCCTTGGCAACACTGCCGATTGCAGCCTCAGCAGCCAATTCCTCCGCCTGAGTGTTTACCCAAACTCCATGCCCTGAGTTCCTTTTTTTTTTTAATTCTGGCTACCCCGTGACCATGTATACTGTGTCCAAACCAGTATCCCCTGTGAGACTGGGGTCCCTAAAACTCAGCCTGTGTGTCCTAACCTGTCCTAGCTGAGTGTCCTGTGGTGACAAAGCTGGTGCAACCCAAGAGTCCTGTGCCTAAGCAAATAGAGCTCACCAACACTCAACCACCTGAGGAACTTCATTGCCTCCACTGGACACCTGTCTCGTTACCCTTCAGTTTCCACTTACCTGATTGCCCCCTTGTGCATAAATAGTCCTGCATCTGTTGTACTTACAAGTGCCCCTCCATTGTGTTCTCCTGTGATTCCGTTGGATTTCTTTTGGCTCATTTTTAGACTTTGTGTCTCTGCATCTGCAAGAAAACGGCTCACTTTCTGTTCATTTAGTCTTCCTTTTGTGTCTTTGGATTTCAATTCTGTAAAACCTGACACCCTAAAAATGTTGCAAAGAGGAAAATTAATGAATAAGCACAGCTGATAACATTAACAGTGTGTGTATTACCGAAAGGTAGAGAAAGAGAGAGGATAGCAGAGGGCGAATGGGTGGTGAAACCGCTTTCTCCAAAGGTTGTGTGTGTGTGTGTGTGTGTGTCAGTATTGATGCACTGCTCAGTGCCTGTCTCACTGCAGCATGGTGTTTAATTTATTGTAAAAATGGTAATTAGGAAACAATAAGACGTGTGATTACTCAAGCAGGAAGTTTATAATTAGAGAGGGAGCTGGTAGCGACATTTTGGGCGGCCCTGAGTTCATAGACAACTATGCCTGGCAATTAAAACTTGTCAAACTTCCATGGCAGATAAATTGGGGGTGTGTTGTTATGGTATGAGTCCTCCTGGCAGAAGACTGACTGTCCAGAGCTGTAAATCTCACTGTGGCTCATTGAGTAAACATGTGGTCTGAAGCTTGGTCCTTTGAGCACTGTAAAGATGCATCCATATTTAGGTATAACTGAGCAGTGCCATGCTCCCAACTCCAGTGGTGAGGTTACACACGTGATATTTGTGTACCCAGTTTAAATGTGCATTACAACAAACTGATACAGTTTCTAAAGCAAACTAAGTCTGTTTTGAATGGCAGTTATCACTTGTTTACAGGGTCATGTCACCAGTATGCAAGGTCTTCCACCAACCATTTGGCCCTTAAAACCTCATGTGTTTGGAAGTTTTGTTGGCGTACTGATTATGTTCATTTGTACACACTGTTTGGTTGAGGCGCCAAAATTACTTCTCTGGGAAGGCACTAAATTCATTTGATTAGTCTTTGGAAACAAGATTTTAGTTTAGATTAAAACACACCATTTCACATCACTAAACACATATTACAAAGCTCAACGTTCCAGGTGATGAATAAACATCAATCCAATATTTGTATCAGTTGTTATTCCTGTACTGCCTTAAAAAAGTTTCTTTTTTTTAAAGTGAGTGAGCAGCTCTGTGCAGCCGATCTGTTAAATTCAGGTCTGTGTTTTTAAATATTTATGTACTATGCCAGCAGTGTACTGGTGGCAAACAGTTCTAAGAGTTTATGGAGGGAGCTAACTGCAAACAGTTAGCGGTTTCAAGGTATTTCATGTCCGCTACATCAAATTTTCTTTGCAGGAGTTTGTGGATTGATGATGGGTGAAAAGCTCAGATGAGTTTTCCTTGTCAGCTTCTCTCGCTCTCAGTCTCACACTTGTTATGTTCATTATTTATTGGACCTGCTTTAACATACCAGGTTGTCCTCGGCTCCACTCTGTGCGTGAGGAGATGCACACATGTAAAACTGGGAGAAGACAAAGGCAGCAAAGTGCAGTATACTAAGGTGAAATTAAACAAATGGAAAAAGAATCACCGTTCATTTGCGTTATGCTGGTGCTGATTAAATTATTTCACTAATAAACACAATTTCAGTGAATAAGCTTGCAAATATTTATTAGCCATATTGTGCTTTATGAAGTTTGGAAAGTAATGTTTAAATTCAGCCCGACGTTGCCTTACACAAGATTATCTTATATCAGTACTGCAAATGAAAAAGTTGAACTGGTGCATCCCTGATCAACTGCAGATTTAACATGTACTTATTCCCACAACTGCAAAAGCATCACTTGATCTGGATTACTTTCTGTTTATCGTGATTACTATCTTGTACCATCTTGGCTACAGGCAGGTACCAGGAGGGTGTCTACTAGTCATATCTATGGGACAGATTGCAAATTATAACTGGCCATTCAAAGGGCTGATAACAGTCAAAGTGGGTACTATCTTTTTGCTTCTATGTAGTAGCTCTAATATGAACTCAAAGGATTTGGCTAAAAATAGACCACTCTGCATAAAGCAGTTTAATACTTTAAGTCATTTATATATGACACAAACAACAATAATATATGTTAAATCACACAAGTCTATGTGTACGGACGCCTGGAATCTCAGTGCGGGTGTACAGAAATCTGAATTTCCAAAATATTCGTGTATCTCAAAAGGATAAACCCTCATTTGATGCCAAGGACTCGGTTCCAATCTCAGCAGGAGATATTATATTATTGCTCTCTGCTGTAAGTAAATATGCATTTTTATTTAAATCTATTACTGTGTAAAAGGATATGACTTTAAGAAAGATAAGATATATATATAGTCAGTTATTTGAACATGTAGTGGTTAAAATTCTGTTGCAACATCAGGTAAGTTTGATTTAGACATCAAACAAGTTCACTGTGATTTTAGAGGGCTTTGAACCCAAATCAAGGGGAAAATGTTCAGTGGGAATGACATTTATCATAGATTGGATGGTTTTTGAAACCTTATTCAATAAACAATCAGTCAGGGATCTTTAAGTGGTGACCATTATATAAAAGCAACAGATAATTCACCATGACCATCACTGGCCGCTTCATTAGGTACACTTGTTCAAATGCTTGTTAAGGAATATGTTCTATCAACTAGTCACATGGCGACAACTAAATACATTTAAGCATGTTCAAGAACTTCAAACCAAGCATAAGAATGAGGAAGAAAGGTGGCGTTGAACATGGCTTCGTTTTTGGTGCCAGATGAGTACTTTCTGAGACTCTACAGAGATTTTACTGGCATTTTCCCCAAACAACCATCTCTAGGATTTACAGAGAATGGTCTAAAAAAGAGAAAATATACAGTGAGCAGTCGTTGCCTTTGATGAAAATGCCTTGTTGATGGAGAAGGTCAGAGGAGAATGGCCATACTGCCTCAGGCTGATAGGAAGGCAACAGCAACTCAGATAACCACTCGTTACAGCCAGTTTATGCAGACGACCTTCTCCGAATACACGTCAAAGCTTGAAAGCTGGTGGGCTACAGCCGCAAAACACCAATCCAGTTGCCACTGTTGTCAGTTAACAGGAAACTGAGGCCAAAGCGCACCACATTCACACAGTTTCACCAAAATTGGAAAAGATTGGAAAGATGTTGTGAGTTGTTCTGAAATGTTATGAGTATGGACATTCAGATGGTAGGGTCAGAGTTTGTCATGAACAATATGAAAACATGGATCTGCCTTGTTTCAATAGTTCAGGCTGTTGGTGGTATAATGCAGTGAGGGATGCTTTCTGGGCATTTTTCCAGCTCTTTAACACAAATTGAGCATTGTTTAAATGCCACAGCTTACTTCGCCTTAGTTACTGACCATGTCCATCCCTGTATGGCCACATTGTATCCTTCTTCTGATGGTTGTGTTGGGATGTGGTGGAACAGGAGATTCACATCATGCATGTGCAGCAACTGCTTGATGCTATCAAGTCAATGTGGACCAGAATCTCTGAGGAATCTTTCCAACACCTTGTTGAATTTGTGCCATGAAGAATTAAAACAGCTCTGAAGACATTGTGGAACTGGCAAGGTGTAACTAATGAAGTGGCCGGTGAGTGTACGTTGACAACATAGCCTCATTAGCAGATTTTTGTACAGCTTGCCTTTTTCCCCACACCTTGTGCCTTCTTTCAAATGACTCAATGTTACTATGCGATGCCATTTCAAACCAATTACCTTCACATTTACCAAACTTGTGTTCAGGAAGTGCCTACTGATTCTACAGTTTTTGCAATGTGTTTCTTTGAAATGTTAAATTTTATTAAAAGCAACTCGTGCAAGTGATCAGTCTCCACGCCCACATTACACACACCCAAACACACACTCTGAGCTCGCAGGCAGCGGAAGGCTAGTGTTGTCTGTGCTCTCATGTAACCCTGTCACTGTTGATTTTCAGCTCAATTGAATGGAACTGACTGGTGGGAAAAGGCTACATAACTCAGGGTTACTCAATAAGTAGTTGCAGTTTCGCTGCAAATTTGACAGTGAATGAAAACAAGTGCTGTCTAGATGTGTGTTTACCACTTAAATGACAAGTCACGTGCATTTTTAACAGTTTAAATAAATGCTTTTGTTTCTCTCGCTCTCTCTGCCTGTAAACAAATAAGGACATTTCGACATTGTCTGTATTCTGTCATGTATATGCATGTGTTTGTGCTTTATCCCTTTGTTCATGTGTGTGCAGCTTATCACAAGCCTGAGTGTATGTGTGGATATTGGCTGCAGCTAGAGATCTGGACTCATGTCAACAGGCTGCTGCCACACATCACTGCCCTTGCTAATTAATTGGCTTTTAGTCGCGGATGTGTTTGGTGCATTGTCAGGCTACCCAGTGCTGCTCCTCTTTTTTTGGCAACTGTCATTTCAATCATTTCTTTGTAAAGTGCAAATTCACAAACACAGGTACTGTGATAACTGAGGCTACTGGAAACACCCCCTTTGTCTCCCTCGTTCTCCCTCTTGCATCCTTCTTCACAGAAGCAAAAATATGGCTGTCTTGTTAAAATAACTCAACAATTTTCTCGTTTCATTGTTTATTTTCTCATTTATGTGTTGCCTCGTTCTGGTGGAAGACGAAGTGCTGGTAGATAACATCATAGTAAATCTTTTTCTTTTCTTTTTTTTTTTCCTGTGCACAGCGAAATGGGCGAATACATGGTGAAGATGAGGTGAGGGGAAGGTGGAGGAGGGGAAAGAGGAGGAGAAAATGTTTCATGTTCCTTATGATGTGCCTCTGTATTGCTGTGCAGGACTGAAAATGGTACCTTTGCAAATTGAGCAGGACTGCTTTAACTTGAAGGCAAATGGTTATGCTTTGTGTTACAGAAATCCGAGAAAATTGAAAAAGTATTCAAAATGCTAACAATTTTATGGAACGGCATATAATAAAACCCATTGTAGCGCGGGTATAACGGTGGAACTCTGGAGGCCACAGAATTTAATATCTGTGCTGATTCCCACTCGTCTCCGCCATAATGTGAACAGTGTGGGAAAATAAACTTCACAAGTTTATTCTCTCTTGTGCATAAGAATAAACACTGTAGCGTTTTGATTGTGCACACTCAAACAAGGGGTCTTGTTTTCTTGGGCCGCTACTTGCTGTAAGATTTGCCTCATGAAATATTGAAAAGAAGCCATAGCCGCCGCTGGCTTCTGTAGTGTGTGTTTGGCTTCGTGGCATGTTTTTCTTGTAAATAAAGTCTGTAATGATAGCTTTAAAAACTGTTTAGAGACTTGCTGGCATAGCCTAAAAGAGTTTTTGAGAAAAAAAAAGAAAAAGTGCACACAAGAAGCTTTCCTTTGTTGCCAACTTGTTTAAGAAGCAAGGAGCATACTAAGCAGCACGGGCTTGAAATATACTTCACATATCAAAACGTTTGGTGGATCAAACACTTAATGTTCATGCCAAAGTGGATGTACTGCGAATGTCATTTCTTGCTTTGACTTTCTGAATGATGTTTTCTCTTCTTCTCTTTAGCAGTGACCCTGTCCTCTCTCATTTCCCTCCTGTCCTGTCTGACCTCTCTCTTATCAAATGCCAGAACAGGAAAGCAGCATGAATTGTGAGTCATGTCTAACCTTTTGCGGATCTCTCTCTCCCTCTGTGTGTCCCTCTCTATCTGCCCAGTATCACCAACCAAGAGGTGGTGTCATGGACCTGGGAGAGGATCACTCTTCTTGTCTCTATGCCAGTGTCTGGGCTCTGCTTCCCAGCCTGGCTTTGGCTCTGGTCCTGGCCCAGCATGCTTTATAGAAGCGCCAGGAGGAGAAAAAAGAGGTCATCCACCCACAAGCTGATCCCAAATGCAGAAGGTGTTATTCCTGAGACTGATATTAAGAAGGCTGATTCTCTGGACAGTTGACATGGATGGCATTTACGAAAGAGAAAAACAAAAGGCCGAGAGAGGTGGAAATGACTGAAATTTTATAACTGTGAATTTGTTGTTCATTTATCGTATCATTCGGGCAGACCGCAACTGTGATGGAGCACATGGCTTTACAAAAGACCCTTGGTATGAGAGGCCATGAAGGCCGCTCTCTGACTGAGTCACGAAAAAAACCCAGAGGACTGAAGCTGCTCATGTCAAAGACTTCTGCACTTTTCTCACCAAAGGAGGGCGAGAGGGGGGGAATGAACAACACAATTAAAAGAAGGCAAGGCAGGATTGGCAGAAAAGAAATTGTTGCAAAGAGAAAAGGAGTGAGCTTGAAGTAAATGTCATATAGTGAGATGGGAAAAAAAGAAGGAATCGTTTTTATTTGCTTTGGGTCTTGGACTTAATCTTCTCTTGGATGAACAGATTGCACATTTAGAGGCATGGATGGGGGATGATTACGTTCTGTTTCTTCAAATCTAGTGTAAACTCTAAATTGTAAAGCCTACTCAATGTTCTAAGTGTTGGTATAGTATCTGTGACCATAATCAATCTACAGTACCGAGCTTTCATTTGGGTGCTACAGTGTACCTTTTAAGCAGGCAGCGAAAAGAGCTAAAGGCGGCCGTATTAAACAGTTAATGGTCTTATGGTCATTTAAGATGTTGTTGATAATTGTGGGTGTTCGCCATATGTCCACCCGCACACGTGTATATTTCTGTCTCTATGTATATAAACAACACTTTTTCTTTCATTCAGCCTAATGATATCTAGTACCTTTAAAGGACATTATTGTATGCACAGGTGGCTCTGTACTGGTACTGAAGGAAGGATTTCATTATCTGCATTTATATTTGTCTATTAAGGTTTGATCACAAAGAATGTATACAGGGATAAAATTAAACGAGCTCCAACTGCTTGAAAAAGCCATAATGTGTGTGTGAATATTGTAATATTTGTTTACTGTGTGTGTCTGTCTATGTGTGTACAAACTCATTACAATGTGTGAATGGGTTTACAAGCAGGAGAAAAGTAGCTTGTGAGGAGCATTTTGAATTGCCCGTGTGGGGGTTCATTTTGCACCGTCAGACAGCAGAGGTTATGATGCATATTGTAATTGGAGAGTAAAATCACCTTGCAGTTCTGGTAAGCGTTTTTGGGAACTTCCAGCTCTTTTGTTTCCAATTTTAAGAGTCTCTGAACTTTTTCTTCATTTAGTTTTTGTCCAGAGGAGCGGAGAAGAGTGATAACAGCCTCTCACTAACAGATTGGGCCCGTTTGAGTGTGTGTGACTGCCTCTTATTATTGATGATTATTATTAGTATTATTAACAGACATGTGAAAATGTCAGCCTGTCCTTTAAATGGCTTCCTTTTAATGGGAAATTGTTCCACACAAGCAAATTTGTTTTGACTCTTCAGAAGAGGAGCTGATATCTTCAGCTGCTTGGTGTCCACTGTTAAAAGGACATGAAAGTCATTCTGTGTAACTTGGGCAAATCAGCAATCAACTTAGCCACAATCTTTTGGACGTAGCTATAAAAGAGCACATTTGCAAACAAGATGAGGCCGAATGCATGATGTTACACCCATAAGAATATCGTTTTGCCCATCCGTGCATTGTGTTTGTTTTTGAAACACACGCTCTGACAGATGCTGAAAGAACAACAAAAAAATCAAGACTTGCGCTGGCATCTTTGCAGATGAGAGACATTTTTTGTGTGTTCATGCTTTCATAATTTTCCACTGCTCTGAATGAATGTTACCAGTAGTTTCACCAAAAACAAGTTTTTATTTTCAAACAGCACATCAAGTGTAGTGTTGTGACACATTAATGCCTGCTATAGAACCAAACAGCTTTGTGTTAGCAGGCAGGGTTTAGAAAAGGTTTACTATCTGCCCGGATCATGAATGTTGCATGAAACTCAGCTCAGTGTGCTTTCACCACCACGGGCTGGTTCGGTCTGGCAGAAATTACAGTCATTTCCTAAACTGGTGAGTTTATTGCAGATTACTGCTGCAAAATGGCAAAAATCTCAGCACAATATTTGTCTTTGCCTTCCACATTCAACACATTTTCATAAAGCAACCACCATGTTTTTGGCTGTAGATATATAGATATCCATTATATATAGATATAAATATATACAAGTGAATTGTAAGGATTTTTAACCTGTAGCAAATAATCGCACAATAATCACACACTTTCAATATTAAACAAAGAAAAACGCATGTATTTTTAAAAGTAAGTCTATGAACTCGTGCATGTGAACAATTTCTCTTTTTTTTTTCCTGATATCACATAATGAATGTTGCAGTCCTTTCGAATTGTAATGTACTTCTGTCAGTGTTTTCAGACTGCGTTGAAAAACTTTCAAGGTCTCTAAATTGTTGGACAAAGACACAATGTTTGTAGTTTTGCCTCCACCAAAGAGGATTTTAAATCAAACAATCAAGATGTGATTGAAGCACAGACTCTTTAATTCAAGGGTTTTAACAAAAAAATCACATTAACTATTCAGGAATTCCAGCTATTTTACAAATAGTCCCCCATTTCAAGAGGCTCAAAATTAATTAAAATAATTTTAATAGTGTGTTTTATTATTTTGCTGTTTTTAATACTTGGATGAGAATCCTTTTCAAGTTACTGCCTGCAGTGTAGAACCCATGGTGTTTCCTCACTTTCCTTCAACCTTCAGTTGCTGCTTGTTTGTGGTTCTTTCTGCATTCAGTATTTGCATTTAATAACTGGATGCTTTACTGGACTGAGATCAGGGGACTGACTTAGCCATTAAATATTATCCCGTTGCTTTGACTTCAGAAATTGTTGGGTTGTTTTTGTGGTGTGCTTTGGGGCATTGTCTATTTACACCGTTAAGTGCTGCCTGATCGGTTTTGGAGCATTTGGCTGAATCTGAGTAGAGACTATAGCTCTGTATAAATCACAATTCACCCTGCTGCTTCTCTCATCAGTCTATACTAGTGTCAGGGATCCACTGGTAGCCATACATGCCCAGGCCATACCACCACTACAATGGCAAGTGGCACAACTTGCCATGTTTGACAGATGATCGGGTGTGCTTTGGATCATAAGCTGTTTCTCTTCTTTCTCTTTTTCACTTCTGGTACAAGTTTATCTTTATGTCATTTGTCTAAAAAGTTTTGGGGGATTTTTTGCAAAAAAGTGCAGAACCTTTAGATGTTTTCTAGCAAAGTCTTGTGTGTAACCAGTGCTTTGCCCCCTGTTGTAAACGCTCTGTATTTACACTCATGATTGTACACCTTGATAATGATGCACATACCTACTCAAGAGTGTTCTTGACTTAGTAAAATGTTGCGAAGCTGTTATTCTTTACCAAGTAATAACTCTGCAGTTATTGACTTCTGTGGTCTTCTGTGGTCATTTTGGTGTTGCTGAGCTGGTCCGTGCATTCCTTCTTTTGCAGGATGAACCAGATTCTTGATTTGGCCACTCTTAAAGTTTTCGCTATCACTCTGATAGATCCCTCACTTACACTGACATCTCTCTTTAAAATTTAAAATTACAGTGAAAAACTACAAAATACAAATTCAACACTCAACTTCAGATATTCTGCCTGCTTCACCTCTCATGAAATAATAAGCAAACTATCTACACATGGCCCTGAAACTACTTGTCAGTCAATAGTCTAGTTATTGAGTATAAACTCAAGCTCCATTTTTTAAAGGCATTTATTGCTAAACAAAATTTGTTTTAAAACCCTTGAATTAAAGCTGTAAGTCTGCACTTCAATTGCATATTTAATGTGTGATTTAAAATCCGCTGTGGTGGTGCACAGAAAAAAAAAACTACAAACGTTGCACCTTTACCCATGAGATTAGGAACCTAACTGTATGCTGCCATGTGGACAAAGTAGTTAGGTCTAAACAAATCTATCTGATCATCTATTTAAAACATATCTGCAAAATCAAGTGAAAATATCAGGCTCAGTTTGCGAGATTCTAAAAACATTACAAGAGTTTCTCATCCTACATCAATATTACACAATTTTGGAGGGTAAAATCCATCAAAGATGAAGCGGAGCTGCCAATTCTCCAGCAAGAACAGCCTCAGTAGTCCATAATACAATATAGGCATAATATATTTTAGTCCAGACCCACTCATGGACACAACCCAGTGCTCTCCTCAACAAACCTGAGTCCTTTTTATATCAAGATAACCTTATTATTTTTATATGCTTACTTTTTCAGATTGAATTATCTCTAAATATAGCATGCAGCATTCGAGGTCTTTGTGACGAGGCGTGTGGGTCTAGTTTGACACTTGGTTCCTCCTTTTGCAGCCACTTACCCCTGTTTCGCTTTGCTCCTGAATAATTCAGAGCTTAGTGGAATCTAAGGCAGGATTCATACTTGAAGAAGGTAAAATGCAAACAGTTTGTACTTGGATGATAGCAATGTTTAGGCGTTATAGAAATCACTGAGTGGCATTTCATGTTCCACCAATGTGACAACTTACATTTTTTTCTTTCAGTTTTTTCTTCCCTGTGCAGAAGGAAACAAAGCTCTTCATGTCTCTGCAGGATGCCGCAGAAGTAAATGAAAGCATTTACCTGTTCGGAGTATATCCTGTTTCATTAATGCAATTTGCATGTAAACTTCTGCCCTGCTGCGTTTATTTTAGAATGTTCACAATCAAAAGATTTACAGCTTAAATCTCTCCACACTTCCCTTTTGGGTAGCTGTCCCAAGAACAATATTGTCCATCCCACCCAGTCTATTAATCAAGTGTGCGTTTGGTCAGTTTGTTGCTTACTTTTCAGAAAAATTGATGAGGCACTGTGAGTGATTATACTGTCAGCGTCCCATATAGGCAATCAAAACAGGCAGATAAATTAAAGGTTTTGACATGTCAAAAATGCAAATATAGTCATAAAAATTCAAATCTCCCCTCCCTTTATATTCACCCCCTCCTTGTAGAGGGTCTGAGTTTGGGGTGAAAAAGACAGCTGATCAGCAGTTCTTACACAGCTTAAGAGAATGTATATGCAAGAGGTCTACAAATCACACTGCACAATTTTGTGCAGCAGTGGGACAGTTTGAAAAGAGGCAGAATAAAGTGCTTTTGTAGGGGGGAAAGTGAACTGGGGCAGCTGGGACTGGATGCTGGATGTAAAGGCAAATGATAGAGTTATCTTCTGGATGTGCGTAATTTAAGCTGCTGTGATAGGGTAGAACGAAGTGCTCTTTAAACTAACTTTAAAGTGCTTCTTTTCTCTCGTATCCTTGCATTCCTGTGTTTAAACACTGAATGTGTGGTAACGCTTGTCTCTGTGTTCAAATACACGTGTAAACAGGGCTTTGTGCATGCGGCTATGACAGGGAACGGGAAAAATCTTGAAGCAGGAAATTTGCTAGAAGAGCAATATTCTCTTTTTTTTCCTATAGGGGATCCTTGTGGAGTCCAGCTTGTTTCTTCTTTCCACAGAAGACTGGAAGAGGAGAAGCAGAGGAGGCAGGTAGTGGAGAGGTTTTGGGGGCACGGGAATAAGAAAGCGGCAGGTAGCTGTACATTTCACAGTTGATTAATGAGTCACTGGGATGATGTCTCTTATCAACACTCTGCACATGGCAGAGAGAGAAGAAAGGTTTACCGAGGCTAGGAATTCTCCAGTCAGAGATGGCTCCCATTGCTGTCCCATCATCCCTTTCTGCGCTCACCCACCTGTTTTTGTGAGGGCCCTCCTTCTCTTCTCTTCTCTTCTCTTCTCTTCAGCAGTTTGTAGCTGATGAAATTTAGCCCTTTAATGCCCTGTGTGAGCAAAGGATCCGGTGAGTTTTCTCTGAGAAATATGTATGACACCTGCTCCTATGGAGTTCACAGTGCGTCTTACGTTCTTTGTTCCAAAATTACCACAGGCTCTGATGTAAACGTTAGTAAGAAGTTGTTAATGTGGGTTATGTCATCATTGCAGAGGACTGGTTTCCTGCTGACAGCTGGGAGAGAAAAAAAGATGTGCCAGTAAAATATTTTGATAATAGATAGAGCTGTTCTTAAAATATATCACTTTCACACTTGACAGAACTGGATGTTTGATATAAACCCCTGTTTATGAAGTTTGCTACGCACGCTGCTTGTGCTGATTTTTGATAAATATGTTTGGCATGCACTAATGACTCTCAAAACCAACGCGATACAAGCTGAGAACGCTAGTTCTTTTGATGCCTGAGCAGAAAAATCCCGGCCCCAGCATGTATTCCTAGCACTGTATTGTACTGTGACTATAATAACATAAATCACAGCGAGAAAATGAGAAAAGAAAGAGCAGCAGACAAATAAATTCAGTGTAATGGGGTGCTCTCATTGATGTGTGTGGTATACAGTATATTCTTGTAAGATTAAATATCACTTTAATGCCAGCAAAAAGACAAAAGAACAGAAAAAAAGAAGGGGAAAAAGATGTTTTTGTCATAAGCAGGAAGCCAAATTATTTTGCTTTGTGATTTCATTTGTTCTACTGAAGGTGTTAATATTTTACTATAATGTGATAAGTCCATTATGGCTGATCAAATAGCACAGTACAACATTAATGATCGTTGTAAAGCATTAAAGTGGTTAGAGAGAAACAGATGCAGCACCAGTGTGACGCGCCACAGTGCTCACCCACTGTGAAGAAGACTTTTCAACTTAGGTAAAACAGGAAAGGGAAACTTCAAATGATGGATGTGAAAACAATAACAGAAATAACTCAATTTCCAAAGTCCATCTAGAAGCAAGCCTTGCCAATCATCAGGCAGTTTTTATATCCCACCACCTGCAGTAATTATATCTTGCTAGCACCACATTGGACCCTTTTTACCTTTAGAGCTGTCTTAATTCTTCGTGGCATGGATTAAACAAATTGCTGGAAACATTCCTCGGAGATTGTGGTCCATATTGACACGACAGCATCACACAGTTGCTGCATATCTATGATGAAAATCTCACATCCTGCTCTACTGGATTGAGATTTGGTGACTCTAGAGGCCATCTGAGTACAGTGAACTCACCGTCATGTTCAAGAAACCACTTTGAGATGATTTAAACTTCGGGACATGGCGCATTATCCTGATACCCAGCAGATGGGTACACAGTGCTCATAAAGGGATGGACATGGCTAGTAACATTACTCAGGCAGGGAGTGTGGTGACTAAATGGTACTAAAGCGTGACAAGAAAACATGCTCATCATTGTTATACCACTGCCATCAGACTGCACTACTTATCTTGGCTCTACCTTCTGGATGTCAGAGTAGAAATAAGAACTCATCTGACCATGCGACATTACAGCAACCAGTCTATTAGAGGGGCATAGTAAATAACATTATATGTTATTAAATATAATTTATACACAATTTATATATAAATATTAATATGAACAATAGAATTCTGTGATCTAACTTTTTTTTACATTACACAACCAGTCTAAAAAGTGAATAAATTCAAAGAAATATTCACATCAAATCTAATAAAATGTGTTGGAGGTCAATAACGATGAAATGACAACATAATGACATTTAGTATCTCTTCAGTTTGTGAAGTGTTTGAAGGTCAAAGCGCTGTCATAGCCATGTTAGCAGTCCAGAAGACCTGTGAATTCCCTATCACAAAATGAAGTTTGCTTTAAAAGAAGAAAAGCTGAAATCCTTCAGATTTTTTTTTATCATTAACAAATAATAATAAAATGGTTTAAAGAGTTTCAAGAAGGTTTTAGATTCAAACCTTCTCGTCTAGCAGACGTACACTGTTAATCCTTGGCAAAACCAATGATCATCTGACAATAACCATGCCAGTTTCCACAAAACACAGTTCAGACTGTTATGAAAACCACTTGTAGAAAATATCTTGATGGTCAAATATATATTCACAGGCAAAGCAAAAGACTCATCAACTAACAATTAGTAACAAGCTAATGGTAATACATGACGTCTGTTCAGTGGAAGAATGAACTGAACTGCTTATACTGTTTTTAAACTTTTTATCATGCCATTAGTACCCAGTTAGCTTAAAAGCAGTTATCCTTCTGCTGTCTTGTTAGCCATACAATCTGCTGGGTTTTGCTATTTTTCAAGGATTCATTAAGAAATTCAAAATTGACTTGCATTTTTTGTGGAGTTGCATGAATGTTTGCAAGTGTGGTGACGATGCTATGGCCAGGCACACGACTGGACTCAAGTATCCAATTCTCAGCAATACCTTGTTATTTATTTATTTTCCATGATTTAAGGGTCACGCAGGTTCTTTACGAGTCTTCGGGGTGGTGCTGCTCCCACAGCAGCCTTCCTTCCCATGGCCTTGGGCCTCATGCCTTTCTATGTTCTACAGAGTCTCACATTTTTCTCCAGGTTTCCTCCAACAGTGCAACGAAATGTATGTTAGGAAAATTCATAATTCTAAATTGTGGATGTGAGTGTGAATGGTTGGTTATATGTCTGTTTGAACCTTTTGGTGGACTGGCCAATCGCTCCTGGAGACTGTGATCCTTCCTCTGAACTTTCTTTATCTGGCGCATCAGAAACTTTCCTTGAACCTTTTTACAGACAAAGCCTCCACTCCTAGTCTCAGGAGTAGCCTGTTCCACATTTATGGGTGCTCTCTTCCTTGTATCTACTCAGCTAATCATTGCTGGTTAACACAAAAGACACTTTTTCTTAAATAAATTTTTCCTATATGTTTACATGGGGTTAGAGATGGCAGGGGTCATCAGCTCATACTCCTAGTGAAGCCTGGAAGCGATGATATGAATGAAGTTTGATCTGCAACTCACAGAACAAGAAATGGGATGCTGAAAATACTAAAAAATCATTTGAATGTCTTTTAGATACAACCAAACTCTGAAAAAGGATTAAACAGTGCCCATCTGTCACTGGAAGCAAACAAACTCTTAATAATGCTAAATTTAAGCCTTGGTACACACACACCCATTCCCTCTCACTATGCAGACACGCACACACACACACATTCATCATGCAAAAGGAAAATAGCTTTAAATACTGAAACTTCTATTTTTCGGTAAAAACATTTGTTATTGCAACATTGGATCTGTGAGGAATGATTTACCATTGGAGCCGCTTCAAGTGGTCACTTAAGGAACTGCTATCTTTGAAGGTCAGAGATTTCTTCTTGATTGCTTCTCATGTGCAAATCGAAGATTGTCACTACAGACTCCAGATCTGTTGATACATTTCAGTCAGAATTGTTTAAATGTAACACACCTGCATTTTCGTGGAAAGTTCCCACACTCCAACCTTAGTAATTAAACTTCTCACAAGATGCTTGTCAAATGAACATAATTTCAGTTGAAAGGAGTGAAAGTCTAAGACACAGAGAGAGACTGTAATGGAAATCAAAACTAAGGCAACATTTTTTTTAGCTAACATCTTACTTGCTCTGCGACAAGAGTGGACAGCAGTATTGAACCAGACCACTTGAGATGTAATTCCGTGCTCCATTGAAGAAAGACTGGACATTTCTATTGTCAAGACACATACACACATACAAAAAAAAAAAAAGTGAAGGTGAAAGGAAGAGAGGCAGCGGGAATGAAAGAGAGGCATCAGCAAGAACAAAGAAGCGCTGGCGAGAACGAAGCGGGGAGAGGACTCGAGCCAGTGGAACTGTGAAACAATCCGATATAGATTCTGCCATGGCTGTGTGACTTTGACTGCGTCATGCTCACCCCTTTGCCTCTCACATGTGGGGTGGTTATTGATGGAGCCGTCATATCCAAGCTGAACATCTGTTATGAAATTCTACTCATCTTATTGGATTTGGTGACGGGATCTCTGTCTCTCTCTCTCTTCCTCTCTCTCACAGCTGTAGTCTGGTCTTTATTGCACAGCCACAGCCATCCTGCATGGGGCACATACACAGACACACACAGTACAGAGTGTTGTTTGGAGTTCAGCACATAGGGATTATATTGCCTTTCACCACTGTTAGCTGTTGTTTGCCCTCCTTGGATTTGTCTGTCAACTCTGCGTTTTAATGTATTTTAATACTGTTTGTCATTCTCAGAAGAATGCTGGCAATTGGATCAGAGGTTAAATTTTGTAATATTTCTGCAAAGAAGAAACAGAGACAGAGGGGGCTGCGGAGGAGCAGGGGTGGAAACTACTGTAGAAGAAGAGTTTGTATCAACACCTGCTACAGGTAGCATCCAACAACATATGGTGGATGGCACGAGTCCTGCTAGTGGTATTATGGGGAGAGAACAGGAATAGGTGCAACAGAGGTGCACCATATTAAAATAGCTTATTGGGAATAATTCATCTGTAATAAACTATAATGAAATCAGAATATTACGGTGGACTCGTGCCCGTGAAAAGCCGTTGTGGCGTCGGGATGAGCTTTCATCTGAATTTCCAAAGGAAGGGGGAAAAAATGAAAGGCAAGAAAGCGAGAAAGAGGGACTGCACAAACAGAGCGAGGAGACAGAGTATAAAATTCACATGACAGGTCTGGTTATCTTGAATGCAAGAGCTGGCTGTGTGTTTGCTGGAGTGACACATTGGTTCTTTTATTGATAAATTAAGAAGCGCTATGCTATAATGCTACCAATATACTTTGCAGGAGCCTGGGTAAAGGACCCACTCAAAAGGCATAGATGATGACAGACTGTTTAGGGTGCTCCTCATTACTCTTGCACCTCCCAGTCCAATGTGTTTACATGTTTATGATGCACACATAGTGAGAGATTCATTATTCCTGCTGTCTGTGGTGATTTAAAATGGAATGGGTGGATTTTTGGATTACAGGAGCTTTAAAAAAAGATCTGGTTTTTCCTCACTACTGAATTTGAATTTAAAGAGGATGACCCACCAAGATACATTTTTGCTGATAAAAAAAAAAAAGGTTTTGTTTTTGTTACAAAAAAAATAAAAAACAACATGATTATAGCTTTTGCTAAATGCTTACTGGAAAAGATATTGCTAGTCAACAACTCTATTATGAATACATTTTTTATTTTCTATGTGATTTTCATGTGTTTTGGTTCCAGTTGACAATAACTTCATACAAACATCTGACAGAGGATGCTATTGCAAAAAGAAAAAGCATTATGTAAAAATATTCAATGCATACCTTAGCACTGAGGCGAACATATAGGAGCTGTGCATGTGCACACACTGCATAACCTCACCCAAATGTCTTCCAAACTTGGGACCACTCTTTCATATTTAAACTGCACATTCTTCAGCAGGAAAATGAAAGGAAAACATCTCTGCTGCAAAGCAAAGAATACAGAGCATACAGCCATTCAGTTTTTTATCATTAAACATTGAAAGACTCTGTTCATTCTACATCTTAAACAGAGTCATAATTCACTGCATTCTTCCCTTTTTTCTTTCTCCCTGATGAGCAAACGTTTCCCCTCAGTGATGATGCTGCAGGGCTGCACAACAACCTGCTACCCCTCGGCCAATTAGAAAATTGCTCAGCATATGAAATACTGTACACTGGTGCTTCATCAATTACTGTAAAACCGTGTATTTCGCTGCTCCAGCAAACCTGCTGCAAATGTGGCGGTGGTCTTATTTATTTCTTGGTGTTAACAGTTCTATCATTACCAACTGCAAATAATCTTAATCAATAATAAATATTTACTGTGTTGCACAACCACAGCAAGGGGGGATACTACTGTGGGCACCTGAGGGATTGAAGTAGATATTATGAAAGAGATTGGTCATCATGACTAAATGACCCAACTGCATGTCAGTGGTATTGATGAAAATCAGATGGATAATGCAAGAATTAGAAGCTATCAGATTAGACACTCAACCAATTATGTTTTCATCATCTGATAATTCAATTTGAATAAATGGGAGAAAGTAGAAAGGATTCTAAAATCTGAAACGTCTTAATGTCTGATTTATAATCCAGATAACAAAATGCATAAGGGAGATCACTTCTGATCAAAAGCTACAGTGAATGTGTGGACAGAGATTTATTAAGTGGAAGCAAAGTCAGAGTAAAGGTGAACGTTATACAGAGCTCAATGCAACTGCAGAGAACAGCTCTGGGAATCTCGGTTTGATATTGCGAGTGTGTGTGTGTGTGTGTGTGTGTGTGTGTGTGTGTGTGTGTGTGTGTGTGTGTGTGTGTGTGTGTGTGTGTGTGTGCAGCCTCAAACAAGGCTGAGCTGAAGCTTGTATGTTAGGTTTTCGCCCAGGGCTGTTGTACTACTCGAGTCTGTGTATTGTACGTATGCATCGAGGCATAGAGAGAGGTGGACAGAGAAAGGGGGTTGTGTGAGAGAGAAAAAATGAAGCAGGCCGATGCAAATGGAGGGAAAGAGAAGCAGTGTTGATCCACAGCTGTTACCCCTGTCCCTGTCTTCCTTCTTCAGAGGTGAGTTCCAGGTTTGTATTCTGAGTGAGTGCATTGGCTGGAGAACTGCACTACATGAGCAACAAGCCCCGACCGCAGAGGACCCCACAGGGCCTCCAGCAGCAGTGGATGGACGTGCTGAACAAACCCAATGTCAGGTCAAAACAGCTCCTCTTACAACACCACATCAGGCTGGCCCGCGATGGAGATGGAACACGGGAGAATATAAGAGAGAAGGGGGGGTGCGGAGAAAAGATGAAGGAAGAGATGTGGACACTGAGAAATAGTGAGAGAAGCAGAGGAAAAATAAAAGGTATGGTGGGGGAGGAGGTGATGTCCTTGCAATAGTGATGAGACGGTGGATGTGTGTGGTGTGGTTATATGTCTGAGTGGGTGGGGTGGTTGTGTGTGTTTTTTTTTCTTCCTTTTTTTCCCCATCAAGTCAGTTTTCTTGACTACCTTTCTCCCAGTGCAGCAGTTTCTTGGTGAATTCTGATATGGCCCAGTTACGTAAAGAAGTCAACACATTGCAGCTACAACCGAAATTCTGAATATAGAGCTAAAACAGCTTGGCTTCAATTGTGCCTTTAATTTCAAATAAAAAAAAACCATCCACCCACTGATTTTGTTTCTCTTATCCAAGTCAGGGTTCTTGGGAGGAGGTGGATGGAGCCCATCCCAACTGTCTTAGGGCAAGAGACAGGGCACACCCTGGACAGTTCGCCAGTCTGTTACAGGGCTAACACAGAGACCCTGACGACTGGTCGCGCTCACATTCACATCTACAGCCAATTTATAGTCTCCAGTTATCCTAATCCCATGCAAAGTCAGGAGGAAGCCGGAGTACCTGGAGCGCATGGCTAGAACATGCAAATTCCACACAGAAAAGCCCCAGCTTGGATTTAAACCCAGGGCACGCTGTGAGGCAATGCTGTTAACCAGCAATAACATTAAAAATAAAACATTACATAACAACATTTTTAAAAATGAATTGTAATTGTTAAAGACACAGTTTAACGTTTTAGCTTAGCAAAATGGGACTGAGATGTGGGAGAAAATGTGTAGCATGGTTCTGGTCTGTGGCTAAAATAAAACTCAGTCTGTCATCACTTTAAAGGTTCACAAACCAACACATGCCATCTAGTATTATCTAGCCACTAGTATGAATTCTCAAAAAGAAAATGTCAGTTGGTAAATTGCAACTAAATTTCATCTTAGCACAAAGACTAGAAACAGTGGGAAGCCGCTAGTCTGAAGATAATCTAATCTGCTTTCCCAGGAACTTAGTCACTCCCCTCTGCACCCTACCAGAAGGGGCAAGCTGTCATTTCTTTTCTGTAGAAATAATATTTAACTATTGATCAAAGTCAGGCTAATTGCTTGCAGTTTTTCAAAATGAAAGGAAAGATATAGAAGTGGCATAGATCATTGGCATGATGACTTTTACAAAGGCACCACTGGAGACTCTTTAAGATGGAAAGGGAATATGCAGCATCACAGAGCTGGACAGAGAGGAAGAGGCTAAACATTTCATGGAAAAAGTAAGAGGAGGGGCGATTCATTGAGGAGGTCAAGTACACTGAAAGAGATGCTTACAGTTAATGGGAAAGACAATAAGACAATAATGGACAAATGCACAGCTGATGATTTATTCTCATAGAAATGGTGCTTCCAAATGCTTCCTGTCAACAGAAGAACTGTAGTGGTTATCTTGTGCTATGATCTCTAAGGGAGATTTCTGGTTAGATGACGGCAAGATTCCTTCTGTCTAACATCCGAGCACTTTCACAGCTCGTATAATGCAGCCGACATCATCCAAGGCCACGACATTTAAAAACCTTCCATACTCACTGTTGGCCTTCTGATCTAAGTGATTCATTTACGTGACTAAACAGCCTTTAGAAGTGCTGGTACATTTTAATATAAAGCACAGCAAAGGTAAGGGTATAACTGACTGAAGCATAATAAGAACGCAAAAAGATGTTGGCTGAAATTGTCCTTTTTGCATACCTTTGCTTTAATCTTCAGCCAACTGGGACATGTAATCCACTGACACATGAATAATGATACATCTCTGAGAAAGGGACTGACACTGCAAGGAGGTGAGAGCGTGAAAAATCCAAGCATCTACCTGGTGTATTCAAGCGACAGTGTCTAGGTTTAGCTTTTTAGACAGAGCCAAAGATTTATTATGATGCTTATTCTCGGTCGCTGTCTCGTCTCACATCTCACCCTCACAACACCCACACCTACAGGCTACGATATTAAGAAAAACAGTAACTTTCTTTTAAAGTATGACTGTATTTTTCTTTTAATTAATAGAAATTATACATGTAGATTTCTACCGCTGTGCTAAAGGGGTCGACGGTTCCCACCTCCGTCCCTGTGCAGCACTCAGGTCTAATGAGTTGAAACAAGAAAGAAAGCGACTGCTGACGTTAGTGGCTGAGCATTGGCTTGAACCAGGCCCCATGCAGACCCACTTATCTGCAAATCACCTGTGTTCTGCAGACCGCATGGCCAATTATACTGAACAGAACCAGTACTCCAGAAACAAATCAGAGCACACTGTTGTCATCCGTTTACTCCAGATCCAGGGAGAATTCCTCTTATTCTATTTAACCTTTATCTGCTTACAAGGCTAACCTTATTAGGATATAATGCATTTTTCAAAATTTTCCTTCTTTCCCCACTTGCCTGCTGGGTGGTCAATCTTGACTGCAACAGGGGAAGGAGAACGCTGTGTAGTATTTGTATCTGGGAGTTTATGAGTGAAGTTGCTCCAAGTCATTAATAATGTTCTTTTAGTCTTGTATGATTGGGTTTATTTGAGTTTAGTGCGCAGAACTGCTGGGCATCAATTAAAGGATTTCATTCCTCCACGTGATATGAGGTACACGGCAAAAAGAATTAGTTTTTGTGCAATTTTGTAATGCATATGAAGAAATTAAACTCAGGGAGGGTCAGCGTTACAGACCAAGTACGGGGTCTGTCTAAACTTTTAGCTTTGCCTAGAACTGCTGTAATGAAGTCGCTTCAAATGGGAAGAAATTGACCACAGTATTGATCTGCACATAAAAAGGTAGAGATAAGACTGACATGACGTTATGTCAAGAAATTTATCTTTTAACTTGTTAAAATGATTGGCAGTAGAAGGGGATTGTTATCACAGTTGGACAGCCAACCTATTCATCATTTTTTAAGTCAGTGTATGAATAAAGATAAATGGACTCTTTGGGAAGCGTTTGGTATGGATTTAAATAAAAGAGAGAGACAATTTAAAACAACCCACCCACCACCACCACCACCACCACGAAAAAGCTACCTTTGAAACAAAAGAAAGTAATTACTGATGTCGGCTCAACAGTAAGTAAAACACGTCACAGCCTTCACAGTGTATTTGCGTGTATGTTTTATGTGTATGCACCTGTGTTCGCTGGTTTGCTCGCATTTCTGTTTGTGTCCACTCTCCTGTTCTGCCTCAAATTACACACTCTATTATCTGGTCTCTCCAGCCAGCAAGCTCATTTGGAAATGAGATATAAAACAGCAATAAATATAGAATTATATAGGGGGGGGGATTATTTTTTCAGGGGTTGGTCCAAATCACTACTGGGCTTTTTTTTTTTTGGCGGGGGGTAGAAAGACGTAATGACAGTGACTAAATGCTAGCCAGTGATTTTGAGCATTCAGGCCCCTGTGTTGAAAGCAGTATTTTCTCCACAGTTTGAAATCCTTTTCCCAGAATAATTATCCATTGTAGATGCCCATCCTCAGATAATGACTGCCTCGCCACTGAGCTGGGAAATTAACAGGGACCCAGTGTGCTGCGGGCACAATGGAGGGACTGCCCCCTGTATCAGCACTCCGCTAATTTTAACCAAGAAGAGAAACTGGGAAACTGTTGTTAATACTTCCCTCCTGCTCATGAGGAATAACATAATTTTGTTTCGTGCGTGATATCATCGAAAAGGAAAATGAAAACTAATTCTTGAGAAGACCTGGATTCATGAAGTGAATGGCAACATTGCCCCCTTGTGAAACTGATAAGCAACTTCTCTGCATACAGTAACACCAAGGCTGGGGACTTGCACTGGTTCCAACTTTTTTTTTCTTCTCTTTAAGAAGCTTTTTTATTTTTTATTTTTGCATTTCAGCCTCTTGCTGTCATCACACCTTGGTGACTTTTAGCTATGTTAAAAAGGATAAAGTGATCAGGAAAGATCAGGAGGGGTAAAATGGCTGTGGGAAATGGGTTATGTGAAAGTGGGTTTATTTGGGTACCGGGGCTCATGAGCTGCTTGTGGCAAAAAAAAAAAAAAAAGACTAGAATCACAAGCAGGTATTATGACTGCAGCACAATTTTTAGAGGTGCATTAGTGCAGCCGGGCCCCTGTTTTAATTGGTGTATTAACGCATTTGTTTAGCGCTGTGCCAGGATTCACAGCTGCTTGAATATTATTGAAATGTGGGGCCATTTTTCACGAGCTTGGTCTCTTTGCAAAGTAATAACTGCTGGCTTGCAGACCTCTATTTTCATGATTGATGTGAAACACTCATCGAGTGTGTCTCAATTGAATGTCAGCACTATCAAAATAATAAACTAAATAAAACTGTCTCCTCGACCCGGCATCACCTAATTGTTCTCTGAGAGACAAACGGGTTTTAGAGAGGCAAACTGTTTGGTGTATTCTTCTATTCTGTTCACGCTATTTGACTGTGCACCTCTCTGCAATTTATAGCCCAGTTACACTCCATATAATCCCTATTAGTGGATGCTTAAGACTTCTCAAAGCAGTTAACTGTTGTTAGCGTCTGAAGTGTTAACCAGAGGGAGAGATGGATGGCTTTATTTGTGAAATTTATACTATGCACACAACACCTGCAGGGCAAAACAAGTGGAGGATGGTGACTTCAGCGGTGATCCATCTGCACCACATACGGGAAGAGGCACCGTGGAACTCTCTGTGCCCATACATCAAAAACTTAAATCATCAGCAACAGTTCTTTTACTAACCCCGCGACTTAATTGGATTATGTGCAAATGTAGTTTGAAAGGTAAAATGAGTGTGAAATAGCAACTGGAAGCTCCAAAGAAAGATTCACTGAGCGCCAGAGGCGTTCCTGTCCTACCGTTAACCTCTCTCGTGTGCACATTTCTGAAAGCTCGAGATGTATACTGATGAGGAGATCTGTGCGTGTTTTCGACCCAAACTTTTATCTGAAGTTAGTTAATCCCTTTTTGTCTGTGAAGACAATGCCCCGGCTCGGTGCCCGACACCTTCAACAGAGAGAGTATGTTGATGAATTAAAGTCTCATCAAATCGTGGCTTAGCGGAGTTAAGCAAGGCACATTAAATCAATACTAATAACCCCAGTATTTGCCTGCGTGAGTGTCTGAGTGACAACATCAGTATCTCTGTGTACTACTTTCTCAAAATGTGCCACTCATTGGGTGTGCAACTAGACAACTTTATTGTCCTCATCTAACCTGACGGGCTGTTACTGTGCTCTCCGGCCACATGGTGCCAAGCTTATTTATATGCTACCGGTGCGCAAGATCTTGGGCAGAGCAAATTGCCTTCGCGCAGAGAGAGACAGCTATCGATGCTTTGATGTGCGGCCATCTGTGTGTGTATGTATGCGCACTTACTCTGACTGTACGTTGTACGTTTCTTTTTTTTTCACACCAGAGAGAAATACAAAAATATCTGTATGGGTTTTATTTATCGACGACTCGTTCGTGTATTTTTTGCCGGACAGCGGGAGTGGGAGATTAATGAAGTTTAGCTGGAAGCCATGTTCCTTCAGGTCAACGAGCAGGTGGAAGTCTCTTTTGTTTCTTTGGGTCGCGCCACCTCTCAGCGGAGTTGTGATGTACATGGCTCGGCGGGCTGCCCTGGCTCTGCTGTACCAGTAGGTCCCTGACTTGTGTCCCTTGCTGCTGCAGCAGCAGAGAATGAAGCAGCCATACATCATAGGCCAAGTGTGTCCCCTGGGCGGTGACAGACAAAGCCAACAGAATCAATAAAGCCTTAGCTCAAGCCCTACTTTTGTGCACTCAGACCTCACCTTGGCCTCTTTACCTCCTTTTCTTGCTCAAATTCCATCACTTTCTTTCTTCAATTCTTACATTTCTTGTCCAATTTTCTCTCCACTCCTTTCTTTCTTGGTGACATCATTTATCTTTGTCGGACTACGACTTCTGTCAATATTATCTCTATCTGCCCTTCGGCTCGGCCCCAAGTGAACATGCTGATGCACAGTGGAGCTGTCAGCCTTGACAGGAGATAAAAAAGAGAGAGAAAAGCACTTCAGAAAGGAGAAAAGACCAAGGCCTGAGGATTACCGAAGGCCATTGAGCTTGTTAGTGCAGAGGCACCTAACTCAGCATGCCAAATTTTTTTTCACAGGTCTGAGTGATTCAAGTTCTGGAGGGTTGAATGTTTCCCAAATAGACAGTTTAAATGATGGAGGGCCTAGTGTGATAGCCACAAACTATTTTAGACAGCAGAGGAAATGCTATTAGAGAGACAGAAGGAGCACTGGGGAGTAGTTCGCAGTAATTAAACTGGAGCGTCAATGTTACTGCTACCTGTTTACAACCCAAAAGAGGGGCAGTTTCCTGTGACGAAGAGGTTTGGGTTTCATTTATTACTGTCGATTACTATTATGACGACCTCTCACGGTGAACACTGATTTTAGTGAAGGAAATGATACCTTAAGTATTTCACCAGAAAAGTGATTCCTGATAGAACATAGTTCCATAGAAGCTGTAAAGTATAAATAAAAGGGACCTGACCTAATTCTGCACCTTTATTTATTTGATCAACTTAAATTTAAGACTAATGTTTCAGCAAAAGGCAACGTCAGAGATTATTTTGGAAAGCTAATCTTCACAGTAGCTTTACAACAATACTTACGCATCACGCAGCTACTGTACATGTTTGTTCAGAGTACAAGAGGATCATGACTTGACTACGACTATTTTATCTCCATACGGATTCACGCTGGATACACATTCAGCTGCCTACATCCACCAGTCTGCCAAAAGTATGTGGCAAGCACCGAGCACACTTACATAAGAAATTGGATTTTAAGCTCAGCTGTGTGTGTGTTTCTGTGTCCTTGTTTTTGCACCCTAACCCAAATCTCAAATGCTAGTGTGGGGTTACACGAACATGCACGAGGATGGTTTTATGTACGGAAGCATAGGTGCAACTTCTGTATGGCCATCTATGTGTTTTCACTTAGCTGTGTCCTTCCTCTGGCCACTGATTAGGGTCACTTGCTTGTGCCAGCTGGGTCAACAACATTATGCAGGGTCTTTAAATTCAGCGAGGTATTGATCTTCATCCATGCGCTTATTTGTGTCTGTGGGGGTGAGTGAAGATAAGCAGGAAGATAGGGCCAGGCCAAGAAAAGGAGGCGCGTTCTGGAAGAGTAAATTTGACATAAAAATCCAATCAATTCCTGCAGCCCATTCACAACCTGACAGCCCGAGCTGCTTGTCAAAGTCCAGAAAACATAAAACTCACATGAGTAATCACGCTGCTTCTTTCACTTTTAGCTGAAAACACAAAACATCTTTTAATAGTTTTCCTGTATAACGCAATCTTTAGAGACTCACTAGAAGATTAATATGACAGTGAGTGTAAATACACAAAGAGCCTTATACGCACGCTAGACACAAACACGCATGAGTGCTGAGGTACACAAATAATAAATATTTTTAACAGCACCGCTCCTCATTTTACATCTTTGGACACACATACAAAAACAGACTGAATTTTATCATAGCAGCAGATTTGTCATCATCACACGCACATACACAGCAACCTGGGTATGTTTAGCAGGAGCAACAGGCAACAAACAATACAAAGGGGGAAATGATGCTGTGAAGCACTGAAACGAGATTGGTCACGACTAAAATTACAGGCTTTTAACAATTGCCCCAAACACACTATTAAATATAGGCATGCCTATTTTGCCACCCATTGAGTATAAAGATGTATCTCTGACTGTGCTCCTGGCTGCTGATTACATATCATCGCCCAGACTCTAAAGCGCAGTGTCAGTTCAAATAAATCTGGCACATCAGCAACACCGACAGAAGTCTTTGTATCTCCACCAAATATGCCCAGATGGCAATGAGCACTTATAGAACTTTTTATTCACAGCCAACAAAGGAGTTCAAACTTTATTTTACTGCATTAATCCTGAACGACGGAGAAGTTTAGATACTTCTAATTGTGATGCAGCAGTCTTTGAGGTTTCTGGGGCTGAAGATTAAGAATAACAAATGAGTTTAGACTGTAAAGAAAGAAAGAGAAAGAAAAGGTGAAACAAACACCAAGAAGAAAGATATGCAGACAGGAACAGAGAAACATGACGGACACAGAAAGACGAAACGGGAGCTGAGGCACATCAAATGGGTATTCTGCCAAGACTACGCTGTGGGGTTATAACCTGCCATCCTGGTGATTTATTCAACTCATCTGTAACATAAATAAACCAAATCAGAGCTTCCTTTGTGTACGTGATAGAAGACAAAATCGGCTGATGCAGTGAAGCGGGTTAAATCTACAGCAGCGCAGCAAGGTGGGTAACAGTATGAGTCATCCGCCCCACAGCCACTCACTAACTTACCTGCTGGTGCACACATGCACACATATGGGCTGTACAGGTTCAAGTAATTACACTGTCACACATGGTCTCACAAGAAAAGAACACTATGGGATTCATTTTTGACACTGTACACTTTCAAGCACTGAGGTATTTTGACCGCTTTCGAAAACTGAGTGTGCCTTAGAGGTGTGGCGATGGATGATTTACGGTCTGTATGGATACAGAGGCAGTAAGTTATTGCCAGTGAAAGAGCAAAAAGACAGTGAGAGTAAAGAAGAAAAGTAGGAAGAGACAGGTGGAGCGATGTTTGCAGGGAACAAGAACGAGCATAAATCCCAAAGAAATAGTGGACAAATACAGATATATATAAGTATATATATAAGTAATATTTATCTAACATAACTAATAATGCTAAGAAAAATAACATTTTTTATTGAACGGTCCAAAAGGCTTTGAAAAAACAATAAAATATATATCAAAGCTGGAAGGGGGTGAGACAGAGTGGCAAATGTTAAGATTGAAGGAGAGAGTGGGAGGGAGTTCAGGGGAGAGGCAAGAAGGATACAGAGAGGGGAGGGGAGAGAGAGAGAGAGAGAAGTTTCTGAAGGAATGTAAGAGAGTATGGGAGACGGGACGGACTGAGTGTTCCAGGTATTGAAGAGGTTTGAGGAAAGGAACCTAAGAGACCTCAAACAACAAAAGCAGACATCACTTTTTTCCCCACACCGGCCCTGCCAGTGTTCGGCTAAGGATGGTTTGCTCATAGATCACAAAGCTTGGGGAGACAGGGCAAAAGCAGAAGTGACTGAGACTGTGGAGGCAAGGAATAATCGAGGTAAGTCACCACTACAGGTACTCAAAGACAGCATGGCTTTCTGACTAGATCTGAAATGATGGCAGAGACTTGTGCGAGGCTCAAAGCCTTGCAGTTCATGCAGGATACAAGCAGATTCCTCCTTATTTAAGTGTGCAATTTGCAAAGTTTAAGTAAGGTGAACTAGGATCACTTTATGATCATACCAAATTACAGCTAGCATTAATAATAATTCCAAAGTTTCTATGCATGGAAGCAGTCCAAGGCTTTTGCTTGTTAAATGCAAACTGAATTTTAAAATGAAATCATCTCTGTGCATGAGGACACACTGGCTATAAATGAAATGTCTGATTTCGACCCAGAAAACTGCCACTCGTGCTCTTTTCATTCAGCTCAGCCATTACTGGGCAAACCATTGTTTAAAAAAAAAAAAGCTTAAAATAATAGGGACCAGCATGAGGTTTGATTTGATATAAGCACAACAACTCCTGGGATATAAATACCCCTGAAGGCTAAGCTGGTAGTTATAGGTGTTTTCAACATGATTTTCAAGTGTATTCCCCACCCAGTGATTACCTAAAGTAACCCCCCACCAACCCACGGTTCCTAAATATTGCTCTGTTTCTTTTATACAATTAATGGGTCTGTATGCAATGATGGGCGTAGCTGCGGGAAGTTTATTGTTTTTTTTGTTGATGAGTGAGTATAGGGGTGGGATTTAATAAGTTTTCTTCGTCCCACTCCTTTTTCAGGCAATTTTTGTTTTTTGTTTTGTGTATTTTATGTTCAATATAGGTATTTGTTGTGCCTGAAAATGAATAAATAAATGAAATGAATGAAATGAAATGAATGAATTGTAACACATGAAGGAGAGCTGTTTCGCCAACTCCCAGTTTCTGTCACACTCGCGTACAGTGAGATATGTGTTGAGACCTGCTGAGAACATGAATTCTTGTACATTGTGCAGGTGACAAGGTGAGTGGGTAAGTATAGGGCACTTGTACAGGCATGTTCAGCTTTGTTTGTACCAAATTATTGTGTGGAGAAAAACACAGGGGAGGAATTGTACCAAGCAATGTGAGAGTAAAAAAGAAGTGGGAATAGACAGTTCCCTGTCATTTCACTGACTGAGATGTTTGTTTGTTTGTTTTCTATGTGCACAGCAGAGATCATTTTTTATGTAAATATCTTGAATTGACAGATGATTCTGTTTTGGGTTGTCTTTTGGCTTTTTTCAATAACTAATGCTTTGCTCATTACCGTGTGACAATCATTTGAAGCTGTCATGACCTGCTAGAGGAGATGCTTCTTAAAATAACTGTCCTAGATACCTATATACCAGCATCCACTCGTGAATGAAGGCTCTGCCAAAGAAGCACGGCAATCCAACATTCCAACATCCACAGCAGTCAACTTTTCAGGAATAAAACTGTTTCTGTTTAGAAGTAAACAGCAGATGAATGTCGACTTATGGCTCTTCCCAATTATCCCAAGTCAGACTGCTGAAAAAAAGTTTCCCTGTAACGAACAAAGTAGCAAAACAAGGTCAAGGGCCTTTATTTTGGAGCTGAGCACAGGTATCACCTGCAGCAAATATCTCCAGCTGCTTTTGGGATGATATAGACCCCCATAAAGTGAGCTCATTGTGTCTTCCTCCTTACTTCCTCTTACTCCCACATTACACCATCCACACACACACGCACAGCCACAGAAGATTAGGAGGATGGGAGGCAGTTATGCTCAAGAATGACAATCTTATCATTGAGTATTCAGCTTTTGGGGGTCATCAGGCTTCAGTGCCAGGAAAGGCCTCATTCTTTTCTACCTACCTATACATGTTGTCCTTTCTTAAACGAAGATATATCATAATAAGTGTGTGTGACTATGTGAGAAATCCAAACGTCTATATACTGAAAGTTCTCATGCCCTATCATTGATACAAAATATAGCCCGATGAGGCGTTATAACACCTTTATAACACCAGTACAAACTAACTGATCTGACACTAGTAAAATGTATTAGCCGGTGTGACTTCTATATTTCTGACCATAACCATGAAGTCTTTTTCCGAATCCTCCGTTAATGTACAAACAGCATCGCAACAAAGCTTTTATGGCAATCGATCAAATTTGAGTTTTATAATAAAAAGGCTGTCATATCACACACGAATGGGACAGGGTGACAAGTAATGGAAAAAGTATATGTGCGAGTAATGGGTGAGCAATAATTCAGAACGTCTAAAAAAACGCTTCCATTTGTTACATTTTCAGTTGCTGTTTTTAGAGAGGAATAAAAGCCAGAGAAGTTAATATTTTATGACAGCTGAGCTGGACTTTGATAAGAGCTATCTAACAGAAGATGCATCCAAGTCTTTAAAACCTTTTTTGGACTGGTTCCATGGCACTGCGCATGTTTGAGGTATTACAACAAAAAGGTGCAGAAACGCATTGTAAGGTAATAACCAATCAAGTATGGGCGGATGCAGCTCAATAAGGAAATATAAAAGGACATTTGAGATATTTAATTTTAGGACTTCTTGAATTCATGAGCATTAGTTTCCATGCTTGTCGCGGCACTAAAGGTTCCCATTTAGACTCCATTAAAAATACATTTTCCCCTACACTCCAACTGCCAAGGTTATGCAAATGCACGCACTACAAGAGCAGTAGTTGGCCAGCCATACAGAGCCAATGAATAGTGCAGACGACCTCCTTATCTATTAAAACCCATGGAGGTTGATGGTTTGGTTGACCTAATGTCTCATTTGGATGCACATAATAGCATCTGAATGCAATCTAATTTCGGGCTGGGGGGTCTCACTAAAAGCTGAGCTCTAGTCAAAGTTGCCTGGTCTCAAAAGGAGACACTGAGATGACATTAATGTGCAAAAATTGTTTACTTTTATTATTCATAATTAAACCTCTTTCTGTATCCTGACCCTTATATCTCAAACAGAGGATACATGGGCTGTATGCTGGGCAATACAGTAGTTGTCAATGGATAATGCAATGTTAGCTGCACAGAATAAATACCCTTCTCTCACGCACACACAGTCCTTCCAAGTCAGTGTCTTTCTCTTTCTGCTTGTGCCTCTCTCTGTGCCTGGTATTCCATCTCCCTACTTCAGGGCAGTAATGAGTGTCTGGTATTCTGCACTTCAGCATTGAAGCCCTATTCATGCTCGATCTCCTTTACAATGCACTAAAAGGATTACCCAATTAGCTGCTATTGGATGTCATCGTGTGTGTGTGTGTGTGTGTGTGTGTGTGTGTGTGTGTGTGTGTGTGTGTGTGTGTGTGTGTGTGTGTGTGTGTGTGTGTGTGTGTGTGTGTGTGCTTGGTCAGTAGATAGATGTGTTAGCAGTGAAAGTGAAAGATAGATGACCGTCTCTGTTCCACACTTCATTCCCAGTTGATGTTCTGCTGGAGGCCACATTACTCATCCCCACAACTCAGTCTCGTGAGAAAGACACAAGATAGAGAAAGTGCGTGTGTGTGTGTGTGTGTGAGAGAGAGAGAGAGAGAGAGAGAGAGAGAGAGAGAGAGAGAGAGAGAGAGAGAGAGAGAGACAAGAGACTGAGGCCTTGACAGCCTTCAGAGAATGACAGAGAAAGAGTATTACTTTTCAATAATTCAACCTATGCACCGATTAGTCTCTGTGAAATACTCAGCTGTCATATGTAAACTGTGTCTTCTTCTCTTCGCACCGTAATTGGTGATTTTAATTTTCACTGTCATGTTGGGATAATAGGAATGTCCATTTCATTGTCTGTGAACCATTATTTACTTAGTGTGAGCCAAAGATTGATTCCAGTTATCTAATGCGTTACATCACACTGTGAGCAGCGCATTCATCATTTTGCATTCAGAGGATCGAACCGTAGGCTATAAAGATTCATTTAGACTGACGTGGCTGGAAGCAATAAAAGTGCAATCCACATAAAAAGTTGGGACACACTAATGCCTTTAGCATAATTCATTTATCATTTTACAGCTCCTCATGGGGAAACCTACAGTAAGCTCAGTGACATATACTGACTGTAAAATCACAGTCTGGTTTAATATACACTGATAAGCAGGCATGCATGCTGTGTAACAAATGAGTTTTTGCTAAAATAGTATGCGTTTGCATGCATCTCCATTTTTTTAATCAAAAGTTAAGATTAAAAATTATATGCATACAAATTTGAGCATAATAACTTTACTAGAGATGGCACGATACCACTTTTTAATGTCCGATACCGATTCCAATATCATAAATTTGGATGTCTGCCGATACCGATATGAATCCGATACAGTGTATTTTGTAATCAATAAAACTTCTTTTTATAAATATCTTACTGTATTTTGTATAAGTTCATACTCAAGTTTAAAAAAACAAGACACTGAAGCTATTCTGCTATACCTGTATGCAAAAAATACACTCCACCCAAAACATTTTATAGTTCAGCAACACTGATCAATTTAATAAATTTAAACCAACACCATCCTCCCTATTCTGGTATTTTAAAGAGTACTTAGTGGAAATATTAAGCAACCTAACTAATAGGGTTGCCAACTCCCAGCAAAAATTAGGGAACCACCCCCCTTCCCTTAATCGATGTAATCAACTTTAATTTAATGCAAGTGTAAAACAAATGCACAGAAATCAATTATTTTTCTACAATATTTAAATAGATTCAACATCTTTCTTCAACAGAATTGCAGACTGCACAGATGGTACCTTCCCAAAGGAAAAAGTACTATAGCTTACTAGGGTGTATATTAGACTTATTAGTTGCTATATACAATAATGGATTTCTATACATTTAATCAGGTGACCACTTTTGTTGTAAGATTCAGATAATTATTTATTCAAAGTTTTTAAATGACATAATAAAGAAAAATATTTCTTGGTGCCCCCCTTTTTCTGTTAATGCCCTACCCTGGCAAAACTTTGCTAGACCCGCCCCTGCACAGTTACCAGCCGTCAGCTACATAGAAAAGGATCCTGGTGTTATTTGTCTCATAACTTCCCTTCAACTCATTCATGTCACCTAAAGGGTAAACCTGTTTCTCCATCACCTGTTCAGCTCTGATGATTCAGTAAGGACATCTCCTGGTTTCATCTTCATGTTTTCCTCTCACCACATATCCAAACGGATATCATGACCAGCAAACATCAGCTGATACTAGAAAGTAATATTAAATAAATTTTAACAACAGCTTTTCACCCTTTAACGCGCTGCTGTTGTTTATCCGCTGGTGTCCTCTTTCTAGCGCAAAGTGGGCGATAAACAAACAAGAAAGACGAGACTTGTGGCAGAAAAGCCGATCATTGATCAGTTTCATGTTTGAAGTAATAACAGGAGAGGGAGGGGGAGTGAATGAGAGAAGTAGATGCAACTGAGCAGCAAAGACGGAATAACTCCAGCTTTGTGTTTATTTTTTAATTCTAGCTGAAGTACGGGACAAATCGCTTCCTTTTCACCTCAATATGGAACTCTGATGGTCAGTCCAGCTGTGGCTCAACATATCAGTTGTTAAGCTTAACGTGGAAATACTATGCAAACATTCAAGGATGAACTTACACACTTGCTTTACTTATCTGGGATAGTTTTCACCGAGATGAAATGCTGCGGTTAGGAAGCATGTAGCGAGGCTCCAAATGCTCCAACAGACTGCTGACAGGTCTGGGAGACAACAGCCGCTCTATCACGTGACACATACTGCTCCGATGCGCCGAGCTGGGTTACGCCAAGTTTTATGAGTTTTGTGAGGTGATTTTGTGATACTTCAGATCGGACTACATATTTCTCTCCGATATCCGATCCAGTAATTTAGGTCAGTATCGGACCTATACCGATACGTAATATTGGTATCTTTACTGGTAGAGAACAACAACTGCAGATTTTGTACATTATTTAGTAATAATTTATATTCTGTGTAAATTGTTGTATAAATCTTCTGTTGTTCTTGATACTCTGTATGGTGTCCTTACATGTCTCCAAAAAAGTAGTGATGTAACATGAATAGAATAGAAATGCTGTATTTCAAACTGTAGCCTTTGTTCAGATGAGGGGTTTAAGATATTGTTGAGCATTGCATTCTGGGAAGTATTTTTGAATTGATAGTCATACAAATGACCAAATATCAAAATATCTCACCCTTTGACCACTTCATGTTTAATTCAATCATTTAAAAAAAACCACCTGTAATTTAGGTAAGATAATACTTGTTTTGTTCAAATGTTCAAGTTAATTAAAGTTAGCTTAACTTACATTAAAAGCCTCAAACAACAAAAACTTAAATGAATTTTAGCCTTACGCAAAGCAAAACAGTAGTTAGAACTAGTAGCTTAAATTTTACTTTAAGTACGCTGGCCTCTGAAATGTAAGGAAAACAAATGAGATTGATGATGTTGAATGCACCAGAGAACAAAGAAGAATAAGCTGCCCAAGAATGACCTAAAAAAACATATAGTGAACCGGAGAGATTAGCCATGCATCTGTTAGAAATTACCATAAAAAGAGTGAGAATTAAAAAGATGCCATCTGGCACAGTGGCAGTGTAGAGGTACAGTGAGAACAGAGGAGAGTTTCATGGTCATTGTGAGACAGGTATAAATCCTGGATGTTTATAACACACTTACTGCTGCCTGCCATTGGCTGGGCTAATGGATTGGCTATGCTCTGTGAGTGTGTGTGTGTGTGTATGTATGTGTGAGTGTGTTTTCGGGTGGAGGAGTGGGGGGTGGGGAATAGGGGTGTGTAGTGTCAGCTGGTCCTGTGCGGGGTAGGGCTTTGTGTCAAGCAGGTCAGCTGGGGTTAGATGACACAGCGCCCACGCTCACACACACACACACATCATCCCCTGCCTGCACACAGAGACATACACAATAAGCAAGTGCACAACACTCTTTTGTGCAGACACTGAAAAACATGCAGGCAGTCAGATATGTGATTAGATATCTGCATGCATCCACACACACTCACTCTCCCCAGTCCCAACACACCAGAGGTCTTAAATCACGCTTTCCCCTCAAAGACTGTGGAATCAACTGTTTACATTGCTTATTAAATTTTTCGAATGAAGGGGCAATGAAAAGATTTTCAAATTGCTATATTTGCGTCAAACAGACGTGAAATTGATCAGTTCTGAGTACCATGTCAGTAGTAACAAAAGTAAAATGTCAGGATCATTGTTCAGAAAGCAGGCTTCAGGGTCTGAACACGACTAACTGAGGAACAATGGCAGCCAGCTGAAAGCATGAGTGAATAGCCTCGCTGAAAAAAATTATGGCACATCAACAGAAATATTGTATATTATTACATAAAGAGCAAAAAGACTGTGAAAACACTTTATGGTGAAAGGTTTCAGACAGTATGATGCAATATGACTCACTTTTCTGCAATTCTGTCTGCACATCCAGAGCCCATAGTATAGAGCTTTGCTTCTTTGCACAGCACGCTATTAGTTCAATTTTAAACAAGTGATTTTTGTCACATTGATTTTTGTTTCACATTATCAGTATCAGTAAATCTGCTGTGTTCTGTCTAGATGCATGGCAAAGCACTCTGCTTCCTCACATTAACACAAAGTATATGTTTACTTGTGACAAAAATGGGTTGTAAGATTTAAACTTGTTTTGTCAGTTGCAGAGAAAGGCCATATCTTCTCCCTTGTTGTTGTTTTTTGTTATGTGGATCACAGTGCCTAGTATATTTTCCTGTTGCCGGGCTTGATTGTATTTCATCCACAAGGGTTTTTGTCAACAGTCTGGGCTCTGTGGGATGCTGAATGCTTTACTGCCTTAGAGAGAGCTGGACTCCAGCAATGACACTGTGAGAGAGAGTGTGTGCAATTTGTGTTGACACGCAAAGTTGTGTGTGAAAGAGTGGGTCTGTGGGTGTATGCCTGAATAAACAGCATAAAGGCAGAATGGTGGTAAATCGCTCTAAAACCGATGCTCTCCAGCGCTCTTATTTTGAGGACTAGTCATTTATTTAACAGTCAAATATGGTCCTGGGCTGTTTGGAGAGAATACATCAACTGGCACAGAAGAGTCCACACAAAGAAGGCACACTTCAACAGACAAAGAGCCAAAAGACAGAGGGCGAGCGCCTTTTTTTCTCCTTAAGATGAACTGTTGTTTATTCAGGGTGGGTGCAGGGCACCAAGTGGGACGGATGGATGAGGGAGGGACTGATGGAAAAAAAGGAGAGAGGGAAGGATGAATGGGCATAACACAGTTAGTGGATGCACAAACGGGGTGTCTGCGGGTGATTGTGCAGAGTGGAGGGAGGTGCACTGTGAAGGGGGGGAGTGTAAAAGATCTTTTGTGAAGGCTGAGAGTTAATCACTTGAGCGGCACACGCCAGTTCTATGGAGCACATGTTGTACACTGGATCCCCTGAGAGGAGTGGGAGGTCCAACAACACACATACACACACTTGAATTTACATGTCAGTTATGATGCAAAGCCGGTTACAGGCTGAAAAGAAAAGCAGGAAGATCCACCCCCTTCACAAACAGTTAGCAGACCCTGGCCGTGGTGATAGTGTTTGCATTTGCTGCTTGTTCGTTCATACACACACACACATGCACACACCCGCGCGCACAGAGACGTACACATGTCTGCTTTTTTGTTTTCTTCGGTGACTGGATAGATGACTCTGCAGCGGCCTTGCTAGAGATGGATGTTTAGTTTGACCTGGCAGTAAGTAAAATCTATTGTTCATTACATCAGTCCCATGTCAGCGGTAGATGCTAATATCTGAGAGTGATGGTGAAGGCTAGAGTTTAGATTTAGCAGCAGTCATTCAGGGACAATAAAACAGCAGCAGACACAGGCATGTCAGAGACTCTTTACTACAGTGGTGCACAGGACTGCCTCGCTTTAGACTCTTGCGAGTACGAATTTACCATCATTAGCCATTATTCAACATTTTCAGTACATGTTTAGTTTGTAGAATATACTTAGAATTTTATCCTGAACAAAACTGAGAATCAAAACTGAAGCAGTGCTGAAGATGTCTCTTATTATTAGTGGTCTTTGTGTATTTCTGGGTGTGCTTTCCTTTCTTGTATTCATCTATACTGATCAAAAAATATTTCTTTTCTGCTAAAAGCCCAATATACTTTTATTCTTCTGTATGAATGCCACTCTATGTCAGTTGGTGTCTTGTTGATTTTAAAAACATTTTTTTAAATGTCTTAATTCCCTTACTTTTGTTTTAGGGTTGAATAAAAAGTCCCAGCCTTGATCAGCACTCCCTATGAGGCATCTCAGAAACAGTACAATGAGAGTTAGTTTCCTTACAAACACTGGAGGGCAACCATAAATTATGAATTAAACTCAAGCCAAATGCAATAGCTTAGATATATATAACTTATAGGAGGTCGTTAGTCACAGGCTTTGTTGCTGTGGCCATTATTAAATGCTTAAAAGCTCAGGACCATGTGGTTCTAGGAGCCCTTTATCTGCTGCCGAGGGGACTTTTCCCTTGTGGGTTAGAGAGCATGATAGCAACATCTGGGGTCTGGTTATCTTTGAAAGAAGGCGAGGAAAATGAGGACAACTGCACAGTCACACTCATTACGTGTGACTGTGCAAATAAATGTCCTTGTAGACTGTAATTAAAAATATTAACTACATATATTCACACAGGTTCTGTGCACTTAATCTTTATTTCATAATTTCTGCCGGTCTATCTGTAATATGTTCCAAAACAATAGCAAATAGAAAATGATATTCAGATGGCAGCCCCAGCCAATTGTTGAGAAGGCAGTAAGTAGTCTAATTGCCAGTTTGTTTAGAGGAAGGGCACCCAAAGGGTTATTTGTCAAATTTAACAGCTGAGTCATAAATCTAAACATACACAGCCAGGCAGAGTGCCAAGATAGACACTTTTTTTCACTTTGTTTGCTTTGCAAATTTAAACACCTGCTTCAACACTGCACAATAGACTGAACAACAATTAAACAACAGTGATACGCATCAAAAGTAAACTATGAGTTGAGTAAACTAAAATAAGGCTGTATCCTTTCCATGGAACAAAAATCTTCTGTTTAATGATACTGTGCATCCTTTATGTTTATCCTTTTCTTGTTTCACAGATGAAGCCACTGACAGAACCTCCGTGGGGTCACGAGATGTACCTTTCCCTTACTTCAGTGTAACCTCACCATTTAGACTTTAGCTGCATCTCGCCCGTGCGCTTGCCTACAGGACCATGGGTAGCGTCAGCAGTGTCCTCAATGACAACAGCCTCGGCAGCAAACACTGCAAGGCATCTCAGCACAGGTTAAAGGAGGGAACAAGCAGCCACAGAAAGAGTGGAGGTTGCAACCTTGACGGGTTACTGAAGTGCGGCTTCACTCAGGGCTCCTCATCCTCCACTCATCCCTCCAAAGGCCTCTCCCACTCAAGGTCTGGAAGAAGCGAAGATTTTTTTTATATTAAGGTGAGATGACGTGTTTTTTGATGGCATGTGAGAATGAAAAAATTACAACATGCAACGGTGCTTTGGGGTAACAGATTTATTTTGTTTCACACAAGGTAAGCAATAAACCAAGGTCAACGCACCACAGAGAGAGATCAGCGGAGGGACAGGTAAACAGAAATGGGAAATCTGATGGGCAGATGCAACCAAAACTGCTGCTCATGTCTGGAAATGTGACTGAGAAGGTGAGCCTGGTGTTGTTGTTGTTTTCTTCCTCCATGCTTAATCGTGTTATTCTTAGAATATAAGACAAGATTTAAAAGGTTAAGCACAAAAAAATTAACCGATTTATTCCAGCTGTTTCTCATTACAGCTGTTGCTAGGCAATCAGACGCCTACAAGTTAGTGCTCAAGGCTACAAAAACAACAAAAAAACTGTAAATAAAGTAGCAGGTATAGCCCATGTTTATGAAAGGTGGGGCTAATTTAGGGAAAGATGTCCCTTGGGCTTGCATTTTTCATATGGCCAGCAGGTGGCAAAAAGAACCTGATGTAGAATTTAGCTTACGGTAATTTATTACCTCTGTTAACCTTTTTCTAATAGATGTATGGTTTCCTTGACTAGCTTCATGTTATAGGTCTTGCATTGTTTATTATAAAGAATAAAGCAGAGCTTGGCTACTGTAATGATTGATTTTCAGTCAGATTCGACCATCTTTCCTCTTCGGCTCCATCCTCTAATCCAAGGTGATCAATATATCCAAGACGATGGTGCCCACAGGCTTCACAGCCACTGCCCACAATCCACTTAATTGAAATTACAGCAGCTATCTCATTCTTTTATACAGTTTATACATCAGACACAGTCAGGCTGGCAGCTCCCTCCAGCATGACGCTAACTGGTTGCTAGCTGAGTTCTTTTTCACAGTCAGGTGAAAAAGAAAGTTTTCACAGGACTCTATGCAGTCCATGGAAAAACGGGGTAAACTGCGACTCAGTAGCTTGTAGAAAGACCTTTAACAGCAACAACTTGAAGTAATCATTTTCCACTTGTTGTGGAGGATTTCTGGTCCACTCTGCTTTTCAACATTGCTTCAGCTCATTCGTTTATGCACAGTTCTCTTAAGGTCCCGTCACAGCATTTCAATTAGGTTGAGGTCTGGACTTCTTTTCTTTTTCAGCCATTCTGTTGAAAAGTTGCTGCCGTGCTTGGGGTCATTTTCCTGTTGCATGCCCTCAATTACTGAAGAAAAAGAACAAAAGAAAGAAGCCCTAATAATGAGCCCTCCACCACTGTGTTTAACAGATCTTATGAGGTGTTTGGGCTGAAATGTTGTGTTCTGTTTTCAACAAACATAATGCTGTGCATTATGGCCAAACATTTTGACCTGGAGGTGGAAGATCCTCTCCTGTTCCTCCTCCTCCGCCCTGTTACGACCAACAGTTGTCCTGAATGTTTTGCACTTGTAAATAATCTTTCTCACTGTATAATGACAGACTTCAGATTGTGGCCTTATATCCATAGACCATATAACCATAAAGATGGGCAACAAAAATAGTTTTACTGAGATCATTGCTGATACTTGCTGTTCTGGAGCATTTACACTAAAAATTCTGCTTTTATAGAGGCACCCACACTTGAGCTGATGGTAAATTAACAGAGTATATTTCATTAGCATCACCTGACTGCTAATTACTCTCATAATTCCTACAGAAGCAGTAAGGGTTTACGTAGACTGCATAGAGTAATGTGAAAAACTTAATTTTATACATGACTGTATATGTCATAGGCTCCTGTGTGGAAGATGTATGGAGCCATTGTGATGTCAGTCTATGGTTTATCAAGTCCAAGCAGGCAACGTCACAAGCAAAGACTGGATTTGACTTTTGCCCAGTCTGCTTTTGTTTCTCAAAAAGAGACCCCCTTGCTGTTGGCCATCATAAAAAAGAATTAAACTCTAACACAGTTTCATATGTCTTTAGTTTCCAATCCTAGATGCTGCTGCGTTCATCTTTGACAACCCACAACATCAAGCAAATAAGTTTAAAGTAATACATTTAGATATTAATTGAGATCATGATGTACTGTATTTTCATGCCCTTATAAAAAATGTAGCTTCACTGTGCTTTCCTTAACTGGAACAGTTGCTATGGTTATCCTGACAACCATTAAGAAGTCATGCTGAGTAGCTGAAATAGACTTTAACAACCTCACAGCGAAGTGGAGGATAAAACATGCACAGCAGGTAGTTTAATAAGTAGCAGCTATTCCTCATAACCTGTGTAGGACCTTCCCAGCTTATTAATCACTCCCTCCCAGATTAATGACCTAAGGGTGCCTTGATCTTTTCAGAAAAGTCTTCTCTGTGCCAAGAATACCAAAGCAAACAGCATCGTCTTCTATAGGTTTTTAGGCCTCATGAACGGGGCTTGGCTACCTTGAGGAGGAGGAAGGGTGGGATTTAAGTAGACAGCACAGACTAAGGAAAAATAAAAAATAAAGCGAGGGATCAAGGGCCAAAGAGAATTTGAGAGATAGAAAGAAAAAAACATAAGGAAAGGCATCCCAGCCATGAAGTCAGTGTGAAAGAATGCTGAGTTCACAAGCTTTACCTCTTACACTTCAGCAATAGCTCATATTATTAATATCACTGAAAAGGGCTATTCATCTTCCCTCAGACAGCACATGGAGGAGAGATATGGGATGCAGAAGGAAGGAAAAGAGGACAGAAAGAAGCGAAGGTATGGCACTGCTTGTGACATTCTTGGACAGCCCAGATGGGGCATGTGGAGTATAAGTTCATCTTTGAAATGAGTTTTCCCTTTTTTGACAGTCTGGTGAATTTTACTTGCAACTACTGCTGTGTGTCTTTTAATACCGGCAGTTTGTAGAGAAGCAATTCTGCACGCTTCAGTGGTTCTATTTCTACTATGAAAAGACAGACACAAAAAAAATCTATCCCTTTCATTTGTACGGACTTCCAGCATGTGACAATATTTATCTATGTAAAGCCAGTCATTATGATTTTTAAGTTTAAGAATGTGACTCATCCTCAGCCCTTTATACTTCTGTGAAAAAGGACTTGCTTTTGGCTGTGATGTTAACTAAGAGGAACCCAGTGAATATAAATACAAAAGTAGGGAAGAAGAGCCCTGACTGTGTGCCATTTCACTCTTCTAGACTTCTGCTGAGAAGTCATCGGTCCGTTCCACTGCCTTCAAGTGCGTAAATCCCACAAGGACTTCATCCACAGAGACAGGCCACAACAGCCTGGACCACATCCTTTGTCCTCTGAAGAAAGCAAGCAATCCAAATATTAGAGACAAGCGGGACACTTCAGGTTTTCGTCTATATTTCACGCATGGATTGATGCTTTAAAATACATTTTGCTTGGGTTGAATGAAAAATTAAACGAACGTACCCGATGTTATCTCTTTCCCCTCAGGCACTCTGTCCGACTCTGGACGCAACTCCATGTCTAGCCTTCCCACCCACAGCACCAGCGGCAGCCTAAGTGCTTCCACAGGCCCTGTCAGTCACAGCGATGGCAGCTCCGCTCCTGCAAATAGCCTCAGCGAGGGAGTACAACCCAATTTCTCTCCATGGGTCAACGGGAATAGCGCTAACCTTGACTGTAGTTACGGTGCTGATTTAAACAGCAGTGGGTTGGTATCTAAGGCTAATGAGGACGCCGGCTCCCCACTCTCTGCAAATGAGCCAAGCGCTCTCTCTGAGACTGCAGGTGGGATTCGGTCTCCCATAACTACAGATGAGTCACTGATTGAACGCTTGGAACAAAAGCTGCTGGAGAGAGAAAGTGAACTACAGGAGCTGCAGGTACAGAACTGTCACGTGAACAAAAAGTAGAGGTTAATAAAAAATAAAAACCAGCATGTGCTCTTAATCACGATGAAAATGAACACTCCTTAGTAATTAGGCCTTTCACTTTGCAACAGGTGAGTTTTGAGGAGAAGGAAACAGACACCTGCCAGCTGTTTGAGGAAAGACAAAGGTACTGTGCTGAAGAGATGGAAGGGCTGAAGCAGCGATGCTCCACAAAGCTACGCCAAGCGTCCCAAATGGCTGCAAAAACACAGCAAGCACTCCAGCTGCAAGTCAGCCAGCTCCAGGTCAGCCCTCGTCTGCCTTTATTTAAAACCACGTATTCCTGGGTCATCTTTATCCTACCAACCATATTTCATGTAACACTTGACCACTTGAATAATTGAAAGGAAAAATAAATTCTCATGCAGGCAGAGAAGGAAAGGCTTCAGGAAGACTTCTCTAAGCTAACTCGGGAGAAGGAGCTTATTGAGCTCAGACTAAAGGCTTATGAGGCAGAGAGCACACAGCTAGCTCCGACCCTCGAGGAAACTCAGTGGGAGGTAAGTCATGGGTTATATATGTGATATACTGTAAGTTAGACATGAAAGCTTGTAGCATGAAAAACAGTGTAATACAATATAGAGCTGAGGTGGGATACCAGCTATCCTTCCATCACCAGAGAAAACATTTGAATATCTTCTATGTTTTATGCTTTTTCATTATCACTTATAAGAATTGACTTGAATTGAACTGAAAGCCACTTGCACTGCATTCAGTGTAGTGCATATTGATACGTTTATATTGTGAGTAGCTGCAAACTTAACTCCTAAGAATTTGGGAGAAATGCTGATTGATTTTCTATATATATGATCTATATATACAATCAAAGAGGCTGCCAAGGGAATTATCACCAACTCTGCAGCTCCCTTCAACTCCAACTCCAAGAAGCTTTTCAGCACCTTTCACCTCATTGTTTGGTTGCTGCACTAATCTGATTTAGTCTCGCCAGACCCCTCACTAACATTTATCAGCAGCAAGAATCTGCTCTGATAAACTAAGCTTAGAGAACACAGCTCTTGAACACAAGCCTTTAACAATTTAAGGTGAAGGAAAAAAATAGCTACAAGGAGTCCAGAATTTTATTAGCTTATTTATTAACTATCTATTTTACAGTTAATCTTTGGCACGTGAAAGTGTTGCTTTTCATGCGTACAATCATTCCTGGCAGAGAAATGTATTAATGTTTTTTTTCACGGTTTCTGTGCTAATTTTATAGATTTTTATAAGACTAATTGTAAAACAAAATTTACAGTTGAATCCGTAATGCTGTGGGTATATGCTATCTTGAGGCAAATACACCCACAAAAAGACACATTAAGGGGCAATTCAATATTAAAACAGCATGAGGCTAAGCAGTTGTTTACGTTTCCCTAACTGCCTACTTTACAGAGGATAATTCACAGTTTCATCTTCATAATTGTCTTTTGTCTGAATGTAGGTGTGCCAAAAGACAGGAGAGATCTCACTGTTGAAGCAGCAGCTAAGAGAGTGTCAAGCGGATGTCAGCCACAAGCTGAATGAGATAGTCGGCCTCAGGGCATTGCTGAAGGAAAAAACAGCAAAAATGGAGATTCTGGAGAAACAGAACAAAAACCACGAGGACAGTCTTCACTCCCGCACCATAGACATTGAGGTTAGTCTGCTGATTGCAGTTTACACCACTGCAGAGATGAGACACGGACATGTGCATAAAATGCTCACACAATGCTCATATGACAATAGCTTGGAAGGATCCCTGCAATCATGTGCTATATTTGACTGCCGCATGTTGAGTAAAGTGTTTTCAATTTCCATGTTTTAGCACACTTAATTACAGTCCTAAAAAGTGAGCTTATTTGGCACTTTGTATAATTAGAGCCTGTTACATCCCTCACAACAGTCTTATAATTGCTGCCTAGGTTCTGACCATTTTCCGTTTTTAATTCAGGTGTGCCAAAATGAACTCCAGCGCAAAAAGAATGAGGCAGATCTTCTGAGGGAGAAAGTGGGCAAACTGGAGAAAGACATTCAAGGAATGAAACAGGATCTAGTCACTGCCAAAGAGCAAAGGCTGCAGCACAGTTTGCAAGTCAGAACCCATTCCCCGTCTCAGACAGAAAGCCAAGGTTCAGAATCCACAGACCAGGGGCGAGAGGGAGAGAACAATGAGCACACCTCCACAGAATCCCTCCAAAGAGAGGTGGACAGACTTAAGCAGCAGCTACGGGAGGAGAAGAATGCTCAAAAGAGGCTAGCCAGCAGCTTTGAACAGGAGAGGCAGACGTGGAACAAGGAGAAAGACAGAGTTATAAGGTATCAGAAACAGCTCCAGATCAACTACCTGCAGATGCACAGGAAGAACCACGACCTGGAAAGGATCCTGAAGGAGCTGACAGCAGAACTGGAGAGCCGGACAGAGCTAAGCATGGATGTCGCCTACAGCTCAGGGTTACAAACTTATGACGATGTTATTGCCACAGAGATTTGAAAACTGACTGCTTTTTTCAGCCGTAGAAAATTATCTGTCTCTGTGTCTCAGGCAACGTCCCAACTGGAGTTCATTCACTGCTAATTAGTGTGCTTAAAGAGTTATTTGACGGAATAGCTTTTGGTGATGACAGTGTTATCACTTGTTTAAAAGTAAATACTAAATTATTTAATATTCGGGGGGGGATTGTTTGTTTTTCTGTCTAACAGGATCACTTAATGTTCAGCTGACTTATTTCCTTCATGATTAATGTCTGATGGCAATGCACAATAAGCATGGTAGCTGCTTAACATCTGTCTCTCCCAGCATGACCAAATGACAAAGATATCATCTACTGTGAGTCTGGGCTTCTTCCTTTTAATTTGCTTAATTAATCCATCTCACTGTTATGCTCCCACATGTTGTATTCGTAATGGGATTGAGCATGGAATGTAGTTTAAGCATTTTTTATTAGTCATTTCAAAAACTATACACAATTATAAATCGTGGCTATTTTCTAGAGACACCGGTGTAACAAAAGAAATCCACAAAATACATAATGAAGTCATGTTAAGCTGCCATGCATTGTGAGTCTTCTGCAGTATAATGAGAGGTCTATATACAAACAGACAACAGTGGCACTAATACATCTAGCTCTTTAAAGTTCACTTGCGCGATTAGCAAATTTACACTGATAAACATTACTGAAAAGAAGTCAGAGTCCTGTTATCATGTATACATTAGTCCACTGAACACATATGTATTTTTAAATGTAATTGTTCAAATTTGTTTACTACAACCAATTCTACAAACACAAGCAGGGATTTAAAATGTTCACTGTGCATCTCTCTGATAAAAGAAGGACTGTGTATGTGTGTCTGTTCTTCATTATTTTCAGCCGCTGCTTATCTGGTCTTCTCATTTGCTGAGGGTATTTTTGTGGGCCAAAGGAAGCAGTGATGAGGGCTCCTGCTCCTTTAGTTAAAAGCTGCTTTTTGTTAGGCCTTGGGAGTTTCCTGTTAGGAAACAGGTAAGAGACCTACAACATTACCTCATATGTGGCAGCCACATGCACGGCAAATTACTACACCTTAAAGATCCAATGGATGATCTCCAGTGGCATCTCAGCCCGCACCCCACCCATATTTTTCCAGAACTTAATGAAGTACAATATAGACCTCTAACAGACACCAAGTGTAAACGTTGGCATCTATTTTGTGCTCTGTGAGAAGGAGACAGATTGAAGGGAGCTGGATAATCTACAATAAAAGCAAATATTTTAGAAGTTTAAAAAAGGGCGATTTTCCAGTAATGTCTATCTAAACCGTTCATCTAACTTTGCGAAAAAGTAAGCTGGCGATGCTCCCACTGGAGGCAAACAATCCTTCCTAGCTACAGTCCCAGCCATTTGGCTCTAATATTCTGGAGCTATTCCACTTCCCACAAGGGCAAAGTAGTTTGTGAAGCAAAAGTTTAACTATTCCACCAAGCTCAACACTAACATAGACAGACAGTGAGGCAGAATATATGATTCTACCTGCAGGTCAGGAAAGATTTGGAGGCAGACAGACTAAGTGGAATCTAAGCTGGGTGGCTGTAACCAGTAGGCACTCAATACAAAGTACTTACTTACTTACTCTAAGCCTAGGCACAGAAACTGGTGAAACAAGGAAAGTAACAAAAGGATGGTGGACATTGCAGCTATGATAATGGTTTTAAGAAGATGCTTGAAACCCCATTTTCAAAAATAAATCAATCAGCCAAAGAGCAACTTGCATATCATGGACAAAAATCTTTACTAACTCATCCTGGGTTAGTATGAACATAGCTGATTAGCAAAGAAAATCAAACATGTTGCAAATGGTTGCCTTTTGTGCATCACAACTTGTAATTTTGACAAAATTCTTGTGCTCTATTTTGAAATCAAGATTATTCAAAATTGACTTTTGCTTCTACAAAGATATTTCAGTGTTTCCAATGCTGTGAAATTGAAATAAAAACAGAACGGCAATATTTTCAACTGAACTAAACTAAACTAAAACGTTGGGAGAATCAGGTCTGATCATTGTTCTGAGTTGCCCTTTTTCAAATGTAGCAGACATGAAGACACGCCCTTGGTTTAGGCAAGGGTGACAGCTGGATAGAGCATGCAGGAGAAAAAGCGTACTTCCTTTGACTTTAACAGACATATACTACCTGCCTGATTCTCACGTAGAAGCATTAGGACCTTGCAGGTAAAAGACTGTTTAATCTTCAGTCTGACTGCGTTTTCTCGTGCTTTTTTGCTGTGTAATGTCTAGAAAAGTTCAGCACTCCAGTGCTTTTGTCTAAGCTGTTTCTATTTGGAAACTGAGGAGGCAAACTGATGTAGTGTTGAAAGCACAGGGTTTTTCCATTTAGGCTTTAGATCAATGAATTTCCTTGCTCAACAGTTTGGGAGCCTGGTTTATTGGCTTTTATTCCATAATGCACCAAATGTTTTTAGTGGCTGACTGTCTGGTTTGTAGACAGGCTAATTTAGCCCCTGTATTCTTTTACTATGGAGCCATGCTGTTGTAATACATGCAGAAAGGTTTAGCGCTGTCTCACAGATGTTGTCTGGCTGGCACCATGGAAGAGTTTAAACTCGCATTTCTGGATGAAGCCACAATTGTGCTCATTGATGATGGTTTCTGGAATTGCTCTTTGTCCTTGTAGTAATTTTCTATTACAGAATTGTGTCCATATTCATGTCTGAAGATCATGGCCAGTAAATAGAGGTTTTCTTCCTGTTCCCGCGCTTACAAGCATTGATCCACCATCTCTGGAACTTTTAATCTGATACATTAATAATGTAGAAGTCTCATAAGGTCACAAAAACCTGTGGGTTTTCTTGGGTTTAAAGGGTTAAATTAACGCTTTAAATATGAAGCAGAAGTCCCACTGCCCCAATATTTATTATGTAACACATCTATAGTTTAGGCTGAAAATCCATGCTTTAAATATGATTCTGGTTTTTGACAGTAATTTATGAAGCCCTGCTACGTAGCAAAGGCACTGAGGAGCCACTCAATAAGCATGGTTGAGATGTCTGAGGAGTACTATGCTCGCTAGGTGCTTTCAGTGGCTAGCCCTGTATCTGACAGCTCTTCTTTTTCTCAGCCTGACAGCATGGAGACATGTGGATCAGCATAGTGTACAAAAGCTTTTTCACACCCCCAGGCTGGTGTAGGGGTAAGGGACAGCCACTGCAAGGTCAGTAGGAGTTGCAGAGAGGCCCAATACTGCATTCTGGTTTGCATCACGACAGCACATTACATCAGATGTGAGCTGGATTTTTTCTTTCTTTCTTTGTTATACACACACTGGCTGCTTCTTTGGAAACCGGTTTAGTGAGACTAATTTTGCCAGAAAACAGATTAAAGAGCTTTCTCCATCTCCCAAAGAAGCAGCACCAATTCCCATTATGCCTGTTTTTAATCATTACTACAACTATCTTTTAATATGTTTCTCAACTGAATTGCATAAGGGTGGATTTGATGAGCAATTGCTAGAATTAAACTCGTAAATAAATATGAGTGTCAGTTCTTCACTATCATTCTCCATTCCTGTTGGACTTAAATAATAGGAAGATTGTTTCCCTCTCCCATCTAATCAGCTAATTTCGGCCTTTTGATACCACTTCCTTCCTTTCACAACAGCTCGTTGTGTCTCAGCTTCTGTCATAAATGAGCTGATGAGACCAAATCAGAACTGAAATCAAATTAAGGCCCATTGTCAGTGCGCGTGGCTTCGTCACCAACGTGAATGGAGGACCACACTGAAGAGATAACAAGAAACTCAGAGTCGCTGGTGAAAGAAAATAACAGAGCTGGGGTGGGTGGCGGATTTCTTCCTCAAAATAACCACATACAAAACATCAACTATATTTACACAATTGCAATAACAAAAATGCAATGTTTTTCCTGTGATTTTGAAACGTAGCCATTTTTTTTGTGATCAACATTTTATTGATTTAAAACGGGGTTGGGGGGGGGGGGGGGGGTACAGACATATACAGCACAACTGTAAACTGCAGTAGCAAAGCAAACATTAGCAAACAAGGCATAGGGACAGCAAAGAAAAGACACAAAAACACAAAGTTAAAACCAATTATTGCTTCTTCCAGGAGATAACTCTGGATGAGAAGATTTTCCAAGCGTCAACAGTCGTGGGTCGAGCTTTATTTAATTTTGCTGTGGTATGTGGTAATAACACGGATAAGACATCGTCTCCAGAATGATTCCATACAAATGTCAGGACAGAACCATTGCTTTGTAATAGTCTTCTTTGCGGATGTAAATCCAGCGAACAACATTTTGCATTGCATTTGTTTTAAGGAGATTTCAGAGGTATCATTAAGGAGACAAAGACCAGGATTGGGAACATAAAAAACTTCCAGTACCTCAGATAACACAGAGTTCACAAAGACCCAAAAATCGGATACCACAGGACAGTCCCAAAACATGTGCAAAAACGTGCCAGGTGATGAATCATTGCAGATGTGACAGTAATACGTAGCCTGTAGTTTCATCTGGAACCTCCTATAGGGCGTAATGTATGTTCTGTGTATGGTTTTGAAATGAATTAATTGATGCGCCAGGTTCTTAGAAGTCAAACTCAGATTAGACCACACTGTATCCCAGTCTATATTAACCTGTAGTTCTCCCAGTTCCCTGACCCAAATAGATTCAATGGGCAGGGACTTCATACCATGTTCAGCTAATTTGTTGTAGATTTTGGAAACAGAGGGTCTGCCAGATTTAGGCAGGATCCAGTCCAACATGGGATGAGAGGGAAGAGGAGAGTCCCAGGGGACACCGTATGCTTTTAAAGCTGATCTGAGCTGCAGATATACAAAGTAAGAAGATGCAGGAAGAGAAAAACGTGTCCTTAAGTCCTGAAATGAGCAAAGGCCTTGGGCGTTGAATAGATCATCAAAAAGGTTTATCCCGAGTGAGAACCAAGAGGGTTGAACAAATGGTCGGCTGCCACATAGTAATTTTAAATTATGCCAGAGTGGTGAGCTTTTACAAAATTTAACTGGAGCACCCAGCCGCCGTTCTATCTTCCTCCATACCTGTATAGAGTTGGCAATAATAGGTCCAAGAAACGTAGCCATTTTAATGTGTTTTAACTGATAATTAACTGAAAAATATATTGCATGCATACATATTTATTGTGGGCTTTTAATAATTTTACAAATATCGACCTCTGTCAGCTGTATCATCTACTGAACAGGGGTTTTCAGGGAGGATCCGATCTCTTTTTATAGACTCAGCTGAACATACAGAGTTCTGGTCTAGCAGATGTCTGAGTATGACTGAACAGCAGTTAGACAGCCATCAGTAGACTGGGTGATAATTTAGCCCTACCCTGCAGTGACATGATAATAATGCACTCATATCCTGCTGTGTTTCTTCTGATCGGCTGATAGTCAAGCACAAAAGGGCCTGAATTCATTAATAACACAGAGGAGCTTTTTCAGACCTGTTCAACATGCAAAGCGAGGCTCTTTGGTTACATTTTTAAAGCAAACATGTGAATTAAAATTCACACCTGAACTACCGAGGAGGGAAAAATGTACTCCTATGACTCTGAAGCACTGCATTTCACGGTCCAAACCTGACTTTCAAAAATATAATAAATATTCCATACTGGTAAATAATAGAAGAGTCAATAACACCGTATCAGTTTCTGCCTTGGCCTCATTACTCATTACACACTCACATACTCAAATGTGCTCCATCCGAACTATACCCCTAAGCAATTAGTTGCTCTAAACTATCAGGAGGCCAGTTATTCAGGCAACTATTTCATATTTTTATTGGTTTATTCAGGGGCCTGCATGCAGACCAAGCTATAACAAACACAGGCTCTGCAAATCCCCAAGCCTCGTGCAGTCAGAAAAGTAATTGGGGAGGGAGTCCCAAAGGGTCCTCACATACTGCTGAAGCCTTCGCTACCGACATGTTGAAATGGCAGCTGAGGTAGATAGGTTTATGAGTGTTTATGAGGAAGCGTTACTGTGTGTGTGTAAAGGATATATACAGTAAGTAGAAGAGGTGGCTTGAATATTTTGTGTGAACAGGCCTGGAGTCTTTAGACACTCACTCGTTGGCTGGGAAACCATCTGGTCCCCCAACCCCCCAGCAAGGTTGCCCATGGTTATAAATGTCTGTGGCAATGTCAAATTCTGTTCGTGAGGATGGGGTTGGGTGGTGGGCGGGCTGTATGGATTCCAATTTAAGCCCCTGCTGCTCAAAATTACTTAATTAATTCTATCTCTCACACAGAGAGAGAAACTTCCTTTGTAAGTAATTCTACCATTCATCACCATCCGGCTCTTTTATTCCAAGGCTTTGCCTATTATCAGCTTGTGAAATAGGCAGGAACAGTCGAATGGAGAATTTAAAATAAGGCCCATTAGTGAATCCATAACATTAAATAAGCAAAAACTGTGAAGATGAATTGACACAAATGTCCTAATCATAAGGCAGGCTTAAAAATGCATTCAAATGTTTTCTCTATCAAACGTATCCCAGGAAGATTCATAGTTCCCCAGCTATGTCAAATAATGCGTGTGTGTATGGTTTTGTTTTTATTATTGTTTAATTAAAAATGAAATACCACAAAGTCATGCAGTTAGGTCCATATATATTTGGCCACTGATACAAGTGTTGTTTTTTTACCCGTTTACAGAAACATATTCCAGTTATAGTTCTGTAATGGACACGGATATAATGTGGAGACTCTCCACCTTCATTTGAGGGTATCCACATTATCCACATGGAGATGTGGATAATGGCCCACAAACAAACAGCAACTGAAAGCTGCTGCAGTAAAGGACTGGCACAGTATTAAAAAGGAGGAAACCCAGCATCTGCTGATGTCCATGAGTTTAAGACTTCAAGCTGTCATTGTCAGCAAAGTATTAGAAATGAACCTTTTATTTTCAGTTATTTAATTTGACCAACGACTTTTGAGCCCCTGGAACGAAGAGATTGAGTTTGTTTTTGTTTTTTTAAAAAAAAAAAAACACTTTAGTTGCTCACATTTTTAAGCAATGAATTAAAGCTGAAAGTCTGCACTTCAACTGCATCTGAGTATTTTCATTTAAAATTCATTGTGGTAATGTACACAATCACAATCAGAATAAAGTCATCTCTGTCCAAATATTTATGGACCTGACTGTATATGCTTATGAAAAAAAAAAAGGGTGTATTATTTTTATACATGTGATGAGCTCACAACGTTACACAACTCCCATGAAAATAAAAAGTATGCCTGATTTCACTTCAAATTTCAGTATCCATGACTTCAAGGTCATCTTTTTGTGCACTTCTGGATCTGAGCCAGCACTCAAGCAGTCAATGTGGAGTTCTATAACCAGAGGTGGGCTAGAATAGGTAAGGTGGAGTTCAACAGGAACAGGAGAAACCATGAAATAAACTTCAAAGATCAAAAACTACAGACAATCGGTGCAGCGGACACTTTTCACTGTTTTTAGAACTTTGCTCTTTTCCGCAGCTGGCTGACTGACCAACAACAACACAAGCAAGAGGGGCTTACAGACTGCCTGTACTACATACTTGACAACAGAGCTCGCCATCACCAGACTGCAAACGCACTACCTCTGCTGAAAAATAAATTCTGCTTTATACATTCTGTATCCACGAGTCCGCTAGGGTCCGAGTGACGTAAATTTTGTCATCAGATGGTTAGAGGGTCTGTCTGGATGTTTTAATGTCTGCCTTGTTTTTTTTATTCTTGTGACCACACAGACTTGTTAAAGAAGTATAACAGGAATAACTACTCAGCTCTTGGGTCTCCAGCTATCCAGGTTCCCAACTGAGTACATTCTAGGCTAAACCAAATGTGTAACCAAAATTCAATTCAAGTCAGGCCAAATTTAAATAAAGTATGGTTTTTGATTTTTATGGGTTCGCCGCATAACTTTATGATCACACCTCGTAAATGTTATACACACAATAATTTTAATTATGTGTGTTAATTTTTTACACTGACTCTGTGAACTGAGACAAAGTGATCATATCCCGCGGTGATGATGAAACGAAGGTGGGTGGCACTGCATCCATTTAGCTGAAAGAGAAAAATAAAGACAAGTCATGGCTTTATTAATTCTCATTAAACTTATTCATTCTACATTTACTTTACATTTCCATTTGAACCTACTGTTATAGCATTTGACTGAAGATGTCCCTCTGTACTTTCAAACTCTGCAAGGCAAAGAGTTTGTTAATACCAGTTAAAAACACTGTGAATGGTGCTTTGACTGGATGTCCTTATTACCTTTCTCTGCAACAGGCTCAAACTGAGAAGCATTTTGTGAGGTGTTTTTTTCTATTTTCAGGTGCTTCACTGCAAAACAATTAGAAAGAAATCAGCAGAAGATATTAAAAATTGGAAAGAAACCATGAAACAACACGAGATATAGATACAAACTTTAAAGAAAATAGATATGTCTAGAAAACAATATTTAACAATAAGCATTTTAAATATGGAACAATGTTACACCTCATCCTTGAGACGTTTCTCTTCCTTTAAATGACCCCCCAGTCATTTACTGTCCAGTGTTTGACAGATTAATCAGTTTCCTTTTTCTGAGCCACTTAATTACAGTTTTATTGACATATCGTGACAGGAACTTAAGGGGGGCTTGTTGAGGCCACGTAAAGCTCAGGAAGCCCAAGAAATTTTTCAAATAAACTGCAGAAACATCATGACTGCAAATGAGCTGCTGGAAGGTTTCATGAAGGGGTGATTATGTCTGCATGGAAGAGTCATCAGAAAGAACCCTAACCCCCAACCAATACCGCTGCCTGGTATTGAATATTAGCAGTGGAGAGATAAAACACATCACCTGAGTGTGCAGTACTGATTAAAACTTTGGGGGCTCCGAAGGAGCGGAAACAACAATGACAAGAATGGATTCATGCGTATATCGGCAAATTATAAATGGAAATATCCTGTAGTTGGCTGAAAAGAAAAGGTCAATTTCTACAATAACACCACTAAGAATTTGTTATCCCACACATTACTTTAAAAAGCATAACCTAAACCTTTGGGAAAGGTGCTCATAATTCCCTTGAAGAGCAGCTAATCTGCAATACTACGTGGCTACAAAAAGTGTTTTCAAGCCGTGCTACATAAAATCATTTTAATGCCTGTTTACTTCAGAGGGCTGCATACAATCCACACAAAATATAATCCCAATTTTAAACAAAGCTGGGATTGTGGAATGCTGTGTAAAATGTAAATAAAAGATGCATACACTGATTTGCAAATCTCATAAACCCTCATTTTTTTTTACAAAAGGACACAGATATTTAAACTGAGAAAAAAATAAGGTCATTTTGAATTTGATGGCAAAAATATATTTCAAAAAAAGTGGGGACGGAGCCAACAAAAGCTTGGAAAAGTAAGTGATACTAAAAAGAGACAGCTAGGGGAACATTTTGCAGCCAGTCAGGTTAACTGGCAACAGGTCAGTAACATGACTGGGTATAAAAAGAATATCTCTGTTTAAAAGATTCAGGAAATCTGAAGAAATCTCTGTGTGCAAGGGACAAATAAATACAGGCTAAAAATACATGGATACCCTTGATCTTTAGGCCCTCGGGCAGCACTGAAAAACAGGCATGATTATGCCATGGAAATCACTGCATGAGTTTAGGAACCTCTCCAGAAATCACTGTCTGTTACCACAATTCACTGTACCATCCATTCAACTTAGGTTAAAGCTCTATCACGCAAAGAAAATGCCATACATGAACACAATCCAGAAATGCCGCCGCCTTCTCTGGGCCAAGGCTCATTTAAAATTGACTGAGATAAGGTGGAAAAGTATTTGGAAAATTTTTTTGGAAGACATAAAGACTGCATAGTCCCAAGACTAGAGGACAGGGATCAACTGCTTTGTTATCAGCACTCAGTTCAAAACCTCTCTGATGGTATGGTAGCGCCTATTTAACTCACATCTTGTACATCTAGAAAGGCAACATCAGTGATCAAAAGTATATAGAGGTTTTAGAGCAACACATGCTCTTGTCTAGATGACGTCTTTTTCAGGGAAGACCGTGCATGTTTCAACAAGACAATGTTAAACTGTATACTGCACTTATTACGACAGCTTGACTTTATAATAGACAAGTCTAGGTGCTGAACTGGCCTTCCTGCAGTCCTAACTTTTCAATAGTTCAAAACACTTGGCTCATCATGAACTAAAAAAACCCAAAAAAAACAACAAAGACCCATGACTACTGAACAGCTAGAATGTCAGACAAGAAAAGTCCAGCAACTGGTCACTCAGTTTCCAGACATTTACAGACTGTTCTTAAAAGAAGAGGGGATACTACGCAGTGTAGTCACAGCCCTGACATTTTTTTGGGACGTACTGATACGACTGAATTAAAAATGAACCATTATTTTTTCTTAAAATTCTTTAATTTTCTATGTTCTATTGTGAATAAAATATGGGTTTATAAGATTTGCAAATTATTATATTCAGTTCATCAAATTTTACACATGGACCCAACGTTTTTAGAACTGGACATGTATGTTTGACCTAAGGTGCACACAGCCTCCATACCATTGTAGCTGTCCACTGTCACAGTGCCAATGTTTGTAGGTTCAGGGAAGTGAATGATGAACTCTTGAGGAAACATCCCAGTGGACATCCAAAACGTTTTAGTGTTTCTGAGTGATAAGAAAGACAGAAAATCATGACATTTTACCATTGATGAAACCTTTTTAGATCACATTTTGATATCAACTTTTGTTGTGTAGATATACAATATTGCACAAAAAAACCTTCATATTTTGCTGCCATGTAGCCAGACTTTCTTGAAATATTAAAAATGTTAGCTAAAGCAATAGTCCTACCGCTTTTCCAGTCATTTGCACAATCATGTGACTCATTCAAGCAAAAAATAAAGCCCCTAATTCAAGACACCCAAATTTCTCTCGCGCCATCCAACAAGCAAAGCATGCACATGCACATAAGATCCAGAGCCACTTCCACAACACAAAGGACTTTCACAGTTTATGGCAGGGCATTCAGGCCGTCACACAGTGCAAGCCTGCAACAGGCACCTGTGATGGAGATGCCACACTTCCTAAGGAGCTGAACAAGTTCTACGCACGGTTTGATGCCCTGAACAACACACAAGCAAAGAAAGCCACGCCCCCCACCACCGACCAGAACATCTCTCTGCCTGCAGCCGATGTGAGGAGATCTCTCACCAAGGTCAACCCACGGAAAGCTGCTGGACCAGACAACATCCCAGGTCGCGTGCTGAGAGGCTGCGCTGATCAGCTGGCCGATGTCTTCACAGACATCTTCTACTCATCACTGAGTCAGATGATCATCCCAGCGTGCTTCAAGTCCACCACCATCATCCCGGTGCCAAAGAAATCCTCTGTAATCTGCCTGAATGACTACTGTCCCATCGCCCTGACCCCATCATTTTGAAGTGCTTCGAGAAACTTGTCGTGGTGCATGTGAAGAGCAACCTCCCCTGCTCACTGGACCCGCTGCAGTTTGCATACTGGCCAAACAGGTCGACCAAGGATGCCATTTCCACTGCACTTCACCTCTCCCACCTGGGCAAGAAAGACAACTATGTCAGAATGCTGTTCATAGACTCAGATAATTCAGCATTATTCCCCAAAAACTGTTCGACAAACTCAGCAAGTTGGGACTGAGCACCTCTCTCAGCAACTGGATACTAGATTTCCTGTCAGAGAGGCCTCAGTCCATCCGAATCGGCGACAACATCTCCAGCACAATCAGGCTGAGCACAGGAGCTCCTCAGGGCTATGTTCTCAGCCCTCTGTTGTTCACCCTCCTGACACACGACTGCACCGCCCTACACAGCTCTAACCACATCATCAAGTTCGCTGACGACACAACTGTGGTTGGACCCATCAGCAGCAACGACGAGTCAGAGTACAGAGATGCGGTTCAGTAGCTGGCGTTCTGGTGCAGTGAAAACAACCTGTCACTAAATATGGACAAAACCAAGGATATGATCGTCGACTTCAGGAAGACTCGCTCTACTCACACACCACTCAGCATCCACGGTTCCACAGTCGAGTCTGTTAACAGCACCAATTTCCTGGGAGTTCACATCTCAGACAACCTCACCTGGACCGCCAACACCACCTCCATCACCAAAAAGGCCCAGCAGCGCCTCCACTTCCTGAGACGCCTGAAGCAGGCCAACCTCCCTCCTCCCACCCTCACCATGTTCTACAGGGGCATAATAGAGAGTGTTCTGACCAGCTGCATCCCCGTGTGGTTTGGAAACTGCAAAGTCGGTGACCTCAGCCAGCTACATCGGATCGTCAACGCAGCTGCAAAGATCATTGAAACATCTCTCCCTCTGCTACAGGACATTTTTCACAAACGCTGCATCAGTAAGACCTCCTGCATCGTGCGTGACCCGTCACACCCCTCACATGGACTCTTTTCCCTCCTCCCATCCGGCAGACGCTTCGCAGCATTGGGGCCCGATCCTCCAGACTGAGAGACAGCTTTTTCCCACAAGCTATCAGACTCCTGAACTCACTACCAGCTCCCCCCACCCAATACACCCACACAAACCACTAACTGACTCTACCGGACTCCACATACCACTGCCTTTGTAAATACAGATGCTGCTCTATGGAGAATCCTACTCTCAGGAATCATGGTCATTTTAAACCACTTCAAAGTCACCTTAAATCTAAATTGTAAATTTTAGACTGTTATTAACCCTTTTACCTCAAAGTGTATATTTACTCCCCTTACCTCAGTCTCAAAGTGTATATATATTTATTCTTTTTATTCTTACTCTTTATATATTTCTTGTTGTTCTTTTGCACTGTATGGAACTAGAGCCTCGTCGTCTCGTCTCTATATACTGAACTGTATTTAGCAGAGATGACAATAAAGTTTACTTTGAATTTGAAGGGACGAACCAGTGTTATGTCAACACAACAGACAGCTTAGCAAAGAAGCAATTTTAAGTTGCATCTTCAGGCGCCGTTAAGTAGCAGCTTGTAGCAAAATCACATAATTTGTTTCCTTTTGTTTAAATGAATATATGAAAATTGACAAAGATAAAATTGCTGAGATAATCACAGCTTAAAAACTAGCACTCACCCGTCGATAATGTTTTCTGGTGGGTGATTTTCATCGCTGGATGCAACGAGGACAACTTTCGCACCTAAAGAAGTTAAAGACGACTCAATCATCGCACAGAAAAGGTTATAGTCTCCGAGGCTTTCTGGTTTTTCTATAACAGAACACAACAAATGCTTTGTTTACAGATTCTTAAGGGGGGAAAGTCGTCAATTGCCGTTACCAAGCCAACCACTGCGTCGCAAGATATAAACGTCGCAATGCTGTACGTCACAATTTCCGACGCACGCTGCTAGTTAGATGTTTAGGAGTTAGCGGCTAGCACTGGATACAGCAATTGTTCACATGGCGAACGGATGCAAGGAAGTGCTTTTTACGCGCGGAACTGGACAGGCGAGTAATAATGCAGTATTACGCGGAGGAACATGACTTATATGACGCTTCTATGCTGTCTGTACAGTTGTTTGAGGCGGTGAGCTATATAGCTAAAAGCTAAACCAACGTTGAGTTAGGCTAAGTTAAGATATGAGAAAAGTAATAAAAGAAGTCAAGCCGGAAATACACAATATACCAGATGTGCTTCAATAAACAAAACGTGGCTTTATTGGAATATACCATTGTGGATATGCGTTACAAAAATGCTTTACAAAGTAGTTTTAGGTTGAGTTGCAACAGTTCATAGGAGACAACGGTGTACTGTACAATAAGCCTAAAATCCTTTGCATCCTGCCTCTGTTTTTGCATGCACTGCTTGTAAGATGCTTCATTATAATTGTGGATTTAAGACAGATTTAAAAATAATAATAATAATTTAGCAACATTTAATGTGTTCGTCTTTTTGTATGCTGTTTATCCTGTTTTCTACGAAAGAAATTGATTAATTATTCATCATAAATTGTTTAAAGTCTTTCTGCTCTTCAGCACACCGTCTTTTACTATTTAGTGAATTATTTTGACACATCAAATAAATATTGGCTGTAAATGTCATCTGGTTTGCAGGTATTATTTATTTTAAATCACGTAATGTTTAGCCATTATTTATTTATACCCATTAAAAACACATGTTTGTATTGTAAAGACTCCAAATTTGTTGTTCTCTTCCAGAGTGATGATTCAGACATCTGGGATGACACCGCACTGATAAAGGCTTATGACAAGGCAGTTGCATCTTTCAAGGTAACTTGGGATTATTGCAGTATGTGTGAATGTTAAATGTTGTTTGCTATTTTAAAGTCTCTTCTTGATTTGCGTGTTAGACTGCCCTTAAGGGTGAAGATGAGCCACAAATCTCAAAGAAAAACCAACCAGGAAAGAAACGCAAGAACAACAAGAAGAACCAGAGTAGGAAAAGAAACAATGCAGCACCAGAAAAAGAGGTGAGGAACTGGAACTAAAGCTACAGATACATTTGAAGGGGAAAAGGTTTAGAGTTAAATATTTACACATGATTTACAAAGTTGTCAGAGGTATCAAACTGGAGAGTACATTTTAACATAAGTCAGTTTAGATTCTGTGTTTCAAATCAGTGGTCGAAATGTGTCTTTCATTTACAGTTTCTACAGTTATGGTTAGAAGTTTAACTACACTTATCACAAGCATGATTGTCATCATAATTTTAAGGATTTTAATGATTTCTTTGAACTGTTCTTTTTACTTTGTGGAGTGATTGCACAGCATACAGTGGGGCAAAAAAGTATTTAGTCAGCCACCGATTGTGCAAGTTCCCCCACTTAAAATGATGACAGAGGTCAGTAATTTGCACCAGAGGTACACTTCAACTGTGAGAGACAGAATGTGAAAAAAAAATCCATGAATCCACATGGTAGGATTTGTAAAGAATTTATTCGTAAATCAGGGTGGAAAATAAGTATTTGGTCACCTCGAACAAGGAAAATCTCTGGCTCTCACAGACCTGTAACGTCTTCTGTAAGAAGCTTTTCTGTCCCCCACTCGTTACCTGTATGAATGGCACCTGTTTGAACTCATCATCTGTATAAAAGACACCTGTCCACAGCCTCAAACAGTCAGACTCCAAACGCTGCCATGGCCAAGACCAAAGAGCTTTCGAAGGACACCAGGAAAAGTATTGTAGACCTGCACCAGACTGGGAAGAGTGAATCTACAATAGGCAAGCAGCTTGGTGTGAAAAAATCAACTGTGGGAGCAATCATCAGAAAATGGAAGACATACAAGACCACTGATAATCTCCCTCGATCTGGGGCTCCACGCAAGATCTCATCCCGTGGGGTCAAAATGATCATGAGAACGGTGAGCAAAGATCCCAGAACCACACGGGGGGACCTGGTGAATGACCTGCAGAGAGCTGGGACCAAAGTAACAAAGGTCACCATCAGTAACACACTACAACGGCAGGGAATCAAATCCCGCAGTGCCAGACGTGTTCCGCTGCTGAAGCCAGTGCATGTCCAGGCCCGTCTGAAGTTTGCCAGAGAGCACATGGATGATACAGCAGAGGATTGGGAGAATGTCATGTGGTCAGATGAAACCAAAGTAGAACTTTTTGGTATAAACTCAACTCGTCGTGTTTGGAGGAAGAAGAATACTGAGTTGCATCCCAAGAACACCATACCTACTGTGAAGCATTGGGGTGGAAACATCATGCTATGGGGCTGTTTTTCTGCCAAGGGGACAGGACGACTGATCCGTGTTAAGGACAGAATGAATGGGGCCATGTATCGTGAGATTTTGAGCCAAAACCTCCTTCCATCAGTGAGAACTTTGAAGACGAAACGAGGCTGGGTCTTCCAACATGACAATGATCCAAAACACACCGCCCGGGCAACAAAGGAGTGGCTCCGTAAGAAGCATTTGAAAGTCCTGGAGTGGCCTAGCCAGTCTCCAGACCTCAACCCCATAGAAAATCTGTGGCGGGAGTTGAAAGTCCGTGTTGCTCGGCGACAGCCCCAAAACATCACTGCTCTCGAGAAGATCTGCATGGAGGAATGGGCCAAAATACCAGCTACTGTGTGTGCAAACCTGGTAAAGACCTATAGTAAACGTTTGACCTCTGTTATTGCCAACAAAGGTTATGTTACAAAGTATTGAGTTGTATTTTTGTTATTGACCAAATACTTATTTTCCACCCTGATTTACCAATAAATTCTTTACAAATCCTACCATGTGAATTCATGGATTTTTTTTTTTTCACATTCTGTCTCTCACAGTTGAAGTGTACCTCTGGTGCAAATTACTGACCTCTGTCATCATTTTAAGTGGGGGAACTTGCACAATCGGTGGCTGACTAAATACTTTTTTGCCCCACTGTACATCCTAAATGGGTTTTAAAATCAAGAATGTGGTGGACAACTCATTTTTGGGAGGTGGATTTTCTCTAATCCACACAGAGTGAAAAGTATAAATGCAGGCTTAAATATATACATACGTTCACTTAAATATTTTAGTAAGTGGTGCTGAAGGTTCAACAATGACTTAGAACTTGGCAAGGCCTATTAACTTGTCATTAGTGATCATGATTGACTAAAACAAATAGTTTCTCTGCCATCATAAATAGGATTTGCATGGCAGCAGTTATTGGATTGACCGGTGCTTGTTACAATAGGAAACTCCAGGCTATTCTATGAAGGTCTAAGAAGGAGATTCGTACATTTATACGAGTTGGGATGGTTTCGGAGCTGTCCCTAAACAACTTCAGATTTTAAGATAATCAGTTTAAACAATTGTAAGCAAGTAACAGTTACTTGGACACGTGACCTCTCATCCAAGGTCTCAAAGAAGACCCAATCTGTCACATTCTCAGATTAGATGAAATGTGTTAGGATGTCCAGGAACAACCCAGGAACTGCTGAGGCTCAAGTCTGCCATGAACTGGAAACTGCTGCAACATCAGTGTCACTGTACACAGTGAAGCAAGTTTTGCATCACTGTGACGTGGAAGGGTGCCAACCAAGAAAGAAGCACCTTCACCAAAAGATCTTCAAGCCTGCCTGAAATTTGCAGCAGCCCACATGGACAAGCCAAATGTCTTGTGTAGAAAAGCTTTATGATCAAACAAGACAAAGGTTGAGCTATTTGTCCACAATGACAAGAGGTCTGTTTGGAGCAGTAAAGTTTAAAAAAAACTGGGAAAACTGGGTGTTCCAAAAGGACATTGATCCCAAACACACATCAAAACTGGATTTAGAATGGATAAAGCAGGCTAACATTAAGCTTTTGGAATTACCTTCCCAAAGCCCGACCGCACCCCCGTTGAAATTTGTGGACTTTGCTTAAAACCTGGGTTTGTGCAGGAAGCCAACAAATTTAAATGAACTCTAGTAGTTCTGCTGAGAAGAATGATCAAATATTTAACCAGAAATACACCAGAAGCTTGTTGATGGTTACCAAAAGCCATCTGGTGGAGATGCGACTTGCTCAGGGACATTTAACGCGTTATTCGGAGTATATGTATATTTGCCTTATGTATACTTTTGATCCCATAGAAATTTAATTTAAACTTGTGCACCTCTTCTGCACCATGTTACCATGACATTCATGCCCATGATGAGTATTTTTTTTCTGACCACAACTGTATCCTGTTGGTAATTCAGAGACATTCAAAAACAGTGTTGTTTACACATGTTTACACTTTCACTTTAATTGCAGTTTATGTTGTGTCACAGTGGCAGGTTGGGAATTCATGCAGTGCTTACTGGTCCGAGGATGGCCAGCTCTATGCAGCCACGATCGCCTCCATAGACAAGAAGAGAGGCACTTGTACAGTTGTTTATACAGGCTATGGCAACGAGGAGGAGCAGAATCTTGAAGACCTGCTGTCAGAGTTTTCGGAGGGTGATGAGGAATCAAATACCAAGGTAAACTAGTGCAAATAAATGCATTCACATAACAGCAGCACAATACAAATAACAATTCAGTTATTAGAAAATGGTAGTATTGTTCCCTGACACAATTTGCACATAGTTTTTACCTTCATTATTCACATCATTGCACATCATGAATGTTAAAATAGCAAAACTAATATTGTGACCAAATCAGGCTTAAATATTTTTTTACCATTTTATCAAATGGTGAGTCATGGAAATCACTGCCGATTAACAGATTGCTTTCTTAGTCTATTAAAACTTAGGACTAAGGATGGATAGATGGGTTAGCGCTTTCTGTTTTTGTCTGGATCATTTCTTACTGCTTCCCAAACAAATTCAGATATGTTTATGGATTTCTCTGTATTTGTTCCCAGTGGTGTGAAATTGGGGAGAAAGATCAAAGCAGTATGTCTTTGCTATCCATAGGTGCATGAAGCAGAATCTTCAACGGAGGAGAGTGACAGGTCAGCTACTCCAAACCAGCACAAACAGTCACCTAATAAGGGCCACAAGTCCAAGACCCACAAAGAATCACCTCCTATGTGGGCTCCTGGATTTCCTCCAATACCACCTCCCATGCATGCTTTCAGACAGGTAAGAAGAAAGGCTCTTTAGGGAGCTGATTCATTATTAGTCTGCCAACAAAATTACTTTCATGCTTATTTTTGTTTTTAAATTGTGATTAAATCATTTTCAGGTATTAATTAAATTCCCGATAGGAGGTTGAATGTTTGTTGTATTCAGAAAGAGGAAACGTGAGCAAAGTGTTTATAATCTGAACACTAAAGATAGAATATGAACATTTATTGCAGGACTGGATTGTAATAGGCCCAATTTCTTTATGTGGACCCAACTGTAAAGAGTAGAAAAGAAATAGTGTGTTTTAAAAAATATTGTACATTATCTTAAGCCTTCTTTGAGCCTCTACATGCTGACTGTTCAGTTTAAAAGCATACATACACTTATTATGGACATGAATTTGTGGCTTTTAGTGCTTTCCAGGAAATGTGGGGACTAATGCTTGTAATAATGATGGATATTAAAAACAAAAAAGTTTTAACTAATCTTTGACTTGAAATCAAAAAGCATCAGAGTTATAAATACAAATCATCAACAAATTTGCTTAAATGTTCTTTTTTGTTTGTTTGTTTGCACCATGATATACATATTTTACCTCTTTTCTTGACAAAAGTTAAAATCTTAAATTTATGGTCTTCTGGCACAGCTCTTACTAAGCATATTTCACTTTTTTATATGGTTGTATTCAGCTATTGAATTTTATTTCAAATGCCTTATTTTTACACTGAGCTTTGTGTTTTATCCAACTTTAATGAGTGTTTGATCATCGTCCTGCAAAACGACACAACTGTTTCCAGGTTTCAAACATCTATCTGATGTTTTGAGCTTATGATGAAGAATTCTGGAAAGTCCTTCTCATTCATTAACTTGTATTCAGAGGTGCACATAAGTGGTCCGCAGGTGCGCATTCACTGTCAAAATAAAAAAACGCGCACCAGATAAGAAGTTGCAACGCGCGTTTGCATACATATAAAAAGGCACTGTTTTTGTCCGCTAGAGTGGGATTTTCACAGCATATTCTGCACCACATCTCTGTGCATTCATCGTTTGTTTGAAGCCAGCTCACCTCCTCACCACTTTTCCGGGAATATGCGCTGCTTTTGCGGTTCGGACTCCTTCTGACATTTCTTTGGAGGTGGAGGAACACCAAAGTAATTGCTTAAAGGAGCTTGCTTCTTCGACATCTTTAAGAGTTCTAAACAAATGTCTGTCCTCCTCCAGAAAATCCTATGTACGCAAACGCGTTGCAACTTCTTATCTTGTGCGTGTCTGTTATTTTGACAGCGAATGCGCACCTGCGGACCACCTATGTGCACCCGTGCTTATATTAATTTAACTGGCAGTAGATCAGCCTCTCAGTATGATGCTGCCACCACCATGCGTAACAATCATGATGAGGTTTAAGTGTCTCAGCTTTTTTTTTTTTTTTTTTTTTTTTTTTTTTTTTAATTCTCATGTGGGAAGCAACAAACTTTATTTGAGCTCGAAAGTTTTGATTTTGGACACCAGCCACTTGGTCCAAAACCTCACTAACTTTGGACTGTGACAATGTTGTTTAAGCAGCTTCTGTTTCATGACAAGCCTGCACTTTGTGATTATCTTTGAATTTGCATTGGTGTAGAAATGCTTACAGTAATCATGCCTGTCTTGTCCGATGTTTCGTTGGTATTGATCAATCCAGTTAGTGTTGTCGAACTAACCTTCCTTGGCACAGAAAAGTTACCACTTAGGCAGACACTAACCAAAGCTAAAAGGCCATGCACCTTGCCCTTTTTTTCTAGACCTCTTGCATTAACAGTTGGAGTGGATTTGTTTTTTTAATAATCCCTACCACCACCACATCACCTCTATCAGGCTGGTCTCAGCTCCCCAGGCTTAACAATGTGCAATCATTTTGCCTCACAGAGCAATTCAAAGATATCAATAAAAGCCTAATATTTCCATGATATTTATGTCCATGTTGAGAAGAAGTTATTTTGAGTAAAAGAATTGGAAGGCATCAGACTGCGCTTACTTCAGTTTAGATAAGTTTCCCTAATGAAAATAGTTTCAAGCCTCTCTCGTTATCTTGGGTACTTTATGTGGTAATGATATTACAAGCTGTTGATTTCCATCTTTGTGTCTTTTGTCTTGCACCAGGGGAGCAGCAAGCGATCTGGTAGTCATGGGCCTGTACCTCCTCCATGGCCTCCCATGATGCCTTTTGGTCCACCGGTGAGTTGGGATAAATTTTTACCCTTAGCAAAGCTAAAGGAGTGTGTTTACTCTACAGCAGGTAGATACAGTTTAGGATATAACATGTTAGGGTCTAACAAATGGCAACGTTAAACACCAACAACTGCATCCTGAACATTCGCTCTGCTGTTGATGCCTCCACCTTAGATGGTTCCTCCACCTCCACCAATGAGCCCTGACATGGTGGATGATGAAGCCTTGGGCAGCATGCTCATCTCCTGGTATATGAGTGGATATCACACAGGATACTATCTGGTACGTGCACAGAGCCCTGCTGGCTTCTTGGGAGGTTATAACATGGATTTGGAGCTTGTACATACCTCACCTTTTGTTATGCTGTAAATAGTAGTCAATTGTTTATGGTAATGTTGATGCTTTTCCTTTGCCTTTTTGGTTAAGTTGCTTTATTTTTCCTTTCAGATTTTTAGGAATATGTAAAAGTCATGGATTCATAAAATGAGTAATATTTTGGGGGTTATTGTGTTTTCGTAGGGGCTGAAACAAGGGCGCAAAGAAGCTTCCAACTGGACAAAACAGCATCACAAATGAAGCCCTGCTTGTTATGTCTGTCTGTTCATATGAAGTAATGGAAGAAAGTTTTGTATTCTTTGTAAATAGATGAAATAAAGACTATGAGAACACAGCGGGTACCTGTTCTTGGATATAGTTTCAATTATGCTAGAAAAGACTGTATACATTACTTTTTTGTACAGTGCAATTGCTTAATAAGATCCACTTTATCACTTTAAAAAAAAAAAAAACATATTTTCTAATTGATTTTACAGAATGGCAAAAAAAACCCAAAGGATTACTGGATATTACTTGTGTGTATGCGATGAACTCAGTAGCATATGGTTGTAATGGCAAATATTGTCCAGTAGAAGTCAGACTGGTGTAATGTATTTATAGGAAAATGTGGCATGAATACATCATCAGCTGTTTTTTAAGTCCTGTTCAAAACAACGGCCGCACAAAGGAACATTTTATGCCACCATTAGTTTGTATACTGTACACTTGCCATCCTTAGAATTCGATTCCAACCCAGACTTCAGTCCTGTGTTTAGTCCCTCTGGTGATTTCCACACTGTTAATTCAGAGAGTCTTTCCAATATGTTCCTTGGATACGAGCTCCCCATTTTCCCTGAGGTATTCCCTCATCTGCTGCCCGATATAGAATCACATCCATCATAATCTTTTTCAGCTCGCATCACGTAGACGCATATTTCAGGCTGATAGAAGGCACAGTTTCAGCTACAGACAGTATTACAGTGAACTAGTCGTGCAGATAAAGATTGATTAGAGAAAAGTACTGAGACATTAGGACCACAGACAAATGGAGGGAAAAACCTGTGGAGGCGTCACGGTGTGGATAAATATATATTAACATGCTACAGCCTTAACAATCACCCAATTAACGCCTTTGGAATATTTTGGACCTGTGGGCACTCTCCAACACAATCAACATCAAATGAGGGAATATTTAATAAAAGGCTTATGTTTCGAGGACTGAAGCAGTTCTAATGCAATTTCTCTGCCAATTTTTCTTTTTAATGTCTTTTGTACTTGACAAATTCTTTGGGAGATATTTCCAGTAGGAACACCTAGATTTCAAAACTCCATTTTGCCACAAATTAGGCATATTACTTTCTTGGCTCTAATATTTTGTATAATGACAACTCAGGGTCTGCTCGTGACTTTCTTTCCGATGTCCTGAAAACTATGCTGGAATGTTTGAGGTTTAATAGTGTAGGAACAGAGGAGGAAATGGGACGATGGTTGCAGATACTTTGTTCATTTTTATATTTAGAATATAGAAAACCACATGCAATTACAGTGGCAACAGCCACAATCATGCTGCTGAAGCTGTGCCACATTCATTTCATGAACATATTTCCTATATTTCCTCTACTTTATGCTCATTCTTCCTGAAGTGGTGAGCAATTTGTGTGTGAGAGCGAGAGAAGGTTGAACAGAATATGGTTTTGTGATAGGTTGTAACAGCATGATTGTCTCCTGGCTTTTTTTTGTTTTGTTTTGTTGTTTTTTTTATACCATGTGATCTTCCTCCAGCTGCTCCATAGCCATTGCTTGACAGAAGAGCAGTCTCTTTGTTTGTGTACTGGCTGTGGTCGGCATTTTATTGCCCACTGTGACTGCCAGTGTTTACTGCTGTATTTGATTCTCACTGCAGCAGTCTTTTTGTTTTCTTTTTCTTTCTTTTTTTGCTGTTTTGTGTGCATGTGCGGGGGCAAAAGAGAGAGAACAGGAGAAGAAAGAGGGACGGTAACAGGAGAAAATGTAGTTTGTGGGATTTACAAATAGAATATGCACTATAAATGAGGGGTGATAAACCAGACATATCTTTTCCCCACAGATGGGTCTAAAATCTGCCACGGCGAGGCTTGCACATAAGCCCATTGCTTGCCTGACTCTGCAGCAAACTGAGCTGCCCAAAGGGCTCAGTGGAGCCCAGTGAGGAGTTGAAAGGGGGTCAGACCTTGCTTGGGAAAGCACCGCTCCCCTCTGTGACTGTCTACCCCCTACTGACCAGAACTACATGAAGCATGTAAACATAATCTGCATTTCACATAGATCCTTCTAGGAAACAGACAGACATCCAAGTGAGATCGCATTGCTGCATGAGTTACAGTGCCTTTAGCTATTTACCCAAGCTCCCAACATCAACAAACAACCTGCTTTTAGATAAGAGACTTTGGGGGATTTTTAGAGAAACGGGAGCTGTGCTAACCCCTTTTCCTTTTTCCACAAAGATAGAGCGCCAAACATTCACTGCAGTCAACATTACATCTTGAAAATAGTGGCACAAACACAATTAACACCAAACGCAACAAAATGTTTGTTGACACAGTTAAATATAAATTTGCACTATTAAGCAGAACTGGTAAAACTCAGCTCTATGTGTTAAATCACAGATTTAAAGTGTCGGTGAGGGCTGCGTACCAACCTGAGTAAAGTGGCTGCGACAGAGAATTTGAAAAGCAGCGCTATTTACATATTTACATACAAAGAAGTGCCAGCAAACAATCACAAAATTAATATTTAAATATTGGCAGACAGACAGCTGTTTATGATTCAGACAGAAGTCAACAAAACAAATAATAATTTTAAAAAACAGCAATATATGATACCAAGGTAATTACATATTATGTATGAAAGCAGTTAAAATAAATAATAAGATCATTACAGCCAGCATTGACTCACACTGATCCCTGTCTAAGACTTTATTTTGCTGAACTGATTTCCAGCCTAGGCTTTTTAACTTTTGTGTGTCTTTTTTGCATAAAGGAGTATTTGAAATATGGGATTGCAGTAAATGGATGGATAACTGACAAAGCCCAGACTTCTCTTTTGCCTTGAATAGTTGAAATATCACAAGTGAATTGCTCAATTTATCAAAGAAAGCAGATCTAGAAAAGGGTTTTTTGAATTTGAAGCATTCAGACAAGACGTGCAAAGTATCAGACATTTGTGCTGATGACCTGCAACAAAGGCAACCGGTTCATACAGTAACTTCAAGGGATGCGTATCTGATTTATTTTCTTATTTTCTTATGCTTTTGAACTGGATGAAGGCCAGCTCTGTTCTAGGATGCCCTCTGGACCCAGTGGAGGTGGTGAGTGACAGGAGAATGGCGGCTAAGCTGTCATCCCTGTTGGACAACGTCTCCCACCCCATGCAGCAGACTGTGACAGCACTGAGCAGCTCCTTCAGTGGGAGACTGCGGCACCCACGGTGTGGGACGGAGAGATTTCGCAGGTCTTTCCTCCCCACTGCTGTCAGACTCCACAACAAAGACTTTAACTGAACAAACACACACATCCACACATGTGCAATAACACTAAGTGCAATAATCTTTTCTGGCATCGTTGTATTTTTACTCAGTTGTATATAGCATTCGTATTCTATTTTTATCTTATTGTATATTTTTATTCTATTTTATTCTACTGTATATAGTATATTATTTTATTCTATTCTGTACAGCTGTGTACTGTATTTATTCTTATTGTATTCTAATTTTTGCGTCATAACTTTTGCACTGTCCACTTCCTGCTGTGACAAAACAAATTTCCCACGTGTGGGACTAATAAAGGTTATCTTATCTTATCTTATCTTATCTTATCTGTCTCTTTTCGTGGACGTGACCTCGGTGTCAACGAGAAAGAGCCTCGATTACCTTCTGACCCAGAAGCTCCAGCACAGTCACAAATTCTGATTCACGTTCTTGCTGGGTCGTCATGCTCTGTTGCAGATGCTCATAAATAAAACGTCTTACCATGAAAGTAAAGTCCATACCCCTATCTTTACAGCCCCGTAAAGTGGCTACATTATTGATATTAGGGAAAAGAGAATTCCAGAGGAGCACATAATGACTGTTATAAACATTATGTTTAAAAAGATCCTTATAGCCTCCTTTTATGAGTGGCTACGAAAGCCTTCAGCTGGCAGCTAAAGCTGCCGATAAAACCGATTTTCATTGTCATCCCAGTGATGTGAACACGAGCAATTAATACAACTGAGAAACTTTCGCTTATTAAAATATATATGGAAATGGGATTAAGAATAGCAGTGTGTTACACTTTGACAATAATGCCTAGGAAACACTGGAAAAGCAGACAAGGCTCTCAAAATAAAGGCTAATTGGACTTTTTTCCCTTCTTATTTATTTATTTGCTTATATGTAATTTATTTCATGGTGCATACTACACCTTAATGCTTAAATAGTTTGTGTTGTGAAAGAGTTTCCAAGTAATCGCTTCAGTGAAAAAGAAAAAAGAAAGGAAAAAGAAAAAAAGTGGGCCTGCAACAGGGTTTTCGAAGTGCAATAGTGAGTCTCTGCCATTCATCACCAGTAGAGGTCTCTGGATGCAGAGCAGGGCAAAGTTAGGTCTCAGTCAGCTGTACCACATGGGGTGTCACTGTGTCACTGCTGGACGCACTCGGGACAGTGCTGTGAAAACTGGGAAACTGCTGACAAGGAAGGCCCTTCAATCGCTCTTTTCCTGCCAGAAGACCTGCTTCAGCCTCTCACATCAGAAGGAGCGCCGGTGTTTTGGGGTGGTTGCTTAAATTTTTGTGGGCTTTTTTGTTTTTTATGCCAACCTGGTTCTTGTGCGCTTTGGTTGTTCGGCAGTTTTCGAAGCGGCTTCTTACGCTTTGCGCTCCATTCAAGTTGAACTAAAACGCTCCACACGGGGCTTGCCCTGACTGAAGTTGCCAGAAAGCAGAAACGATGTTTTGCCGAAATCAAACAGCGAGAGCCACCGTTGCTCGCGGCTCTGCCCTTGAAATGGAGATACGGCGGGGGAAGTTCAGAAAGAGCGTTTTCCTGGACACATCCCAGGTAGACTCTGATTCTCCGATTCTCTTATCGCAGCCGTCTCAAACACACATACACACAGAGAGAGAGAAGAGAAATGCTCTGTTTACAACTTCGACTGATCTCACTCCCTCTACAAACCAAAATATCTGGTAGACTTTTAATCTTGCTCCGAATGCGAGAGTGTAGCCTGCTTTGCTCGGCACACACACAAAAAAACTTAATTAAATTGCACAGGAGAGCTGATGCTGCTGCTGCTGCTGCGCTCACGTCTTCAAATTAAACGTCTAATTGCAGCATTTCCAAACCGCTTTACCCGACTCTAAATAAAAACTAATAATGTACCCGCAGAGACTTTAACGTGTCTCTATGGTAACTTCCTCAGCCTTGTATTGTGTAGTTTTGGTTATGATGCTTGAACCTTCAGATGCTTTTCTTTTTCTTTCATTAAATGTATTACATTATTAAATCATTACACATCTCTCTGACATTTTATCTGCAAACTTTCTCAAAGCAACTCACTTTTAATTCTTTTTAAATGTTTCACTTTTGACTGCTGGGCAATACATCCTCAACAATAAGTTGGGAACTAGGTCAAAGCTGTAGTCCTGTGTTTTCCCCCCTCAGCTGTTTGTCACTGGATTAGAACTGCAATTCTTCCTGCATGTTTTCCCTCTTCCTGCTTACAAATCGCCCATGTCAGCATCTGCTTCATATTAGCCACTGTTTGTCAGTAAAGCAGGCAGGCTTAGAAGTGACTTCCAAACTTACCTCTAATTATTTTTACTCACGATCCACTTTAATAGTGTTTGGGTGGAAGTCTTGCCTCTGTGCACCTCTCTTTGCACTCCCTTCCAGACATGCACACTTGCCTGTGAGCCCTCATTAGATTGCATGTTAATTTTAAACTGCTTTTAGTCAAAAGCACATCCTTGTTGTTTTTGGATCTGCTAAATTAAAAGTACGCTCACATATGAGATGTGTCTGCAGTTCTGGAAGCTGATGATTGGGATTTTGTTTTGCCAGACAGGAGTAAGACAAGGGGATGTGTACGTGTGAAACAGTGTGTGTGAGCAAAGAGACGGGGAGGCCCAGATGTAAGAGGATACATAAGGAATGTTAATGGTGCAATATAGCAAATGATCAAGGCAGGGTATTGATTTGCTCTCTCCTACATCCCTGAATCTCACTTGCTTTATAACCGTGTGCAGGCATAAACATTGTCAGGCAACTGTATGTTCACCTGTTGTTTATAATTCATGTCACAAGAAAACACTACTAACCCCTGGGAGGTGAGGCACACTCCATCGTATTGATCCGCAGTCAGATTTACTCGGATCCGGCGTCTGAGGAGCCTGTATATATCATATCTGGCACACAGGCCCGCACAGGCCAGTTACACTCACTAGATGTGCAGCGGTGTTAATGTGGTTAAGTCTGTACAGCTTCACAGACAGGAGGGGATGATCTCATGTCTTGTCTGGTTTCTATCAGGTGGTGCGAGCTGAAGATCAGACATTAAATAAAAAAAGGAGCTTACAAATTGCATAAACAAACATTCTCAAAGGCACTGTTATAAGAGAGATGAGGAAATAGCACAGTCTTTTTAGTGTGCAGAGCAGGAGTTATTAACCTTATTACATAGTAATCATTAATTTGGCCAGTGGGCTTTAGTGAAGGTTAGTGTTTACCTATTTTTGTACTGTTTTGTCTATTCTTTTGGGAAATTAAACCAAAAACAGTTGAAGTACTGATAAGAAATGACTAGCAACACCAGCCTCAAAGCTAGCTTCATAAATATTCCACCTCTAATTCTCATTACTTCCCCCCCGGTCTCTGTATTAGTTATTTATCAGGGTAAAGACTTCCTTTCTTTTCACAACGACAACAATGATCACTTCCTTAACTCTGTAATCTGCTTTCCACTGGTTCTCATACAAGAGTAATTTGTGTCTCTGCCTTTGTTGCCAATGCTAATGATCCTCTTTCAGGAACTTGGGACCTTCCTCTGGCTCCGTGTGTTACGGGGCTCTCTCTGTGCCACCGTGGAACCAATCTGCAGCATTTCAATGAAGCGCTGTGAAAGCACCCTGTTTTCACAGTGCCAGGGAGTATCACGTTTGTGCGAATGTGCCAGCACTTGATTCTCTTATGTAAATGTGTGCGAGCGAAGGTGGCCTGTGTCGAATTTTTCTAAGTCAGTGACATGTTATCAACAAATGAAACGCACACACCATTTATCAAATCCAGGCCCTTAAATTCCATCAGATATACAGGAGTGCAATTATGAATTTGCATTGCATATTTTTTATCCTTTAAATGGCGTTAAAAAAATCCAGTGGCAGACGTTGGTGATTTCCATAAATTGTTTAAGTAGTGCAATCAGTTATGCAAATAAAATATTCAAATGTTTAAAATATTGCCAGGCGCTGCTCGACATTTAGATATATTACATCCACGGCAAGCTTTTTTTATGCTGCTTGAATGTAATTCGAGTGTCTCTACATTATCGAAACATAAAGGTCCTGGCTGGCTGTCTTGCAGTGTTCTCTCTCTGCGTCTTCTGCGGCATAGAGCCGAGGCATGCTGCTGTTTTTGTATCACAAATTGACAGGGTGATATGGCCACAAGCTGGAAGAGTGAGAAAGCGAACAAGTGATTTGTACAGATGTCCACACTGCAGCCGTCTCGTCGATCCTTTGACTGCCTGCTCAGTGGGAGCGAAGAGCACATCTGCTTTTTCACTCTGATCCACAAGGCCACCAGTGTATCTGTACACAGTCTATACACACACAAAAACACAAACACACACACTGTCTCCATCCTCACCAGCTCTGTTCTTTCAGCTGAAGCCAGCCAGGCATGCGGTGGGAGATTGGGATAGTGCAGTTATTATGGAGGTGGTGGTGGAATGTCCACTATTTCATTGCTCTGCCGTCGTGCCATGTTTAATTCAAGGATGGACCACACTGGTCCACAGCGCTGTGGCTAATACCAGCTATAAAGGGCCAGGAAGTGGTTAGGTATACGCGATGGCGCGCCCATCCACCCACACTCTTTTCTCAGCCTGCAACAGTGTATGGCAAGGTCTGGGAGTGTGCCATTTCTGTTGGGAAAAAGCTTTAACAGTTTTGGGTTGTGGTTGGCTTTGGTGTCATGCTCTCCTCCACCCTGTGTAGCCACAGGCTCTCTAAAGGAAGTATCCAAAGTGAACATAGTTGTGGCTTTAGTGAAATTTTGGATACTAACTGTCTTTGCTTATCATTTGGCCATAAAAAGAACACGTTAGTCAGCTAGAGAAAGGTTTATTTGCTTTGTTTCGTTTTTACTAATTTATGACCTTTTATCAGTCGAAACTGTTGCACCTTGGTAATATTTGATCTACTTTGGAGTTACAAACCAGTATGTTTTCTCCAGATGTTTAAACGTGTGTTTTATAGTTCACAGAGGCAGCGGCCTCCAAGTGCCGCTTCTGGTGTTTCATGTGGCCTGGCAGAAGACTGTGACCTCTTTATGTAAGCATATATCTGCCTGAGAGCACACACGAAGGGAGAGAGGTCGCGTAGATGTTGTCGGGAAAAACACTTTTTGCCAACAAAGACAAAGCACCCCAAGCCGTGCATCCGCTGAGTGAAGACTCACTTTGAAGGAATGCTGAAAGTCTCACATTCAAGGCAGGCCTGTGTACCAAAACAAAAAAACAATTGGCTTATTGCGCTGCACTGTAGCCAAAAACTAAACACTGTTCTGGGGCGTGAAATGCCTGGGAAGGGACTCAGAGGCCTGAGCTTTCTGAAGACTGGATGCACTCCGCTTTCCTGAATTCTTGAATAACTGCTTGAAGACTGCCCTACATAGAGATATGTGCGCGTGTGTGTGTGTGTGTGCGTGCATGCGCGTGTGTGTTTCACATGTGTACCCTCAGGGCTTTCTCGCATTTTTAACACTGCAGGGGTACAGGAGAGATGCCAGGGAAAAGTTTAGCCATTGTGAAACCTCTCTTCTTAAACAAAGCTTCGCCACTGGAGCTGTCTGCTGGGAGACTTTCTGGGTTTGATGTTTTAACCAGTAAATGTTTAACTTTTCTTTTCTTTTTTTTAATGGCGACGTCATTGCGGAGGACTTTTCCCACGCAGCGTCTGTGAGCTCGCACAAATTTTAAATTGTTTAATCTCGGTTTCATCGAGCCTCGGGTAAAATTCAACCAATGGCCAGCCATTGTTCCCCGTGGTAATGGCTGGACTGTTTGCCTAATGTGTTTGGTGATAGTGAGAACAAAGCTTTATTCTTCAAATAAAGTATTAAATAGATTCTAACTTCTTTCACTGTTGAACTCAACCCACGCGCCAATTTCTATTATTTTCATGCAGCAAGGCAAGGTTATGCTGTAGTTTATTATTTAACACAACGATCTGTTGTTTGGCATGAAAACTCACATCAACAATTCTTAATGTCTTAATAGTGATTTGAGTCTAATTTATTCATTTACTCAGTGAGTGAGCTATTCAAAGAAACAGCTGACAGTCACCTCGTAGTCTAGGTGTGTCTACAAAAGCCCTTAAGCTCTTGTATTGACAGTATAATATAAACTAAATTGCCATTGCAACACTGACTCAGTTGTTTGAATTTCATCATTGCTGTGAGTCTTTACATTTGCCAAGGGGAAAAATATTGTGTTACATATAAAACAAAATGTACAGTACACCTGTTTGTTGGGGTTTCTGTGACCCACAAACATGCACGCATCATTAGACTCAGAGATACAGAATGTCCTTGTGTGCTGGCAGCACTTTCCTCACAGCCTTATCTTATCTATAAGGCCCATTGGGTGGATAAAACTTTTAATGCTTGGGTTGCAGAGATGGTTAGTCTCATGATGGTAAAAGATAAAACTACATTTCAGGGTTATTGTGGGGACTTTTCATTTTTAGGCAATCAGTGTTAGCGCACTACTTTCTTACCCTCTATTGTGGCTTTGTTACAGTATTCTAGTTCAGTGATCTACTTCCAGCTTCTTGCTGCTGTGAATGGAAAGTTAGGCTGCCTTTGTGTAAGGACATAAGTGTTCTTGTCTTGCTGTGTGGTTAGTGTCTCTATTTGGCAGCTGGTGTCAGGGTGCAGTTTAACAGCTGAGGGTCTGCTGCTTCTTATGTTGCAAGTAAACCCCACCCAAACACTGATATGCACTTTTGCACATTAAAGGGTTTTGTTGTGAACAAGGCGACAAGACCGATAGCAGAACAGGCATGTAAAATATACATATAGGCACATAGAGGAAGTGAGTCACACTTACAGCCAGTATCTAATTCACACATGTCTGTACATTGTGAAGTCCCTGCCTACCGTACCAACAAGTATTATGAATGAAAGCTTATGTTTTAAACTTGCTGTTAATCATTCATGTGATCATTCGGTCATCCCCTGCCTCATACGCATACACAGACACACACATACAGACAGTGACTAAGCACCAGTGTCTCTCTGAGTAAGGTCCATTGCATATTCTCCTTTGTTCACCCAGCATACGCTGTCCTGTGTAAGGCTGTCACTGGCAGTGATTCGGTTAACAGACAGACAGAGAGCTAAGTATTGAAGGCTTAATCACTGGATACTTTCCCACTCTCCCAGATGGGAAACTTCCTCCATGCATCATCAGAGCTGTCTCACTCAGTTACTACCTCAGTTAGTGAGGTGGATAAAGCTTTTGAGTCAGAGTAACCCAGACCTGTTGCCATACAAGTCCCTTCTTGTCTCCATCCTCTCGTAATATTGGGAAAGAGGGTAATGTTACAATGGAAGGATTTGTGTTCGTCCGTTGTTGTGAACTAAGCTCACGTATATGTGTATGAATGGCTGCGACATGGCATTAAAGAAATATGAAATGAACTAGAATAGGCTCTGAATAAGGTAGTAGAACAACGCTGTGTGATTTCCTCTGGATTGTATGACAGAAATGGTAAATTTAATGGAATGTAGAGCAGGTAAACCCTTTGTTCTGTATCCGTTTGCCAGTCCTTGTTCTTCTAATTCTATCATTCCTAACACCTTCTTTCTCCCAAGAGCCATATTATGTGGGCCACTCCACTGCTTTCGGGCTCAGATCCCCTGATGAAACAGGGAAATGGGTCCATTTTGACACATACTTCAGGGCTAACCCACTTTACTGATCCAGATTCTTTACTTATGGAAAGCCACAGACGATTTGGTTTATGTTCCTTTAGTCTCTGTTTTTTAAATTAAATTTTTTTTATTTTTTATTATTCAGCCAACTTGTTCAGCCAAGCTCAAACACACTGCACAACATCATTTGACTGTCTTATGTTAGAAGTATCTTCTTCCTTCCTTCTAACACAAGACCCCCACTGAGTACAGCTTTGTTAAACATTGACAAAAAGGCACACATGCACACCCAAATTCCAACATGCGGTATCATTTACAGTCCGAGGCACTTGTCGTCAGCCCCTTTTATTACCGAGGGCTTAGAAACATGAGCGGCTTTGTCTCCATGAAGAAAAATGCCATTCTCTGACAAACATGCTGTGCTTGAAATAGAAATCTTTGTAGATGTTGGCGTTTGTATGTCGCGCTTGGAATTTGGGTTTATGAAATTATAAAACCCCCAAGGTTTGAGGTTTCCTACATCTTGTATGGCCCTAGAAGCCAAAGAGGGCAACAGTGAGGGGGAAAAAACTCGCTTTGCACGCTGTGTGGGTTCATTGCAACATTTCATATTCTAACTTTAGCCTGTAACTTCACCAGGGACAAGTCATTAACCTTCAATTCCACACATTCAATAAGGCTGAAGGATATGCGGCATGTCTATGTCAGCCCACTGTGCTACACCTTTTTCTACAGCTCTTTTTGTTCTGGTCTTGTCTTTCATTTCTTTTTCTACACAAAGAGGCTTATAACCACCTAACATTAATATGAAATAGATAGAGTCAGGGCCTCTCTTTTATACAGGGGAACGCACAGTGAAAGGAATCAATACTGAGAAATGTTCAGAGGGGCAAGCGGGTGTGTTGTGCATGCCCGTTCCTGCACTGATCCAGGCTTTTGTTTTCATTTTGTGTAATCTCACTGAGATACAAAGTGATGTGTTCAAGGTAAATGACCGACTGCACCCTACGGTGAACGGCATGTAATAACCGATAAACTGTGGATGTTTCAGATGTAGGTATTGTGTTGCTCTTTGTACCAAATAATTTAGTGCGCCGTTGGTTCTGAATTCACAGCCGCATCTTAAATTTGTTGCAGCGCAGCCTAATGGGGAGTTCTCTGAATGTTACCGTGGAGAGGAGAGGGCAAAGGGGGCACAAGCGCCAGCGATGTTCTCTGTTTTGTTGATGCCAAGCAGGTGTTTGACTTTATGAGAGCAGATGGTTCTACTATGCATGTCTGCTTTCCCAGCATGCTGCACAGTGTACAAGTCCCTGCCAGCATGCCTGCGTCTTAATGTGTGTGTTTACTGGGCCCAGTGGCAGACGGTGCACTGTCACATATTGTAGTAAGGCTGGGTTTTTTGCTCATGTCTCAGCACTTATTTTCTGTGGTCTGTCCCTGTGTTTTTTCGTTATTGCCTACCTCAAGGAACGAAAGCGATCATTGTAGGTGTTCACTCATGCGGATTTTTGATGTTTAATTATGCATGCCGTCAGATATGAATGATACTCTGAATACCTTTGTGACTATACCATCAAATGTGAGCCGCATTTCGATGTGAAAAAGCACTTGTAGTGTCAATCATATTGCCAAAAAGATATTAGGTAGAGCAGATCGAATGCCAGTTTGCATCGTTTGACAGCAGTAAAATAGGATGGCCAATCAGGGCTTCAAAATGTCATAACAGCACAAAGGAAAAATCAGTCAAAAACTGCCTTAAAAGTATTTCACAGCATGCAGCCATCTGATACACCTTTATAGTAGTGTTCGTGGTTTTGTTGGACTTTTCTTGTACGTCACACTGAAATACACTGCAATCAATCAATCTTGTGATTAATTGTCTAGCCAGAAAATGAACTTTTCTGCTAATTACAGCTTCACAGATGCTATGATGTGCTGTTTTATGTTTCATAGTTAATTTAAGAAAATCAATTGGAGGCATTGTTTGAACAAAAGGGTAATTTGAAGAAGGCACTTAGAGTTTGAAGAATTCTTATGGAAGATTCTGCTACACTGCTCAAAAAAACAGTCAGTTAAACTTCATGGATATTGATCTGGTCAGTTAAGTAGCAGAGGGGGTTGTTAATCAGTTTCAGCTGCTTTGGTGTTATTGCAGTTAACGATGGGTGAAGTCGAACAACAATAGGGCAATCCCCAAAGCAGGAATTGTTTTACAGGTCAAGATTACTGGCATTTGTTCCTACCTCATCTTTTCATTTGACTAGTGTCAGTGTCACTACTTGTAGCATAAGGTGATACCTGGACCCTACAGAGGCTGCACACAATCCTCTAGGACAGAACATCAACATTTGTCATTGCCAGACGGTTTGCTGTGTCTCCCAGCACAATCTAAGAGCATGGAGGAGATTCCAGGAGAGACGGCAGTTGTTCTAGGAGAACTGGACAGGGCCGTAGAAGGTCTTTAACCCATCGGCGTGACTGGTGTCTGCGCCTTTGTGCCAGAAGGACCAGCATGAGCTCGGCCAGAGCTACAAAATAACCTTCAGCAGGCTACTGGTATGAATGTCTCTGACCAGACAATCAGAAACATAATTCATGAGGGTGGCCTGAGGACTAAGCATCCTTTAGTCTTCCCTGTGCTCAATGCCATAGAATACCATAATTGGCAGGTCCATCGCCGACCTCCTGTGCTTTTCACAGATGAGAGCAGATTTATCCTGAGCATATGTAGCAAATGTGAAAGGGCGTGGAGAAGCTGTGGAGAAAGCATCATGTCCAGCATATTTCTTTCCTTAGATTTCTGGCATGTCTTTAAATTCTGTAAGTTGAATGAACCTTTCCCTCAAATTATGTGACATCCTTTTCTTCTTAAAACATAACCCAGTTCATTTCAGTATAGATATCCGGCATGATTGTTTTCCCCATTGACATCTGATGTGCTTCTAAACAGTGTATTTGTTGAAGTTAGGTTAAATTAATACTTCACTAACTGAAGAAAAAGCGCAGTACAAAATCACCGATGTGTATAAAAAAAATTAAACCCAACATGTTGTTGGTTTTACATAAAGGGCACATTATGCATTATTATCTTTCTGTGCCTGTGTCCAAACTCAACCCTCACTGCATAATTCCCCCGAGTACAATGAGCCAGCCAGTCAGAAAACCTAAGAAATGCTAGTGGCTGCAAGATAAATCATTTGCACGGTGTCATGTGAATATGAAAGAAACATTTTTATCAAGAAGTTAATTCCAGTGCTGAAGATTATTTTTTGAATATTCTGAATCGAGGGGGGAATTTATAAACAACGAAGACCTTCAGTTCGTATAAGGTAATGCTGCCTTTCCATACCTTTTTGATTAAAATGCCACATTAGGTCCTCTCCCTCCTCGTTCCAAGCTGGCAAAAGTATTAAACCTAGCATAAAGATGCAGTGTTTGTTTGATTTGTAGTTTCCTGAATGTCTCCTCTGCAGGTGTTTAGTCTTGTATTGTTTCTGCAGATGTTTCAATTAGTGGCTCTTGCTTTGGTTTTTACCCACAAACAAACAGCGCCTTGGCATTAATCAGTGATAAAAATAAGTTTTATAGTCCAGCAGGCATGACCTCGTGCCTAATAAAACTACAGGTTTTCAACCTTTTGTTTTTATAATCTTACTGTTTATATTTGGAAACATTGTCCTCTTCTTCTTCTTTTTGAACTTCTCGTGTCTGTGAAAGTCATCTTTGTCACGTCTGGTTTTAGTTGGAAACAAACAGGAGCTTTTTTTACATCCTTTTCCCTTTTTTTGTTGTTCTTGTTTTTTTTTACTTCCCCAGATTAGAGGCTTTTAAGTGCACCACACAGACATCAAAGCTTTTTCACTTCAGGCTGTGTGTAACCATTATTTCTCTGTGAAGTACTCTGTAACTTGCACTGTTAAACAGTGTTTCCCTCGGCGGCACATCTTGCTGTTGCAGCTGCTTAATCTGCAGGGGGAGCCATTGTTCCATTTCACATTGCACAGCCGCTGAGCCGCGTCTTTCCCTTCACAATTTTAAATGTTCACTTTATATTCATGTTACGGTCATGAATACTAATTTTAGAAAATCATTCACATTTTTAAAAAAAAAACGTAAATGAATTGCCTTGGTGTACACATCCTCCCTGAGCCACACACATGTCCTTGTATATTGCACAGCCTGCAGCCCTGAGGCAAGAAATCAATTGAGATGAATTTCCTAACGAGAGAGTTCCTCTTTCACTGAGATGTCTGGTCCTTCAGAGTGATGAGATGCTGCAGTCTCCTGTGACCAGCTGAGCTAGCGTTCCTGAAAGTCAGCAATGATTCTGGGGAGCAGCCAAACTGCCGCTGAACTGCTGAACTGTCTCTATAGTCGTCTGTATTAGAGTCTGTTTTTCTTTCACAGCTATCAGTAAAATGGGTGATACTGAGAAATAAGATCAGCCCTCCAACTAAGCACTTAAAACACTCCCTGGCCTTCTACCCTGACTTAGGCAGCCTCCTCGCCCAGATCTTGTATGCTAACCCATGGGTTCGGGTGAAGGCATCCATTACAGTATGGGATTTCCAATGAAAGAAGAATATCTGTTGCGTGATTTGCAGCCGGATGTCTGACTTTTCATCTTCAGCGTTGCACACATCACCACAACATCCCCTTTACCTAACCTTAAAGTAGAAGCTCCATCATTTGGACAGATTTCTTATTAAGTGTATCACACTTCAAGCCGATACACCTAATAACAAGCTAGGCTGTTGTTGCGATTTACAATGTCATTACACCGTCTCTGCGCCTGAGTTATGACTCTGTGGCTGTCGCCGCAGGTTTTTCATGCTCTGTAACTGAGAACTGACCTCTGGAGGGGGTTTCCTTATGAAATGTCTGGTTTCACAGCTCATCACGCACGGCTCTCATCATGTTGAGCAGCGTCTGCCTTAAACTACCCTAACACTGCCAAGTAATTGAAGTCTTGTGATATTCCAGTCTGTTGAGTCAGATATTCTGTTTCTGTGCGCCTGTTCTTACTTTGATCAGAGCATTTTTTCCCCTCACTGTGTGCAATCACAAAATATTTTAATTTTATCTTAATGTAAAACAAAAAAAAACTTCACCTTTGTGACTCTTTGTGTTAAATGTTGGTGTACAGCAGCTGATTTGGTGGTCTGGGAGGTCTTTTATTTTCTCTGTGTGACCAAAAATCTACTTGAACGTGTGAAAAACGTTTGTAACAATCCCGTTTCATTTTAACAACAGTATTTGCGAGCATGATCAAAGGCACTTGTCTAAATTTGGAGACCATTTTTGTTACAACTTGTTTATATCTATTTATGTCTAGATGTGCATTTGTGTATGTAAGCGTGGGTTGCTGTCTGTGTCCCTGTGTGTAATTTAAGCGAGTGGGAGTCGTGGTGGAGTTCAGATTTCAGATTTGGTTTTGATGATAGTCAGACTTCTTTGTTGTGGTTTGGGGCACGGCTGCCTGAGGCCCTCGTGTGGTTCCCTGCCCTGTTCTGCCGCCACACTGTGCCTCAGACCAAAGACAGCATTTAACTTTTTACACATATCGATTTACATAAAGAAATAATCCAGTTACTCATTAATGCTGATTAGAAGTTTAACATTACATTTGTTTGAAAATCACCAGTATGATTATTTTCTTTACACTCTTTTTTTTAATCTCCCTAATATTATTTTATATTTATGGATTGCTGGTCTAAACAATAGGAATACTCTGTGTTCAGATTTGTGGGATCTGCCGATGATGTTTTATTACAACATGTCTTTCTGCTTTTTGACATTTGAAAACATTTGATAAAGGATAGTTACTGAATTTTGGAAAATGTGACATTGTTGCTATTTAACAGACTCTCCCTTTGGACTCCAAGTGAAATTATTTGAGCAATCAGGCTTAACTGGTAAATCTGTTGATTAAAAACCTGTCTGATACACAGAATGCTACGTTTCCTGTGCCTGTAGTTTCCAAATTACTGTTGCAGAGAGGAAAGCATGCTAACATGCCATATTTGCTGATCATTTTGACCAAATGATGCGAAAGCAAAAGTGAAGGGACAGTGAAGGTGATAAAATTTTAAAAATGTGTATGAAAGTCTAAAATAAGGGTAAAAGGTCACTCCTGGGTGAAACCTGGTTGTTTTGAATTGTGCCACCAAACCCAGCCCTTTCTGTCATTTATGCATGTGGAAGGTTTTTAAAGATTAAAACAATAATAAATCCGTCTTTAAGCCAAAGTACTTTTTTTTCCAACGTATACATGCACACTGCCGTTTTGCATTGTTATGTTTTTCTAACATAACAAAGTGTCTCCAGTATGTCTGTCCAACACAATAACATCAACCTCTTGTTTCTTTTCTTTCTCGCTAAATTGAAAAGCACCTCTGACTTCAGATTTACAGATGGGTGTCATGTTAAAGTGGAGAAAAAGACTTGTCCAAGTTGCACAGTTAAATTCTAAAAGAACAGCCCCACCATTGTTGTTTCGGCTAGATTCATGTATGCTAACCCAAGCAGTTGTGTCCCGAGCAGTTGCAGTGCTGACGGACAGTTTCTGTATATTATACAGCCAAGCGCCCAATAAAACCAGTTTGTGTTACATGTTGATGTGTCTCTGCTGTCAGACAGCCGAACAAGTAAAAAACAGTGGCTGAACCATGCCCATTAAAACGCCTGTTAACTAGCTCTCACCTACTGCCATTTTCCAAGCTGCTGCTCTTTTATTCTAAATCCTGATTTGAATCCTGTTTGCCAAGTCACCACTCACTAAAGTTAAAAACAACAGCTGTGCTGTGGTTTTGACTATATTTACACAATATGTTGGAAGCGACAGAATCTTTCATTCAGGTCTGTTTCCTCTGTGGTCATCTGAACGTGCTGCTGCTGTGCTCTGTCACTCACAGACGTGAAGCTGAACGGACCGTGGGCAGCAGCACTTCTGCTGGAATTAGAACTACAGACAGTGAAACAGCCTGTTTGGAGCAGAGCTAAAATCAGGTTTATTATAGGCCTGGCAGAATGAAGGATCTGTCTGGTATCCTGAGCTGAAACTTGAAGTGCACATTGTGGAGATATGTGGGGCAATCTTATAACTTGTTAAAGCAGGTATAACAGCTTTTCATCCATCCATCTTTCGGAATTGTTTTTCCAACGTGAGGTAAGAGGCTGGGCACATTCTGGACAGGCTGCTGGTCCATCACAGGGCACAGGGCAGGTATAATATTTCCTGTTTAATGTTGTTTGGCAGAGCACCACCAGGTCACTCTGTGCTTTGACTCCAGTGTGTTTTCCTCCAGCCGATTAGGTGTACAGACAGGAAGTTTTCCATATTCCTCCACACTTCCTTTCAGGAACAACAGAGGCACCGGGTATTGTCTTTAGAGAGGTTCAACCCTCTGTGATTCTATTATGCAAGGTTCAGTGTGTGTGTGTGTGTGTGTGTGTGTGTGTGTGTGTGTGTGTGTGTGTGTGTGTGTGTGTGTGTGTGTGTGTGTGTGTGTGTGTGTGTGTGTGTGTGTCTTCTCTGTTTTCATTAAACCTCAGAGTTGGTGAGGGATTAACTGGTTGTGTAATACATTGGCTCCCTCATAGCAGCCAATTAGCACATCTGGCCCTGCTTCAGTCAGAAGAACAGTCACTGCTAATGCAACAGTCAATCAGGTAACTGCTATTTAACATCGCAAAATCGGTCAGGCCCAAAGGTGTCAGGCTTCTACACATCCCTCTAATCAGCTGTCTCTGGCTAGCTGAGTTTGCCCTATTCTCAGTGGCTTCGGGCCAAGATGCAGTGTTTGAGCTGGTTAAACCGCCTGTCAGTATGCCCTGTCATTGAGATAATAGCTGTTTTCTGTCTGTTTTTGTTCAGCCTCTAGGCATTTGTCATAATATGTAAGTCTTTGTGGTTTACTGCAGGGAGATTTACCTGCAGCCAGTTCTGCCTCGGGGAACTGCTGCTGTTGTAATGGAGCTTAAGGACAAACTAAATAGATTAAGTGATATTGGAGTAGTTTATATATTTTATATTGATTTTATCTTTTGTTGTTTGTTCATTCTTTAAAAAAAACATAAAGATAAGATAAGCTGACTTATTAAGTTTGTTTCAGCCCAGGTTAGTACAGTAGTACAGAGTTCAGCATATTTCTGAGGTCTTGTTGGATTAACATTTTTCCATTTCAGCAGCATGCCAGGTCACCTTTCACAGAGGATCGGGTGCATGTGATTTTAGATTCTGAGTGATTTATGTATCCAGTCAGACGCACACACGCTCACACAGAGAGATGCCAAAAAGCACCTCTTTGCATTTTAACTCAACTATTTCTTTTTCCACCCCCGGAACAATAAATCTCCTGTCTTACTGCATATGTTGGTATCTGCAGCAGATTAGCCGGCTGATTTGAACTCTAAGGGTGGAGGCTTTTCTTGGGGAAATGACCTGGCTTACTGCTGGCGCCCCTGGCTCTGCCTCTTTGAGGTGAAAGGGCTTAATCAGCGCTTTTGTTTTCACTGTTTGCATGTGTTCACAAGTTTAGGAGACATGCTCCAGGGTGATGGAGTTCCATATGGACATGTGTGTATAGAAGAGTCATCCCAAATATCTTGTAAAACTGAGGAATGTGGTGGGAAAACATCCTGTCACTATGTCATGTAACTTTGTTTTAAGGGGTGATCTGACTAATGATGAATCCTTTCTGGTGACCTCTGACTCACCTCAGTGTTAAAGAGCAGAAGAATTTGTGTCCTTTTAATTAATGTGTCTGAGTGAGTAAGTAGCCTGCAACGTAACGCCGGTTTCCTGTTGAGGGGTCGGCTTGTGGTTTGCTCAGCACAAGGAAGGATACACGCATCACAACAGCGCGGGCATGAGCGCACTGGAGAGGAGACTGGGGTGACTTTTGTTTTTTCTTCCACACCGTATTTTGTGTGGAGCAGATTCCGATTGACTGTAAACAGTTTTTCCCAGACATAAACGCAACCATCAGGGGAATTTGTGGCTGAAATTCACATGGAGTGAAACTTTGGGATTCTCTCTGTTGAGAACACAGGAAACTGCAGCCAGCTGTGATCTTTGGAAAGGAGACCGACTTCTGGCGTGGAAAGAAGCGCTTTATTTTCAAAGTAGGGAATATTCTCGCTTTGATAAGGACCCCCACACGCAAAAAAAATGACTTGAAGAACCAAAAATATTTGTTGGATATTTTAAGAATTTCCTGGAGAGTTAACAGTTGTCCACTGATACATGAAAGGTTTGCGCAGTCTGTTTTCAAAGCAGGTCTTTTTGAACTGTGCTCACGCGTGTGACCCTGATCTATGTATATTGAGCGACTCTTTTGGGATACGTGATATTTTTTTAAAAAGTTAATCGTACAAAATGAGTCAAATATGAGTATTTCCACTGTTTAAATGTTTCCTGAAGCACCTCTTCTTGAATTAAGCCGGTTTTCTGTGATATTTCGGTGTACATTCCCACTCTTACTCCACTCTGACACTGTAATTCTCCATTTATTATCAGGCTATTAAGATGAACAAAGCTCTCCGCCCCGCTGTGCTTGCGTGCTGGTGCGGTATTTGCTTTATGTTTGTGTTTGCTTTATGGGCGTGAGTTCTGCTTTGGCAGTCTCTCTCTCTCTCTCTCCTCCGTTTCTTATTTTTTAAGAGTTATTATCAACACCAGAGGCGCGTCGTAGGGGTTAATTTAGCGCCGAGTTGGGCAGCGTGAGGGCGCACACAGTGGAGTAGTTGTGCCTATCATTCCCGCAGAGGCGATGCCCTTTTGTGGAAAGGTCTCTTGTCAAAGAGGACAGACGGCGTTCACAGTCGGGACACAGAGACACAAAGAGAACAATTGCATTTTAAAAGCCTCCATTCTTTTCCAGCTGCCGCTGGGTGTTGACTGTGGGTGTTTGAGAGGATCGTTGTCGCCCGGAGAGAAAAAGTACAGAAGAAGAATACGCGCCGTGAACGAGTTGGGGGAATTTTATGGACAGGGTTGCTACAGTGCAGTCGATGCTGTCATGCACTCCACCTCTTGTCTGCTTTCCCGGTCCTACTAGGCTTGTTTTGGATGCGGAGAGGAACTTTTACGCGTTGTTTTACGCACTGATTTCTTTCTTAATCATTGACGACTGAACAGGACACTGCCATAATGAACTCAGTGTCCCCGGTTCCTGCGGGGTAGGGGTCTGAACTCAACAACTTCAAAAGGAAGTCAATCTTTTCGTTACCTGCCTAAAGGATGCCAGTTGATAAGCACGCAAACATGGAGGAAAAACTGTGGATACTGGAAGATCTCAATATGATGTACATTCGTCAGATTGCGCTCAGTTTGCAGGTAAAAGAGCAGATTTAATTTTGTTATGGGCAATCGCCTCTGTCTGACTTTTGCAAGCTTGTTTTATGTTTGTTGCTGGCATTGCTGTGTCTAGTTTACAGCATTTCAAAGTTGGGTATGTTAGCAAAAGTGTTTTGTTTTGGGGGTTTTTTAAATTAATTTTTGTGTCCTGATTGATCAACTGTGAGCACAACCAGTTTGGCCGATAAATGAAATTCTACTTTCAAATATGTGCTCCCCAAAGTACAGTGCATCCTCTGTCTGCAGTCTGCAGCTGTTGCAAAGTTTACAGAGGGGTTGTTTGAGGAATCTTTCTATGTGACAAACAAGTTGCACTGACGCTGGTGCGGGCTCTTCTTTTTACAGATGGCAAAGCTCTTACTGACAGCAAACAGAAAACAACACTGCATGCCATCCATCTCTCCCTCAGTGTCTCCCCTCCCAACTGGGGTTCACACACAGTCCACAGCTGCACATGTGGGCCTCACAAGTCCCTGTGGGAGTGTGCATGCATGTCTGTATGTGAGAAAGAGTGTGCTATTGTGCTCCGAGTAAGACACAGGAGGGAATCAATCCGTTTAATTTGACAAAAGCTTTATTGAGCATGCACTATCTAACCTCCGTCCTTTTGCAAATCACCACTGTCTTTGTTCCTCTTTCCTTTTTGGAGGAAATACCTGAAGAATGAGTGCTTCATTCAATAGAGTTAAAAGGCAGAAGAGACATATGGCCATTGGAAATGCTACAGGAATGTCAAAGAGATATTCTAATATTCTTTCTTTTCTGTCTGTATAAGCTGAAAAAAATATTGCCTGTCTGTGCTGCAGCTGTGTCAGAGGTTTCAAAAGCAGAGAGTTTGTTTCTCACCATGTCAACAGAACTCTAGTCCAAAAAGTCTTACACTGTGTGACATGGAAGCAATATAAGAGGTGATATTACTCATGCTGTGTTGTACCTGCAAGCATTTGGCATTGTTTTTGAATTTGAAGTGTTTCTTTGTTTGTGTACCCATGCCAAGTGCCACAGAGCATGCCAGGTGTCTGGCTTTTCATCACATAAGGGAAGAAGCTATGAAGTCATGGAGACTGCTGCCAACTCCAGGTTAAGTGAGGCCTGGTATATTCTTTTTTTCTAGGATGCTTTGGTTTTTCTGACTCTTGAACTGTCTTTGAATGTATCATTCAATTTGCTCAAGAATATCTTTATAGTATGTGTGCCTAAAAATAGCTACACAAGTTCTTAATGACAACGTGATCAAACACTAATCAGGGTGTTAGTTGCTGCTACAGAGGCTCTTTTGATGAAGAATGCTGTTTACTGCTTGGACATAGACCAGAAAATGGTGCGTTGTCTGAGTATTAAATCTAAGGCATTACTGTGGAATGTAGATAACGAGGAGTTTCTGTCTCAAGATCTTTGTGCTTGTAAGCATTGAGCCGTCTCGGTTCCAGTTTAATTTTTGTAAATGCAATTACAAGGGTAGACGTGTGCAATAACAAGATGATGGCCTCTAATTCAGTCATGTGGGAAAGTTTTCTTGTTGCTTCCCCTGCTTCACAGGGAGTTCAAAGGTGAAGTGTCAGCTGCAGAGAGGCTTTACTCTGCATTAACCTGTGGGAATTTCAGTGTGGTGGATGGCCTTGCTCCATACTTTTGACTGGTAAACACTCAGTTGTTTGCTCAAATGCTCATTCATTCACCCGCCCCCCTGCCACAATTTCTTCTGTGCCTGGGTGGTTTTATGAAACAAGGATTCTTTGACTGAGCTGCACTGCATGGCCCACACTGACTGCAATTTCAGCTAGCTATGGATGTTTTTTGCTCCAGGGTCTTTCATAAGTGTCCTTTAGGATCATCAGAGCTTGCAGTTATTACATGTGAGCCCTTTTCTCCTCCATGTGATTTTTTTTCTCCCCTGCGGCAACATAACTTATATGTACAACATATCTGAGGGATGTAGAGGTAGTCCTTCTTTGTTATAGATTTTCTTCACTGATTATTTCAGAAGAGAAGAGAGCATTTCAAAAGAAAAAATTAAGGAGATTGCACATAGGTGTACTGAGGCGCTGAGGCATTATTCAAGCATTTATAATTGTAGAGTTAGGAGGGAGGAAGGAACATTTATTTTCAAGCTCAGTAGGATGCAACATTTCTCCTCTTCATGTTTTTACAAGTCTGTTAGAGTAGCTGTTGCTACATTCGTGGTTCAGATGTTTTCAATATTCTGTCTCTTTTATGAGGCCGTACCATAGTTGTGGTAGTTTCTTCTTTAGCTCTACATACATGTTAAAAGCATTTGCGTTGCAGGATGCAGGATTTACCCCAAAGGAGACATAGCTGATAGGAAAACAGGAAATGGTCATGAGTAGTTATTGTTTCCCACCAGGAGAGACAACATGATGTCATCGAACCCATTGACATTACTGGTCATATATCCCCCATACTAAGCCGGATATAACTTTTTTTTTCTTATTTACTTCATACTGATTGCTAGTTTCTGGTCTACTTCTTCTTCTGAGTTGCAGAGTTAAATGGTGACATTTGCAACTATTCTTCTGAGGTCTTGTTTTTTTGCTCAAGTTGCAAAATGAGGATTTGTGCACAGCGCTTTAGCCTGTAGGTCAGTCATTGTTTAGGAAAATACAATTCTTTCTCTGTGTTTGTTGTCTTCCTGCTGCTTTTCATGCCCGTGATGTCGTCTGATTAAAGAATAATGAGATTCTCTTTTTCTGGATTCTGCCACAGTTGTTAGATATGTTGATATGATGACCCAGCAACATTTGCTGAACATGAGGAGAGCACAAACTGGAAGCGTAGACAAGTAAAGTCAAAAACAGCTGCTGAAGAGCAGCAGTGACTTTAGTCATGCAGTCATGGTCAGTCATCTCTAACCCCGGTTAACTGTGAGCTCATATTGGGGGTGGTGGGGGGTCATATGGGAGTTTCTCTCTGCCTTACCCGAGAGTCGTATTCGATTGGTCACACGCTCCCAAAACCTAAACTTAGCTGAGGCCATGCCTCAGATATTTTTACAGATTCTGGACTCTGCCATAAATATCCGTCGACTCATATTCACGTCTCTTCGTCTGTTCATCTGTCCCCTTGTGTGCATGTTGTCATGTGCTTGAGAACATGCTTCAGTTATATAACCACACACACAGACACACAAAGTGTGCGCTCCGGTAGCAGAAATTTCTTAGCTCCGAGCCCTTTAGACCCCACCAATGCCATTTCTAAATGGAGGCGGTGTTGGAGGGGCAAAGGCCAGACTGATAGCAGTTAATCCGTATCTGCCTTGGGACAGTAAACCAGTATCTTGGGCCCTGTAACTGGAGGGTTTGATGCGCCAATGACGAATGCATAGCAAGAGCAAAGGTTAATCTTTTTTTCTTTTTTTTTTAATGGACAGAAATGGTGCAGATTTAGTCATTCCACTGGTGTCCCTAGACTATAGTTTTTGCTATTTAATGTTTTTTTTTCTGTTGTTATTCTCCTTCATCTTGTTGTTGTGTTTCTGATCTATATTCATTTTCACCATGAATTTAATCACTATATGTTTCATTCATCCTTTTGTCTAATGAATTTCAGCATTCAAGCCCACCATACCCCGCTAATGAAGCACCTAGTCAGTAGATGAAGTCTGCATGCGCGTGCATCTGTAGGTGCGCACGTCTGTTGGTTCAGCCGGGAGGCTCATAGCCTGTGTTACAGCAGACACAAGTGGAACGTATGCTAAAGCTAACAGCACTTGTTCACTTTTGATACAGGATACACAAGTCAAGTCTCAGCCAAAACACATTCCTCTGCAACAGACCACTTGATTGCGCTCCACTGCTTGCTGTGTGTGTATCTTTGTGCTTCTAAGAATGTGTGTAAGTAAATATTTGCAAAGAGTAATGATCCACTACTGTGAGCTATTTAATCTTTTATTTGATTAGAGACCTTTGGTTTAATGCCCTGGATTTCAGTGTCAGTGTAAGTTGTTATTTAGCTGTTTTCATTTGATCTGAATTAAGATGAAAGGTGTTGAAGCGATTTTCTACAACCTCAAATGGGTGGAAATAGCCGCACTTATTTACTTATAAGAATCATGTATATGTGTTTTAGCCTGATTGCTGTGTGTTTTTGACTTCTGTGCCATGGATTACTACAGTACCTTCCAGTTCTTTCAGTGCTGTATGCCAAAAGCAAGCACAGTGTGTAGGAGCTAGAGGAGAAAGGGGGCTTTGTATCACATCACACACACACACACCCATTTCTTCCCACCGAGCCCTCTTCTTTCTTGGAACAGCACGTCTAGGTCCTTACTCACGGCCATCCAGCTAACGTCAATCCTGCTGACTGCAGTCCAAATCAGGTGGCTCCCCTCCTCACGCTTGCACCCCAACATTCCCTGTCCCCCATGGTTATTACCACAGTGCTGTGTACCTCAGTCCTCACCCCAGGCATCGCCCATTCAGCGGTTAGTAGGAACAGAACAGGTCTGAATAGGCGCTCTGTGCGAGCAGGAACCAGTTAGATGCTGGAGCCTGAGCCAGCTTCCTTTGAAAAACAGCAGGCATGAGCCAGGAGAGTGAGAAGCAGAAAACAACATGCCAAAAGGTGTTGTTATTGGAACATCGACCTGCCTCCCTGCATCTTTCAAGCCTGCCTCATTTTGTCATTCACTTTCCTATCCCTGCTATTTGTCTCCGAAGCTATTGGATAGCCTCACTCTGTCTGCGCAACCGCCTCAGCTTATGTCGCTTTGTTTTCCCCCCACGTTGTGTTTTATCTAGCCCTCAAGCTTCACCTTTCTTTAATCCTCCAAAGAAAATTGGAGCTTCTTGAACTTGCCACTACAGGCATGATTCAAGCCTGCAGACTGGATTTGAATCTCTGCTTGATTTTTTGTGCATTCAAGCTCACAAGTCAGTGTCAAGCGTAGGAATTTAAAATGGTGTGTTCCATTTGTAAAATGTGAAATTAAAAACATCTGAGCGTGCCGGGGCTGGTGGCGCAGGCTGGTGGCGCAGGCTGGTTATCAGATGGTGGGAGCATACGTTGCGTTAAAAAAGAATATTTGGTTGTGTGTTTAATTAAGCCTGTAGATGTTGCTTTTGTGTTTGCATCCATATGGATACAATTTAAGCTTGCGAGACGAAGTCTGCATGGTGTTCATTATTGTGTGGAAGTTTATGAGTCTTGCAGACCATTTATTTTATGTCTTTGATGAGGTTTATGTACTGTATGTGTGGGATCTTTGCAGTGTGGATGATTGTGTTCAGTTTATTTATCTCCATCGTGTGCATCGCTGTTTTTTGATCTTTGATTGTCTTAAAATTGCTTGCATGCAATAGGAGCTCCATCAAACAGGTGGAAGCTTAAGGTGATGGAGAACAAGTATGAACAGTTACCCCCATTAAACCAATCCATTACCCAGTGTGAATTCCCCTGCAGAAAGCATGACTAGCATCACTAATATACAACCCTTAAAGATGTCTCTTCAGGAGCAGCATGAGTTTGTGTCCCTGTGTTTCTACAGCAGTCCAAAGTGCCTAATTGAATCACTACTAACTGCAGGATGCTTTGCCACTGAGTTGCAGCATGCTTCTGAAGCGGTGTCGCTGGTGGGTGTCTGTGTTTGGCAGGTGGAACAACTCTGTCAGCATTTGCAGAGCTGCTGTCTGACCATCTGACAGTTCTGTCTTCATCAAGGACAAGAGGGATCTATTTAGCACTCTGATTTTCACATCATCTGTGAGACCTAGTATAATAGATTGTGGCTTGGCTGCTTTATTGTTAATGTTTGACTCATACAAATGTAAAATGACAGAAAGCAACCTGGCCAGCTTGTGTTTTATGCAGCTTGTCTCGGTTCTGTGGGTAGACGATGAATGGCTCTGCTGTAAAGGGAAACCTAAAGGCATAGGGGAATTCCAGGGTTTGGAGGCGGGACACAGCAGAAGCTGGGGCTTAAGACTGAGGTAGATCTGAGGGCCAAGGCTGCTGAATGGGGCCTCTTGTTGTGGTAGAGGGGTGTTGATTGGCATGGCGGAACTGTATGCCTCCCCCAGCCACGTCCCACACAAACTCTACTAGATCAAAAAAAAAGCACAGTGTCTCATCATGATGATCTCACTGGAAGAAACTCTCCAGCTAGATGATGTCATGCTACTGTTTTGTAGTTGGGGTCAAAAGCTCAGGGTGATAATAGGAGGGTGTGTGTGTTGGATGGGTGTATATACTCCTGCTGGATGAATTTGACTGGAGCTGTTGTTCTAAAATCTTTGGTTTTAATCTCTTTCCTTCCTGCTTACACGTACACATATGCATACAGTTGTGATCAAAGCTTTACATCCGCTCATCATGGGCATGAATATCATGGTAATTTGGGGCTTTTAATGATTTCTTTCAACCGTTCTTGTTCTAGGGTGAATGATTGCACAGCATGCATTTTTAATGACTTTAAACCAAAATTGGGTGCACACGGTTGGATTTATTTGGGATTTTCTCTAATCTGCACAGGGTGAAATGTATACATACACTTGCACTAATATTTTGTTAAATGTCACTTAGCACGTCACACCTCGACCAGATGCTTTTGGTAGCCATCAGCAAGCTTCCATCATGCTACCACCACCATGCTTGACAGGTTGTACCACGGTACAGTGTTCCTCTTAGTTAACTGCGATGTTAAACTCACTTCACTGTGGACGGTGACACTGATGTCACAGGGACGGCTTTGATCACCAACTGCGAGGACATCAGCTGTGTGTGTTGTTATAGGCAGGTAATGAGTTTCCATATGTCACAATATCTGTTTCCAATCTTATCTTCTTTAGGAGATGAAAAGGTTAATCTAGCTTATCCTCACCAGGACTAAGAAGGTGGAGAGGGATTCTTATTGGCTCTGTAGAGGAGCATGTCTCAGTATTATTGGCTGAGACAGATAGTTAACTCTGCCGAAGACGCCGCCTAAACCAGTCTTTTCTGAAGCACTGTGTCATGGGTCAGCACGTCCCCATGCACAGACGGCCACTGGGTTATTACACAACTACACGAGTCAGTTCACTGAGGCGCTATTTCAGGCCCATAACAACACACACAGCTGATGTCCTCACAGTTGGTGACCAAAGCTGTGAAATCCATGAAGATTGACAGCGAGTGTATATATAACTGAATGCGATCACTGTTGATGCAACTTGCATAATATTCCAGGCAGCGTGTTTTATCACGCTGGCTGTTAGATTTCTGGTGTTTTAGTGATAATGAATGTCAGGGTCAATATTTTTATGTCTTTAGCAAAATAATAATTTAAATAACATTTTATATAACTCAGATTTACAGACTGCTGAAGCTCCACATAACTGTTACAGCTGTATTTAAGATACACAGTCATGAAAGATGAATAAATGCCACCTCTCATTTTATCTGTGTCTTTTGAAACTTCTGACAAATTAAGAAAAGGAAATGAAATATCAATTTGCATATATGCAGCTTTAATTTATATATATTTGGTCTACATCTGGCATTTATGTGAAAGCATATGTCTGACTCTATATATATCTATCAGGTTTTTCAGGAAAGAAAAATATCACACTGAACATGTAAAGGTCTCAAACTTTCATACAGCCATACAGTGCCTGAGGCAGCCTGACACTGGGAGCAGATCAATGACCCCGTTTGTCTCTAGAGGTTGTCGTGTTCTCTTAAGGCCAGCAGGGGTCTTGTAGGCTCACCATCTTGAAAACAGAAGTTGGTTAATTCCCTGCTATATTAAAAAAAAAAAAAAAGGTTTGGGATTCATTCATCATGCTTGATTTCTCTAATAAACTAAAACTTAACCTAATAAAGCTGTGATTTTGATTTAGGTAGAATAGAGCAAAAGCAGCAGTTTCTATTTCAAAGTTGTGTATGCTACAGTTTAGTTTAAGTTACACGAACAATAGTATTTGGGTAAATGATAGACTATAAGGACTGTGACACAGCAAAGCAAACAATCATCTAACTTACTAATAACTTAATTTTTTTTGTGACTACTGGTACTGTGCAATAAAGAAATCAGAGCTTATTCGTGGGGTTGGATGTTGTGGGTTAGTCTATGTAAAACTGCCTCAACCATCATTTAATATCCTTTTTTGTTTTTCATATACTATCCGTCCTTTAAGCCATGATTGTAATTAAGATTTCATTCTAGTTCAAGCTGATGAAAAGATTGCAAATCAATCTGAGAACGTCCAGAAAATTGCTCTATAATTAGATGCACGACTATAAAAGGCTCTCGGCAGAAAGGAAAGGAGCTGAGGACATACAGTAACGGCAGAAAGGAAGGGAAATACTTGTTTGGGGATGAGGGCTGTTGTTATAGAGTCAATAGGAAGTGCTTGAATCACAGAGGGAGAGAGCTGAGGAGGCCAGTCTGGCTCGAGGAATTTCCTCTCATCCTGTGAAATGCAGCGTAATGACACAAATGCTATCATTCATTCGGCTGGTCCGTCTGAGTTATGCAACATTAAAAAGCTGAACCTGACCCTGTGAGCATCCTATCTTTTGCCATACTCAGTGTATGTACTGCCATTTGCTAAACATGCACAGTTTAACCTTTTTCTTAATTTTTTTTTTATGTGTTAAATCTTTGCATCATTGTTTTGGTGCTGGTACTCATGTTTGTTGTTCCCTTTCAACTGCGAGTGAAAATTTGCCCCAGACAGCAACTTTTAAGGCTGGCTCCTGCGCAGCTAGTTGCTGATTAAATCTTAATCTGATTAACTGTGGGATATTTACAGCTCTGAGTGTTACGCTATCAAGGCTCATCTTGTTTTTGTTGCACGAGACTAAACTCACAGAGAGATGAGAGGACTGGAGGCAAATTTTAAGTACAGTATGGGTATGGTCACATATTTGTTTGGTACGTGGTGCATTCGGCTTTTGTGGGGGTGTCCTCTGCTCCCACAGCAAATGTCCTCAGCTAGAGCTAAAGAGCTGTAGTCCCCCATCCAGATGCACAGATGCATCATTGCCCTGTTGGAATGGACTTTGTTGCTCTATTGCTATTAGCCAAGACTGCCCACAGACTGACTCTCTCTTCCTCCATCCCAATCCTCCTACATGTCATCTGCTGCATCTTCTGACTGCATGCCTCATTCCACTTCTCAGCCCTCCCACAAATAACACATAACAAAACAACTGCGTTTTTTTGTCTTCATTCCCCGAGACTGTATCCAATCCACTGCTCTGGCATCTCGGAAAATATTAAAACAAAACTAGGGCCACTTTTGATGATCTCTGTTTATTTCCTGCAGATATACAGTTTCATAATATCCTCCTTGTGTTTTAACAAATAAAAAACATCCTGAACGTTCTATTATTAGTTTAGCAGCGTGGATTTCCTGGAGCCTAACTCAGTAGTTAGCCGATGCACCCTCGCTTTATTCCCACACCTAATTCTTGCTGGACTCATCTGTGTTTTCCATTTCCGTCGGCCCACAAATCACTCTCATATATCATCAGCTGACAAGGTGATGCGCTCCGCTGCTCCACAACTTCCCAGAGTGCCTGCATGGGTTAAGCAATGAGCAAAGGCAGTGGCAGGCATGCAAAGACAAAATGCAGAGGGAGAACCATACTTGTTTTTTTTTAGTTTGTCCAAATTGATAAATTGCTCTGTCAGTGGAGTTACACATGCATGTCTGCTTGTGTTGGCTGCCAGCTAATGTTATTTTATCCACATTGTGATGCCTTTATTGAAAAATTCAAGCTACAGTTAAGATTAAGCAGCTCATTAGTGCAATAATTTATGGTATGCTAGTAGTAGAGTGTCTGTAGTACATTTTTTTTAATACTAAATAGTATTGCATAATGTTCTAATAGCATACATAAATGTGACTGTGCCTCTTATCAGAGAGTGACCTGCTGCATATAAATGAAATTCATTCCATTTATATGCTGAACTAAAAAGGCTGCATTTGTCAGTATGTCTCAGCTCTGTGGAGGTTTTGCAGCAGCAGTTTCGTGCCCTCGAAATCTTTGCAAGCAGTTCATAAAATAAAACAAAGGATTTGTGTGACTTTTTCCTTTATTCTGCTTTCTTGACAAATCTGTTATTAATGTATCCTGACTCTTATAACCACTCACTATTTGAATTGCTGAAGCAAGGACATGAGAGAAGATGGATGTTTTGTCTGTGCTGTGCAACAGTCCAAAACAGCATATTGACAGTGCTTGTGAAAAAAAAAAAAAGTTGAGTCATAACTTAAAAGAGAAAAAATCTCTTTGCCACCGTGTAGGCGGTGCAGGCACAAAGCAGCCACGTTAGATTTTACGAACACACAACCCACTTTAACTTTTTGGCCAAATTTGGAGCTGCCAAAAAATCCTGCTCTTGTCAGTTAGTTCTAAATATTTTGTAAGATTTTGGAAGAGTCCCATTGGAAAAGAAATACGTGTCTGCGTAGAGGCCTCTGCATTTCATGACAACAAACTGCTGAACGGTTTTTTTAGAGATATGTCTGACAGATTTATTTAAATATTTTTTTATTACAAGCCAACAGCTTATAGGCCAACAAGTAATTTATAATAATTGAAATTCCCGCAAACATTTATTTATTTATTTATTTATTTTTTGGTGGGGGCAAATACGCAAGTCGTTTTTTGTCATTACCCCATGGCAGTGTCCTTGTGATGCTGCTCCCAAGGGACCCGCGGAGGTTTAAAATGACAGTTCACTTTTCTCTGCGCGCAGCTACACACAGACACACACACACCCGCCTCCTCAGAAGCGGCTCTCGGTTGGTCCACCAGCCGGTCAGTCTTCATCCTTCCCTTGTGCTGGTGATGTTGTGTGTGTGTGTGTGCGAGTCCCGAGTGGAGCAGCGGAGCTACTCGGACAGCGACAATGAAGACGGTGACGGGAATGAAGACGGCGCAGACGGGCTCAAACATATGACCGCCATTCGTTCTCCCACCAAAACCAGCGAGCTTTGTGGTTTCTGCGCGGATCCTTAAAACTTCCAAAGCCAATTAGCGGTACCTATTTTCGGCTTTTCAGTGGATATTTCATCTTGCCCATAAATGGAGGTCCCTCAAAGGGAAAAACTGAGTTGAGGTCTTTCACGTTGTGCGTGTGCGAGACGCTGAACGGACCCTGCTGTTGCGTAAAGCCCCCGTGCTTCCAGTTTGGAGAGTTGGAGGAGAGCGGAGTGCTTCTCTTTGGTTAGGATGAATAACTCAAAGAATCAAAGGGTAAGGTTCGCTGTTTTGCTTACTGTGGAAAGGCTGACAGCGATTGCCTTGATGGAATTGAAATTGTTGTTTGTATAGCCCAGTTACACTCTGGCTTGACCCACATGACCGTACACGAGCCCTAAAGAAGAAGCCCGTGTTGATAACGTGATGCTTACTCTGCCAGAATGCCATCAGAATATCGAATGAGCCTATCTTGAATCAATAAGCTGTTCTTTTGTTAAAATCACAACTTTTCCAACATCGCTCTTTCTGGTGCCATGATTTTAAACGTGTTGAAGAATATTGAAATAATAAACACTGTATGTACCAAAGTAAACAGTGATTGGCAGTAAGTAGAAGTTTACAAATGATCATAAGATTGTGCTACAAGTCCATAACTGGTAGGCGTTCGGCCATGGGAACAGTTATTATTAAAATAACAACATTTCCCAAGGGCTCAATGACCTGTTCATTAGTAAAAGCAATACATCACTTGTTTTTATTTGGGGGTTTTTTTGTATAATGATACTGTGTGTACTATTACTAGGGCTGGCAACTCAATATATTATTGTGGCAACACAGTGGCATCACCCAGCCTCTCAGAGTGAGAGAAACATGACAACTGTGAGACTGACTGCAGTAATGACTTACTTCTCCCAGTCATCAACCTTTCCCTTCACTTGTGAACAAATCTTTCCTGAATGGCTCGAGTTGGCAGGACAGAATTAGCCACACTTATAAACTTAACATGGGCTTTGAGAATGCCCTCACATGTGAATGTTTTCACATCTCTGTAAAAAAAAGACTGGTGTGGACTCCATGCCATACACAGTGTGTATATATAGATATATATATATATATTTTTTTCTGTTTTAGTTCACCATGCTTTCCACACAGACTAAGCCGTAGGGAAAATAAAATAACACATGGAGTATGAGTACCAAAAAAGCTTTTCTCAGTATCCTATACTTTAAGTACAGAGAGCCAGGCACACTCAGGCTGGTAAGACCACTTGATGTCAATGTATGCATCAACAAAACAGAGGCATTGTTCTCTCTTCATGGCCTCACTTTGGTTACGTGAAAAGTTGCTTCCTTTTGTCTGTGTGTGTGTGTGTGAGAGAGTGTGTGTTTAGATTTTCATTTCAAAGGTCACCTGCATCACTCATATCTGGATTGAAAGAACAAGACCGATGTGATCTTTCCACTCTTGACATCCTTCTGTGTGTGTCTGTGCACACACAGTGCATATAAAGCTCAAAGCAGTATGTGTTCATTTTGTCCTGACTACTGTTACAGCCACAGCCATCTCTGATCATTAGCACTGAAAAGGTCACAGATATGTCAGAGTTCTTCCTTAGTGCCCACGTGGCACCGTCAATGCACAGAGTTCATGCTGATTGTTTCATTATTGTTATTAATGTTGTAAATAATGTTGTTAATCTTTTATGGATGTTGCTATTTGATGTACAGTTTTATATGCTGATCTTAAACAGATTCTTCTTGCTTTGAAGTGCATATCGTGTTGTGCTTTTCAGCGCCTTTGCTCTTATACAAGGAGGAAAAAATTCAGCATCCTGTGCAATTTCCCTAGCCGAGGAATCTTTGGGCCCTTGTCTTACGATCAATAACCACTTACTGCAGAGGAGCTCTCTGCAGTCAAATCTCTGCCTGTCCACAGCCTTCTACATCTCCCTCTCTCGCTGTCTCTATCGAGATGTGAATCTCCAGTGTCTCTTCTGGTTGTATCTGCCTGCCTTTCCTTTTCCACTTCCCTCCCAGTCCTCATTCACCTTTGCAGTCACATGTTATTTCCTTGCTGGCCTGTCTCTGGATTGCTGTGCGCCTGCAGTAGAGGTCATTCGGTTTCCAGTGCTGATATTGTCCATTGCTTTTTCGCTATAGGAGGTGAGGCTGCAAGAGAGAAAAACAGGGGGGAACTGCAGTCCATTACTCTGTGTACTCCATAGTACGACAGCAGTTGTAGAGTAGTGTGTGTGTGTGTGTGTGTGTGAGAGAGAGAGAGAGTAAACCTCTCTCATTGAGCTTCTTGTCTAAGAAATTGTAAGAAAAATGAGCCACTTATACCGTACTCCACCACGATATTGCCTTGCCGCCCACCCAATTATAGATCTTTTAACTCCAACTCATTCATATACACCCTTTCTCTCTCTCCCGGGGTTTCTTACTTTCCCACAGTCTTCTTGCCAGCTTCAGTCCTCCTCTCTGGCTTTCGCATTCTGGCTTCATTGCCCAAACGAACGCTAAACAAAGCAACTTCTAAATCTGGCTCAACGTGCCATGGCAGCACTCTCTTAGTAAGTTTCATTCCAAATTTAATTGCTTCACAAGTGCCCCAGAATGAAAGAAGAAGAGGCAAACGCAAGAAAATAGATCAGACTAGATTGATCCACAGCCACATACCTGTGTAGTCTAAGAATCACATTGGAAGGCGTGTATTTTTGTTACACAATAGACAGGTGGTTCAGTGTGATCATGCAGATGAAGTAGATGAGGACAAGTGTGATGGACAATCATAAGTAAGGCAGATAAACAAAGAGACAGACAATTAAGGAAGGGTGATAACCACACGATGCAGAAAGAGATTGTCAGGATTGATGGTCATTGAGGAAAGAGCTAAATCCCAGACAGCTCATCAGACAAGCTCATCAGACAAGTGGATCAGAGTCAGGCCCAATCCACGTCCATCTATCACGTCTGTCTAAGGAAACAGATGCTGATCTGTCAGCCGTTTACACATCCCTACCTGACAGGCCATCTTCTTCCTGCTACTAGAGGTAAACCAATGGATTTTCATATGCCAATATAATAACAGCTTGTAGCCAATTAATTGATCTTTTTCCCCCCTTAGAGTCTGAGAGAAGCTTGATATTCTGAGCAAACACAGCCTGTCTGTCTTTTATGCAGAGGCAGCATGTTTTCAGTAGAGCAGCTGTTTGCTTTCACCATTATAGCTCGCTAATGACATACCATAACCAGGTATAAATTATGTACCTGAAGGTGCAAAATGGCAGCTTACTGTGTACGGAGCCTCATTGCGAAATGGTGATGCTCACAGATACATGTACACAGAGGTCACATAACTAAGTTGAGAACGAGAGCTTGATGATTCATGGGAGAGGACGAGCTTGTCTTATCAGGTTTGTTTGTCTTCTTTTTTCTCTGCATCTACGCAGTCAGTCAACTCTTTGGTTATGTTTGCTCAGAGGAATTGCTCTTGTGGTGCTGATGGGGCTGCAAAATGAGCACAAGCATACACAATAGATATGTGGAGATCACATGCGATGGATAATCCATCTTTCATCCCGTTCCCATGAGCCTCTGATGAAATGCTAGCACGGCTGTATAGAATCGATAGTAATAATAATATGAAAGATTTAGACTCCCTCGCTCACAAAAAGTAAACACATTCTCCCCATACATCGTGCCGCTCACAAGATATTGCGAGCTACAATGAAATCTTGCAGACATGTTGTGTCTGTGTGCCTCACACGTGTGACAGAGGATAGAAAATATTGGATTTTGCTCAGCAAGTAATATGGAAAAAGGATGGGCACACATGCTTACTAATTTTGAAATGTCCTGCTACTATCAGCTGTGTAATGTATTTAAATGCATGTATTTGTCTCTCTGTACGAGGGTTTCTGTGGACTGGAGTAGAGCCTCCATAAATACTTTAGCCTTGAGCAGTGAGTGACCCGTGACCTCTGTCTTTTTACAGCTTAACCAGTTCTGATATTTTTAGATATACTGGGCCAATAGCCAACTATGTTCCCTAAGTTTGAATTATCAAGTTAATGTTTACGTTTCAGTGTTTAAAACCATATTTTACTCTAAACAAGACAGGAAACCTTTCTCAGATGGAGATCTGTGAGCAATTTACAGTTGAAACCAATTGCAGTGGTTACTAAGGAACTTCCATCACTTCTTCTTTAACTTGGATGAATACCAGCACAAGTGGCTGTCTGGTATTTTATCAAAGGTCTTTAAGCAGTGAGCGTGGCCACGTCCTCTTTTTCTGGCAGCTGTGGCTCATGATGTAGAGCAGGTTGTCCTCTGAGTAGTGGTCTGATCACCGGCTCATCATGTGTGTATAAGAATGTGTGACTGTACCTTGCAGCAGCATGCACTCTGTGATGTCAATAAGACTGGAAAAGCATCATTATTATCAGTTTCAAGTGAGCTAAAATGTTTCTGAATTGTCTGTGCACATTGAGAATAGTGCACCTAACCTTTCCAGATAAATGCCTGCTGACAGGATGTGAGGACAAATGGGATTCAACGTGAGCACTAATGTAGGAGCCTGGGAAACACAGTCCAGCCCGACTTGTGTGTGTGCGTTTCAGCGTGCGTTTACTTCCAGTAGATTTACATGTCAGCAGAAAAAGGCCGTACAATGTTCTGTTCAAGCTAAATAAATTGTCGAATTGTCTGTCTCCTTGTGGATTCTCTCTTTGAAGATAAATGCTTGAGTAAATGACTGAGTTTTTTCACTACTTTCGTGTGTATGGATGTAAATACGAACACCTCGCCACACCACTAGTCTGTTGAAGATGTTCTGTACGGCAGAGATAAGAAGCGCACGTGGACACGCGCGCATTTGCCGTGATTAATTATGCTCCTCGTGCTCTTGTTCTTTTCGCTTTTCAATCTCAGTTGCCCTTATCCGCCTTCTTGCCTTCCCGACTCATTTTCTCACTGTCTGTCACTAAACTGACACACATTTGTGTGCACACATGCACAGGGAGACTCCAAGGGTTAATGTGGACCATTAGAAACCAGAGCAGACTGTAAGTGCTGTAAAGTGGCGCACAGGCAGGCTCGTGGACTGTAAGTGGCTCTCACTTTACATGTGTTTCCCATGACACATGACATTGATATGACTTTCATTAATCAAGCCACTGAAACAAATACTGCTTTTACTATCTGTGATACCTCCCTTAGCGTTTGGATCTTGGAGTGTGGCTCTTTCAGAATGCTGTTAATTAAGGATACCTCATAACCTATTTATTTATATATTACAGTAGATAGTAAAGGCAGGTAGATCATAGTGCCTCTTTTTATCATCTTAAAAGCTAGAGTCAGCCCCTGCACACTGACAAATGCACACACAGCTCCCAGCCTCATCTGTCCCCTTTTTTTGGTCATTTCACCCTCAGGGCAAAGAGCCAGGGTCAGTGTAGTGATATCTAGTTCTTCTCTAAGTCAGCTCAGTAATCCAGCAGCTTCATGAATATTATAATGAACTCATTTCAGAGCTCTTGCTCGTCGATAGTGGTTCACGGACACACATACACAAATACGGGAGGACACATTTGTTCTGCCTTGTTAGCACGTCTTCTTCTTTATCTTTCTAGTTTATAAAACCTACGTGGCGAATAAAAAGTATCACCTCCCCTACACCGGATCTCACATGGGCCAGGCGCATGAGGTTATATACACATGCAGGCATATAGTCTAAATAAGTAGAGGGCTAGAAGCATTCACTTTTCAGATTTACCCACATTAGTATGGTCTTGGCCCCGCATGCATAAAACTCAACTGAATCACCCCGTGCGTGTCTGCTGTACAGGAAAGAGAGCGCAAGACAACAGGGGGGAGTGTTTGTCAGGCTTAAATGCTAGTTAGGCCAGCTGAGCTAATTAGCCCAGATTTCCTCGTCCTGATTCAGAGAAGGAAAGCTCTGGATTACTGAGTGTGTATCTCCAAAAATGTGCAAGGCTGTTGAAACTCGAGGGATTTGCAAAAGTCAGCTAATGAGAGCTTCACAATTCACTTCGAGTGTTTTGATTGGTTTCTAATAGTGAGATAACTAGTCACCCCTCACCCACGCTGAGGATGAAAAGAAGCTTAATGGTATGGGACCCAGCAGGAGGTGCCTCTCTCTTTCAGTAACCTGCTACTGTGACCTCTTGGCCTTCTAAACTCTCCCTTTGTGCCTTTAAGCTGCTCCTCATTTGCCATTTGTCCCAGTGACCCCCACCCACCCCCAGATTAATACTCCATCCTGTGACCTCATAAACATTACAGCCATACAATATTTCCATCTCATGACAGACTGAAGGGCGTCGTAGAAAGGTTGAAAAAACGAAACACCCGATTCAAGTAAATCATGTAATACTGTTGACCAGACAAAGCACACGTGAAAAAAGAGGGCAAATATTTTAGCCTGTCAACCTGAAAATGTGAACATCACATCTAGGTCCTGTCCTTGCGTCCTCCTCCTTTTCTCACACCCATCCAGGGTGTGAGGTAATGTGTCATTCTGAGAGCCATCAGTCAGCATAACAAATGTGCACGCACACGCCAAAGTTCTTAGGAGATTCAGATGAATGTTTTTCAAGGGAAAGTGTTGTGTCACCTTCCTCGCTCAGGCCCTTCACAGCCATATATTAGCTTGAGCGCTAAGTAACACAGCCAACTTCCGTTCACAGACTAACGCTTCTCTTCAAACCTCAACTTCAGGTGATGGGAAACGAACAGGCTCTGAAAACACGTGAAAAATTCCTGCACGGTGCGGATTAAAATGTCACGTCGTTCTTTTTTTTTTTTCTTTTGCCTCATGTGGGTCTGTTAAAGGGATTAAATCCCTTTTCCTGTTTCACCCCACTTCGATATGTACTGGCAGAGGCCTCTCGTTGAAAGACACCAGAGTGGTCTTTGATCATTTGCTTAAAAAGACCTGCGTCAAACCAATTCCTCTTTCCAACCCCTTTTTTTCTCATTCTCTGCCCGGGTCTTTGGTTTACAGGAAAAGCCAGCTCGGTTAATAATAATGTGTCAACTTAATAGTCAGTGGCTGTTTCAACATGCAGTGCACAACACTTGCTGTGTTGATAAGGTGTCCCTGATGCAGTTACAATTTTTGCTGAGTGTGTGTGCTTTTTTGTAATTTGTTAACTGCTTCCTGCAGCTGCCAGACAGTTCAGTCAGCCAATTACTATCATTAGGGTTCCTCTGTGACTGTTTGATCGGAAAGAAGGCTTCTTGGTCTGTCCCCTAATTCTCCTAATTCTAAACATGCAGATTGTGTTTTCTTCATTTTATTGAAGCACTACCCAAGAATATGATTATTACCCTAACAACAGAAGTTTTTTCGTAATGTTTTTGTAGCACTGCTTTTAGATTTGGGCTTATGAATCTAAACGGATTTACAATCTGCTCATTTGTGTCGGGACATGGCATTATTTCGTGTTTTGAATGCGCCCCACTTTGTTCCCTCTGGTCCTGACGAAGTGAAATAGAAGAGAAGCAGGAGGGGGTGCTGCTGTTATTAGTGTTCTTGTGTTGCCGATATTCATAACAAAGTACCCCGCGTGATGAATGTATATCTGTTTTTCCAGCCCGCGGTTATTTACGAGTCTGGTCTGGAAACTGTGTGAGGTTTTTCACAAATCTATACTGTGCAGGCCTGTTACTTACATGCTGGGAGACCACACACACACGCATGCTGTAGATACACTGTCCGACATGCAGGTGCACATATATATCCAGCTGTTATCACCACCTATATGCTGACTTTTAAATAATGCAATCCCGGGTTTAGTGTGCACAGCCATGTAAGAGCAGTCGACCTCTAGAGTCTCTATAAATTGCTGAATGATCACTGCTTGGCAGACTCTGAGCTCCCTGCACTCTCTTGAACTTCCAAACAAATTTGTTTTATAGCCCAAAATTCACTCCAACGTTGTTCTCCTTAGGGCAGGTTGCCAAAAAAACAAGTACACTTGCAAGTACAGAATGCACCGATAGAACAAATACACACTGATGCACCTGCATTTGGTTCTTTGCATACAAAGCAGGCATATGCCTGCAGCTTAAAACGTGATTTAGGACACAGGCGTATGCATATCATTTCTTTCTTTAGCACTTTCTTCTCTGGCTCCACCCAGTCTGCGCAGGGACCCAGCTGCAGTATAACATACTGCCTTTGTGTGAGAACAGCTGGCTGCAAAGTCACTTGGACACGGTCTCACACACAGACGCAGTGCTCACGCAGATACGCATGTAGTTTTGCGTGCGAGCAGAGATGAAACGGTCTCTGCTGTTTGGCAAATAATTGGATGCATAAGCTTTTGGGAAGAGAGGGAGTTCGTGGTGATTAAGCTATAAGAGCAACCCCATAACAAATCACCTCTGTGATGACATCAGCATGTTGGCACCTAGACCTGCATACACTGGCGCATTTTGCCTCAAGTGAGCGCCCAGGGAATGAGTAAGTGTTAAGTGCGTCCTGCCAATGGAACAGGCTTGGACTGCTTTGTAGCCAGCTTCACTGTCATAAAAGCAGTATACACTCCACCCATTTCTGCTTCTCTATCTTTCACGACCAGTGCCAAACCAGTTCCCTTCAGTGTTGTTGTGCTCTGGCTTCCCTGCACCAGCTGGACTCTGAAAGACTGTCTGATGAATGCAGTCATTGTTTTTCAGTGGTTTAGGTTTGGTTTTGGGATTGTTTTTTGGAGGGGTTTTTTCCTGTCTGCTCCTAATCTTACTCCAGTCTACATGTTATGTAAACAGTCATACATATGTGCATGGGATGCATTTTTCATGTGCACTGGTATTTGTCTGTACACAAATATAACAGTGGAGTCTGCTATTACTGCCTTCTGGTTCCCTAACATCCCAACACACTTCCTTTTATGCATTTATCCACAGTCTAGCCATTCTGCTTCCTCAATTTTTTAAACTTCTTTCTCCCTATGTCTGTATCTTCCTTCTGAGTTTTCATTCTCTCAACTGATTTGCTATTGATTTTTTTTTTTTTACTTCTCTTCATTCATCTCTTACTTTTTTCTTCTTCTTTTTTTTAACCCTGTCAGCTGTCTCCAGCCTTAGCATAGCTTACAGCCATGCTCTGGGTGTGGGAGAGGAAGAGGGTAAGCAAGAGGGAAAGTAGCGGAAGAGGGTGGAGAGGAAGGCGAGGCACATAGTTGTGGCTGGCTAATTGAAAGCCAGCAGTTTGGTCAGTAAAGTCCCAACGTATGGGAGTGGTCAGGAATTTGCTAGCCTGGGTTTTGTGTGGATGTGTGTGTGTGTGTGTGTGTAATAAATCCAGAGCACATTTGTGTCAGTATGAAAGTCTGTGGCCATAAAGATTGACAGATTGTGGGTGTTTTTGTGAGTGCCTGCACAATACCATTTCCCTGTTTGTGTGTGTGTTTCAGTCCTGCTGATGCTATTGTTCACAGTTATCATCACCACCTCTTTTAAATCTGCCTCTTTCCCTTTTCTGCTAACCTTTTTTTCTTTTTCCAGTCAGCTGTGGTGTTCGTTCACAAAGAGTTAAGAGTCAGCAAAGAAAGAAAAGGTGGTATGGTTCAGTGGTCTTAAGAGAAATCATTCTTTGTACTGGTGAAGGATACTCGTTCCATCCCAGTTTACACAATCGCCTTTGTGTACTCTTATCCCCTTACAGGGTGAGGCGAGCAGGAGGACAATATTTACTGCTGGTATCCTCGTTGATTTCTGTGGTATATACTACATGTTTCAGACATCCCACGCTTCACTGTGAACATGCTAGGGATGCAGTAATCTAACAAGACTACAGGGTCCACATTACAGCCACGCTGGCAGCTCTGTGAGTCTGCACGTGGGCAGAGCGGTCACTGAATATTAGCATTAGCGCTCTAACACACTGACAGTTAGATATGCTCAATATATGTGCATAGCGTTTTAGCATAATTAAGCAGAGGGATTCATGCTGTTACCTGTGAAAATTCTTCCCGACCTAGTATTAACTGTTCATCCTGCCCTGCGTGACTTTCACCCACAGGCTGTTTGAATTATTATGTAATAACCCTAACCCCTAGGTCTAATCCCACGCTTTAACTACGACCGTCTGGCCTGTGTAGAGATAGAGGTTAGAGGTCAAGGGTCAGCGATCTGAACAGGAAAGGCTATTCACGCAGAACAGCACATCGTAAACAAACCATTACACACCATCTGCAGGGGCGTCAAATCCCGGAGCAGCGCGTGTGTCTTTGCTTGTTTGTGTAGGTGTGCATGTTGGTGTCTCTGTGATCACACCCACAGACACGCAAGTGAGGATCAACACAGCCAGACGGGGACAGAGAGGTGACAGAAAGTGACCATCTGGTAGCCAGTGAGGCATCAAATTACCTTCTGAAAGGTTACATTAGCATTATGCATATACTGTGTGTGCCATAATGACACTTTTAAATAGTTCCATTATCGAACAATTATCTGCAACCCAGCAGAGTTACAATGTGAGGAAAAACAATTTGTGGTTTAAATGAAATATTTAGACAGGAAGGACGGCCATGAAATTTTCCACAGATGATTTGATGAACCCTGTAAACAACACTGATAACCAAATCTATCTACAAAGGGCTAGCAGCAGGTCACACTTTACTCTTACCTTTATTAAATGTCTTATCATCTGGAGGACAGATTAGCACATTCATGATGAATCCTGTTGTTTTGAACATGGAGTGTTTTCCTCTAATACCGCAATCAGATCGATTTCTGTGGTTTTGAGAAAAATTTGTCACCCTCTAGAGCCAGCAGCTTTGTGTGGCTGGATACATAATTCTGGTGCGCATATTTATGTCTCCCTTGGGGTAATTTTTAATCACTCTGGTGATTCCCTTGATGTTTTGTCTGGTGTATAACAAGTAAAAATTCCTATTTATGTACTCAGGTTGACTAAATGCTACAACACTAAATGATTTCCCATCTGTTTCAGCTTTGCTTTGCATCAGGCTCTTTGTCTTTTCCTCTCCGCACATCAGCAAATATGAGCGTCTTAAACTGAGATGCATTACACAGCAAACTTTATGCTTTCTTAGGGTTGGCATGCTGGTAGCATTTAGCCCCGAGCACCACTAAACCTCAAAGAGCTTCTAACATTGTTGCTACACATACCTTTACAACATCTAAATGGCCAACCTCTTAATTATGCGATTTTCTTCCTTTAACCATTAAGCTTTGAAAAGACTCTCATGTCTTCATTCATGTTTGTTCTTTTTTCCCTCTTCACCCCTGCTCATTCACAGAGCTTTCTGCTTAATTACATCTACAGCAGAGTTGTTATATAAACAAGCACCTTTTTCCTCTTGCCAAATCTTTGTCTCTTTAGCTGCCACTTTTGTTTTCCATCAACCCTTCAGTTTTTCATCATCTTCCTCACCGGGATCCTTTGTACCTAACCTTTTAAAAATATAATCACATTTTTTGTTACTTTTCTCAATTCTTGCAGTTCCCCTTCAAAGTTTCCTCTCCTCTCGTCCTCCACCCACACCTTTCACCCTGTCAACACATATCTCCTCCTTTTGTCTCTGTTCCTCTTTTCTGCTGTTTTCCTCAAGATTCTCCCTGTTTCCTCTGACGGCTCCGCTTCCCGTCTGTGTCTTTGGTTGATGCTCAGCATGCCCTGCATCCCTGTCGCCTAACCACCCTTCCTTCATCTTCGTTCTTTCTTCTGTCCGTCCTGCCATCATCACAGGCAGTCAGAAATGCCCACTGGTCTAACACCTGCCGCTCTGAACACACAGCGCATGTGAGCTTACGAGGTTGTGTTTGTCCACGCCTCTGAGTATTTATGAAAGATCATGAAAAGAAAATGTCGATTCGTTATGGCATGTGTGTATGCCTGTGTTGTTAAGTGTTGAACTCAGTCTGTTTTTTTGTACCCTACTGGCCTGACGTAGAGCCAGACTTCTGGATTAGACGTGGATCTAGGCTGCTTGAATTCTATTCTGAGATCCCCAGAAGGAAAAGCCTGTTAAATTAGCAGCTATAAATACAGGACTTCCTCCCAGCAGGTCACTCTAAGACCTACTGCACCGACATGGACAATTTCTTTGCTCCCTATGCATGTACAGAACTGACCCCCCCCCCCCCCCCCCCCAAAAGCATGTTTACACTGAGTAGGAGATGCTCTGTATCTCATTGTACAACTGTATAGTGACAATAAAGGCATTCTATTCTATTCTATTCTATTCTATGTGTGAGTGTGTGTCTTTATGGGAGTGTATGCATTCTTGAGAGCTGTCCAGGCAAGCTTACGTCTAGTGCTGCATGTGTGGTTTGTGGCATTACTGCTAACAAGGACACTGGCCTTTCACTCCAAATTTCTTTTTTCCTTTTTTTTGCTTTACCCATATAACATAAAAAAGATGCAGTAATTTTATCACTAACTTACTCATTGCCTGCATTCACATATAACCTGTAACCTATGATAAATAAGTGAAATGTCTACATTAGGCATCTCAAGCATCAAGAACACTTGGTATCATGGAAAGTTTGGCATAAAATGTCACATTTTACTGCAAATTCTTTTGTTTTTCACATGCATTTTAATGCCAAGTATAGTATTGTGCAAATGTCTTGAGCCACTCCCTTTTTAAAGTGGTCCTGGGCAATAGTTCCTTCAGCTATTTGTTTATTTTCAATCAATTTTCAATGTTAATATTTTGTTATATCTCTTCATGGGACAACACTGAAGATATGTAAAGTAGTCAGTGTACAGCTTGTATAACAGTGTAAATTTGCTGTCCCCTCTAAATAACTCAACACGCAGCCGTTATTGCCTAAACCGCTGCAAAGTAAATGCTCATGAAACAGTGCTTGACCTTGAAAATTAAAATTTCCTCTTGTACCTCATAGTCATCCAGTTGATAACTGTTATGTTTATACTGTTGTTATAATTTGATCACCTTGATTTTTCAAGAGTGCTGTAATTGTTTTTGGGGCAGTAAAAGCGTTCATTTAATGATGGAGGCTATTTGTTTAGCCACGTTGTGTTTAACAGCTGCAGTGTAGATTGTGCATGACTCTAGAGTGATCATTATCTCACTGCTGTGCCTGATAGTTCTTCTGTTAGAGTGTTTCTGTGGAGAAATCTCACATTCATCCCTTTTTAATGTGATATCCTGTTACTGTAGCAAGTAAGGAGAAAGTACTGCTGGAGCGCTTATGACAGACAGTGTTTTTGGTGGTTTCTTCTAGGCAAGGAGTTATTTAATTCATGTATGATTTATAATTTCTAGTATAGCTTTCACCACCGTGCAGAAACAATGTGGTCATATCCTAAGAAGCATTTCTTTCAGTGCAGCGGTTAATCACACAAAACCTCAGGTTGTAGTGCAGTCCAGTGAGAATCTGCGTCCAAATGTAAACTTTCCCATTGAAATCAAATTCATTCCCCTCCTGCTGGCTCTCTGCTGAACAAAAGTGACTTATTCTTAAAGAGAGAAAGAGAGAGAGAGAGCCAGGTAGAAAGGAGAAAGAGCATGTGGAGGACAAGAAAGAAAAGCCGATTGAGGACGGTGGAGTGGAACGGATGGGGTCTAAGAGGAGGTGAATTATAAAAGCTTAAATGAAAAGAATAAAAAATTCATAGGAATCAGACAGAGAGAGAAGATAAATGAGTAATATTGGAGTAGCGGAGAAAGGACGAGGCATTTATCAGGCAGAGAGCGCTCGGAGCATTAGAGGTTATATTTGAGGACAGCGGATTCTTGTTAATGTATCGCCGGAGATGGCGAGCAGACACGCTCTCACACACGTGCTTCAGCAGTCAGGGAGAGGTTGAACACCATCTGCTCAACAATAAAAATAATAATAATAATAATGATAATAACAGATTGTTTTCAGTTTAAAGATAACCTTACTGTTCTATACTTCTTAACTGGAATTTACACAAATGCTTTTGCAGGCCGGGTGGATTAGCATGAACCCTTAAGCTTAGTCAAACTTTTCTTTTCCTTGAGCTTCGTTTGAATCCTGCGTTTATTTTTGTGTTTGTGAATACTTGTGAGTACTGTATATCTACATTGTGTTTTCATTTCTGAGCAAAGTTAAAGTTTGGGGGTTTATTTTGTTTTCGTTTTTTTACTACACCCATGTGACAGGTTTCTTAAAGCACATTGGCTAGATTTAGTTTGATAGCGCAGTGCTGTTTTTTCTTTAGGAAATCTGTTTGAAATCAGTTTAAAATTGCAAAGTACGCATGTGCACATTTGAGTATCTGGGGGTATCTTCGGGACACAGACTTTCAGCATTTGACGGCTTCATTCTTTATCTCCCAACTTGAGAGTTACCGCTCCGTCTGTGTGAGTGTATGCCAAGTGACTTTGCACTAAATGATTCAACATGGACGTGTCTGCTCAGCAGGGGTGTGGGCTCATTGTTAAGAGGGCTAAAGGCCATGCACACACATACACAAACTAATGCAAACTTTGCTTGAAGTTGTCATTTCTAACCCTTTTTGTGCCTTTATTTCTCCCAAAACATCATTTTTTAAAATGTCTTATCAGTGAGAAGTGAATCTATTGTGTACCTCACTTTCAAATGGGTCTTCATTACTCATAAATGCCTGTTGTCCCGCTCTCGTCTTTGCAGGACAGCGACATTCAGAAGAAGATTGATCATGAGATCCGAATGCGTGATGGAGCCTGCAAGCTGCTGGCTGCCTGCTCCCAAAAAGACCAGGCTTTGGAAGCGGCAAAGAGTCTACAGACATGCAGCACCCGTATCATGGCCTACATGTCAGAACTGCAGAGGATGAAGGAGGCTCAGGTCATGCAGAAAGTCACACGCAGATCATCAGATGCAGGGCCGATGGGCGACAGGCTCCCATGTAAAGGAAAAGTCGCCATCTCAGGTGAGAAATAGACAAAAGCGTTTATTTCTGAGAGAAAAGTGATAGGAGAAGGTTCAGGGCGGAAATTTTCCCAGCATTTTGGAAGATTTTGAGAAAGCTTTTAAAGTTATTTAATCATTTAAATGTGGCACTGTTGTTGCCAAGAGACTGTGACCAGCAGTAAAAGGAGGAAATGGATCAAATTTAAGCTTCCTCTTATTACTGTAATTTAATGCTGAGCTGCTCTCATCAGCCTTTAATAGCGGATGTTTCATTTTTAAATTACTTTGTACTTTCTGACTTGCTGCTGTCCACCACATTGATGAAAGCTCACTCTGGAGATCAAGACAGTCAGATCAAATTTTACTGTCATCTTGTCTACTTGTAGAATGCAATGTAAGTAAACAAAGACATTTTGAAAAGCATTATTGTAATGATTTACACATTCACCCAGCAAGCGAATGATCCGTGGTTCGGTCACGGGATGTGGCACAAATGCCTTTGCAGTTGCATCAGGAAGGGTAAAAATCTGCCAAATTAAGCATGCGGTGCTACCTGCTATGGTGACGCTTTGTGAATAAGGGAGCAGCCAAAAGAAGCTTATTGAGATTCTTAAGAATAAAACTCCTCCATATTTTTACTCTTAAACTCTGTGACAATAAATTGCATTATTCCCAGTAAACCGGGTCTTCATGCAGCCCCTCGGTTCATCAGTTCAGTTCTGTCTGGAACAAGTTATTTTAGCTCCTGTCGCTTTAAGGCTCCCTGCCATAAAATTCCACATTATTCCAACTGGCAGTCCCTCATAAATTGAAGATTTGAACAGCAGGCGAACTTTCTGTGCACGTTTGGAGCTGTGAGATGACCGCATTAGCGACATCCTCTTTCTTTTAATTCATTTAGACCCAAAAACTTGTCTGAAGCTGAGCGCTTAGTGCAACCTGAAGTTTGCACTAGTGATTGGTGCCTTGTTTGCGACTTGGTTAATATGAGCATCCGTTGTTATTGCAGGATATTTACAGTCATGTGGCAAAGAAACTCCCATGATTCAGTAGCTTGTGGAATCACTTTTAGCAATCCTATTCTGTGTTATACAGCTATGTGTTTTTCTCCTGACAACACTTCCAAATGAGCTATACCTGTTCAGTCTTTCTCAAATTTTAAGGTTATGAACTTTGACATTTAAGATGTTAACTGTGGCCTGTAGAGTCTGAGATGCAGCTCTTAGGTATTTTCCAGTTTCTGTCATCATTGCATACTCTGACCTTGGGGTGAATTTGCTGGGACATGCAGTCCTGGGAAGACAGTGGTTGTGTGTTAGCACACACCTGAAGGCTCCAGACCTGCAAACTGTCTAAACTTCTGTTTTCATAGAGGCATCTACACTTGCTGATGGTTAACTAATCAAGTGCATTTGATTAGTAGCACCTGACTGCTACTTATCCTCCTAATTCCTATGACAGCAGTAAGGCTATACTTTATTTTTCACGGGACTATTGAGGGTCCTGTGAAAGCTTTCTTTTTCACATGACTATAAAGAAAGGCACAATTGGTCCTCTGTTGTCTAATCTTCAGCCTGTTGTCTTTACAGATCTTCGGATCCCTCTCATGTGGAAAGACACGGAGTACTTCAAGAACAAAGGAGGTGAGAAGTCGTGTGTGTGTGTGTGAAGAAAGTCATTGATGACTTATGAATGATTTATACTTCCAGTATTTATTAATAATCAGCTTCTGTGGAAAGTAGCCCTCGGTTGCTTCCGCGGTTGTATCTGAAATCCTTGAAATAATGGGGCGGGGAGGTGTGAGATTCATTGAGACTCTAGAATGAAAATGACCTTTTATTTCTCGCTTCCGGGTGAAAACGCTTACATGGACGGATTGCGGTGTGACATTTTCTCTGCTCTGTGCCCATTTTTACACCCCAGACTCCAGACAGTGTGGCAAAAATCCATCTGTACAAAGTTGCCCTTTCTCACATCCAGCACACAACAGGAGGCTCTGTGTCAGATGAATTCTCAGCACTAGAAATATGCTATTTGCTGCTTTACTCAGTGGGTTGGGTATGGACCACACACTCACTCACTGTGATTTCTCTAGTCAGTGATCTACCCAGTTCTCACATGGGCTCAATCAGACATTAATTACTAGACTACTTACTGGGGGAGTTCACACAGTGAAGGCTGTTTAGTTTCCAATTCAACTGATTCATTTAATATTGCCTAGAAACATTCAGGGGTGCAATGCATGTGCAAAAACGACTTTAGTCGCAGCTGTTAGAAATGATCTTCACAGTCATTGGGAGCTTTTTTGTTTTTTTAGCTTTATCTCTCTACTTTACTCCTGGAAGCACAACTTGACCCACTGTCCTGTCTGGATTGCTTTGCCTGCTGGCTATTACAAAGAATCACGAAGGCAATGAAGCGCTTCATTCTTAGTAGTGATGGGAGAGCTGTAAGCCAAAAACAAATAAAATCTGTGGTGCGTTTAAGGATCCACTCTAGTTTTCTGTCTTATGGAATATTCCTGTGAACCTGCTCGTATTAAATTGTCTTTGTGATAAAATTCAATAGAGCGCTGAGAATCTAACAATGGAATTTTTTTTATATTGGCCATTTTCTATCCCACCTGCTCTAGATAAATTTAATGTATGTTAACCTCCATACCGTCATTATAATAGTCTCAGTGCTCAGCCTCTCCCTTGGCAACTCGAATGAATTAATCTGCGTGACCTGTGCATGGAAATGAACTCTTGAGACAGGTAGTAGTCTCTTAACAAAGCTTAATGAGGCTGTAAGTCAAGGTCATTAAGCACACAGAGACATAAACTGAGGCAAAGTGTGTTCCTTTCTCATTTGTCCAGTCAGATTTTAGTGAGGAGTGTTGATTTCATACTTGGAATAGTAATTGCGCAATGAAGTGTGGGACATTAGGTGTCAATGTGCCGTTTACATGGAAGCGCGAGTAGAACTTACCAGTGCCAGTTATAAAGTGTTTTATGAGGAAGAAATACAAGATTATCCCCAATATGAGGTTGTGGGGTGAAGGTGCGATCATAGGGTTCTGGGAATCTTGGGAAATTCAAATTTTCCAATCTTTTCTTTAATGTCAAGTCCTTGCTCACCTCTAGACCAATTTCAGTGCTGCTGCTATTTTTAAATTGTTTCGTGTAAGCTCGTTTTGTTCCCAGAGGCACTGGTGCCTCTTCGGTGCTCACTGGATCTCCTCTAGTGTGTAAGAGCGGCAACCCATCCACTTTTATTTTTGAAACGTGGACATCGCTCAGACGCCTCAATGGACACAGCCCTTAGGAATTTGACAAAAAAAACCCACTCATGTGCTACTCTTGAAATAATTCGGCACTTCTTTTCTTGCAGAAAACTACTGTTTAGTCTCGCTGACCTTAGGCGATCATTCAAAACAACAAACTGTTCCGTCTCAAAATAGCGGCAACACTGAAATCAGTATATCAGTGTACAAGAAGGTGACCTTTAAGTGGAGATTGGTCAAATTTTGATTTTTATGGGTAGATTTCTGGAACTTTCTAATCAAACTGCTCAAGAAGAAGAGATTAGGCCTGTCTGCCCCGACTCTGTCTGCTCCATCTGTTGTAGTTTCTTTCATAATTTCTCACTGGTGTTATGGAAATGATGGTTTTCTTAGACACAAAGATTTCAGGGTTTATCTATAATCACAGTGAAACCTTCCCTAAAATATAATCTTCACATACACAAAGATTCCTGTAGTTTAGTTTCAAAATACTGTTCACTATTTCCCATGAATTCTTAGCACAGCTGACCATTAAACTGAAACCAACAGTTTAATGTTTGCTGCATTGCCATTTTGGCTCTGATTTTTAAAGTGATGCAAGTAAATGAAAGCTGCTGAAGTGTTTCAAAAATGCACTGTTATGTAGAAGTGTTTCCTCTTCTTCTCTTCTGACTTTCTACATTTGCATTCGTAGAGCTTCATCGATGTGCGGTGTTCTGCCTGTTGCAGCTGGGAGAAGAAATCTTTGATACAGACATGGTGATAGTAGACCGGACACTCACCGATATTTGCTTTGACAACACTATCGTATTGTAAGTCACCTGTCAGTCCTATAACCGAACAGCCATATAATCTGTGACCATCACAGAAGACTGTAGTAAAACCAGTAGTTTAATATTGTATTAACATGGTTTTGTAATGTTGTACATCCAAAGTTGAACAATTAGTAAATGCACTGTTTGATACACTGTAAGTACCAATGAGAGGGCGATCTATAACACCTGATTGTTAAGCCAATTTTATGTTCGGTATTTAGAATTCAAATAAATTTAGTTGGCAAGTAACTGAAAGTGCAATACAGTACAAACTACAATCGTTTTGCCAGTTCAGTTTTATTTATGTAGTGTCAAATCACAATAACAGTTGCTTCATATTGTAGGATTATCCTACAATACCCTAGAGACCTAAAGACCCTACAATAATACAGAGAAAACCCCAATAATCAGATCTCCCCCTACGAGCAAGCACTTGGCAACGGTGGGAAGGAAAAACTGCCTTTTAACATGAAGAAACCTCCAGCAGAACCAGGCTCATGAATACTGTACAACATTTTTGCCCAAAATATTATACAAGAGAGGTATAAAAGAGCACACATGAAGCACATAGGTATGTGAAAGTAAGCACTGTACTCGAGTGGATGCACTTAGTTACTCTTTCAAAATGACCCTTAAAGAGATGGTGATGATGAGCGTTTTCTCTTGCAGTAGTGAAGCCAGCCCAGGTTTCGAGCTACGGGTTGAGTTGTATAGCTGCTGCTCAGAGGATGACTATTCTGCAGGCAGCACACCAAGGAAACTGGCCAGCAAGCTGAGCTCTTCACTGGGTCGATCAGCTGGGAAGAAACTCCGGGCAGCCATGGAGCCTGGACCGTGTAGTCCCGTAAGCAACGGAGGGGGAGCCCCTCTCCTGCTGCCAGTTCCCTCTGTACCGTAAGTTTAGCTTCATATAATATCTATAGTTTTTATACAAAAACAGAAAATGGATTGGAAATAACTTGTAATTTCAGAGAGCAGATATTTATTGAGACCATCGCTCACTGCAAACATGCATACTCAAACACCAAATTAAATTCTTCTCTTCACTCTTGTGTGTTGACAGGGGCCCGAAGTACCACCTCTTAGCCCACACCACACTGTCACTGTCACACGTCCAGGACAGCTTTCGCACGCATGACCTCATCATTTCAGGCAACGGTGAGTGGCAGCCACCATCAATCTGTGTCCTCGCCATCTTTCTGCTTCCTCTGCCAAATCGGCCATCTGTCTATTTTTCGTCTTTCTCGTCACCGCCTCACTTCTTCGCCCGGCATTCTGATCATTTCCTTTACACCAGCATATGGCGCAGCTATGCCTCCTCCTCTTTTCCTCCTCTGTCCTCCCACTTTCTCTGACAGGCAGCCATTGTCAAGGTCACAGTAATAAAGGCTGCGCTAGTGAGGTGACTGCTGTGTAAAGCTGTAATGATGCTGGATAACAAGGGTCCAGACCCTAACACAGACAGGCCTCTAGTGTTTTATTCATTGGCCCTGCAGCCTGCTGTAAAGTTTCACTGCCAAACTGCATGACACTCCCTGCAGCTGCCATCCTTTTATACCCCAGTGTGTGCTAAAGGGGGGACGGTGTGACGTGAGGATGCAGTGTGTGTCGGTTTGTGTGTGTGGATGCATGTTTCTGTGTGGAATTTTAATGGCATGGGAATATTTTTATTTATTTATAAGTGTTTATTTTTTCCCCATCCATCTATTCCCTCCCTGCAGAAGAGTGTTCGTACTGGCTGCCACTCTATGGTAGTATGTGTTGCCGCCTCGCAGCTCAGCCTCACTGTATGACCCAACAGATGATGAGCGGGTGCTTGAAAGTTAAGGTAAGCTGGCAAGCCTGCAAATGTGCGTTGCTGCAAACTATTCCTCCAGGGGTTGTGCTAGATTTTTTGGCATATATCCACACTTTTTATTCTTTTTCTCCCCTACCACATTCCTGTTCTCTCAATCTCATGTTGTCGTCTCTCTTTGTGTGCGTATTTTTTGCTCCTTTTTTCCATTTTTTCTTTACCTAGCAGCAGTGTGGAGGTGACCCTCAGAGTTGGACAAAAGTTCACGCCGTTCTCAAAGGAACAAACCTTTTCTGCTACTACCGGCAAGAAGATGTGGAGGCTAACGTTGAGCCAGCTTTCACTATTGGCATCAACAAGGTCAGCAAAGAAATCTGAAAGGCAGTATATTATCTCTTTGAGCTCGATCCAGCCTTAGAGAAGCAGTAGCTGCATATTTTTGGTAACACCTTAGGCATCAGAATAGATGGTAAGAAAACAAGCTTGTGGATTACCACACATTTAAATAACAAGCTCACTGGTAGACTCTGAGCCTAAAGAGAAAATTTAGCTCTTTTCTTTGCAGCGGTTCTCAAGGTTTATTTTAAAAAGCCACCTAGAGCTGTCAGAATCGAGCTCCATTGAGTTCATGAGTACCAAACTGCAGTTGTTACCTTTTGAGGTGTGACTATAGAAACGTTCATCAGGCCTGTAAAGGCACATTTCTACTGCTCAAAGCTTTGTATACACAGGAAGACCCCTCTATCCAAATGGAAGTCATAATTCTCTCTTGCCATCATTTTTCCCTGCATCAAATAAAGATCAGTCAGCTGGCCAGTCACGCTCTGAATCATCTCATTTCCTGTGTCTTTAAGAGTCGATTCCTAGACTGCTTCACAATCTTTCTGTAGTGACGCACTCGGTCTTTTGTGTCCTCTGACCTTGAGCATGCTGATAACCTAAAGCCAAGTCAATCAGATCAGGTCTGTATAATCTTTTGTGCGGCTCACATTAGAGGAGACAGAAAGAGGGAGCGCAGCATGGCAAAGGCGTGAACAGGACAACACTGCCATCTAGTGGTCATAGTCATACCTAGCCATATTTAGAGTACAGCAAGTTATGGGAATTGGGAGTCAGAATCCTTTTGTTGGATAATTGCTGGAGGGAAATGGTTTGGAAGAGCACTAATTGGTGACTTTATTAATGAAGGCTTATTTTCAGTGGAGACTTATTCATTGAACCACACTGTACTTCCATTCGTTCCCTGTTGTAGACATTTTTGCGGTAGATGATTGTATTCTTTGCCACTCCTGTGTTTCAGGAGACCAGAATACGTGCATCAGAGAAAGACCCTCTCAGTAAAGTTCAGAATATCTGCATCAGCAACCATTACGGAGGAGAGGAGGTTACGCACACTGTGACCACAGACAGCCGCGAGGAGACACACCGCTGGATGGAAGCCTTTTGGCAACATTTCTACGATATGAGTAGGTCCTTATGTGTCATTTAAACCCGCAACATGTGGTCGTTTAACATATGTTTTAAAGGACAGCATATAGTGCCGTATATTCTCCATCTGCTGCTTGATTTGTTGATGGTGACGTTTGCCTCCAATGTACAGGCCAGTGGAAACAATGCTGTGATGACTTAATGAAAATTGAACTTCCATCGCCGCGAAAACCAGCTCCTATCACACCGAAACAAGGCTCTTTGTATCATGAAATGGGTAAGAATTCTCCTTGTGTCAAGGTGTTTTTTGGTCACTTATAACCTAATGTGAAAAATAAAGCACTGTGCCTGCATTGCATGTGGCTGTGTTGAATTTCTGTTTCTTGAGTGCACGTGCATCAAAGATGCTGTCAATTACGTTTTCCTATCCGATTTCTCAAACTCACTCTCTGCTTCACTTCTCTGTGCTCTAAATAGAAGGGTTCTTATCTCTGACGTGCTGACTAACTTGTCTTCTGTTTCTCTATTCCTCTTTTTCCTTTTCACGTTCCTTTGTATGTCATATCTATCCTTCCTCGCCATTTCCTGTTCCCCATTTCCCTTATTTCCGTGTGAAATAACGTAAAATTAATTTCATCACGCTTTTCATAAACTTTCACCGTTCATTGTAATGGTTGAATTATCTTGATGCATGAATGAAATCTTTCTTTGTTTTCCCATCACTCCTGTTTGAATGAGCGTGTATCCTTTTCCTTTTTTTGTCATGTCCATTAAAATTGCCAAACTACCAACTTTTCCCTCATCCCCGTCTCTGCTCTATCCCAACTTTCTCACCAACTTCCCTGTTGATTTTCCTAACCCTGGCAGCTCCTCTTGCCACACCCTCCTGTGAGGGTCTTCTGCTGCAGGATAACGCTGTGTCTGCTGAGATTCGTGCTCTGCTCTCATCCTATTACAACGACAGGTGAAGTAACAGGACTAGGACTCAACATGAATTGGTTTGTGGTAAATGTTGCAATCCCAAGAAGCTGGAGTCTGCATTCTGAATAGAATTATGCAGTATTGTAATCTGCATGAATTGGAAAGATGTCATGAATACACTCAAAATGTTAAAAATATCCTACAGTAATTGCTATCTTTAGCACTTGTTCTAAAGAAAAAACCCTGCAATTTAGATTTAATCCCAGGAAAAACTGATCAGTCTGTAAAACTGGTCTCAGGTTTACTCCATGGCGGCATACTAATAAGATTTGCCGCTTTTCTCTTGCAGTTATTGAGTCATCTGATGACCTCAGCAGCAACGTGTCAGACATCCTGGCTCGGAGAATGCAGGAGCTGGAGCTCCGTAGCCAGCTAGGCACCTCTCCCACCTGGATGTCTGCGTTTGAGGAGAGCAATGCCTGTACTGGCCGCTCTCGTCACTGTACTCGCATGTCTGGCCACAGCCCCTGCACCCCTCATCGACTGCCTCGGAGTCCTGTGAGTCCTCACCGCTGCCCACAGCTCGGCCTGCTGTCTTCAGACGCAAGTCTGACCTCAGATAGCGACAGCCACTGTAGCACCAGTCCCTGCTCTCACCACCACGGCTGGCCTGAACCTACTTCCAGCTACTCTCTTTTGTCATCTTCCCCCTCGCGTCTGAGGCCACGCACTCTTTCTTTGGATGCTAAGCTCAGCACCCTTCGAGGGAGAGGGTACGGAGGTGGAGGGACCTTCCAGTGTTCCTGCCAGCCGCCTCCCTCGTCCCTGCTTGCTCCTCTCCCCATCTCCAGTCGCTCCCCCCGGTCAAAGCACAGCACACAAACCACACTATCCTGCTCCAGCTCCACCTCAAGCAACAGCTCCAGCAACAGTGAGGGCAGCCACAGCCCAGAGTCATCAGAGGGAGGCCCCTTCTCTAGGCCCTCCCCAGCTCGACGCAGCCTAAGAAACCTCAGGGCCAGACTTGATCCTCGCAACTGGCTCCAGAGTCAGGTGTAAACTTCATTTCTGACAGTGGTTTTTTTGGGGTTTTTTGCTTGCCTAAAGGCAACAGTGCTTATTAAACCATGGTTTAATTAGCTTAACACACGTGAACCAAACTCAGGCAATCTGCGATGCCACATGCACAGCCCTGAGAAGGATGCCTCCAGCCTGCCTCTTGGTGGAGGACGAGCCATGGAAGACCCTTCTTGGGCGAACTGGAATGTCTTCTAACACAAAAGACATGTGACAATCACTGCAGGAGTCTCTGACATTTGCTTGGTTGCCACAGTGTTTCAAAACAGTCCAAAAGTATTTGGGAGGTACTCTGCTTGCTTTGAGAATTGATGGTAATGCTGCTTGGAAGAAGTTGATGCTAACAGATAAGGGCATGCTCAAATTCATGCCACACTAGGTCTACTTTCTGTCTTTGAAAATCTGATTTTGAAACTGGAAAAAATAAAAACAAAGTAAAAAAAAAAACACACATTTTGAGTGGCCAGTGATCCTGGCCACTCAAACATGTCTGTTAATGCACTAGTCGTATTTTGACTGGATGTTTCCTGTTATGTTCAAAAAGTTTGCAGTGTTTGCAGTATAGAAGCCAGTTAGCATGAGGTAATATGAACACACCAGTCAAGATTTTTCCAATATTAGAGACTGCTATGTGTAGAGGTAAGGGTTATTTGTCGCCTGTACTGTGATACTTGTTTCAGTCTACTTATTATTCATGCTATTTGTGGGGTCTCCCAGAACGACTATGCACCATTTTTGTTTTCATGCATGTTTTGACTTGCAGTTAAAATATTTCTTCGTCAGATCATTTCAAATGATTCTGCAAGTGCTCATACTTACTGTACTAGTTACGACTGTGATCTCTTCAGGGTAAAAAATCTGTGCTCTCCTCTTATCTGCACACTATTGACAGGCTGCCATCAGACTAAGTAATAGATTTGTAATAGATAGTATTACATCACACAGTAATAGATCACACAGTGCAACTCCTAAGCAAACTGATTTTAACCAAAGCTCAATTATTATTGAAAACCCAAGCCATACTAATCTGCAGCATTGTTTGTTTTCAGTTTCCAATCCTGCCGTCCAGCGATTTATTATCACGCAACAAAGAAAGAAAACTGATTTAATCTTGGCGAAATTCTAAAAAAACATTCTAAAAAAAAAAAAAGTGTGCTTACATGAACTCTAGTCAGTCACCTTTTTAATGATTTCTTAACACTGCCGCCAACTTCTTGTTACATTTTTGCTAGTTAGACAGTCAGTGCAGTTTCTTCTTCTTACAGAAAACCTTATAGGAGGGTTGGTGTTGTCAGTGCAGTAAATCTTTGCCTCTTTTTTTCCCCGTTTCCGTGTTTATTGTGGACTCTGGAAGCCGTTGCCCTCTTGGGGACTCAGAACTCGAATCATTTTTACTAAGATCTGTCGTACGCTGAACGACAGCATTTGTTACTGTAAATTAATTTTTATAAGTTAACAAATAAACCTCCTGTATTTGGTTTTTTTTTTGTTACATTACTGAATTTGTTATAAATGCAGCTGTGTTGATATTTGATGATCATAATATTAGATAACGTGCAGATCTTTTAACTGTCACAGATAACATTGAATGTTATAACCTTGGCGGAGTTTCCCGTGTTGGCAGGCTTCGTGTTCTGCATGTATGCCATCCTCGGAGGTGAACTGAAAACGAGAGATGTGGAAATCTCGTGTTTAAATAATATAACATTAAATAAATGTTTTATGAATTAAAAATTGTCTTTTCTTATGTATCCAAATTAACATGTTCTGTGTATATTTTTATGGTGAAATTCTTTAGTAATGCACTGAACTTAAAAATAAAATCTGATATTTCTGTTAGAAGGTTAAATCACGCTACTTTTCTTAATTTTGTACACTAAAAGCCCCCCAAATTAAACCCTTTCCATGCATTGAGAGAGGTTTCCATCAGATCAGAAAATGACTTTAAGTTCTCTATCCTTTGAACATGTGTTGGATCATATTCCATCCACTTCTGTTCTGCCCCTTTTTCCCTCTCTTGCAACAAATCCCATTTGAGTTCCCCCTGGAGAAGCAAATCCACTTAGAAGCCGCCGCAATCTGTGCTGCAAAAGACTCAAAAAGTAGGTAGAACAGAGACTTTTATTGTCTATGTTTCGATAGCAAAGCCGCAGATTAGTCAATAGTACAAAGCACAATTACAAACATCGGAGGTAGTCGACACTGAGTCTTCACTGAGCATTGTAATATGCATAGAGAACACTATGGCCATAATGACTTTGTTTCAAATGTCTCAGAGGAAAACCCAAAGCGCCCTGTTCTGTTTGTAGTGCAGAGTTGTGCTATTGTTGTGCTATTGTAACTTCACGTATGCTTAAAGTATAAAAATCAAACACTGAATTATATTAACACCGACATATACATATTCATCAGCATATAAGACCAGTAAATATTTTTATAATAGGCTTCATATGGTGCTGATTATTCACTTCTGTAACCCAGTAGGGACATTTCACACAAAGTTTGGCAATTACTTGATTTTCAGCTGGATTACATAAGTAAATGGACAGCATTACGTTAAGTTGCAGATAAAACAGAGGTAACCCCGCCCCCAGTCTTCCATGTCCTCCATACTAAAACATCTCTCTTTGTGCACTTGCTTCCTGCAGCTCAATGACCCACTCTCATTAGCAGGCACACCGTGGGTTGCACACCCGCAGAGCCACCCCAGCCAGACTCCTCCAGGCAAACGTGGAGAACTTTGCAGGGCATGTTTCAGCCCTGCTGATGTACGTGGAGGCAAGCCGATGGAGCCGCTTCGCACCGAATGCGTTGTAGTGCCCTGGGAGGACTTGGTCGACCTGTTAAATCAATTTTAAAGGCAATAAACATGTATTTTATTTAACAAATAATGTTTAGTACATGTTAAATTATATTGTTTTAAGTATTAGCACAGAAAACACAGCTTGTATATGTAGGCTAATAGATACTGGTATGCCAAATTTCAGACATTTTCATTATAAATCTATGAAATGTTGATATACGGTGCTTTGGGATAAATACCCCTGGAAAAAAAGTGGAACTGTGTACTGAAATTGTGAGGCTGCTCTCTAGTGGGCCTTAGAGTTACCTGTTCGCTGTCCACCAGCCCAACCAGGCGCTCACAGCTGCTTATGTAGTCACTGACATGGCTGTAGGGCAGCCAGTCAATCATTGCGCCGTCATACACAACGTCGCCACTGAAAAGCAACTTATTGTCCCGGTCATGAAGGCAAATGCTTCCCCGAGAGTGTCCGGGCATGTGAAGCACAGTCAGCTGTCTATCACCAAGATTGATGACATCACCTAAGCAGGAGAAAGAGAGGTTGAGAAGGCATTAGGTTTTGATAATTATTCACACATACAAACATGGCATGAACCGTAATCACCGGCGACTATGCATTTAAAATCTTAGACTGTCATGTCACTGAGTCACACAGATTCTGTGACATTCAGTATATCATCGATTTGGTCGAGGCCAGTTATGAGTTGCACTGGCAAAAAGGGTGAAGTTGATACATCAGGGAATGAGATATACCAGCTGCACTGCAGTAGTGGCTCTGACACAGCAGAACAAGTTACTCTACAATACTGCATTTTGCATCAAACCCCAATGGATATAGTGGTTCAGCAAATACATTATTTATGATATAAGCTTTGTGTATTATTATGTGTGCTATTCTGGTGAATGTGTGCTTTACATAAAGACTCCAGTGACCAGTGCTTTCAAACAATGTATCCACTTTCACATTTATCAAGTAGGTTGATTCAGCTCGCCACCTGCTGATCTCTGACCCATTAATAATAATAATAATAATTTTTAATAATAATTTTTTAATTTTTAATTCTACAACTGTTTATAACTTGCATAGTTCACATTTCTGTATAGCTGTATATCTTATATTTCTGTATAGTTTTTCATATTTATATCCTGTTCATAGCCTGTACATAGCTTGTACTCACTACAACCTGTACATACTTATAGTTATAGAATATTCACAACATACTTCATACCGTGTACATTATAACATACCATAATAGACCCATTTCTGTAATATACTTACATATCTATATTATTGCTAATATATATTTGTAATAGATCTATATCATGGCTAAAGCACTTCTGGATGGATGCAAACTGCATTTCGTTGCCTTGTACCTGTAAGTTGTGCAATGACAATAAAGTTGAATTCTATTCTACTATAAAAAAAATTGTTTAAGAAAAGAGAAGACTGTGTGGTTGTTACTCCGTGCAGAGGGATGCTTTCATTAAGTGTGACACCAGTCTCTGTATGCTCTTCTTCTTTCTTGGAAGCAAGAGAATACATCAAAGCCATCACACTGGCTTAAAATAGAACAGCTCTGCAGATATAGAGAATGAGCATATAGTTGCTACCAATAGAATTTTTTTGGTTGTTTTTTTTTTAAAGCATCCACTTCTAATAGGGAGAAATTGTCTGTACCTGCATTCCTTGGATAGAATATCCTGTTTTATGTAATGGGATAATTGCACCTGTGTAATCACCAGTCCTGGCCTCATGTTGCTGCATTGAACTGGTTCCTCTAGCCTACTTTGTAACTGTAAAAATTACTGGCAGACCGCCCCCCTTGTCCCATCCCCACTACCTCCATTACATATGTAATACGTTTCGATGTGTGAGCTAGCAAGTCATTGTTGGTCTTCTGCCAAATCGCTGTGCAGAATCTGAGGCTGGAAACGACTCTGTAGAGCGTACTGTGCTCACACTAGGCCTGGTGCATCCATCAAGCCCATTACTGTATCGATTATGGTCCTTGTCACTAAGTGAATGCTTTTAGACCACGCTGGTATTTGATCACAGATCCATCCCTCTAGCCTAAATCAAATCTACAAGGGCTGTATCTCCTACCTACCCTCCTGCAGTATGTGTGTGGGCTGCACAGCCTTGACTTTGTAGTGCCTTGCCCTCCATCCCGGGCTGGGAGCCTCGGCTATCTCCCTGTCGCTGAGCCAAGTGACCGTCTCGAAGTTGTCTCCGTTGGCCAGGGCATCGACCTCCGCGCTGTGGACGCCCACCTGTTGGAACTGATGCAGACCACCGGAGTGGTCGAAGTGGGCGTGGGTGGCGATGGCAAGCAACGGGTTCTTCCTCTGCGGGTCTTTTCCCAGCAGGCCTTTGGCGTCGATGTATTCAGGTAAGCTCCTTAAGCCCAGACCCGTGTCTATCACCACGTCCTGGTGTGTGCCGCGCAGCAACCAGATGTTGGCTCGGTTCTCCGACTGGTAGAATCGCTCCTGGATCCAGAAGATTCCGTCTCCGAGCGATTTGTGAGCGTACCAGTCGACTGCAGACATCCCAGTTCATTCGCTTGTCGAAGTAGGGTTCAGTATGGTGTCGTACTGTCAGGTGATTTATTGGGGGGAGAGGTGTAACTAGCCTACCAGCTACAGATGATATGTTTTCATTGAGGTTAATGCGATGGTGGCCGCAGACACACCCTTGTAGGAGGACACTAAGCTCACTGGGCAAACCGATAAACGACGGCAGCTTAACGTGGGTTGCAATTGGCTATACGCAAACCACGCCTCCTCTGTCGTCACGCAGAGGAGGAGCGAGTTAAAGCCACATTTACGCATGCTGACAGTGGCGTATGGCGTGTGCAGGTTTCCAAAGCCGGTGCTAGCTAAGCAGTATAAAGTCTAAGCAGTATCTTCATTAGGTTCAGCTGAAATGTATGTGATTTTTAAGAAGTTGCCGAGGGACAGATAAAACCGGCCAGAGAGGTACATTAAAAAACTGAAACATGCGGATCCAGTAAGAGCTAAATATCGCTGTCCAGCTCTGAAGTAGACTGTGCTTTTTTACATTAGGCGCAGTATACTAACAGGCTTCTAGTAAGTATTTCAACATACTATACACGCAGAGTGCGTCTCTGATGCTGACTAAAGCTTCATTGCTGGCAGAGTCACGCTAAAGGCGATGGAAGCTGTAGTACGTTAACTTTCATCAACACGTGTTGACTGGAGATATGTGGACGTGTGTGTGTGTGTGTGCAGGAACAGAGGAGACCTGCAGCCATGGCAGGCAAGGGTCGTGGAGTGGGTGCTTTTACCTTCAATATTGACGCTCTGGGCATCGGCAGGGGCAACATGCCAGAAGCCAGGGTGGGGCCCAGTCCTCTGTTTCCAGTAAGTACCGAACACAGTCTTTTACACACACACACAAGCGCACACACACACAAGCAGTATGTCAGATTGCATTTCAATATAACAAATTCACCTCTAATGCTCAAAAGGGTTGAGGTCAAACTTTACTGGAGTGACTTTAGGAGAGACCTTTTTGAGAGAGGTAGGTGAAATTTGCTTGGAATTTGAATAGCAGACTATATACAGTGGACGTTTACTTATAATAAGTTAAGGTTTATTCTTTGTAATGAAATTTACAAAACATTTTACTGCATTTGTATTTAAATGAAGGCAGATGAAAGTATATTCATCGTGCTCATGGCCAACATGTGTTTAAGAGTTATGACCCAATGAGTGTCTCTCACAGTGTTCACAAATAAGCACAAAGGGGGTAAAGGGCAATAATGTATGTGCTTATGTAAAATTCATGGCCAGGTTTTCATTGGCCGTGTGTATTCCCCAAGAATATGGCAGATATTTACATTCCTCTTGGATTCTGCCAGGATGCTTTATGGGGATTTTTTTTTCTTTTAAACACAGTTTGGACTATGCTATGCTTACAATGTAGTATATTTTGACTATTCATACTGAAAAAGTTGAACACCTTTACATGGCAGTCTGAATTTCAGTTAGATTTGAAATTTATTTGCACTTGAACATCATTAATATCGGCATTACATCATCCGTACTTCTCCAGAACACTGATTTTAAACCAGTTCCACTGAAAGCTGGTGAGGATGAGGACTACATGCTGGCCTTAAAACAAGAGATGAGGGGAACAATGCAACGGCTGCCACACAACATCAAACCTCAGTCCAATAAAGCAGGTGAGGAGAGCGGTGCATTAGAAGCCTGACATCAGCTGAAATGACGCTGTAAGACAGTTGTCTGCTGTTGGGGAAGATAATGCAGCTTTTAGGAACAAAGACTTTCAGTTAAGGTCATATCTGGGACAGGGAGAGATGCAGATTAATGAGGGAATATTGAGTTACAGATGTCTCATCTTGCGAAACCACAGATTTCTTTTGTCTGGATTACTGGCTTTTTAGAACTCTCCTGTTCCACAGTTAGCTAAATGTAACCATGTAAAGAAGTCAGTGTATTTTATAGGGGGAAGGGGGGGATTGCTTATTCAGCAGGGGGTCTGTGGTGAACATGACTATAGGGAAATTATCTATGAAAAGGAGGTGCACCCAGTTCTTCTGTGCAGAAGCAAATATACACACATCATGACCGATAAACAGAGAAGCAGCTGCTTCATATCTACAGCCTCTTCAGCAAGACTCTCATCCCACGGTTGGGCACTACTTCCACTGTCTTAGATAGCTGTTAGACATTGTACTCCATCCCAAACCTGCAGTAAAAAGAGAGCTGGTTGATGGGCTGTAGAGCAGAACAGATATTAAACGTCTTTTAGCTTGATGAGACCAAGGCCTATTAACTTCTCATCAGTGATCATCATTGAAAACAACTAGTCTGTCTTTGACAGGAAAAAAAGAAGGATTTGTTTGACAGGGCTCATTGTATTGACGCACAATGGGAGAGTTGAAGGAACTCTGTGAAGATCCAAGAAGGAGAATTGATAATTTACATAATTTGGGGAAAGTCTATTTGAGCTATTTTTAAACAATATCAGATTCCAAGTTTTCCATTTTCTGGAAGAAGATCCGAACTGTTACCCTCAGATAAGAGAAAATTGGTTAGGATGTTTTAGTTCTTTTGCCGACCACAAAAGAATACCCTGCTCCAAAATCAACAACTGAAATTTGCAGCTGCCTACATGGCCAAATTCTCGTCTGTAAAAAATCAACAACTTCAAATTCACCTTAAATCCACAGCTAGACGGTTGAAATTTTGGACACAACTGGGTGTTCAAACAGGACAGTGTTCCCAAATGCACATCAACATTGGTTTTGGATTGGATAAAGCAAGACCAACATTAAGATTCTGGCTTTCCCAAAACCACAGCCTCAACGTTATTGAAAATTTGTGGACTATGCTTAAAAGTCGGGTCCGTCTGGGTGGGCGCCATTTAGTGTTATCAATCCTTTCATCCTTCAAGGACTGCCAAAATTAATCCAAGCTTGTGTAACAAATTCTTTGGGGGTTTTTTTGTTTTGTTGTTAGAGGCATTAATGGTGCATGCTGTACAGTCCTTCCACTCTATAAAAATAAGAGTTCAAAGAAATCATTAAAGCCCCGAATTACCATCACATTCATGCCATTGACTGTATGCAAACTACTGACCATGACAATGTGGGGTGAGGATCACGAGTAACACTGCAGTTTGTGTTGACGCACAATAGAGTAAGTGTTTTTAAGAGTATGACCTTTCTTTTGTTTACATGAAAACAGAAGTGGAGAGATACACCGAGAGATACCTGAAGCAAAGCCAGATTGATGACAATGAATGGACTCCAGGTACGTATGTAACACATCATCATGGGGTTAGGTGGAACACAAAAAAAGAGGACGATGATAACATTTTTATTTTTTTAGACTGGAACCTTTTTCCAAAAGAACTGATGCCCAGAAGAAAACGACCTCGAGCTAAAACGGGTACATTAAACACAATATGTATGAAATGACATTTCTTTTTACTTTCTTTGTTACTATAAGAATAAAGACCCAATGTTTAACTCCAACAGGCACAAAGAAAAGTGCGAAGATATCACGCAAGGACGCAGAGAACATTCTGACCAAATTAGATGTAAGCTTCATTTAAATTTACTGTCAGTTCTCTCTCCACATCTTTGGTGTTTCTCGTGAGTAATTTGATATTAATGTCAGGAACTGGCAAACAAAGATGACCCTGAAAAATCAGATGAGGAGACTGAAAAGAAGCCAGGAAATAAGGATGAAGAGGAAATTGAAGAGGAAGAATACGAAGAGGAGGATATTGAAGAGGTGCAAATTTCAAGATGTACTGAAAAATGTGTTACACATAATGATCAATATGTGCAAACTAGATCTGACATTGCTTTTTATTTGTCCCGTGTAGGAAAACGACTACATAGAAAGCTACTTCGACAACGGTGAAGATTTCGCCGCGGACAGTGACGATAATATGGATGCCGAAGCAACATACTGAGCGTCTCTCAAGCAAGGAAGTGCTGAAGTTAAACATAATGTGACTGCTTCTTTTGGTTAAATATTGCACATGAGTTGGGAAAGCTGTTCAGTAGAGTGGAGCGAATTCTTTTCTAATCAAGCTTTCGTTAAAGACTAATGTAAATAAATACTGAAATATTTGCACATGGCAATAATTTATTCAAAATAGATTTATTTTTCATCCTCTAGTCAGGTTTCACAGGTTGAAAGGCACATACTGTTAAGAACACACAATGCTCTGTCATAGAATATCAACTGAACACAGTGATAAAATAAAAGGGCTACATAACAAGTCTAAAAATTGTACATAATTACAAATGCGTTATTGTGGGAATATTGTGCATTTTCCTCACCATGCTCTTATTTATATTTTTGATTCTTAATTGGGGAAAAAAAAAACCCCAGTTCTTTCAAGCAGGATGGAAATTCAAGAAAAATTCATTTTAACTCCAACTGAGGATCAATACTGGTAGTGTACGTAAAAACTGATGTTCAGTCTTCAAATAAATTTATTTTAATTACACACACAGTGGCAGCAATCCTAACTTTTCCAACAAGTACCATTGGAAAGTGCAATGTAACTAACATGGCAAAAGTTACAGCTCAAACATCTTTTATACAAATCCACAAACTCCCTGGGTAGCATTTGTGTGTAACCGGCTAAAAATTCTCCAGCACAGCTGACTGCAAAGACACCATCTCGAGTTTACAGGAGACACTCAGACCAACTATGAAATACAGTCACTTTTAAAAAGGTTGAAGCAGCACAGCATTGGTCTATCAAACCAGACGTAAATCTTGCAAAGAGTTGGACCCACATTCAGTCTGTCAACTGTATGCAAATGGAGAGACGCAAGTTATGATTGTGGCCACAACTTAATCTTTCAATCCTCCAAAGTTATTGTCTCCTGTATAGTTCAGCCAGATGGATTAGAGTGATGTTTTAAAAGTTATCTGTAAATGGGAACATCAGGATAGTTCTATTAGTTCTCTGAGTTAGCGACACATTTTAGGTGCTATGCTATGTTTTCTCATTTTCTCTATCTCCACCGTCTCCTGCTTTGTCCGCAACCCGTCCCTGCTGAGTTCCATTAACTGCAAGCCTATGTTGAGCATCTCCAGGAATGTCTTGACTCCCGATCGAACCGTTGCCTTGTTGAGACTCATGAGAGAAGCCTTTCTGAGTTTGTGTAGGCATACCATGATGGCTAACGTCAGCTTTCACAAGAACTTCATAGTACAACAGATAAAAGATGGGTGTGACGATGCCGACAAAAAGCATGATTGCCACAGCAGTCCACCATCCCATGCCCCAGTCTGCCCCATAATAAGGATCCTTCCTCTGTACTGGTTTATATCCAGCTTCTCCTAGTAATGGCTGCTGCTGCGTTAAAGAGGACACAACCTCACTGAGGCCGCTCCGAGATGGTCCTGTGGATTTCACCAGCCGCTCAATGTCCTTGTCCTTCTCCATCAGGAATCCTTCCACGCTGTCAGTGGAAGAACAGGAGTCCATGGAGGATTCAGAAGGGAGAGAAGTAATGTGCGAGACCTGAGGCGGGTGTCTAGTGCCTGTGGGCGAGGCAGATTTGAGAGTAGCAGCGTTATGAGTCTCAGTGAGGACACTAAAGCGCCTCACAGGAATCTTAACTGAACGCAGGGCAAAAAAGTCCTGCTCTGTCAAAAGGTTGTTCGCACGCTTGATGTCCGCCACCTGGGATTCACAGGGGGAAAAAAATTATAAGTAATTAATAAGCCACTTACAATTTGCTGTCTGTTAAACCTGTACTTGAACTCTTTACATGCATATATAAAAAAACACTGATTATAATAAACTTTCCACAGATGTTTGTCAATCTCACATATCTTTTCTAAAAAAGTGCTGCTTTACATATAATAAGAAATCATTTTGAAACATTGTAGTGAAAACTACAATGTTTCAATCTGAAGGTGTTAGGTTGCTTCCAATTCTTTGTTTAGCAAGCAGTTTCAATTTCAGAAATTAATAACCACTATCATCATAAAATAAAGTGAGCAACAGCAGCTTACCTACCTACAACTCACCTGCTTTCCTAGACATATAAAGCAACAAAGCATGTTTCTGTACGTTTCCCACATAAAGAGAAAAGTGCAGGTGTACAAAAACAAACAAATGAGGATTTTAGTCCATGCTGCAAAGGAGAGGTAAGACAAACACACAAATCTAAGTAAACACATACTGAGCAATGGTACTGTAGGGCGATGCTGTTCAGAGTGTCTCCCTCCTGGATATCTCTGGTCAAATAGATAATGTCATCCATTCTCTCTTTAGAGGTGCTCCTCCGGAGTCTCTCTCTGCCACGAGGCCGAAGCTCATAGCTTTCCCCATCCTCTTCTGACATATCATTTTCTGAGCTGTTGTTTCCGAACAGATAGGCATGCCCGCCATTGGCAGGCTGCACCATGGTGGCTGACTGGAATCCATAGTGCTGGCTTCTGCTGGACATTTTTCTTCACTGTTTTAGGCAGAAGGAAACAATGGCTCAGAGCACAGGCTGATAGACTGAATCAAGAAAAAAAAACTTATTAGAGTGTGCATCTTAAAATCTATGGGCTATCCAACTTACTTAACATGTGCTACTGTAGTTCAACAGAATAGGCATTAACATTTTGGCTGTATATACAGAAAACACATCAATCCTGCTATGATCTGACAGATAAGACTGATTACACTGAATGTTTTAGTCTCAACCTATACCACTATGATCATGCTATATGATCAGGCTAGTCAGCTCTCAAAAAGGCTCAGTCAGATCAGATAAAGGTCCACCATATCACAATTGTGAAATAACTGCAAGGCAATACTATGTTATCAGTTTAAACAAGAAGCCGTCTATTTTTGAACCAATGTAAGGCCAGACAACGAGTGTTATGTAAGCAGCATCTAGTGCTGAATGGTTTAAACAACGGGCACACCAGCAATCATCTTCTTATTCAAGTACGCAAGCATGCGATTAACTAACCAAGCTCGTAAAGTGATATGGTGGCTAAAATTTAAGGTTAGCAACTATTTAGCTACGTTGTTGTCTACGAACAGCACAATGCTGCTACACTCTCGCTTTTCTCGTAAAACAACGGTGAGGTGTGGGACGATTATATTTCAGAAATAACTGCGTAAGTTAAGAAACACTTTCTTTAAGCCATCAAACAACTGTCTTAAACAGACTTTCCAGATCCTCTCCAACAAGAAGCGACCCATCTCCACGGGCTAGGCTAGTGCTAACTGGAGTCCACATTTATTATATCGCCACCGCTAATGAGCTTTGTGTCCCGTTGATCAGCAGTTGATTAAAATGTCTTTAGGAAATCGTTTACAACTACCTTTGCCTGATAAAGTGAATCCCGATCCCTCAATTGTTCTTTCTACTGTCCATACTTCCACTGGATTCTCCTTGGTCTCTCCCTGTAGTCTGTTTGTTACGTGCCTGCTAACCGCTATTGAACTGCTACCGCTCACGCCACGTCAACACAATATTTACGTAATGACGCTACCACACGCGACCGCAGCGCAACCTTTATTTTTTTGCCGCGAGGTGGCGCCCAACGTCAAGTAAAACTGCGTGTACGTGTCGGGAGTGAGAACGGGTTTCTCTTGGCTGGCCTGGAAACGCCTTGGTGTTCATATTCATATTAATATTCTTATTCTTCTATGACAAAAAAGTACAAGTGTTCATTTAAAGAAATAAACAGAGCAGTAAGAGATGTTTTTTTTTTAATTTTCCTTAGCCGAAGGCCGTATCGTTTGTTTTCTGACCTGGGAGTTGGATAGTCCTGGCTCAGGGACTTTTTTGGACGCCCTGTGTCACTACTGCTTCTGGCCTCTTGTTGTCTTTTGGTGTGTTTGGTGTGTTTTCAGAGGTTTCACTCAAGGTCATATTGTTCATTTTCTTAACTAGGAGTCGGATAGTGCTTGGCGTCCAACTTTTTTGGCTGCTCTGTGTCACTGGTGCTTGTCCTGGCCTCTTGTTGTCTTTTGGTGTATTTTGAGAGTTTTTGGTATCACTCAAGTTCATATTGTTCTTTTTCTGAACTTGGAGTTGGATAGTCCTTGAAGAAGAACTTTTTTGGATGCTCCGAGTCACTGTTGTTTCTTTTTTCTCAGTGTCTACTCTCATCCTCTTTCTCTCTGGAGAGTAGCTCTCAGAGTTGTTTTTGCTGCCTTTGGAAATCTGACTGTATTGTCTTTTCAACACAGTTTTTCTTCACAGGTTCGTCTGTTTTTCCTTCTTGGAGAGCAGCTGTCGTCACTTCTGCAATTCTGTGCAACATAATTCGGGCCTCGCTTCCTCTTGAGTGGAAGCTGGAAATTTGTTTCATAGAAATGATAGTTGTTTTATTTTCTCAGTTTACACCCATGTTCATATTCGCGGTAGCTGCGAGGTTAAACTAATGGCTTTGTTTATAAAAGTACAACAGTGTACTGTTGGCTGTGAACACAGAGCCTTTATGGGGGCTAAACCCTGCCAAACGTGTCTGTAAACAGCTAGATTAACCTTAAGCCAGATAGATTCCGTTTTGTCTTAACCTCTGTCACTATGAACAGGATATAGTTAATATAGTTTACTCTAATTAAATACAGAGTAAACTGTATTATTTATATTCTGAATTACGTGTCCGTTGGTTACCACTGCTGACCCTGGGATATACAGTATAGCTAAAAAATAGTCTAAGAGACTATGCATAAAGAAAAAGAAAAAAATTGCACAATTCTAATAAGTCTGAAAGTCAATATTTGGTATGACCACATTTCTTCAACATAGCCTGGACTCTCTTAGACAAGCTTTCTTGTAATTTCTTAAAGTAGGCTCCAGGAATAGTTATCTAAGATTCTTGAAAGACATTCAAAGCTCTTCTTTGGATGTTTTCTGTGTTTTTTCTGTTCCGGGTGTGAGTTTACTGCATGGGAAGTGTGTTTGGTATCATCGTCACACTAAAAAAATAAAGCCGGTGCCAGAAACACTCTTTCCGCACTCTTTCTGTGTTTCATGGTGCCTCAAATTCTGACAGCAGTTCATAACTCCATAAACTTTGCCAAGTTCCCCAACACCATGTGGCTTAAATGCAGCTCAAAAATAATGACAGAGCCTCCACTGTGTTTTACAGATGGCTGGACTCTGTACATACTGAAAATGATTTGAACCAAAAATCCGAACCAAAATGTTTGGAGTAATCACTCCGCAAGACCTGTTGCCACTGATTTTCAGTCTCGTTCTTGTGTAATTTGGCATACCTCAGCTTTTTCTCCTTGTTTTCCTTCCTCATGACTTCTTGACAGCCACCTTTTCCACAGACCATTTCTGATGAGGCTTTAGTAAACAGAAGATGGATCAATCTACGGGCCAGATCCATCTCGAATGTCCTATGTGACGTCTTTGCTGGATTTATTTGTCTATTTCTAAAGGATATGATTTTCAGATACTGTTCATCTGCTGTAGACAATTTTTTTAGCCTTGCCACTTGTTCATTTTCCTCAAATATTGGCTAAAGATAGAATTTGATGTATTTATTTTTATCCGTTACGTGTAAAGACAACACTGCTTCCTCATTTGAGTTAGTTGCCTGTTTTAACCTTGAATGATTCATAAATCAGTATTAAATGGCTTATCAAATATACTTCCTAGAACATGGACAATGTACAAGGACTGGGCTGAAAATGGGTGGAAAAGCAGCCAATGCCCAGAGAAAAACTTTAGAAATGCTGAAGAACTATTGCTCAAGAGTACTTAAAGTAATTAGTAATGTATAGCAATGAATGAATGGTTTCTATTATCATTACACATAGCGCAATGAAATTTGGTTTGGTTTGCTACTGAGAAAATAAATAAATGAACTAAATAAAAATACCTAAGTTAACCAGAATAAAGCGCATAAATTAAAAAAAAAAACGAGGTGTAGCTCAAGACTTTTGCACAGTACTGTATATATTATTGTATAAAATTGTGTGAACTGGGACCAGCTGTAAATGAAATTCCTCAGGTGCTAATTTGCAAAGTTTGTGGAGAGTATAAGTGGCAGACGACAGCGAAGAGGAGAGCGGCTCTCCATGCCTGCTCAGCTCACAAGGTGGAGCTGTCGGCCAGCACAGCGTGCGCACGGTAGTGTGCGCCCTTCAGAGACAAATGGGATTAAAACATCTTGTCTCATTAGCAGCGACCGGGAGACGAGCTCGAGTCTCGGAGTAGCTGTAAAGTAAGCTTTCTGCTCGGACAGCAGGCCGTGTTTGTACAGTAACAACAGCTACAGCTGCCACATGGCCGCAGGAGCCCGGAGTTGTGTGTAGAGAGGAGCAGGTCTCACAGAGCCGTGTCCGTCTCGGCTATTTCAGCCAGCTCCAGTCCCGTTACATGACAGACGCGCTTCTACCCACGTTGTTCACGGAGAGCTAAAAGCTGCCGAGTGGAAGGTTCGGTGTCAGATAACACGAAACGATGCAGTTACCGGCTGCTGTTTGAGAAGACTTGGAGCCGAAGATCTTCGGAGCGCACACTGATGTTATCCACAGAAATAAACATTATAGAGCACAATATTTTGGACTGAGAGGTCAAGCACGGTGTCAGGTAAGTTAACACGATTCGTGTTGTGTGCTTTTACTGAGATTTTTCTGTCTGTCAGTGTGATTTGTGAGTTAAGAACGAGGATGAGTGGCGACCAGCAAAACTTTACAAGATTCATTTCACAAAGAGCTGAAGATGCGTCCGATGTGGTTTCGTGACACTCTTGTATTACAGTCTGTTAGGACAATGCAGCCGTCTTGGATTTATTTCTCAGTAAGCCAGTGAGAAATGACTGGTTCCTCCAGCCGCTAGAGTCAGCGGTGGATTAATAGTGGGAAGGATAAAGGAAACAAATGAGTAGCGATACCCCTCATCAATTATGCCAGACAGCTCAAGCAGACGCATTGTGTAAGACTATAAGAAAACGATTAAAAGTGGTTGGCCGCTGCTAATTTCTTTTTGCCCTGTGCCAAAAATACCCCTCGGTGCAGCTAATAAAATTGAAAAGCTTAAATATTGATTCAGCGCAATCAGTAGATGAATGGCCGAGTAGCCCATTGAGGACGGAGACAAACGCTTCCATGGTTACATCCAGGATCTCCAGTGTGATTACTCCGCTTTGTGTGGGTTTTCGCTCTCCCACTGAAATTAAACAACAACTGCCACACATGGTGAGCCGGGGGACCTTCTCATAGACTGACTAATCTATAGGCTTACTCGGGCCATAAGTAATCTTGGCATACTTTGAGTTGCGCACATGTGCTGCTACTGTTAAAGAAACGAGCGGCGCCTTTAGCCCCATTGTGATACTGCTTCTTTTTTGGGGGTTATTTTACGCAGATGGCTCCATAATTTACACCATTTCGTGGGGTGGGGTTTGCAGACCTTAAATAATTGAACATCTCCTCCTGATCTCTAATTGATTTGACATGATGTCATCTTCGTGCGTCCTTTGCAAATCTCTTTTGTTGCCTCCTCTGTGGTGTGGCCAGCAGAGTTAAATCCTTTTTTCTCACTGGGGAGGAAGGGTGGGGAGCTGTTTCTGTATCCATTCAGCGTCTACACCTGCTCTCCATCAGCTGTTTCTTCTGTGAATCTTTGTAGAAATTAGTAAAATGATTTAATCAATTTTTTCCCTCTTTTTTACAAAAAAGCAGAAGTTGACAGGGGGTTCACAGTTGTATTGTTTTTAACCTCCTCTCTCCATTCTCATCATTAGAAAGTCATATGTCAGAGTGAGTTTGTTTTTGCAGATTGGGGTTCTCTAAGATCCTCACTTGCTCAGAGGTCAGGTCCTTTGTTTGTCGGTGTTTATGTCATTGCCTGGCAAGGGTCAGCCCCCATTCGCCTGTGCAAGGGGCTGAATGTGATTCACTGGGCGGAAACTGTTTTACTGCTCGCCTCTCTTTCCTTCTGTCTCACCTCCCTAATGGCTGCACGGTACAAAGGGGGGCAGTGCCATAAACAGACTATTCATTCATGAAAGGTGTTGGACGGTTGCACGATGCAGAAAGGATGAGACCGATATTTTGTGGGGATGAGAGGTACTCTCGTTTTAGTGTGTGGGGATAGAGCGAAAGAGTGGATGAAGGCACCATGCAACAGGCTACCCCCACCCCCACACACCCCCCATTGAATCACTTGCTTCACAAGATATGTGAAGCACATCTTTTATCTATCTCTCTTTGATTGAATGAAATTTGTGGAGTTTAATTAGAACAATGCATGACGTGAAGGCTACTATCTGTGAACAGATGCCTGTGATCTTTTTGTTTGCTTTTATAAGCAGACGGTATAAAAAAAAGTTATTTTGTTTTCATCCACAGTTTTGTGCTTTACTAAACCATCTTTTTGCATGGTAAAAACACAGGATAGTAAAGAAATGTGTAAAGAAAAAGAGTGGATTCAGTCAGTATAAGTTAAAACTATTGTTTTATGGTCAGGTTGTCATTTCATCACCTTGAAAGGGCACCGACTTTGAAATGATCACGTCTTTGAGGCAGATTCTTATTCTTCACATTGAACTTGGCGTTATGCAAGGATCTGGTGTGAAACATGAAAACAAATTCCTAAAACAGTTGTTAGAATAAATGTTTTTGGGTCAATTTAAAGCTAAAATGCGAAAGGTTTCTCCATACCTTTAGTATGGAAAATATCCAAAAGACATGCAGCTCAATTTAACAATGTTTCCACTAACAATCAAAGACATGACTTTTTGGATTTAAGCTTTTTCTGTTTTGTGTATAGTGACTGGATTACAGTAATGAATAGGGACAATTTCTGACCCTTTGGGGTGAATGTCCTCAAGCAGGAGTTTTTTCAAATTGAACTCTTTCAGTTTTTGATATTATTCCAGTGTGTTTCATATCGATTACACAACAGCTGACACTGTGTTGGGAAGATCGTTTTAATAGGATTTTCATCTCCCTTAGGAGACATTGAAAAGGTACAGAGAACATAAAATGCAGGACAGTATTTGATTAAAAAAAGTAAATAAAGTAATCTGTACCGTTCATATTTGATGTTGAGATCTTGTTGTATGTCCTTTTGTCTAATTAACATTCAGCATGCTCCTTCTGGCTCCTCAGCAACAAGTGAGACTGGAGCTATGCTAACTTCAAATGTCGCCCTGCTTTTTATCTGAACGTTGATCATTATGTCTAATACTTCATTGCCTGGTCTGGTGAAGCAAGCTTAAGATTTTCTAAACTGACGAATTCGAGCCATGAATAATTGTCTTGAAATGTTCTCTCTCTGTTTTACTGTTTTGTACTTTGTTTTTAAAAAGTAATTTGACAGTTGGTGCTTACACACGGGAAACAGGATCATGGTTTAGTAGCTGTTGTCTTTGGAGCAAAGACACAGGAAAGCGGTGGCCTTTCAGTGATGTCCAGCAATCCTGAGGTCTCTTTAGCGGGCCTAACCAACCACATATTGTTCCCAGTGAGAGGATTCTAGTACGGTCACTGCCGTGAGCTCTCAGCTGTGACCTCTACATCACATTTCACAACCACAAGCTCATTACATACACACAGACACATACACACACACACACACACACACACACTTGTACTTTTAGAGTTATTGTTATAGTGTCTTCTCTAGGAGCGAAAAGGAGACCTTGTACTTGTTCATCTGTTGACCATCTCCATTCCAGGACTAAACTTGAACCTGACCTTTTTGGTGGTAAATCAGATAGATTTCAGAGCCTTTACTACCTGCTGTTCTAACTCTGATGCATGACCAGTTCTTCTAAAATGTTACAGAATTATCAATACAAAATATCAGTTTCGTTTTGTAGTATTTACACTACATTCAATTTTAGCTACATTTCTGTCCTTGCAAGTTCAAGCTGGTCTGTTTCTTTTTATCTAGCAAACAGCATGGAAAATCTGTGCACAGCAAAATTTCCTCAGATATCAAAACATAGGGAAAAGTACAAGAACATTCTGGAAGGCTGTGTCCTTTGTTTCACATTAGCTTGGCTAGACTTTGTACAAGTTAAATGGCGTTTTAAAGAGTACTGAAAACATTTTCTTTTCACCAGTCATCGAATAATGTGTTATTCCAAAGCTCCACAGATTTATTTGATGATTACATCTTTGGTTGTTCATTATTGATTCCATTCTTTTAAACATGAAGACCCCACCTGGATCCCTTTGTCTGGCGATAAATCCACACATGTTAAAATCCACGTGGAGCCATGTGGAAAGCATCCTGTGGTGCCCTCCGCCCGTGGTGCAAGTCACAGCCTCACATTTGGCTGGAAGGACATCATGGATATCTAACCTTATACTGTTTCTTTTTTGTAACCATCATTTCTCCTTTCTAATGACTTTACTTGTGTTACGTGTGTCTGAGTCTGAAAGAGCGTGAAAAATAATGAGCTTCAGAAAAGCAGTGTCCTGTCCATATAAAACAAACCGATCGAAGTAGGTCACCAATGTTTTACATCTACAACTCCTGGAAAAACGTTTGGCATCACCGCTCTTAAGTTTTTTACTTTGAAGCACATACACAGACCACAGATATGATATAAAAACTACTTTTGTTTGATTGCTGAAGATTCTGGCTTCGTGAAATTCATGTAAAACAGGTCAGTTGTTTTTAAGATCAATGACATTTTTTCCAGATCAATCTGACAAAGAAATTATGCAAAATAATGTTGGCTGTTCCCAGTCACCCGTGTCTAAAATGTCTAAAAAGTATGGGAACATTATAAAAGGAAAATATACTAGTAGATGGAAGATGTCACAGCATCAGGAGAGAAAACTCAAAGCAATACTGTATGTCTTGAAAATGCACAAGTAAACTGATGAAAAGCAAATGGGGAGAAACATGTTTGTTTGTCATATACCTGAAATGGGCTGAATGAAATGGGATTTACATACAGAAAAGTGAAACTAAAACCAGCATTACCACCTAAACAGAAGAAAACAAGGTTACAGCGGGCTACAGGGAAGTGATCAAAGACTGCGTTTGATTGGTTTGGTTGAAGGCGATGTTTAGTTATGAATTACAGGTCTGCACTGGCCAAGGAGATTATGCTGGGACTTTAGTCTGGTGTCATTCCAGTGAAACATAACAATGACTGCCTGAGGAAAATAAGCAGACTTGTGTGTGAAATAAAAGACTAAGAGAGATACACATGCACACATTTTGGACACTTGTCTCATTCTGTCAATAGAAAACAGATTTGGTACATGGCACGCTTTAATCTGTCAAACAGTATCCGTGCTAGCTTGATACACAGTGTTGCTTTTCATTAATGAAGTACCTTTTTTTTTTTTTTTTGAATGAACATCCTTCAAGTGTGGTGATTCCATAGTTTTTTTTCTTTATTTATCCACTAACCCCCTAGTTTCTGTGTAAGACCCATCATTTTACATTTCATTTGCACAAACTTTCCTTCTTTGTTTATCTCTCACTGCTCTCATTGCGCCGCTGTTCATCAAGTCAGAGGAATTCCTCGTATGTTTGTGTGGTTGATCCAAGCGTGCCCGAGAATGTGGTGGGTGTGTTTCTTTACGTAAAAAAATGTGCACATCCACTTTCTCTCATTGTCTGGGTATATGTTTAAAAAAAGGTTTTAAAAAAGCCAGAAAATTGTCATGTTTTGTTGTATGGACACTGGACAGGACCCACAAACATGAACACGTGCACCGTCTCAAATTCACTATTACATAATACGTTGGTTGTTTTGAATCACAACAAAGTTGATTAACAGCTTCATTTGAGCCATGATCACCATTTATTTTTACTGGTTTTGGTATTTTTCTCTAATAAATGAAATTTCTTGACCCGAGTCGTTCAGGAATTTGCTTCAGCCTCACCGTCTGGCCCTTAGTTTTCAAGAGGCTACAACAGCCTGAAAAAGGGGCTGTCCCACACCTACTGTAGTAAGGACGTGTATAGTGTGTGTGTCCTTATTTAAAAGTGATAGAGGAGAGCTGGGAGAATAGAAGGGAGTCTGAATGGGAAGATTTGGATTCTGCAGGAGAGGAGGCTAGCATGCCAAAAAGTGGGAGAAACAAAAAAAATAGAGAACTGTGGCAATGTCAGAAATGCACATAGAACACAAAAAGGAGCATGAGTGAACAAAAGCCTTGCTCCTTAAAATTGTGTGCTGGTCAGTGAATCGTAAAGTCCCGCTTCTTCTCCAATGAAAATACACCCCCGTTCTGGGTTGCCTCTCTGTTTTGTGAACTCTTTTGAAATGCAATTAGCATTTCATCCAGGCCCAACCGGTTACATGCAAGGAAGTAATACCCTTTCTAATTTGGCCCTTTGGTCTGTGAAGCTATGGAGAGCGCAACCTTGTTTAATCCTCTGAAAGTGTTTTTCTGTCTGCCTCCAGCACTGTCTGTCATACAGGCTAATCAGTCAGCCAATGCTCAAACTGGAAAGCCCACTAAACTGCTCGCACACTGGTCCCTACTCAATTGGAACCACTTTCTTTTTTTCTATATCCTTTCCTTCACACTAAGAAGAAGAAAAATCTCTTGTTTTCGGTTGGGGACGCAAGATGCCATTGGCTCCACTTAAGAGCAGCCGACCACGGCCATATAGACAATACCTCAGGAGATTTCTCCCTCTCTGTGTTTCCTTTTTCACAGCAAAATGCACTTGATTGGCAGTCTCTTGCCCCTGAAGGAGAAATGCCTGGTTTGAAAAGTATCGTCTGACAATAGCTGGAGGGCTGACCTCATGCATTTTTGTTCTTTAGAAAAGTATTCATTGAACAGTTTTCTAAGTCCTCTAATGTGGAATGGCATAATTTTGTTGCAAATCAGCCCATCCTGACTTCACAAAAAACACTTTCTCCATTCTTGTTGGACTAATTTTAAGTTTTCTGTTTTTCCCCCTTCAAATAAATAGGATTCTTTTTTTCTTTTGCGTAGAGCCCTCCAAAATAAGCCCAGTGAGTAATGCCAAGTTTTTGTTAGATTTAATGATGTATGTTTTAACTCTACTCGCTTATTAAGTTTCTTAATTTCCTCACCCCAACCTCTCCGTATGGCGAGAACATTCACTGATCTAAAAATACATGTAGAAAGTACATGTGAAGTGCAATTATGGGCTTGTGAGTTGACCGGGAATGACAGCCGCGGCTACGCTGGGCTGAGAATGGACGGTGGGTGGTTTCTGACATTCGGCCCGACACACACTGGCCTGGTGGCATCACTTAGTGTGGAGAACAACTCCAACAGAGACCAAACCAATAAACAGATCAGAGGAGACTCTATGGTTTGGGGCTAAATACATAACAAATGCAAACTAGCATTTTACAGCAGCTACTCTATTAAAAGGAATATCCTGCTTATGTATATGAATTAAATTAAATGGTGATATTATTAATAGGTTTTTTATTCTGTTTTTGGTTTGTTTCATTTTTTGTTAAATGTGGTAGCCTTATATGAATTTTGGCAGCTCATTTTTAACCCAACTCTGCTTATTAAAGCTTAAATTATGAGTTGCTTGTATTTTGCATAACCTCTGAATAATAAATTGCTCAATCTGTCCACAGGGCACTTCCACTTTCCAGTGTTTACAACACTGAATGGTTGGTTTAGCAGGCTATAAATAAAGAGCAGTACACATAAAGGCTTAACCCTTGTGTGGTGTTCGTATTTTTGTTACTCAGCCAGTGTTCATGGGTCTGGTGGACCCGCTAGAGTTTTGGCTTTCCAAATTAACACTATCAAACAATTTTATGTTAAATTACTCAACAGATGTTTACTTCATCCCAATTACAAGACATATGAACAGCAAACATGGTTAATTTTTTCCCTTTACCTTTGTTAGATCACATTTATGAATTAATGTGCTTCTCGTTTTTCTTTTATATAAAATGTTATAAATAAATCAGTTATAATTAAGTGGAGTGAGTGGAAAGACACAACACATTTACACGTGAAAAAATAATTAATTGTTTAATTTTTCTTTTGAAAAAAACTGAACACGGGTCTCACAGACCCGAACACCATACAAGGGTTAATATCAGCTCTTATGGTATGCCTCTTTTTCTGCCAAACCATCTGTCTGTTTGTCGCTGTTTACTTTATCTGTTTATCTTGATTAGTATCATTTATTCGGTCTATTTGCGTGGTCTGTCTTTAGTGTGAATTTTTACTGAGCAGACACACAAGCATTCCAGGAACACTGTTATATTAGTTGATGTTAATGACAGAGCAGTTTCTTTTTGTGGCCAGACTGACTCCAGATCACCAACCCGAGCTGTAAGATTGATGAATGAGATCCTACCACAGGCCTCCTTGTGTCAGAAATCTCTAGACGGCTTTGTGTTAGCATATGTGTGTGTATCCATGTGTGCGTTTAGTGAGCAGGCATATATATATATATATATATATATATATATATATATATATATATATATATATATATATATATATATATATATATATATATATATATATATATATATATATATATATATATATATATATAAAACACCCAGCACGCCCCTGCGGGCGGTTTATCCTTCAAGCTCGGGACCTCTACCAGAGGCCTGGGAGCTTGAGGGTCCTGCGCAGTATCTTAGCTGTTCCCAGGACTGCGCTCTTCTGGACAGAGATCTCCGATGTTGTTCCCGGGATCTGCTGGAGCCACTCGCCTAGCTTGGGAGTCACCGCACCTAGTGCTCCGATTACCACGGGGACCACCGTTACCTTCACCCTCCACATCCTCTCGAGCTCTTCTCTGAGCCCTTGGTATTTCTCCAGCTTCTCGTGTTCCTTCTTCCTGATATTGCTGTCATTCGGAACCGCTACATCGATCACTACGGCCGTCTTCTTCTGTTTGTCTACCACCACTATGTCCGGTTGGTTAGCCACCACCATTTTGTCCGTCTGTATCTGGAAGTCCCACAGAATCTTAGCTCGGTCATTCTCCACCACCCTTGGGGGCATCTCCCATTTTGACCTCGGGACTTCCAGGTTATACTCGGCACAGATGTTCCTGTACACTATGCCGGCCACTTGGTTATGGCGTTCCATGTATGCCTTGCCTGCTAGCATCTTGCACCCTGCTGTTATGTGCTGGATTGTCTCTGGGGCATCTTTACACAGCCTGCACCTGGGGTCTTGCCTGGTGTGATAGACCCCAGCCTCTATGGATCTTGTGCTCAGAGCTTGTTCTTGTGCTGCCATGATTATATATATATATATATATATATATATATATATATATATATATATATATATATATATATATATATATATATATATATATATATATATATACACAACCACATAGCCTTCACCATGTCACCATGGGCGTCTCAGGCTCAGGGAAGCCTCGGGGCAGGGATGCTGCATGGGAAAGCCCTTGATTAAAACTCTACAGACTGTTATCCCACAATATCCTCAACCAAAAAGGAAGTAAGGGTATTGCTTTCCACTTTTACAACTTGCAGTACTAAGTAGTCTCCTCTAAATGATGAGAGGAAAAGCAGAGCGCTTGATTGTGGTTTCAGAGGCTAGGATTTTTTCTTTACTAAGCTTCCAGTAGCGAAAAGGGTTGACAGATGCTGTCTTTGATAAGTCGAAAAAGACAAATTTCCTATATATGAACAGAAGAGAAAAATTTAACTCAGTCACTGTCAAACATTAGAGTCTGTAAGAACACTGAAAAACTACTTGAGTTGAAGCCTGCAAGCTTCATGTACCTTGTGTCAGATATCAAACACACCCTCCAAATTTGGCTGTTTGTTTCAGCTCCAGAATGTCCTATCTGACCCTCACTGCTGCCTGCTGGTTCAACCCCTCCACCTCCTGAACGCGTGCCTGTAGGGTCCAAGGGAAGGAATATTTTGGAGCCCAACTAATCTGCACTGCCCTAATAAACCATTGCAAACAGAAGTCATTTGACATAATATTTGACAGCATTTATTTCTTTAACTCAGTCACCTGACTTACTGCAGCTGACACACGGTGAATCTTGCACTGTCACGCTTACTACCGCTGTAAAGTCTTAGGCTTATAATGAATAATTGATGTTAAAGATTACAACGCTGAGGCCACTGTCAGGAGAAACTCTAGAGATATCAGCAACAAGCTCTGACCCCAGGAGCAGCCCTGCAACCAGACACCTCCTCAGCACCTCTGATAGGGATATCCAATAGATCAGTCAGTGTGTGTGTGTATGTGTGTGACTGCAAATGATCCGATGTAACAGTTTTTTACGAACTGGGCTCCTAACACCAGGTTGCCACCAGTTTTCCTTTTGGTTTTTTTGCAAGAAGGGCTGAGAGGTGTTGGGGCCAGAATACCACTTCCTATCACAGATATTGTAGCTGTGATTCATCATGGTGCTTTTTATGTTTGAGCGTGTTTATTTGGGTATCAGGTGATGATGTATGCATTACTGTGATAACTAAAACAAAGTTTGTCTCCATGAAAAATGAACTCATGAGATGAGTGAATACTGAGTGATTGGATAGTGAACTCATGCCCCGTATACAGTAGAGCATATGTGTGTTGTTCCATTTGCCTTTGATCTGAGCTTAACTTTTGAGTGCTAAGCAATGTTGTAGCTCAATGTCCACATACTGAGATACTTTCCTGGCAAATCCTGCTTATGTAAAAGTAATCTGGAAGTATTATGCACTGCTCAGAAATGATTACAGTGAACAACAGGTTTAGGAATTTTTATTTTTTTTAAAGAATTATTCTGCATTGTTCCAGGCCAAAGGTTAATTTTTTACTTTAGCTTATTAGTGCAAAATTGTGCTTTACTATTTAGAAAACACTACATACTGCAGCGCTACCTATTTACTAGGTGCAGTTTGTGTTCCAGGAAGTAATGTAATGCAGTAGGAAGGAAAGTAAGTGAGTAGACCGTAGTCAGGATCATGGGGTAAGTCAATAAAAGCAAATTTGGATGTTCACATTGTACGGCCTCTTTAGTTGTGGGGCTTTCTGTGGCTTTATCTGTCAGATTTAAGAGCCCTCAGCTCAGCTGTCATCTTTTCAGATTTGGGTCCAAGATATTTGTGATGGACAGTGTGTTTTCCCTCCCGTGTCCTGGACTGTCACCCAGTTAGCTATCTGAGCTTTCAGACCGAGCTTTATGGATGCATGCTGACTTAGGCTGCTCTGCCAAATACATCAATATATGAAAACTGGTTTGTGTGTGTGTGTGTGTGTGTGTGTGTGTGTGTGTGTGTGTGTGTGTGTGTGTGTGTGTGTGTGTGTGTGTGTGTGTGTTTGCAAGAAAGAAACTGTGTCTCTGCGCACCTCTCTACATGAACTGTGACTCCCAGTCTTATCAATGTCAAAGGTCTGCGCCAGGCACTCCATGCCGCCTTTAGCTGTGACAGACAGATCCTAGGGGCCCCTTAAACCCCTGGGGTCAGAATTGGCACAATGCGTGATGCCAGCACAAAAACTGCCCTGCTGCTTATAGAACAGACCTGTGCCATCCACACAGCATCTGCTTTGTATTAGGCCCTTTGAAGGAAGTGCGGCATCTGGGTCAGTGGATGTGAAAGGGCTGCCCTCTGTTTTGACGTGGGGTTGCTAGGAGGGTAGAGGGTTGGATGCTTGCTAACATCCATCAAAAATGATGGTTTAAATAATGTGAGGCAATCATTGGGAAGGTTGGAAATGAGGTTTTGGTACATAACGATTGAGCAAAGATGTGGGATCTCAGACTATTTGAGAACTGAAAGCAATATAACATTGGAAGACTGAGACTGACTACGGTATGTTGCATTCTCTACAATAACACTTTGAAGATTTTCTACAAAGTTTACAACCTGTGGCCAGACCAAACTAGACATTTGGTGACTTTACTGTCTCATATAACTTAATTAGGCAGGCAAGTGGATACAATTGCACACACACACACACACACACACACACACACACACACACACACTTACAAGTCAATTTCAGTGAGATGATACAACCAATAAGGTTTATGGTGTTTTACTCAAACTTTCGGTCAGTAATTCAATTGGTTTCCAACCCCAGGAACGAGAGCACGGCAAATAAGAGGATTTATTCAACCCGGGCCCCTCTTTGTCCAGCAACACACTCACCTCTGTTCCCCCTTAGCCTTACTCTCTGTTCCCCACTGTCCAGCTTTGCGACCCACCAGCTTTAAATCCCTTTTTGATGGATTTTCCAGCCATCTCTCCCTTCCTGGCATGTGTGTGATATATGCAACACCCCCCCGCACACAGACACAAAACACAAACTCTTAAAACGTGCAGTATTTGTTGTATTTGTCACAACATAAAATTTGCACCAGTTTATTCTGAGTGTATTCATCAGCCGATAACTTTTAATGCTGTTACAGTGATTTCTGCCATTGAAGTTGACATAATGACTGATCGATGGTCTCCATTTAAACATCCTCCCGTACTGAGAATTACTCAGATTGATTTAACAGTAATGGAACAAATGAAAAGTGGGGTATTTGCAATGCCCAACTTTCCCAAATGATTTCCGTGTATGAAAAAAAAAGAACCCAAACAGCATGACTTCATCCACTCTAGTTGCTGATGTTCTTTTTCAACCTTGTAATTAAGAGCAAATATTTTTTTAAAAGACCTTACGTGTTCATACTGTTAGCCAGGCTGTGTGGTGCAGATCATGAATGGGATGGGTAAAAGGCAACAAGGAGGACACAATCTGGCTTTAGGCTAGCTCCGCCCCACGCGTCATGCTGTGTTGTTTTGTTTTGTGAACCATGACAACTGTCTCAGCAGCTCCATCCAGCTTCTGGATTATTCTGCATGTGAGAGCTAAGCAGGGGGTGACAGAGAAGAGAGATGAGAAAACATGACAAGATGAGAGAAGTGGAGAGCAGAGGGGTGTGGAGGACACAAACTAAGATGTGAGGATTGCTGGAGGAAGCAGGGGAGTCGCAAAATAATTAGAGAGAGGGAGAAAAGACAGAGGTGGTAATGCAGAATTGCACGGATTGCAGGGCATGACTTTTGATTCATGTGGTGAAGAACTGTAAACTCAAATGCAACTGCTTTAGCAGTTATGACAACATGAGGACAACAGGCATTGGACTTATGGGATACTGTTGTGAATCATTCAGACCACAATGACCAAAAAGCCTGCCAGGCTCCACATTATAAAAGGCAGCAGGCCTTCTGAACATCTGGCTATTCAGTATTGCCTATAGCACATAACAGTTGTAATGTGTGTATGTTTACATTTTAACATCAGTAATGTTTAATGTAAAAAATAGGTTTATTTTTGTAAACTCTGTATTTGTTTTTAGAGTTGTTTTTGTATATGAATAAGGATTTTTGATCTAAATAAACTTGTGTATTCCAGAGGTGTGGACTCGAGTCACATGACTTGGACTCGAGTCAGACTCGAGTCATTAATTTTATGACTTTAGACTTGACTTGAAAAAATGTTCTAAGACTTGTGACTTGACTTGGATTTTTACACCAATGACTTGGGACTTGAATTGGACTTGAACCGGTTTACTTGAAAAGACTTGATATTTTACCCCAAATATAAAATTTAACATGCATATTATATAGAGATTGAAAATGTGACGTCATTCACGGGTAGAACCGTAAAGGATTCTGGGAACTCGTGGCAAGCGGTACTAGCGCACGCAGGCTTTCAATTGAAATCAGTCACACAGCGATAAAAAGAAACACAAAAATGTCAAGAAGCCGTTTTATTATTAACTGCAATAGCCGGTCGCATGACAGCCACGGGAAGCCGACGGGTAAAGAGATCGGTTGTTATCGGATTACGTCGTTGAAGAGAAATTGTTCAAGCCATGTTTCCGAAGTAACAAAGATGCGACGGATGGCCTGGATTGCAGCCATTCAAAGATCAAATATAACGTCCCAGAACACTCCAGCTCACAGGTTAGTCTGCTCCAAGCATTTACACGAAGGTCAGTGTTTTTTAGTAGTTAATACGTCATTTTCATAACATAATTGGTGATATAGGTTACAAGCAAGTCTGGCACTGAACAGAAATTGTCGCGCTATGCTCCTTTATTTATTGTGCATAAATAGTGAATTGTCCTGACACAATATTGCGTTTCGCTTCTGTTATTATGGTACATTGACAAAAACATATACTTTTATTCACAGGATAAAACAGGTTTTTTGTATCACTAATTGCCCAGTACGATTACAGCATACAATATTATTGTCACTGCTACATTTCTGTGACGCGTACCAGAAATTATTTCCACTACTAATTAATTACCGTTGAGCTCAAAGGTCCTATTAATAAACGGTTAACGAATGTGTATTTATGACGACGATTTGTGAGACTGGTAAACTTATGATACGTACGATGGTCTTTCGTTCTACACGGTGCATTTCAAGGTCCTGTACCCATCCGTCGGTAAACTGTACCTGGGCTTGTTGCAGTGACCGGAAGTTACTAAACTTCATGAGTGTGTGCACTCACTCCAAGAACCGTATAATTATAAATATGCATATAAATATGCTACGATGAGATAGCTGACTTCATCTAACTAGCAAATGTTTTCCAGGCTACGTTGGTGATGCAGTTTTTTTTAATGTGTATGATATTTTTGTCATGCGATTTTAAAGCTGGTCCTACAACCGCATCCAAGAATAACATGCAGCGTATCTCAGAACTGTCGGTGAAAATTATTCTTGGAGCTAAGTTTAATTGAGCTGCATTTTAAAGAGGTGCAATTTCACAATTTGTGTATATTTTCTAAGTTCACTATTTTGTCATGTGTTGAGAAAAACACAGATTAAAAAATTACATGGTCTAATATTTACATTTAGCATAACTGCAACATTATTTTTTCGTTTTTTTTTTTTAAAGACTCGAAAGGACTTGAAATTCAAAGTTTCAGACTTGTGACTTGACTCGGACTTTTACACCAGTGACTTGAGACTCGACTCTGACTTGCCTGACATTACTTGAGACTTGACTTGAGACTTGAGGATAAAGACTTGAGACTTACTTGAGACTTGCAAAACAATGACTTGGTCCCACCTCTGGTGTATTCTAAATAATTGTTTCCCCGATATGTGAATCACTTTCTCAGTAATGACAAATTTTGATGTGATGATTGTTTATTCAGAATTGGTCCTGTAGAGAACATATCAGCATTATGTACTAAATCTGAAGTATGTTTGTGTGTTATTAAGTATTATATTATTATTATTATTATTAACTTCTTTACATGTAAAACTCTTATTTCTTTCACTGCACATATTTTATCTGATTTGCTGCATTTTTCTCAATATTTTCTTCCATGTGCTGGCAGGAATGCTCCCTGCCTTCCTGCTAGCTGGGTTGATTCTGGCTCTGTCCATCCCTGGCACTACATCAGAGTCGGCCACGCTGCGGTTCCTGGGGCAGACTGACTTTGTTGTCAACGAGAGCAGCGCAGCTGTGGTCCGCCTGGTCATAGAGAGAGTGGGAGACCCAGTCAATGTGACAGCTTTGGTTCTGGTAGGATATGAAGCTATCATCTAGTGATATGTTTCTAATATGTGCATAGGTTAGCAACTGTTGGTGCTGTGAACTTACAAATAATATAGAAATTCACAACAGTTCACAGCAGTGAGTGAAAATTACTGAACAATTCTGCAGCCTGTTGAATCATTTAGCCTGTTCTGTCTGTACAGTTAAACATATAAGTGTCCTTATTCTGGGAAAGTTGACCTTCACATCAGGTGAACTTCAGAATCAGTAACTGTTTTGTCTATAACAAACAACGTTGATGATATAAAAGTCCCACTGTGTCAGCAGAAACTCAGTTGGAAATGAATGGATTTTGGCTTTACATCGTCTACATGTAGCCCAGTGTCAGCTGCTCACAGTTGGTGTCTGGAAATACGAACTGGCGGTGCGATGAAGAGTAGTTTTAGGGTTTTGTTTTGTGATTCTTGATATCTTTACCATATTTCTTGTTACATTAATTTTTATACCAAGAGCTGCATTGCTGGTTAAAATACTGTTTAATGTCAGACTTCCATCCAGCAACTAACAGAAATAGATGCTCAGGAAACTCTTGCTCAAGCAAGTCCAAGTATAAATGAATTTTCTGAACTGAGCCTGCAAGTTCAGGCCTGGAGTATGCTAGTGGCACACTTTGACATGAATATAAAAATATAGGTAAACTGAAAAAAAGTGAAGTTAAAATGTGTTGTCATGTTTCATTCAGCTAGAGGGAGTTGACACCGGGGACTTTGAAGCCATTAATGCTGCAGCCTTCCTGCTGTCCAGTGAGTCCAGTAAGACCATCTTTATTGCCGTGAAAGATGACGACTTGCCTGAAGCCGATGAGACGTTTACGTTTAACCTCATGTTACAGGTGAGAGCCCATTGCTTCTCTGCGAGTTGGTGTGTGTCACTTTCTTCTCGTCCCTCAGTACTGCGCTTCAGTGTGCTACTTAATTAATCTAAGATGAAAAATAAGGCGAACACATGGCCTAAAAAGCACGGCTACGTCAGTGTCAGATTTTGTGAAAGATGTGAAAATGATCTTAAATGGTACATATTACAAATCTTTTTCAAACCAATTGCCATCACAGTTCTGGATGACTTAAGCCTAGAGACTATCTCCATGGTTTCATGTATCCTTGATGGGCTGGCTTTGGCTGGTCTTGTTGTCTGCCCATCTTGTCCCTCACTTAGAGATAAAGGTCATTTGAATCCCCTGCGTTTGGCTGGTTGTGGGGGTGACTATCCCGCTTTTCCCTGTTGGCTCAGCTTTCTTTAAAAAAAAAAAAAAGACAAATCCTAAAAGAATTGTTATACCCTTTCATTTTAGATGGATTTATTATTGTTGGGCTACTCTTATTCCGTTTAACACAACAAGTTGTCTCATAAAGTTACCTTCCTTTTCTTTTCTCTGTGTATGGGAGTGAAACTAACACACACACACGCACGCACGCACGCACGCGCGCACACACACACACACACACACACACAGTAAAGCTGAGGGTAGAGACGCAACAATGGAAGCAAAGCACAGTAGAGATTCCTACATTGTTGTGAAATGCAATGAGTGTACACAAATATGCTGAAATAAGTTAATTCATTCATTCATTAATTGATCATTTATTCCATGTGGGTTTTTTTTCCTTTTGGCTCCCTCTCCTAAGGCAATTGTAGGGGAAACACCCCAGATTGTGAGACTGTAGTCTAAATTAAGAGAACAGCAACAATTCTAAACATCTGTCAGCAAGAGTGGCTTTCTTCACATCAGTCGTTCTCGATTTGACGCTTTTGTGACCTCTGGTTAACATTCGGTAGCAAAACTCAATTTTTAGCCTGCTACTAGAGTGAAAGACCAAATGAGGCGACCACTTTTAGCCCTTCTATTTACACTACAATGAGACAAAGCTTTGGCCAAATACAAGCCTGTCAGCTTACTGGAGTTATGTCTGGAGTACAAGTATGCGCCACAAAAGGTGTCATGGATTAAACACAAGAAAATAAAGGGAAAATCAGGGCCATAGTTATTATCACGCTTCAGTGTATAAAATCTGTTACATTGCTGGTTGACTATGACAGGAAAAGATTTGTTTTTACAGAAACAGTGTTGAGTCGTTGCAGATCAGAGCAGGTGCAGCCTAGCAGCACAGCACAAAATTACAGAAACACATAGCGGATCATGGCATAAAAGACTTGGCATGGTTGATTTACAGCGCCATACTTTCAACAGTGTTGTTTTTCAAAGTTTCTAAAGTGATTTTTTTCTTTACATGAGTGTGTCCACATAAGTGCGTGTGGATTTGTTGTCTGTGAGCTGACGTGCTACAAGGGCTCAGCATCAGAAAGAATGTTAGAGTCTAAAAAAGCCCCAAGAGACGAATGCAAGAGGCTTAAGTAGTTTTTTTTATTGTTTTTTTTATTTTATTTTTTTGCCTTGGCTTGCGCTCACCTTTACATGTGGAGACCGAAACATGTAGTGGTTTTGATAAGAAGTTTCAAATGCACTTTGTTTGGCTGAGAAAACTTAAAGAGATATAACACATGCTTTAGTGGAGAAATGTGTGTTTCTGTTTATAATACTATGACAAGAATGTAATATAGTTGGTCATTTTCCAAAATACCTGCAGTGAGTGCATATCCAGATGTTTGAAAGTTGTAAAGGGAATTTTGAAGTTTTGGTGGATGTCAGAACTGTTGGGTCTTGTAAAAACATATTTAAGCTCACTAATGGAAACCCTGGAAACACCATGTAAAAGTGTGTTGTTGTTGTTGTTTTCTTTTGAATCCTGTCTTGGAAAAAAATAAAACCTTGCAGATCATCAGTAAACACTTAGGCGTAAGCCCTGGTAACTCATGGTGTGATTTTAGGCCTGCTGGGATGTTAAGTCTTTCTGGTCTAGCACTGAATCAGAGAGAAGGGTACAAATCCTGAAAAGGTTTCCTGCAGAGAGCTAACCTGACAAATCAACTGGTCTGAAACCAGTACTTCCTGTCTTTGTGCCCTCTCACCAGTGCTTCTCGGTGGGAACACAGGAATGTAGTGTAGCCCGTAGATAAGGCAGTCGGTCTGGCTGTCCACATGAGGATCAGGATTACCTTTGGTAGGGGGGGAAGATAAAGGAGTGTTAATATAAATACGCTATAATCTTTGCTTTATCTAAACATTTCTATTCTCCTGACTTTTCAGAGTTCCTCAAATGGTGTTACAGTGGGGACACCAAAAAAGGCAACCATCACCATACTGTCCAATGATAACGCCTTTGGAATAATTGCCTTCAACTCAGTAAGAAACTTTCCATCCACCTTCATCCTGTCTTTGCTGGTTCACCAATTTACAAACTTAAAAAAACGTAAAAAAAAAAAACTGGAAACCAAAGGATTTAAGCACTTTAAATACAGTGACTTAATAAATTACTTGTTTGCTAATAAAAATAACGACAAGTATCTTAAAAAAAATAAAATAAAACAATATATATATATATATAATACAGAAAAAAAAGAGTATGGATATCTCAAAATTAAATACAATAATTTAAATTAAATGTAAATGTTCTCTTGGTTATCTTGTTACATGTGTAAAGAGGCATTTTGCTCGCTTCCACTGCCAGATTGGGGTTCAGTTCAAATGAAATGTATTACCTGTTTTTGTTTGCTGCTGCAAATGTTACATTTCCATTTATTCTTAATTTGGATGGTTCTAATTGTCAATGAATGAAGTAGAATGTAAGCTGATTAAAGTTCTGTTTTGATGTTTTCTTTCTTTTTATCTCAGACTGAGGAGATCATAGTTGATGAACCCAGAGGAGGGAACCGTTACGTGCCTTTAACTCTAATTAGAGAAAAGGGAACATACGGTACTGTGACTGTAAATTTTGAGGTGAGATCATGTGAATAATATTAGCATACCTAAGGGACTTTTGTGTTTCAAGAACTAACAGTGTCTAACAAATCAGTGTTGCATGTAGCTTGTTAGATGCTTTTATAAATTAATCCCACTGCCTTAAAGACACTTGTGGATTCAAGAGTTTAGATTATTTAGATACAATGAGCAACATCTATGTTTAATAAATAATGCAACTGCTTTGTGTTTCATAGTAAGGATAAATTCACATTCATTTTGAGCTCATGGATTGTCAAAGTAGGAATATCACTGGGGTTATTCTCCTTCCTGTCTTCATAGATCGCTGATGGTCCCAACCCTGCCAGTGAGGATCTCAGTCCCGACAGTGGAAACATCACTATTCCTGTAGGCCAGGCTGTAGTGCACTTCACTGTACTTATTCGGGATGACCAGGTATTGAACTGATTGATTACACTGGACCAATTAAGTTTCTTAAAAATCTGTCTCTATAAATTGTTTTACTGCACTGGCAAAAGTTTGAAGTTTTGAAATTCTTTTAACTGTAAAATAAAGTGTACAGCATTTTTCCTCATCTTTTTTGCTACATACATGTTTAGAGTTTTGAATGGTATGTGTTTTGCTTTCTCTGTGTACCAGGTCCCAGAGGATGATGAAGTGTTTTCAGTAAGACTAACTGGTGTAGCAGGGGGAGCTCTCCTCAAGCCCAACGCCAGCAGTGTTCGGCTGAGAATCCTGCGTAATGACAGCCCTCTGCGGTTCTCCCACACTGTCATGGCAGTACCAGAGTCTGCGGCAGTCATTGCCCTCAATGTGACCAGAGGTCGATTGACTGAGGATGGACCACTCATTGGCTCTGTTGACACTGAGGTTGTGTTCTTTAAACCTAGTTTTTCATGTTTACATAGTCTTTTACTGCAAAAGCACTCATATACACACAATCAACAACTTATATGTAGAGAAAACAGAGAGCATTTGTCTAATTTGTATGAAACATCTGGACTCTACTGTCTTTAGGTTTCTGTAGATTACATGGTGGTGAGTGGTGAAGGCCTGGGCAGTGCCACACCAGCTGTGGATTTCTTCGATCTACAGCCAGTCAGAAGAGTTACATTCCCTCCATTTGTCTATAAAGCTAGCCTGCTGTTCAACATCAGTGATGATAATGTGCCAGAACTTGCAGAGTCCTTCCATCTGGTCCTCCTGGAGGACACGATCAGAGGAGATGCTGTGCTGGTATCGCCTAACTCTGTGCAGGTGACCATCGAGCCCAATGACAAACCTCATGGTGTCCTCTCAATCAGCAGCAGTGCACTGGTTCAGCCAATCAGCATCAATGAAGATCTGACACAGAGGTAGCATTGTTTTCTCTATAAATGGGTACTATAAAATTTGTTGTATAATCTAAATCAGGGATGTCAAACTCATCTTATATCGAGGGCCAAAAACAGCCCACTCTGACCTTAAGTGGGCTGGACCATTGAAGTGTAAAGAAGTTAAACTACGAATTTAATCCCTAAGATAGCTTAATATAAGAAAATAACTGCGGTTTCAGCAGTATGTCTTAGATTTTTCATGATACATATATGAATAGTGCTGTAAGAAAATCTTTTTAAGAAATGCATGTGTAAAATTACAGAAAAGAAATCTGGTAGCTTCTGTTAATTCACAGAAAATATCCAGTTTTTCTGGTCCCATTGTAGAAAAACAAAATAAATTTCTATAGTAAATTTTGAAAAAACACCTTTTTGTTATTAAATTGTTTATTAATCACTTAGTTAATCTTGTGTAGCATGAATGGCAATGAAGTAGATCTTTATCAGTAGGAAAAGCTGTAAAATGTTTTAAAATACATTTAAAAGTCTGAACGTCTATGCCCTCCTCTAGAATTTCCAAATCTATCCAGTGGGGCAGATTGTGCTGATTCTGGTCCCCGGGCCTTATGTTTGACATCCGTGATCTAACTCCTCTTGTGTTACATGCTAGCTAAATCTAAACGCTAATGTAAAAATAAAATCAACCATTTACATCCAAGATTATCACTCCTCCAGATATGATGGCATCGTTATTGTAAGAATCGGAGGCAGCTATGGTGAAGTGTCTGCCAACTGGTCCATCAGCAGAAACTCCAGTGATCGTTCACCAGTGTCAGATGATTTGAGGCCTGAGGTGGGGCAAGTAAGATTTGCTGCCGGTGACAAGACTGCTATTATTCCAATAAACATTGTAGCTGATGATCAACCTGAAGAAGCAGAGGCCTTCGTTTTCAAATTGCTGCCTAGTACAGTAACTGGAAATGCTGAGGTTGATGAACCCATGGAGGTGAGTTTAAAAGACGTATTTTTTCAAATCAATGAATTAATTAAATTTTTTAGGATTATGGATTATTTATATTATTATTTATTAGGATTATGTTGGGGTATGTAAGAAAAAATTAGCTGCACTTGTTAGGGAACGCATGTTGCATGTGTTTTGCATGTGTGTGACCTACTGTAAGGCACAGTGGCAAACTTGGCACATGCTGCAAAAGTCGACCCCTTAGTGTGTAACTTTGCTCTGTGGGTGTTCCCTTAATGTGGCTGAATCAAAACAAAGTCGAAACAGGCGGCACACTCTGAGTGGGGTGTTTCTGTGGGGGGGGGGGTTTAAGCACGGATGAAATGGTGACAAGTTTTTATTGCTTCCATCTTTGTCCAAGCCTCTTGGCTACATGTGAAAGCAGTGGGCAGATCCAAGACTTGTTTATGTTCAAGGCATTAGATGGGACTATAGGGCCTGTTTGCCATGTGTGCAGAACAAGTTTGCTCAGAAGAATTTTCTCGATGCATAAGCAAACAAATATAAAAGAAAGTTCATGACTGCTGTCAGTGAAGTTGCAGATCCTGTATCACATTCCAAAAACGGAAATATGCACATCACACTGTGCTTTAAATCAGTGAGCGTGCCAAACAGTGCATCTGACAAGTATAGGTTCCATGACTGAACCACAGTTTAATGCTCGTGGAAACTACTCTTAACAGTCTTAGCACACTTAATTAAAGAGGATGCCCCTGCTAAAGTTAGCTCAGGGCTCTGTTTTACTACTCTCAGTCTTGCTTATTTTCTTCACTCTCTCTGTTCCTCACCTCTCTTTTTTATGATCAAGATACAATCTTAGTAACATAAAAACAGGATACTCCACAAAATCCTTCACTGTAATTGATGGTACACCCAGGCTTCATTGCTATTATTTGAGACCTGTTAGCTCGCTCCATACGGGGACTGTACAACCCTTGTTAGCAGTGAAACTATGAATAGAGGGGCAATTTGTGTTTTCTAAAAGACATCATTCCTTCATCATTCAAAATGTTCCATATGTCTCCTTCTTCTTTGCAATTTTTTTTCTCCCACAATTTCCTCAGATGGTTTTCTACATTCAGGACAGTGACGATGTCTACGGCCTTTTTCGGTTTGACCCAGCCAAAGAGCAGAACATCCAGAGCCAACCTGAGGGCCGTTTCCTGTCTCTGAATTTTCTGCGGAGTGGTGGTACACTGGGTAACGTGTCTATGGCCTTCGGTGCCCTCTACATTCCTGCGGGTCCCATAGACCCAGCACGGGCCCGTGACCACGTCCTGAATGTTAGCGGGACCATTAATGTGGTTTTTGCCCGTCAGCGGATGGTCCACATCATACTGCCGATCAGGAATGATGCCTTTCTGCAGAATGGAGCTCATTTCTTAATACAGGTAATACCACTGAAACAAGGTAATTTAAGTTGTAATTCAGCTGCGACGTTTCACATTCACATCACCAAATGCATTCCTTCTGTTTCTGTCTGTACCTCTGGCCAAATTGGTACTATTCAAGGTTTAAGTGCCTCATTTGGATGTGTGAATGGTTTTACATTGGCACTCAAATCTGGCATGTTGCTATGGGATTTACCCAGCTGTCCAAACTAACAACATCACCTAACCCTTAAAGCTGGCAAAAAAGTACTAGAAAAGCCTTCTTCACATTCTGTAGATGCTTAATTACTTCACACACTTTCAGCTTCAATACAAACACATATGTGTACAAATATACATAGACTGAGGGGAGCATCAACAGGTCTTTCAATGCAACCTACAAACTGACAATACAGTCGTATTTGAGTGTAATTTGTTGTTTTCTGTCTGATGAATATGTATCTAGCCTTCTATTTTTCTGTTCTATTTTTTGTAGTTGAATACACTGGAACTGATCGACATAAGTCCCTCAATTCCGTCAAACAGCCCAAGGTTTGGAGGATCGCTAAACCTGACCTTGACTGTCACCCCTGACATTGCAAATGGGGAAATTGGCTTTACAAGCAACACCACAGTGGTGGTTTATGAACCAGAGGACAGCAATACCAGCACAGTAAGATATACAAAGACTATCAGTTTTGTGAAGCTTGCCTTTGTTCGCTTTCATAGTTCAGTGCTTCATAAAAATTCAGTGAAAAAAGAAACAACAATGTTCGGAGTGTGAATAATTTATACAGACTGTGTCTAAGTGTAAGAGGTAGAGATGGACCGATCCGATATTACGTATCGGTATCGGTCCGATACTGACCTAAATTACTGGATCGGATATCGGAGAAAAATAAAAAATGTAATCCGATCCATTAAATATCACGAAAGCACCTCACAAAACTTGCAACACGCCGTAACTCACCTCAGAACGTATGCATCACGTGATAGAGCAGCTGTGGCATGCAGGACCTGTTGGTGGTCTGGATAGCATTTGGAGCTTCGCTAGCAACCTGGCATTTCATCTCCGACAAAGTTATCCCCGAGAGAAGTAAAGCAAGTGTGTAAGTCCATCTCTGAATGTTTGTAAAGCATTCCCACGTTAAGCTTAACAAGCGACTGCCTCTCGCTCTCCGGCTGCTACTTCAATCGTGAAACTGCTTAAATCAGCTGATCGGCTTTTCTGTCGCGAGTCTGTCTCTCGTTTGTTTTTGGTCCACTTTGCGCCAGAAAGAGCAAACCAGCGGCTGAACAACAGCAGCACGTTTAAGCTTGATAAGCTGTTGTTAGAATTTATTTAATATTACTTTCTACTCGAGGATCTTTTTCTACGTAGCTGACGGCTGGTAACTGTGCAGGGGCGGATCTAGCAAAGTTTAGCCAGGGGGGCCGATAGGGCATGAACAGGGAAAAGGGGGCACAAAGACATACTTTTCTTTCTTATTCTCATTTAAAATGTCTAGCTTTTAATAAATAATTATCTGACACCCAAAGTTTTAATTTGATGTAAAATGAATAGAAGTCAATTACTGTACATAGTGACTATTAAGTCTAATATATATACCCTAGTAAGCTATAGTACTTTTTACTTTGGGAAGGTACCATCTGTGCAGTCTGCAATTTTGTTGAAGAAAGATGTTGAATCTATTTAATATTTCTTGAAAAATAATTGATTTCTGTGCATTTTTTTTCACACTGCATCAAATTAAGGTTGATTACGTCGATTAAGCATCATGAGGTGGCGCGTGAGGGGTGGTTCCCTATTTTTTATTTATTTCTTTTTGTTGTTGCTGGGAGTTGGAACCCTATTAGTTAGGTTGCTTAATATTTACGCTAAGTACTCTTTAAAATACCAGAATAGGGAGGATGGTGTAGGTCTAAGTTTATTAGATTGATCAGTATTGCTGAACTATGAAATATTTTTTTTGTATACAGGTATAACAGAATAGCTTTAGTGTAGTTGTTGTTTTAAACTTGAGTATGAACTTGCAGACTTGCAAAATGCAGCAAGATATTTTAAAAAACAGTTTTGTTGATTAAAAAACACTATATCGGATTCATATCGGTATCGGCAGATATCCAAATTTATGATATCGGTATCAGTATCGGACATAAAAAGGTGGTATCGTGCCATCTCTAGTAAGAGGCTGATTCTGATAATTGTCGTAGGTCAGCCTCCCTCTGCGGCGTGATGGGACGGACGGTCGGGCTGAAGTGTTCTGGAGTCTTAAGCCAACTGGAGCCAATCGTGGGGATGTTACTGCTAATGACCTGAAACCTTTTGGTGGTTCTGTCATCTTCGTCTCTGGGCAGGGCGATGCCTCCATCAATTTCACTATCCTGGCTGACAACATCCCAGAAGTCAACGAGACCTTACTACTCACTCTCGATAGGTAGGGCCATTAAAGTTAATTGACATTCATCGTTATATTTATTTTAAGTGTTTATTTTAGTCATTATCAAATCAGTCTTGGCATGCAATAACTATAATACATTCACTTTTTGAGGTTATCTGTAATGGTTTAAAGTCAGCTTATGCACCACTTGAGTCCAATAGGAAAGGAGGGGCTGACTAGGTCCTGATTCTTCCCGTTCTTCCTTAGCTTGTTTTGCGATGCATGTTTATTGGGGGTTAATCTGTTAGTCTACATTTGGATGAGAACGACAGCTTTCTCTCCCTCCCACTCGTCCCCTGCAGGGTGGAGACTGCACGCTTTATAGTGTACTTTGGGTAAGTGGAGAGTGGAGTGAACCTGGGGCTTTTGTGTGGCGTGAATCACGTCTTTGTTTTTCACAGAAGGGCCTACTTCAGGCTTTCTGGAGGTCTTTGGTCAATGTGGGGATGAGGGGGTCTGGGACACGGTGGGGGATTTTGTGATGGTGTGAAAAAACGTAATTCCAAAAGAAAAGGATTGTTGGAAGAAAATTGAGAATCTTCTTTATATGTTCTTGCACTAATTTAACCAGACTTGATTATGTACCATTTAAAGATGCAAGTGTTTGTATGCATGCAGTGCCTTGACTGTGACTGTTTTGAGTGCTTCATCCTGTCGTGTCTTTGTTATTCCCATTATGTTATGCTTGCTTGGGTTCAATTTTCCCAGCACATACACATATACTTACTCCCCTGCTGAGCAATAAAGAGGCAGGCAGGCAGTTGATTGACATTGTTATTAATAGTGGGCTAAACAGCGGGGCTTCAGCATATAGAGTCAATAATGAATGAGCATCACACAATACAAGGAATGCTTTGAGAAGTTTAAGTTAAGCTACTTAGTCATTGTTATTATTGTTGCACGTTTTACGTAAACACACAACATAGCAAAAGTACAATAAGCAGACATTTCAGAGCTATACTCAGCATGAAACTGACACATACCTGCCCTAAAGCAGCTCCATGTTAATGCAGCTCCACAATTCCTCATTAAAGAGGATGTAATGGCATGTCTTTTTTTCTTGTTCTTTTGTGTTTAGTTATAATAATAATAATAGTGTATGTGCTTATATATGCATTTCTGTGTGCACGTCTCAGGAGTAACGTTGAAAATCAGATCCTGAAAGCCGGCTTCACCAGCCGAGAGATTATCATCATGGAGAATGACGATCCGGGGGGAGTCTTTGAGTTCTCCCCGTTATCCAGAGGTCCATGGGTTATCAATGTAAGCCACAGTTTTAAAGCTGCCCCAAAAAGAAATAGGGTTTATTTCCATTAGTATGTGTAGTATTTGACCTTGGATGTGGCCCAAACTGTTGCACATTCAGTCAAAGACCTCTTACTGCTTATAAATTTCAAATCTGTTTGTTATTATTTTGCTTTTTTGAGTCAAAATTGGTATAGCTACGCTTGACAATTTTTAGAATTTACTGGTCAGTTTAGGTGTTTTTTGACTCACGACTGACTCACAATAACTGACAATTACTGTAACTTAGTGATAGGACTTTGAAATAATTCCCTAATGTGTGTTACACATGTAGAGTCCAAGTTTTGCCTTCATAATTTAGCTTTTTTCTGTGCATTGTGACGTTAGAAATAGCTAATATTTTGTAGCAGCTTTATTACCATGAAATAGTAGTCAAATGCAGGTGTTGCTGATTTCATTAAGTAAAGGTCTCTACCTGAATACAACCTTTATAATAATAATAACAGTAATAACAGTAATAATAATAATAATTTCAGAATGGTTGCTGTGAAAATGTATTTTTGAAAAATGAGTTAAAATTGACTTAAAGGTTCAACTGAATATATTCTTAGCTTCTTTGCTCTGAAGCTTGTCTCTTCTAACCTAGGAGGGTGAGGCGGTTGAACTGCATGTGGTCAGAGCCCAGGGACAGCTTCTGAAACAGCTGATACGATATGCTGTTATGCCCTCGGGCAACAATGAATTCTACGGTGCTACGGGCATTCTGGAGTTTAAACCCGGAGAGAGAGAGGTGGTGGTGGCGCTGGTGGCACGGCCTGATGGGGTGCCAGAGGTAAGAAATGGCAAGATATTAATATTTACTTATTTATTTTCTGCATTTTACACAGTGCTGCAGTGTAATTCAAATGCATTATCCTTCCTACTTTCACATTTAATAAGCTATGAAGTTAATGTTTTAAAACTTTTTCAGTGTGATTACTGTATTTGTTTATTTTGTTATGTGTGTGGGTACAGCTGGACGAGACTTTTTCTGTGGTACTTAGCAGCCACAGCACTCCACCTAGTCGTCTTGGCAACCACCGGGAGGTCAACATCACCGTTCGGAAAAACGATGACCCCTACGGAGTCATTGAGTTCAGCCAGTCGGGACTGACAGTGGCCATCAATGAGAGCAAAGGAGACGAGACGCACCAGGGTAACTTGAAGTAGCAGTCCTTTAGATAATAGTAATACTTTTCCAGGTCAAGTGGTACCTCATTGACACTTAAAATGGATCTAAGAGGAGTGAATCACAGAAAATTAGAGTGTCCAACTTTCATGTGATTGTTAAGGAAAACAAAGGCTGTCTGTGTTTTTGTGTAAAACATGAGGACATGTTAAAGTAGTTCCTCTAGTGAATGGCCTGTATTACCTGTATTTGCTATAAATAAACATGTGTACAGCTAAAATCAAATGTAGTTTATCTATGAGAAAAAAAACATTCAATTTCTAAATTGATCATGTCTGTTTGCCCCGTTTCTCCTTCAGCTTTGTACCCCGTGATGAGGAACAGGGGTCACTTTGGCAAAGTGTCAGTTTTGTGGGTCTTGGAGCCAGCACTGTCTGGAGACGTCCGCCCCGTTCGAGGAAGCATCACCTTCGAAGAGGGGGAGTACCTGAAAAATCTCACTCTCTTCTCTGTACCTGATGAGGTAAAATGTAAACTAAACCTTAAAGAGCACATCGTCCACAGCTCAGTTAGTTTTCTTTGTTTAAATTTCTTTTTTTTTTTTAAGATTCCAGAAGAAATGGAGAATTTCACCATCACGCTGTTAAATGCGACAGGTGGAGCAAGACTGGGAAACATAGTCAGTTCCAACTTATGGATTAATAAGAATGATGACCCCATTTATTTCTCAGGTAAAGATTTTAATTATATAATAATACACGTGTTTTCCAGCTTGTCCTCCCTCTCTGACATCCTTCCCTTTCCTTCATTTTCGCACTTTCATCGTAGAACCCGTCGCTGTGCGGCTTCAAGAAGGCGGTGTGGCCAACTTTACAGTTGTGAGGGCAGGATGGGCAGACTTCGTGGCCACAGTGATGTACCGAGTAGAGTACAATGATGCATCGCCAGATGACCTCTTCTTGCTAAGTAATGACACAGTGCTGGTATATGCTGTGGGCGAATGGACGAAGAACATCTCTGTGGCTGTAAAAGATGACGACATACCGGAGACCGATGAGCCTTTTTACATCGTTCTCTACAATGCCACTGGTACGTATGTGCTTGTTTTCTTAAAAAAGTGATGAGAACAAAAATGTAGCAATATGCATTACAATGATATATGTGTTTATGGCAGGTAATATATGCTTATATAGCATTTCTTTATAATGTAAATGTCATTCTCTTGTAATAAAGACGTTTTTTTTGCTATTGGTTAAGAGTAAACCATATTTTTCATGTATTTTCTTTTGGTTACCTGCCTTTGGACAAGAGGAAGGTACATCCTCTCCAGTACACGCTGGACAGGTCATTAGTCTGTTGCAAATTGATCAGTGACCGATTCTATCTATAACTTAAAATACAATTAACTCTGAACCAATAAAGAAACACACTTTTTTTACACTTCGGATAATAAAAATATCTGCATTTTTACTCAAAGTCAGTTGTCTTTCTTTCAATGTGGCTCAAATGAATCAAGCAATTCATCTGAAATTAACATCTTCTGCTCTGTTTATTATTTCTGTCTGTATCCTGTACGTACTAAGAGATGCAGCAGAGGTATTTAGCAGTGTCTGTGATAAGACTAAAGGCTCTCATGGGCCTATATTGTTTTTCATGGATGGGAACGGTAGGCCAGTGGGACAAAACAGGAACTTAATAACCAAACTCCAGACGGTCTGAGAGACAAAGGCAAACATTCCTTTGGCGTCTTTCTGTTTACTGATTGACATGGAGTAGAATCAAGAAAGGGTTAGCCTCTTCTTTATATCGGAGGGCTGTGCTGGCATGGATTGTGCTAAAAGTCAATAATCCCAATGTTAGAAGTAAGCTAAACTCATACTGGCGTCTTCACACTCTTTATCTTGTCTGCTTAATCACAAACAGATTTGCATGCTTGTTTCAGGGTACTCATTGTCCGGCAACTTGAAGTATGTGCTTGTGAGAGGATATTGCACTTCTGGTGCTGCTATAGCTACACTTTTTCCATATTTTTAAACTTTCAAATACAATAGTTCTGGTTTAGTTCTTGGTGATATTCACTTTAAGTCATCTGCAGAGAGAATCCTTTGTTTGGAATTTAGCTTATTCACAAATCATCCACCTTATCCTCCTAGGCTTGGTTACCATAGTAATAGCGCGCTATGTTAATGAGACAGTCTCCTCCTATTGCGTGAAATTTAACATGGCAGTAACAATATGGCCAGCACTCTGTGTGTCTGCCTTTCCTTAATTATCTGATTCCAGCGTCAATAATGTGCATGTGTCCACAGGTGATGCAGTTGTGTATGGAGCAGCCACAGCTACTGTGGTGATTGAGGCCAATGATGATGCCAATGGGATTTTCTCCTTGGAACCTGTAGAAAAACCAGTTGAAGAGGGAAAAACCAATCATTTTTAGTGAGTGACATTTGGTTAATATTACTTCACTTGAAATATCTTGTGTTTTTTTATTTGTATTTATTTCATGATTCTGTCAAAAACAGTAGTTTATAATCTCCAAGTACTATCAAAACGCTAGAGTTGATATTTTAGACAATTACCTATGTTCTGTTACTGAAATATTTTCTCTTTTTTTTTTCCTCAGTGTACTACGTGCGAGAGGCCGTTTTGGGAATATTACAGTATTCTGGCAGCTGTTTGCCAACGATTCTTTAACTCCTCTGGAAGAAAACCAGGAATTTACAAACACAAGTGGATCAGTCACCTTCACTACAGGGGAAAAGACCAAGCCTATTGTCCTGGAAGCCATCTCTGATAAACTTCCAGAGTTCAATGAGTTCTACATCCTCAGGCTGGTAAATATCTCAGGTGAGTAAAAGAAAAGCATAAAATAAAACTGATATAAGACGCATAAGACAGATATGAGAAGAAATTTCACAAAGCAGAGAGAAAATGAGATGAAATTAATTTTTCTTGAATCATCAGTAACTGCAGATTTAATTTTCATTTGGAAAACTCTGACACTTGGCCATTATTTCTCTAAGGCGGTTACCCCGGCGAGGGCGGACGACTGGCTAAGAGTGCTCTAAATGCCTCTGTTTTCATCCCGTTCAATGATGACCCATTTGGTGTCTTTGCCATTGCTGAGGACAACATGGACCAAGAAGTAGCTGAAGATGTTCTCTCTGAAGATGATATGGCTGATGTGACTTCTTTCACCATCCTCCGTAAGCAGGGCACTTTTGGTGATGTAAGGGTGTCCTGGGAAATTGTTTCTGGTCACTTCCCACAGGGCCTTCCTCGGATGGATGATCTGCTCCTGGTAGCTTCCTTTCCAGATGAGGTAGAGCTCAGGCCTCATGCAAGGAGACACCACTCAGCCACAGACACTTGGTTTTTCTCCGGGCTTCCTGGAGCTTATGGTACCATCTCACCTGACGATGGGCCTGCAGCCATTAGCAACTTCACCTTTTCTGCTTGGCTTTTACCCAGACTAGATACTGACGGCTTCATAGCATCCAAAGGAACAAATGGAAGCTTGTACTATGGAGTGAAGGTCCACACCAATGAGTCTCATGTCACTGTGATGCTATATTATACAGTAATAGGTTCAAACAGTACCCAAGTGGCCCGGGCCTCTGCAGAAAAGTTTTCTGCAGATACATGGCTACATGTCATCATAACAGTTGATGATGGGATTATTGAATTCTTCTTGGATGGCAGACCTATTCCTGGGGGACTGAAAAGCATCAAAGGAGAGGGCATCAGTGACGGTAAGCTTCATTGTTCATTCCATTTATTTTCAATTTCTTTGACACATTTCTTGCAAAGGTAAAATCACTCTTTATAAATAGCTCATACAATCACTGTAGGTAAATTACAAAAAGCTCTTAACTCACCAAAAAAATATTTGATTCATGTGTCAAAATGAAAGTCAGTGAATCAGTAAGAAGTTGTTTAGCATTGTGAGACCAGGATACCCAACTGTATTGCCTATCATAGTTAATATTCTTCAGATGGTGATTTAAAGAATACAAGATTTGACATTGTGCTTTTCAAAGCAAACCAGCAGTTAGTATCTGCATTACTATATATTAGAGTAACAAACTAGCAAACAGTACTGGGACCACCTGTTGCTCCACATATTTTCATCATCCTCACATCTAATGTTGTCTTGTGAGGTGTAACAGTGGAAGGAACTGCATGCATGCCATAACCATCCTCTGCATCCTTCTGCATCTTTTCATCCTTACTCCTCTCCTTTTCCATGCCTGTTGCTGCTAAGAGTAAAGCTATTCAATTGATAAAAAGATAATCTGTTTTTCTTTGCGTCAGTAACTTTTGATATTTACAAGTGTGGAATAAGAAATCGAATTGAATCTTGAAGAGAAAGGCTCTTTCCAATCTGGACAAGTAACAGACTGTTCAATTGTCATTTAAGAGTCGTAAAAAAGTTTTAGTTTTCAGTGTCAAAATGTTGTCCAAGGTCCAAACTGTGTAGGAAACAGTTTTCAAATTGTTCAGAGTCTTAAGTTCTTACATAAAGATAAAAGGCATGTGCACCTTCACATGCTCTGCTGCTTCCTCATTGTTCAGGAGTACTGTACTGGGACTTCCCAGTGCTTGAGTGACCACTTACCCTCAGCAGTGCTGCACATTGTTACTGCTGAAGGGAATCGGTTGGCATCTTCTTTTCTTCCTATTCTCTCTAATTAATGGGCACAATAGCCGGTATTTGACCAAAAGCTCCCATAGGGGAAATATTCTGACGCCTCTGTGGCTTACTCCAGTCACAGTGGATTTATCCATTATCATCAGTCATGTTGTGCCATTGTTTTCTTCTGGTAACTCAACCTATGCATGGAGTGCTTCGTGTCAGGGCTTTGTACTTGGTCACTGTAGCAGATTTCCTGCATTTGTCTCACTTTGTGCAAGTTCACAAAGTGATAGGCGCATGAGGTGTGAGTGTATAAATGAGTAATGAGAAAGAGCTAGACCTAGGCATTTGTATACCTTAATCAAGATTCTGTTTCTGGTCCCTGGAGTAATGACCCTTATTACGTTACTGGTACACAACACCGCAAAGGAGGCTCAATAATCAGTGTGAAAATGATGCAATTAGTATTCAATTGCTTTGATCTCACCAAGTCTTAAGTTAAATATGTTTGTGTTAAATAACACACAATTGCACTGGAGTAAAAAAAAAGTCTGTGGCTATGGCTGTGACTGGTAAATCAGACAAACAATATGACAGCATGACAAACACTGTAAATGAGAGATTCTAGGAAATATTACTAGAATTTACAGTACTGTGTATTTTCCCCCTTCCTGGTGATTTTTGTTTTTGTATTTGTCACATTTATATGTATCATCAAACAAGATTTTAAATCAGACAGAGACAAACAAAGATAACCAGAGCAGCTTTTAAGTGATGATTTAATTGCTAAAGGGATTAAAGCTATCCTTCCTATTTGGCCAAATGTGAAATAGTAATTCTCTCTCCTCTTATTAAATTATGAATTAACTTCAAAGGCTGAGTTCAATTTCACTAGCCACATATCATGCTACAAAGTAAAAAATAAATAAATAAAGCTGAGAAACAGAAAAGTCATTGATCTCTATAAGTCTCAAAAGGGTTACAAAGCCAGTTTTAAGACTTTTTAGGATTCCAGTGAACAACAGAGAGTCCCATTATCCACAAATGGAGAAACCTCGGAACAGTTTTGAGCAAGCGGTCACAAAATAGCCCTGAACAACATCTAAAGAACTGCAGGCCTCACTTGTCTCAGATAAGGTAAGAGTTCATGATTCAACAATCAAAAATGGGCAAAAGTGGCATCCATGTAGGAGTCCCAGGGCATAACCGCTGCTGAACAAAATGAAAGCAAATGCTCACCTCGCACTTTCCAAAAAAGCATCTTGGTGATCCAAGACTTCAGGGAAAATATTCTGTAGACTGGTGAGTCAAAAGTTGAACTTTTGTGAGGTTTGAGTCCTGTTACATATGTGTAAAACTATCACAGCATTTCATAAAAACTACAATTAGGTTATACAGCAGGACAATAATTTGGATAATCTGAAACACACTTGCAAGTCTGTCTTTGAATGGCTAAAAATAAAAAAGCCAAAAAAACAAAGCAAAAAGAAGGTTTTGTAGTGGCCTAGTAAAAGTCTCAACTTGAACCCAATTGAGATGCTTTAGCATGAACACGCTCATAAACCCTCCAATGTGCCTGACCTAAAAGAATTCTGTAAAGACAAATGGGACAATCACTGGTAATCCATATTTTACAGGAATGTAAAAGACTCATTACTCAGCCTGGTTTTCTTCGTCTAATATAAAAAATCTGTTCTGCTCCGAAACATGTAAATGAGACAAAGATGCAAAAAAAGAAAGAAATCATGAAGGGAAGTAATTTCACAAACCTGTTCAATGTATATGATCATGTCACATCATTATGACATCAAATTAATTATGCATTAAACATTAAAAAATATTGTTCAGTGTTTTTTGGGTCATTTTTTTCTACCCCAGGACCTGCTTCAATGTTCATTGGGTCAGATCTTGAGGGTAAACAGCGTTACACTGGCCTTCTCCAGGATGTCCGCTTGTACCACACTAAGCTGAACCGCAGCCATATCCACGAGCTCCACACTCAGCCCCCTAAAGCAGACCTGCGTACCATCTCTGGTTACCTACGATACCAGCAGGATGAGAGGCAGAAGTCATTTGTGGTGGAGGCGAGAGATGACACTGAGGAGGAAGGAGAGGAGGTATTCTACCTACAGTTGGTTGCAGTGCGCGGTGGAGCACGCCTCCCCCTCCCCAGACCCACTGCAATTTTACGAGTCTTGAAGAGTGACAATGCCAATGGGCTTTTTGGATTCACTGGGTCCTGCATACCTGATGTAAGTGTCTGTTGTTATCAATAGTCAAGCTGCTTCATGAAAGTCTTTCAAGCAATTAAACAAGAAAGTAAATCAGACTACTAAATAAATTATGTGGTTTGCATGACCACAGTGTCATTAATATTGTGCTTAATGTCATCACTCACTTGTCTCTACACAGTAAACATATGCATAGAAGCAGATGTAATGTAAACCCATTTGATTGTCAGCCCCTGTCCTGCTGCATTTTTTATTAGTCTTCATGCTCGGCTGCAGAGAGAGCATGCTTTCTCTTAGTAGCTGGATTGGATGAGTGGGCTCTCGTCTTGGGTCATATCAGGTAGAGTGACAGCTGGTGAGGCAACAGCAGGTCTGTCGGTGAGGGCATTCCTATAGTAGAGGATCAGGAGTTCCTTTGCTAGAAATGAGAGATCTTGTTTCCCATTTCAATCAATATAACAGGTGGCAGAGCTGCTGATGGCATTCCATCAGAACCAGTCCGTCTCCATTACTGTATCTCCTACCGCTAGAAAATTAAAGGCAAAGGAACATGTGGGCTATCAAATGATCGCACTCTAAATCACATTATTAGTATGCTGGAATTATATTGGGCTGTAGTTAGTAAGGCTAGCGCATTTGAATCTAACAAATTGTAATAAGTGACGAAGATGCATTTAGTATTGATCAAGTCCTCCTTTGGTTCTGAATTCATTAATGTTTTTATTTCTTTGTCCCCAAAGACCACCGCAGAGGGCTCCACTATATCTTGTGTGATTGAGCGTATGCGGGGATTGCTGGACCATGTTTATGTCAACTACACTGTAACCCAACTGGACAGCGACACACCGGCCAATCAAGATTTTCTTAATGCAACCGGAGCTGTGCTTTTCACGCCTGGAGATCCTTCTCAGGTTTGTGCGAGAGTTGGGGAAAGCCCTTCTGAATTTATGCAGGATGACAAAGACTGTAGTCACTCACTGCGTACAATCAAATGTTAAAGCAGCTACCGATTGCTGTCTTTCAGATTCACCCATCTGTAGTGTTTATTGATAACCAGCCCCGCCTAGTGGTTGGTTGGTTGGTTGGTTGGTTGCAGATTTTTGGATAAAATAACAGGTGTTTGCTGAAACTGACCACTTGGAAGTGGCATAAATATAGATTATTTTCAAAAGTGCAATGCAATCTAAAAATACCATATCATACCACTTAATTTATAAAGCACTTTAAAAAAAATAACAGGACTGACCAGTACCACCAGTGCTGTACAATAACACCAAGCATAAAAGAAATGCAAAAGAGCTGTGGAAGTTAAACCATAAAAGAATACATCAATTAAGAGACTTAAATAAAAACAATTAAAAGAATTTTAAATTAATTTGTAAATGAACTGGAAGCTGGTGAAGCGATCAATGGAGGCCTACTAATTCCAATAAGAAGTGCATTGCTTTAATTGAGATGACGTTATAAAATGATGTATTAATATTTGAAGGTTGCATTTGGAGAGAAGAGGGTTGATTTTTTAACAGCAGTCTCAACTGGAAACATGCGGGATTTTACCGGTGTGTTCAAATGAGAGTCGAACTTTAGAGCAGAATCCAATTTCAAACCTGAATTTGTAATAATCAATTTCTCATATGGGGCTGGAGAGGAAAGGTGGACAAAGGTGCCACTGGGTCTAAACAACATGACTTTTGTCAAATTTAGCTTTTGTTCATCTTTCTGTTAGGTACTGAACCTGCTGGTGTTGGATGATAACCTCCCAGAGCTTGCAGAGTCCTTTCAGGTTGTGCTGGTGTCTGCAGAGTCCGGTGATGGGAAGCCAGGCTCGACCCCCACAAGTGGAGCAAGCATTGACCCCAATAGCTCTGTTAACACCATCACTGTCACAGCTAGTGACCATCCCTATGGTATTTACTACCATTCCCCAAAAACAACACTATTTTTCTCTCAGTGTTGCTTAGTGTATAAGCACAAGTATGTTTATTTTGCTGCAAGTGGTTTATTAGGGAGCTAAAATATCAGTACAATTTTCCCTCTTCTTGTCTGTGTCTTACTACTTTCATCATACCTTTTGCCTCCTTCTTATTACATCCTCCTTACTGCTGTCACTAAACACATGAACATCCTTATGCAGGGCTGCTGCAGTTTCAGCCCACTCCTCCAGGAGAGGGTTTGATCTCTCCAGCGTTGGAACCTGCTCACATCACTGTAAACGAAGAAGATGGAGAGATTAGTTTGCTGGTGGCCAGAGCTCAAGGCATTTTGGGTAGGATCATGGTGGGATATAGAACAACCCCCTTCACAGCATCCAGCCCTGAAGACTATGAGGTTGGTTTCACTGATGATGTATTGATGAACAAGCAAATAGGTGAAGGGAAAATATGTTTTGGCTGCTCACTGGTTTCCTATTTTTCCATATGCTCCTGGCAGGACTCAGAGGGCATGTTGGACTTTCTTCCAGGGGAAAGGTTAAAGTTCATAAATGTCACCATCATAGATAATCCTGTCCCTGAACTGGAAAAGATATTTAGAGTGGAGCTCTACAATGCAGATGGAGGAGGTGGGAATTCTTAGCTGTATGATCAGCATGTTTTTTTTCTCAGTTTTTATCTTAAGTAGCTCTTTATTGCACATCTTTCTTAGCTGTCTTTACCTTTTTTATTTAGAACTGAACTGACCCTGTATTCTGCGCTGCTGTTTTTCTGTATTCTATGTGTGGTCCCCTCCTGTGTGTTTCCCAATACCTTCACATGTGGCTGCCAACCTACGCTCCTTCCCATTCGCCCTTCAATCTTTACTCTTCTGATGTGACACTTCCCTGATCCTCATGTTTGATCCATCAGTGGATCATTTTCTGCATAGTGAAGGGAGTGGTAGTGGGGAGAGTGACTATCAATTGCTCCTTCCGTCCTATCGCCACCATGGTAAGTAGCCCCCTCCTTTTCCCCTTCAAACTGCTTCTAGTCTGTGCTCCTTCTTCCCCACAATGGTCTGCGATGCATATACACACTCATACATTTGCAAGCGTGTGTGTGTGTGTGCATATACATGTTTGCTATAATGTGTGTGGTATTTACATTAAGCTGTGAGCCTCTGTGAGAAGGAGCTCAGGGAGATTTATGTGGGAAAAGCAAACACCCTTTCATGGAGCAAGAAAATTAAAGTAGTTAATGTGAGCTGTTACATACCACTACCACATACTGTGAAGTAATCTCCACATAATGTATAGAGCTTGTATTTTAATCTGATGCTCTTTGGGATACTAGTAATATTAATATTACTTTATTAACTGGTAAGGAGACTTGTATTATCATTGGTCTGCTTTAACTGCTTGATTGATACTTTTTTCATTTCATTCGCTTTAGGATCAAACTCCTAAAATGCAACCAGAATGAATTAATTGTTAGTAAAATACATTTGATATTTTCTGTGCAGCCAGCTTGGGAGTTGCATCTCGCATTGCAGTCACCATTGCAGCATCTGATGATGCCCATGGAGTGTTTCAGTTTAGTCCTGAGTCGCTGTCTGTTAATGGGACAGAGCCAGAGGATGGGCATAGTTCTGTGCTTCTGAAGGTCAGTGTACAACACTATTGAAAAATTAGGACCTTCCCAGTGATTGTTTATCTTATGTTCTTTGTTCTCATTTTTTCTTTCCCAGGTGGATAGGTCCTTTGGTGACCTTTCCAATGTAACTGTGTACTGGGAAGCTGATCCCAGTTCTGAGGGGGAGCTTCTTAGTAGGTTTGGAAACATCACCTTTGGTGTAGGCCAGACTTCACAGAACATCATCGTCACTGTGGTCGAGGATGAGATGCCCGAGTTGGACAAGAGCTTCACTGTGTCCTTGGTTAAAGTGTCACATGGTCGTCTGGGTGTCAGGACATCTGCTAATCTGACTGTGCTCGCCAGCGATGATCCATATGGTGTTTTTGTATTCGCTAATGCATCAAAGTCGGTTCGACTTCCTGAAGCTGACTCAACTGTCTCCCTCGCCATCCAGCGACAGAGAGGCCTGATGGGTCAGGTGTGATCTGCAGAAGATTTAGAAACTTAATAGAAACCATAGAAAATAAATCCAGTTAAGCTTCTGTTTTTTTGACTTTTAAATATATAAATAGCTTGGATTGACAGATTTCAACTTGTGGTATCATGTATCAAATTATATATTGTTTTCCGTTTTTATTTCATCTAGGTGCGAGTCACATATGGGACACTAAATGAGAAAGACCCAGAACCCTACAGGACCCCTGGGGTTGGCCGAGCCACTGAGGGGCGGGATTTTATTCCTCTGTTCGATTCTGTTGTATTCTTGGCCAATCAGAGTGAAGCAAACATCACCCTCAGAGTTTTGGATGATGAAGATCCAGAAAGGGATGAGTCGGTGTTTGTGAAGTTAATCAGTGCTCATCTCATCAGAGGAGAACAGGGGAGGCTTGGTAAGATGAAGACATGGAAAAAATACTTAACATATGATATGATATGATATGATATGATATGATATGATATGATATGATTCTTTCAGTTTCCAATTCCCCTTCTCTGGGTGCCAGGAGTAATATTGTAGCTCAGGTGATAGTGGAGGCCAGTGATGATGCTTTTGGAATCCTCCAGCTGTCAGCATCTGCTGTCAGTGTGGCTGAACACTACGTTGGGCCCATAATCAACGTCACCCGTGTTGGGGGCATTTTTGCTGATGTATCTGTAAAGTTCAGAGCAGTGCCTTTGACCGCTAGAGTCAGTAAGTATGACTGTAGAGGTGACTCTTTCTCTCTACAGTATGCGTGTGAGCAACAAGGCTTGTCATTGTGTTTTCAACATGTTTAACTTTGTAGGTGAAGACTACAGCGTAGCCTCAACTGATGTTGTCCTCCTAGAAGGGGAGTCCAGTAAATCAGTACCAATCTATGTTATTAATGATGTGATCCCTGAGTTGGAGGAGACTTTCCTCATTGAGCTCATCAACCAGACGACAGGAGGAGCTCTTCTGGGAGAGGTTACACGTGCCATCATCACCATACTGCCATCCGATGACCCTTTTGGTGCTTTTGGTTAGTAGCCCATATACAGGATCATTTTAACCTTTCTTTCTATTCACAGTTTGTCATTGTTTACCAACTTCTCCCCCCCCCCCCCCCCCCCCCCCCTTTTTTTTCTTTTAAAATCTATCTAGTCTTCAAGGCTATTCCAGTTACAATAGAGGAGCCAGACACTGACTCTACTGTTGTCACATTACCTATTGTGCGTAATGCTGGCACTATTGGCACAGTGACAGTTAAATGGCAGGCCACTGTCAATGGTAAACTGGCAGTAGGGGACATTAGGCCCACATCAGGAGAGGTAACGTTTGCTCCTGGAGACACCATGAAGACACTCAGTGTGGAGATTCTAGCTGACAATGTACCTGAAATTACTGAGGTAAGAAGCTGTGGGTGGAAATGTCATTGTGAATTATCTCAAATGATACATTATTAGAAGTATTTTTTATTACTTATTATTTGTTATCTTTGTCACTTTCTTTCTGTTTTTTCTAGACAATTAAGGTAGAGCTAATTGATGCTAGTAATGGAGGAAACTTGGGAGCTGATACATCTGTTAATATAATCGTGCCTGCCAATGATAACCCGTATGGAACAGTGTACTTTGAACACTCTACGTACCGCGTCCAGGAGCCACTTGAGGGAGTTTATAGAGCCAATATCACTGTTCGTAGGAGGTATTTTTTTTATTTTATGATTTCTGTGTCACTACATTCACATTGAATAAGCTATTCCTCTCTGCTGTCGTTCTGTTGTAATCACCGTTGTCTTTATTACAGGGATGGTCACTTTGGTCGCTTGGAGATCATGTACAGCACCTCTGAAATTGACATTGTTGGCATGGCTCAGGATAAAGGCCAGAATCTGTCTATGTACTACAACGTTCCAAAACCAGGCGTTCCAGCTGCTGCACTCCTTAAGACATTTAACCTCACCGGTCAGAGAGACCTCCTGGCTGCATGTGCTGCTGCTTGTCTGAGAGAGCGTGCATGCCAGGCCTTCTCTCTGTCATCAAGTGGGACCCCATCTTGCACTTGGGTGCCATCAGGGGCTGACCAATTGACCTCTCAGTCCCAAGTTATGACTTATGTAAAAAACATGACTGCAGCTGCTGTCTTGTTCAGTTCCCAGGCTGTGGCAGGAAGTGATTACACCCCTGTGACAGCTCAAAGAGCCTTCATGGATGATGGATCAGTGGTTGCAAACCTCACAGTCCTGATTTTGACTGATTCTTTCCCTGAAATGGATGAGAGCTTCTCCATTCAGATATTAAAGGTAAAAATCAATCATATGCTGTATGTTTATTCTACATTAATGATGGTTTAACTTCTTTGGAATAAATTCTGTATTTGCTGTCATTAGAGTTTTATGGGAAACTGTAAAAATTAAACCTCTTTATCATGTGTTGTCTGAAGGTCGAGCTAATAAATTTGACCGTACCACAGAAGAACTTGCCCTCAGTTGGTCAACCGGACAAAGCAGTAGTCACTATAGGGGTGAATGGAGATGCATTTGGGGTATTTTTGATCTACAGCCTCAGTCCCAACACCACTAATCAGGGGCTCTATCTAGAAGTTCGAGAGGAGCCTATGGTTGTGCCTCTGGTTATAGAGAGGAGAGGAGGGAATCTGGGTACAGTCACTGTAGAATGGAGCTTTGTTGGAGGAGAGGCTTCACCAGATGCCGACTTTACGGGGACTGGAGGAACTCTGGTCTTTGATGGTATGTGCATTACTCAACAATGAGTAATAGTTTTAGGACAGCTTTCTATTAAGTGGGTATCCAGTGGTCCAGTGTCAGGTCCTTATCAGACCTAATAATCTGGTGGATTAGAAGAACATCTAACACTTAGGCTATGTGGCTTGTCTTTTTTCCTGTCTGTCTGCAGGTTCTTTAAAGAAGACAGTAGAGATCGTAATCAGAGATGATGCTGTACCCGAGGACAATGAGAGCCTAATGATTGGACTTGTAAATACGGCTGGAGGAAGTCGAATCCTGCCCAGCTCTGACACTGTAACCATTGTGATACTGGCCAATGACAACGTGGCTGGGATAGTAGGATTCCATTCAGGCTCCCGCTCTATCATCGCCAGAGAAGGTGGATGGCTGTGTTTTGTAATTTGCAAATGTGCTTCAATATTTTCTTTATGGTGTGTGTACCATGTCCGCCTCTTATTATTATTTATATTTATTTAGGAATCAGAGAATACACAGCATGCTGCCGGTTTTCTGTTTATATATTGACTTAGAAACGTGATCAACTGAGATTTCCATACAACTAAAACAAGTATAATAACAGAGGTGTGGACTCGAGTCACATGACTTGGACTCGAGTCAGACTCGAGTCATTAATTTTATGACTTTAGACTTGACTTGAAAAAATGTTCTAAGACTTGTGACTTGACTTGGATTTTTACACCAATGACTTGGGACTTGAATTGGACTTGAACCGGTTTACTTGAAAAGACTTGATATTTTACCCCAAATATAAAATTTAACATGCATATTATATGGAGATTGAAAATGTGACGTCATTCACGGGTAGAACCGCAAAGGATTCTGGGAACTCGTGGCAAGCGGTACTAGCGCACGCAGGCTTTCAATTAAAATCAGTCACACAGCGATAAAAAGAAACACAAAAATGTCAAGAAGCTGTTGTATTATTAACTGCAATAGCCGGTCGCATGACAGCCACGGGAAGCCGACGGGTAAAGAGATCGGTTGTTATCGGATTACGTCGTTGAAGAGAAATTGTTCGAGCCATGTTTCCGAAGTAACAAAGAGGCGACTGGATTGCAGCCATTCAAAGATCAAATATAACGTCCTAGAACACTCCAGCTCACAGGTTAGTCTGCTCCAAGCATTTACACAAAGGTCAGTCTGCTGTTGTAGTTAATGCGTCATTTTTCTTAACATAATTGGTGATATAGGTTACAAGCAAGTCTGGCGCTGAACAGAAATTGTCGCGCTATGCTCCTTTATTTATTGTGCATAAATAGTAAATTGTCCTGACACAATATTGCGTTTCGCTTCTGTTATTATGGTACACTGACAAAAACACATACTTTTATTCACAGGATAAAACAGGTTTTTTGTATCACTAATTGCCCAGTACGATTACAGCATACAATATTGTTGTCACTGCTACATTTCTGTGATGCTACCAGAAATTATTTCCACTACTAATTAATTACCGTTGAGCTCAAAGGTCCTATTAATAAACGGTTAACGAATGTGTATTTATGAAGACGATTTGTGAGACTGGTAAACTTATGATAGGTACGATGGTCTTTACTTTCTACACGGTGCATTTCAAGGTCCTGTACCCATCCGTCGGTAAACTGTACCTGGGCTTGTTGCAGTGACCGGAAGTTACTAAACTTCATGAGTGTATGCACTCACTCCAAGAACCGTATAATTATAAATATGCATATAAATATGCTAAGATGAGATAGCTGACTTCATCTAACTAGCAAATGTTGTCCAGGCTACGTTGGTGATACAGTTTTTTTTAATGTGTATGATATTTTTGTCATGCGATTTTAAAGCTGGTCCTACAACCGCATCCAAGAATAACATGCAGCTTATCTCAGAACTGTCGGTGAAAATTATTCTTGGAGCTAGGTTTAATTGAGCTGCATTTTAAAGAGGTGCAATTTCACAATTTGTGTATATTTTCTAAGTTCACTATTTTGTATGTGTTGAGAAAAACACAGATTTTAAAATTACATGGTCTAATATTTACATTTAGCATAACTGCAACATTATTTTTTCGTTTGTTTTTTTTAAAGACTCGAAAGGACTTGAAATTCAAAGTTTCAGACTTGTGACTTGACTCGGACTTTTACACCAGTGACTTGAGACTCGACTCTGACTTGCCTGACATTACTTGAGACTTGACTTGAGACTTGAGGATAAAGACTTGAGACTTACTTGAGACTTGCAAAACAATGACTTGGTCCCACCTCTGTATAATAATATTCAATTCAGAAGTCCATAAATCTAACCATGTTCAAAAACTACAAGAAATACATCTATAAGATAAATGCATGTTTCAGACTGATTTGAAATTTAAAGTTTCTCATTTGTGGCTTGCATTGAATTTACTAAACATTGGAAATAAGGGCATATAATTTTAAAAAAAGGTTATACTCAGGTTACACTTGATTGCAAACGTTAGAGACATTATGTTTTACCTTACAGGTGAAAAGCTGTCCCTCTTAGTGTTGAGAACGGCTCCAGGTCTGGGTAATGTTACTGTGGATTGGACTATACAAGGGCCGCTTGTACACCGAACCTTCACCCAAACCTCAGGAACCCTGTTCTTTACCAAGGTAAATAGTTTTGTGGCAGAATCATAGTCAACCATGTTTATTTCACAGTTAAAGCACAAATGTGTAATTACCGTCTGTAATTGGGCACCTCGAGGAGTAATTGTATGTTCTGTGAATGTGTTTTATAGGGAGAATTGAATGATACCATAGTCCTTCAGCTTCTTGATGATGCCACACCAGAGAACAAAGATGAATACAGAGTTTCATTGTCCAACATACAAACCTTTGGTAACAAACTCCACTTAGTATCTATTTGATTGATAATTGTGTGGCGTATCTTTGTGTGCAAACTATAAATACCAAAAATAACTCTTCCCTGCAGACTTAATAAACTGACTTCTACACAGGTGTTGTGGTGACGGGCCATGCTGCCCTTGATGCTCAAGGCAGTGAGGCAGTGATTACTGTGGACACCAGCGATAAGCCCTATGGCCTGCTGACTATTGCGCCAACATCTCTTAGAGTGACCACAGAGGAACGAGAACAGATTATAAAGATCTACATCAACAGAGAGTTTGGAGCCTCTGGTCAGTGGTTCAACTATGAATTTAAAAAAAAGGAGAAACATTCTAACAAATTAATTCCTGTATACCTCTTAAAGTTTTGTATCCACTTTTTACAGATAAACCTTATTTTTGTGTGTACAGGGGCAGTGAATATCACCTATGAGGTTATAAGAGGTTCTGTGCAAAACCTATCCCAGGTAGAAGGGGCTCTAGCTGAGCCGGGACAAGACTTCATCTCCGGTACCGGTTACGTAATTCTTCAGGAGGGACAGACTTCTGTTGCCATCCCTGTTACCATACTGGAGGTAAAACCTGTGACTGCCTCCCATAATGCGACATTTCCATTCATCAAACTTGACAGCACTGTTTTATAACTCACCACTGTGAACTCTTCCCACTGTGCCTCAGTAATTATATACCCTTTGAACTTTCTACTCATTGTTATTAGGTGTATGTGCAGAATGTTTGCGATGCTGAACTGGCTCGACAAGATGATAAAATAAGATCTTGTTCACTTTTTTTGGAGCAGATTAATTTTGATTTGTAAGTTCACATTTTTTTTGTTTTATTAGGATGACATCCCAGAGTTGCAGGAATTCTTCCTGGTCAACATAACATCAGCAGTGCTCATCACGACCCTCGCAACTGTTCCCCAGCTAGGTATGGAAAACTGTGAGAGTGCTCCAGTCACTGCTTAGTTTTAGTTATGTTAACTTATCCTTAACTTTGACCATAAAATACAATGTTATAACTTCTTTGTCAAATTACATTAAAAAAAGTTTTGCTGTTTTGTTTCTTTTAGATTTTACCACTCTTGTCCAAAATATCATTTGCGTAATTTCACAAAATCCCTCTTTTCTTTTCCATAATTTCTCTTGCTCTGTCTGATGAGTAGAGGTTGTGTATTGCACATTGTCAGGTAAAAATAAAATGCTCACAATGCCCAAAATCTAATAGTAACTGATGCACAATAATAGTTTATGGTACATTGAATCTCAACATTATAGTTATTTTTAAAATGCACCATGAAAGAGCTTGGTAGTTATTGCTACTGCTTCTGCATAATCCAAACCTCAGGCCAATTTATGAATGAGTAAGTTTAGAAAGTGATGACTTGACAGAATACTACAGGCAGAATAGCACTTGGAGGTTCTCAGAATACTATCAGCCTTCTGCCTGGAGACGCACTGTAAACACACGGCAGCTCTTTTGGCAGCAATCATTATGTGGGTTGGATGGTGAGATTGATGCTTTCCATGATTGAGGAAGCCTGGGGATTTGGAGGGAGCCGAGTAGCCCTGTGTGATGAGGAAAGAGAAAGCCAAACTAAACCCGTAGCTGGCCTCCCAGTGTCTTGGCCACAGAGTCAATGGGAAATGACTCTTCAAGAGGTCATAAATCAGTCCACCCAAAAGACTTAGCTCCTCAGACTCACAAGGCACTTACAAGAGGTGATTCTTAGCTATAATCCTTCTCTTAAATGTAGCATGACAGAAGATAGATCTTCTACTGCTTTCTCAATACACTCTATTGCTCTTGGTGCTTGCGCTGTAGTTACAGGCGAAAGAAATCACTGCTATTTACCACGGTAAACATGACAACCTTAAGGTCGTCATTCATTCCGTCTGTGATGTGGTGTCTTTCCCAGACACACAGGGTCTGGTGGCAGAAGTCAGCATTGCTGCTAATGATGGAATCAGAGGAGTCATTGAATGGACAAACACTGTGTAAGACAAGCATCCAGAAATAACTCAGATGTTCTGTAGATGATTTGTAGATGCTCTAATAAAAAATGTGTTTTGGTTTTCAGGTTTGAAGTGAATGAAACAATAGGGTCTCTGACTCTAGTTGCCTACAGGAATAAGGGAACACATGGAAATGTTTCTCTTTCCTTCTTCGCTCAGAACCTGGAAGCTCAAAAGGAGCTGGACTACAATACAAGTGAAACGGTAAGCACAGCATCAGCGACCTGGAGAAATGTTTGAGTATTAACAAGGACAAAATTTATTGAAATTGTAATATCTTTAATTGCCTTTCATCTAAAAGCGATTCTCAGTTCTGAACAAGATGAACAAGTTTTTAAACTAAGGTGCCCTGTCTCCACCAAGGTGATCCATTTTGCTGATGGTGAAAGGTATAAGTTTGTAGAAGTGCAGATTACCGATGATGCCTTTCCAGAGAGTGCTGAGAGATTCCAGCTCATCCTGTCCAAGCCTTCTCCCGGGCTGCAGCTGGGCACCAATACCACGGGTATGTAAAATAAAATGCTGTGATTTTTTTTTTTTTTTTAACTCAGCAGCCTAAGGCAGCTTATAGGCCATATTCAATTAAAAAGTCAAGACTTTCAGTTTAAAATTTGATATAAAAGTTTAAACCATTACAATAGCTAATACTTGTTACTGATTTGATGGCAGGATTTACAGAAATTGTACAATTTTAAAAATGTGTATCAGGCCATCTCAAGTCAGTGAATAGTTTTATATTGAAAATGGTGACTATACCAACATCTTCAAGCGTTTAATATTGCAGTTAACTGGTAAGTATTTGTTAAAGTCACTACAAATAAGCTTCAAATAAGCTTATTAAGCTTAAAGTTATTTACACTGCATTAGATATAGAAATATATAATAAAGACACCTGGTTTGCTATTATTATTGTTATTATTAATAGCTAATAAATCAATACATGTCCATGTTACAGTATTGTTTGGTCTGTTTGTGTTGCTGGTAAACTGATGTACTTAGTGCACTCATATGTAGAAAAAACATTGTGCCTGTTGCTAGGCTTTTGCTAGGCGATGTTATGGCGTCATAGTAAATCAACATTTGTGAATATAAACGAGATGTTCTTGTTGTTAATTTGAAATGATTTTCATAACATGTTATAGGTGCGTAAATGCTAAAAACAGGTCATTTTAGTCAATTGGTAGTAGGTGGCTTGGTAACATGATGACATCATCATGTCCGATAGGTAAGAATCTTTGATCAATATAATACTACTTATTTCTTTTCTTATAGCAACTGTAACTATACTGGCCAGTGATGATGGACATGGTGTAATTTCATTTAACACCACCAAGCATTTCCTGTTGAGAGAGCCCACCTCTCTGTCAGGGCTGAGTGAGAGTGTGGCCAACCTATATGTGGTTCGAAACCCAGAGGAAGGCACATTTGGCACCGTATCTGTTCAGTTTACCATCACTGATGCCAACGGCACCCAAGCGGAGGGCGATTTGATACCTACACACGGGTTTGTGGTCCTGGAGGATGGAGTCAGATTTAAGGTGAACAAAATGAGATTTTTACAGCATACAAACTGATGCGTTAGAAAACATCCATACACGTGTGTCAGTTTTCCTTTTATTTTCCATTCCAAGCCTTAAAATTGCACCTTATAGTAGTCATCTGTAATCACAATAATTATCAATTTATCATTTCAGAATTGTGTGGTGTGCGTTTTCTGATTAATGATGACTCACATTTGTGCTGTTTCAGATGCTGGAGATTAGCGTAATGCTTGATGCTGAACCTGAAGGGAATGAAACCTTCAGAGTGACCCTGTCAAGCCCAACAGGAGGTGCACGGCTCGGTGACCAGCTCCAAACTCTCATCACCGTCCTGGAGAACTTAGCTCCTTCTGGCCTGTTTCGAATTGGACCTTCTCTCAACAGGTCTGAGCACAGATGCATTAAAACCATCATAAACTTTGAAAAGATGTTTCTGAGTGTGCTCAGACACTCTTTTATATACCTAGTCCTCTTCATTTTGTGTTATCTGTACAGAACTAGCACTGAAATTGTTGCAGAGGAAGGTGGCAGAGCGGTCTTCCTCACTGTGTCTCGCAGTAATGGTTTGGAGTCAGCAGTCAGCGTGGAATGGGAGATTCAGTCTGGCACAGCTGTTGCCTCAGGTCAGACCAATAAAGGTTTAAATTTTAAGCCACCGCAACCTACCAAAGTCTCTTAAATTCCTCTCTGTTCTATTCTGGCTCCTTTATTTTGTTCCATTGTTTGTTATTTTTTTATGATTCCTTTTTTCTCTTTTCTTTAAGGGGGTTACGTGCCAGTCATAGGCGTGTATCAGACCTTTGAAGACAGTCCAACCTCTGCTTGGTGCTCACTTCCTGAGGGACCTTCCTTGCTGGCTGTGAGGCTAGATATGAGGCCCACTGTTGGATCCTCTCACACCTTGGCCACTTTGTATCGATGGCAGGGTGTTTTCGTGCCAGTAGAGGTATGTTAGCAACACTGTATCTAAAACAGCGTGGTGGTCCTGGTACAATTAAGCAGCACCTCCATTGTTAGCTTAAAAATCTCTTTGTCTTTTTGTTGTTACAGTCTGTTACGATTCAGGACCCAGGCAGATGTGTTGGGTTTGCAATAAATGGTTCTACCTACATAGGCATTACACATAGTGGCCTTCCTTTCTCCCCTGCTGCCAACCTCAGCATCTTTAAATTGCAGAAGGATCTCAATATCACATTGGTAATTCTGAACCCAATAATAATACAACATTTCTATCAAGTTTTCTTACATTACTATAACACTTCTTGCATTATGTCTGCATAATTTGATTTCTTTAGGAACAAGTCTTGGGTGTTGAAGCCCTGAATGTGAAACACTTCTCCACTGAAGGCAGAGATTATCTGATAGCGTCAAGCCAGGTGACGATGACCACTGAAACAGACTTAATTATTTACTTTAATGTCAAAATTATTACAAATATGCAGATGTTCCTCGTGTAAGGTATTCAGAACCTTTTATGACTGAAATTACTTTCGTCTCCTTGATGCTGCAGATTTTCATTTGGACTGGAGGCTCTTTTACGCTTCACCAGACTCTTGACTTCAAACAGGACATCCTCAGTGCAACTACGTTAACTCGTGCAGACACTCCCTACTTGCTGGTGTGCATAGACAGACAGAATGCGAGCTGCTTCCTGCTTCGGTGGACCAGTGGAAGATTTCAGAATCCACAGCCTCTCCCGCTTTCTGGCAGAGCAAGTCAGGTGGAGAAAATCAACAGAAGAACTGAGGAAATTCTTCTGTTGGTTGCTGTTGAAGGTGATCTTTCCTGCTTTGGCATGAAATGTGTGAATGGTGCAAGTTTTATTTTGAATTTAAATTCAGGTATATCCATATTTGAAGATAGGTGACCAGAAGAATTAAGCAGAATTGGAATGAAATACACATAAATTCCTAAAACACTGGCGCAGAGATTGCATATTTACCACATTTAATCAAGTGCGTGTAATCTGCAGTATGCCAAAATGATGGTTTGGTTTTTGAAGCAATGAGATGCCATTTTTTCTGGTTGTAGTGTTTGTGTGTATTGGGCAGCGGTTAGATCTTGGTTAGCTTAGTACAAACAAACTGCTGATACTCCAGAAGGAAAACAGAAATATTTGTATCTATTACATTGTTCTGTTGTCTCAGTTAAGTTTGCAAAATTTACCATGTCGACTAGGCCCATGTATTTATACTATGCTCTGTATATTTTGACGAGACATAATCCTTCAGAGTCTAAAAAAAGCACAGAGTGTTTTTGGTTCAGACCCCTTGTGGGTTTATGGGGAATGCCTTAGTGTGGAGCGGAGCAGAGCCACACATTGGCCCAGAGTTTGTAATTTGTCAGTCCTGGGTGTGTCAGCGAGGCCAGTGGTTTCTTTTTACACAAACATGCTATTCTAGTGTGAAAGAACTTAAGTCTGTATTTGTTTTCATGTGCCTGTATTTTTTCAGGTCTGTTTCCATCCTGTGAGGTGTTACAATGGAGCTCAGAGCAGGCTTCACCACAACTCCATCAGTCTATTCCTCACCCTGGCCTCACATCTATTCATTCCTTCACTGATCCTTCTGGAATTGGTAAGCACAACTGTCACAAACTGCCGTGTGATGATACACTGTTGTCTGTAAATATCTGGAGAACAGTCGTGTGATGGACAGTACTCATAGGATGACAGTTCCTCATTCACTAGAATAATGATACTAAAAATACAGCAACACACAAAGAAACAAGGTTTTGTCTTTAGCATTTTAGCATTCAGATGCATGTTAACACAATGCCAAAATCTTCCCAGGAGTGGATGTCTCAGCAAAAAGACCTCAGAGAAATTGCAAAAAAACTAAGAGCTACATGTCAGACTCTAAGGGCCGCAGTTAGCTTGTTAAATGTTAACGTTCATGACAGTCCAATTAGCTTGCCCGGAGGGGTTGCCAGGAGAAAGCCTCCTCTCTTTGAAAAGAATATGGCACCATTGTGGTTTGTTCAGTTGCCTCTGAGCAAACCACAAGACTTCTAGAACAATGTCCTTTGGATAAACAAGACCAAATTGGCCATAATGCACAGTGCCATGTTTGAGATACTGTCCATAAATAAATGCCCACAAACCTCAATGAACTGAAGCAATGTTGTAAAGAATAGTAAGCCAAGATTCCTCTGCAAGGATACAAGACTGATAAAGTCATGCAGAAAATGATTACTTCAAGTTTTTGCTGCTAAAGGTAGCTCCACAAACTACTGAATCATGGTGTGTATTTCTCCACAGTACTGTGAAAGTTTCATTTTTCATGTGACTGTATACGTACACAGTTTTTTCAATAATGACGTAAACTCACTTAAAGTCTGAGGTTTGAAAAACTGTGTTCTATGTGGCATTCAAACACCTTAAATACTTTTCTCTTTTTCACAGCTTATGCTCTGCTAGCTGGTAGAAATGGTTCAACGCTGTACTCCTGGAGGCCTGATGTAAAGCTGTTCACCATCATCCTCAGGGCCCCTCCAGCCATTAGCTTCTCCTCTCTCATGGTTCCATACTTCAATATCACAAAGATCCTCTTGGCTTCTTCTGAGGACAATAGCTCCACTGTTTATGAATTCACTTCGGTCTCCAATCACTCTGATTTCATACCCAGGTATTCAGATTGTGTGAAGTTGTACATTTTATTATACAAGGTGAAGACACAGTAGTTTTTCTTCAGAAAAAAAGAAGCATATCATCAAAGAGAGTTCTGAAATGCTTGTTGTGTTTCCTTTACTTTCTCACATTCAGTTTTGGGGAGTTGCACTTTGCGCCAGGTGATAGTGAGCTGGAGATAGCCCTGAACATCATAGATGATGACATCCCTGAGGTGCAGGAGCAGTTCCTGGTCAGGCTGAAGAATCCAAAAGGTGGAGCTGAGATTGGATTTGGTGGTCAGGTGAAAGTAATTGTCCCAACCAACGATGATGCCTACGGAGTCATCGGCTTTGCTCAGGTAGGAGGATAAACCTTTTGATATTAGATGGCTTGTGCATTTGCTTAACATGTCTATCTTGTTATTGTCTCAAATTATTTATTTGCAATATACTGAATACATAAAATGTGTTTTATTGCAATCTAGAAGTATTTGTTATTGCATCTCTACAGAACTCTCTGTCTATGGAGTTGGAGGAGTTGGAGCAAGATAATCAAATTTCTCTAAGTGTGGAGAGAAGAAGAGGGAGTTTTGGCAGACTCACTGTTCACTGGGCTGCCAATGGCAGTTTGGCAGACATTTATCCAACTTCAGGAGTGGTGAGCAACACTTCCTCTGTTATACATAAAACACATGATGTACTGACAACATGTTATGAATTTAATGTCATTTAATGTAAAACGTTATTTTCTATCACAGGTTACTTTTTCAGAGGGTCAAACAGTAGCTATCATATCACTGGCTGTTAGAGCAGATGGTGTCCCAGAGTTACAGGAGTATGTCACAATCACCCTCCGTGATGTCACCACTGTGGGACTTCAAGACCTACGACAGGCTGCAGTCATTGACCAGCGACGGGCTCAAGCTCAACTCACCATCTTACCAAATGGTTCTCCCTATGGAGTGATTGGATGGCATCTCGACTCCCAGTTTACAGTAACACAAGAACCACAGAGTAAGAATTTCTGTGAAAATAAATGGATGGGTGGATTATTGAACGAGGCTCAGTCAGTAAATGTGGGTTTTTATTGGATCTCAGTGAAAGAGGTTTGATGTAGTGTAATTAATTTTAGATAAATTATTGTTAACTTATTTAAATACATTCCTCAGTCGCAGCTTCTGTTAATTTAGCTTGCTGTGTTTGAGACTTTCTTGAAAAATCACAGAATATCAAATTTTTACTTTTGTGGTCAGTTTACAGTAATCACACTGAGATTTACCGTAAAAGAGATTTGCTGCGATTTCCAGCCATGCCAGGGAAGCCTGAATCGTAGAGTAAAAGTCTTTGAAATATTCTTAACCTACAGGTCTTCTATACATTTATACAGTATGTAGAATGGATTTGTAATTATTTCTGTTGTGTTTTATTACTGACTTATTTACCACAACGCAATTTCTTTTCAACCTGCAGGGGTTCCAACCAATGTGACTCTCTCCATTGTGAGGGAGCAGGGCTCCTCAGGTGAGGTGGCAATCTATTACACAACCAGGCCAGCTCTATACAACCCCCCCTCCAACCAAGCCACCGCAGGACAAGACTACGTTTCCAAAGATGACACCATCATCATGATAAATGGTGCTACCGTGGCCCTTGTTACTGTTACAATCCTACCGGTAAGGATGTGCTGATGAGCAACACCTGTTTCTTCTCTACTTAGAGAAGAAACAGGATATAGTTTAGCTTCTGTCCACATTTGGTAGCAAATAGGACCAAAATATTGTTATTATACGGAAAAAAAACTGTGAGCATGCTTACTTAAATAGGTGAAAATATTAAATCAGATTCTTTATCTTACTAATTCTGCAATAACAACCATTCACACTCAGGATCAACAGAGAACAGACCTGGTTCTATTTAAACACTAGACTTTAAATTGTTTTGCTTGTTGTGTCCTGTTCAATCAGGGTATAAACAACCAATAATCCTCATTAAACTATCGCTTCTCATAGCCTTCCTTATTTAAATTTGTATTAAATTTGCACAGTTTGAGGTTACTGTTGTTTTCACATCTTAAGGTTTATAAAAATCATTGTGAATTTGAATAACGGTTTTCTATTATTTCGTGTTTTCATGTATGCATTTGTTTTTCTAAGGATGATATCCCAGAGCTGGCAGAGAGTTTCCTGGTAAACATCACTAAGGTGGAGCTCGTTAGTGAGTCAGTTGGAGCAGGGCAGCCCAGTGTGAAGAGACCTGGTATGGAGGTAGCAGAGATCACGATCCCGGAGAATGATGATCCCCGAGGGATTCTCCAGTTCAATGTTTCTGAGGTGAGGTGAGCATAGGACATTACAGAGAGGTGAGCTTGACACTGAATTATTGAGGTTGTTGGGAAACCTCCAATTTGATACATAGAAGGCTTTTTTAAAAAGCTTGTGATAAAGAAATAAGTAAGTAATGCAACTGTGAAACATCAAAAAATATCTAAATTAATAATAAACAGTAACATCCTTAAAGATGTTTATTTCAAAATTTCTTAGTCATTGAAAATTTCTTCTGAATTTCTTGTCTAGGATATAGCTGGAAGTGTCATCCTGGCCTATGAGATACCACCACCAGACAATGTTCTCCTACTATCAGTGTTGCGACTCGCCGGTACAGTTGGAAGACTTCTTGTCTACTGGGAAGCTCAACCAGTCACTGCCGATCTTAATGACTTCAACCCCCTTTCTGGAAACATCACCTTTCAGGATGGGCAAGTGAGTTAATATTGGTCCCGTGTTGAAATTAATTCACAATAAATATCACATGAAGTCACTATATGAGGCTACTCAACTATTTCTAGAGAGAAGCCACAATTGCTATCACCATCATAGACGATGAACAGGTGGAGCCTTTGGAGACCTTCACAGTGAATTTGCTGCGTGTGATTGGTGGTGCTCGACTCGGAAAAGTGACCTCAGCGACTGTAAATATTCCATCAAATGACTCGCCACTCGGACGATTTGGATTTCAGAAACAAGAGGTGAAACTAAAACATCTCTGTTGGCATCAATTTCAAACTTAAAACTGACAGTTATTGTTCTATTCAGTGTAGAGTAAACAACATGAATAATCATCTTGCCTAATCCTCTCCAAGGTTGCCGTCAGTGAACCAGAGTTTGTGGATGATCCATCTGCTGTGGCAACACTAACAGTGCTGCGCAGTATGGCAGGTGTGGGTGCAGTGACACTGGTGTGGCAGCTGGAAGTCCACGCTGCAGGGGACCTCTCACCTTTAAATGGAACTCTCGTCTTCAATGAGGTACAGTAGAAAAAAAGGCGACTTCAAGTATCCACCAGTTTGTAGTCTCAATCTGTAAGTAGTAGTAAGTTTCTTCTTTAATTCTCCTTTACGTTTCAGACTGAATCTATGAAGTCATTTGTGATCAGAGCCCTTGCTGACACTGTAGTGGAAGGAGAAGAGCGTTTCACTGTACAGCTGTTTCCTGCAGATAGTGGTGCTGTCATAGACCCCTTAAATGGTTAGTATGCGAAAATAAAATGTCAAAATGCAGGTGCACATTTTGAATTCAGTAATCATCGATCTAGTCCTCTATAGGTATGGCCACCATCACCATCAGGGGTGACAAAGCTGCCCTGGGGATTATTGGGATAGCAGAGTCCTCTAGGAGCATCCTCATTGGAGAACCTCAGGGGAATTACAATGGGAGTGCCAGAGTCAGGTGAGATAATTGTCCTGATTCAACCTGTGAAGACAAACAAGAGCTCTCAATTGGAAAACTTGTCATGCAATGTGTTTCCTTCTTCCAGCCTTGTGCGAGGGCCAGGTGTGTTTGGAGAAGTACAGGTGTACTGGAATATCACTCCAGCTGCAGTTTCTGAGTTTGAAGCAATCTTTGGCACTGTGACTATGAGAGATGGACAGTCTACTGCTACCATTACTATTAAGGTATTGAGCAGTGTTCATTGTAAAATTGTGGCATTGTCTCTATCTGTTTATTTGAGGACAAAAAGCAGAATAATAACGTAATGACAAGGGATTTCCATAAAATTATCACAGTCACATCTTTTCTGATGTTAGGTCTTGGATGATGAACTTCCTGAGACGCGCCGTGAGTATCAGATTACACTGACCTCTGCTACTGCAGGACTGGACATAAGTCCCACGGCCGGGCATGCCAGAATTATTATGGCAGCAAGCGACAACCCATATGGCCTTTTCTCTTTCACCCAGAACCAGATCAATACAACTGAGAAGGAAGGAATGGTAAAGTCATAAAAAAATACCCTGGTACATGATATATCATCTGGTGTAGTTTCATAACCCACAGCAATATAATTTAATTTCTTTTCTTCAGGTTAATGTGAGTATCATTCGCTCCTTTGGCAATGAGGGAAGTGTGTTGGTGACCTATGAGTCATCAAGTAGCACAGCACTCAGTGGACTGGACTTTGCTCCAGCTTCAGGGCAGCTGCTACTCACCCCTGGCCAGAAGTTGCAACAAGTGGCCTTGCATATCCTGGATGACAGTCTTCCAGAGGGGCCTGAGGTGTTTTTTGTTAACATCACTGCAGTGGCACTAGACAATATCAGGTAAGAAAGGTTAAGAAGGTGCATTAGATTTATAATCTTGTTGAGACGGTGCTGTTATTCCATAGATATTGCTGATTGCAAGGATGCAAATAGAAAAAAATCCATGCATACCAGTGACCTAAAATATCTGCTGATATGAAAGAGTTCATAGGCAACTAGTTGTTCTGTGTCTCCCTCTTGTGGCCAGAGATGTTGACTACACTGTGAGAGAGTCAGGTCTGCAACTGGACCAGCCTCCAGCCGTAGGCAGCATCTCTTCTCTGGCTGTCATCATACTACAGAATGATAATGTTGAAGGTATCCTGGAGTTCAGGCAGGACTATGTTAACATTACAGGTAACAAAAGCAAGCAGTTTTTTGTCTTGTAAAATGCTGAAGTTGCACAATTTGCTACAAACTGTTTGACTTAATTATAAGTTTATTTCTGCATAAATAATTCTTTTTTATCATGCCTTTCTTGCTTCCAGTTGAAGAGGATGTTGGCACCCTGTTGATCCCAGTGGTGAGAAGACTGGGCACATACGGGCGAGTCTCTGCTCAGTTTTTTTCTAGAAGCTTGACCGCAGCACCTGATGTTGACTATATCCTGTATAATGGCTCAGTGACATTTGTGCATGGACAGAATACCAGCTACATTAATGTCACTATCATAGATGATCTGGACAGGTGAGAAGAATAACTAAAAAAATATCTACAAGTCTACCTTAAAGTATACAGTATATTTATTCCACACACAGATACACACCTAGATGAAAACACACAGTTAACAAAAAAGACATTATTTCATTCTACAACTACTGTAAATCTCCTTCCCCAGTGAATATGCAGAGGTATTTGAGGTTGTGCTGGTTGGAGCTACAGAGGGTGCCGTTCTAGGCTCCCAAAATATTGTGAGGGTAACCATCGGTAAGAGCGACTCTCCAAGTGGGGTTGTCAGTTTCCTCAATGAAAGCCTAATCACCGTGGCCAATCCCAACTCCACTCTGAAACTCAGTCTGGTTTTGGAGAGATCAGGCGGCCTTGTGGGCAATGCAACGGTATGAGGAACAATGCTATAAAAATAAATCGCATCATTGCAGCTTACTGCTAGAGCACGTTGGTTTCCATGGTGACATCATACAGTTCAAACTAGCCCTCTCTTTTCACAGGTTGCTTGGATAATCCTTGGCCCTAACAGTAGAGAGGCTCTTCCCCTCATCAATACTGACATTAGAGGACCTGTGAACGGGTCCCTGTTCTTCAAGGATGGAGAGAAAAGCACGCACACCATAGAGCTGCGGATTCTCCCTCATGGGGAAGTAGAGGTGGAAGAGACATTTGTTATAGAGCTCAATATTCTGTCTGGAGAGATGGATGTTGATCCTCAGGCTAGTTCCATAACACTGAAGGTATTTCACCATGTAATGACTGCAAACTTGATTTCGCCATCATTAATCAGTTCGCTCATATTGTTGTGCACAGTTTCTCTTTCAGAGCACTTTTTTCGCTGAAGGCAAGTTGTACTGGAATTAAGCTCGGCACCGCAATCATTCCTTTTCTCCAAATGTTTTTTGTCTGTCAGATAGAGAAATTTGGTGATCCCAATGGTATCGTCCAGTTTACTGAGGATGCGCTTCGAGAGCGTGTCTACAATGAATCCACAGAAGCAGAGGGCCCATTGAACATTTCCTATCTGATTATGCGCAGAGAGGGTGTCATGGGTAACATCACGGTATGGTCATATCTTAAATATACATTTACTGTTTACTAATAATATCCTGCTTAAACGAAAAATATAATACTTTTACTTTTGTAAACACAACCATATCGTATCCTCAGGTGCACTGGCGAATACAGAGTGACTCAGATATTGCAGGTGACTTTCTAGCCTTAACTGGCTCAGTGATGATTCGGGAAGGCCAAAGAGAAGCAGAAATCGTCCTTAAGCTGATGCCTGATACAGTGCCAGAGCTAGAGGAGCTCTACATTCTTCAGCTCATATTTGTGGAGGGTGGGGGTACTCTGGATGCCAACCCGAATCTGATCAGAGCTCGCATCAGGTTTGTTATTTGATCAGTTAGAAATGGTAGTAGAAAAATCAAAGACTGAATGACCTTAAAATTACTATTCCTCTCTCTCCCACAGGGTGCCTGCTAACGATGAGCCTCATGGGGTTTTTTCTTTGAACTCCAAGCAGCAGTTTATAGTAGTCACAGGCTCGGGGTCAGAGGTCAGCAGAGCTATGGTTATAAATGTGACACGGCTTGCTGGGCTATTTGGCAATGCTAGTGTAGGCTACAGGATCACAGGTGGGATAGATGAAATGATGGACATAACAGAGATACTGGGTGGAAAAGCTGAAGGACGACTGCTCTTAAAAGAGGGACAGAGCTTCAGTGCTATTTCTCTACCCATCAGCAGCCAGGTGAGAAAAAGCACGTTTAGTGACTCGTGTATAGAGAATTACCCGTACACAAAGTGAACACACCTTCTACAATAGAATAGTTTATAATATCTTGAATCCCTTGTTTATTTCACCTGTTTCTTCCCACCGTAGGCATTTTTGTCAGTGGGTGCAAGCATCACCGCAGAGCTCACTGATGTTAGACTTGTCAGTGTCGTCCTTGGCTCTTTGCCACGCCTTCTTCACGAGGCCAGAGTTGCTACAGTGATTGTACCTGAAGAAGCTGCTAACTCAGAGGTGAATTGTAATTTTTTTTCTATATTTAAATGGCTTACCTGTTAGACAGAAACTGTTGCCAGTTATCAGAGAAAGACACTCCTGGAGATATGCTCACTGTGTGCGTTTGCAGGTATTTCTTTCCATTATAAATATGGAATTATGTGTCAGTTTTTCTGAGTCAGGGTAGAGTAATTTACACAGATATTGACAAAAATTGATTAATAAATATCATTTTACTAGTCATTTGATGACAAACCTTGATATTTAGCACTGTATTCATCTGACTCCTCTCCACATAGGTTTTCAGATCATTTAAAATTTGAAGAAAAACTTTCAAAGTGAGGCATTGATGAGTCATTGATTATTTTGTGTACATTTATCTGTTTTTAATACAAGTATCTGAACCTGGTGTCGTTAGATATTAAATTTACATGACATCTTACACATAACCATTAAATATAACCCTTCTACTTTACAGGGAGTGCAGAATTATTAGGCAAGTCGTATTTCTGAGGAATAATTTTATTATTGAACAACAACCATGTTCTCAATGAACCCAAAAAACTCATTAATATCAAAGCTGAATGTTTTTGGAAGTATTTTTTAGTTTGTTTTTAGTTTTAGCTACTCAATGGGGTTCAGATCAGGTGAACAAGGTGGCCATGTCATTAGTTTTTCTTCTTTTATACCCTTTCTTGCCAGCCACGCTGTGGAGTACTTGGACGCGTGTGATGGAGCATTGTCCTGCATGAAAATCATGTTTTTCTTGAAGGATGCAGACTTCTTCCTGTACCACTGCTTGAAGAAGGTGTCTTCCAGAAACTGGCAGTAGGACTGGGAGTTGAGCTTGACTCCATCCTCAACCCGAAAAGGCCCCACAAGCTCATCTTTGATGATACCAGCCCAAACCAGTACTCCACCTCCACCTTGCTGGCGTCTGAGTCGGACTGGAGCTCTCTGCCCTTTACCAATCCAGCCACGGGCCCATCCATCTGGCCCATCAAGACTCACTCTCATTTCATCAGTCCATAAAACCTTAGAAAAATCAGTCTTGAGATATTTCTTGGCCCAGTCTTGACGTTTCAGCTTGTGTGCCTTGTTCAGTGGTGGTCGTCTTTCAGCCTTTCTTACCTTGGCCATGTCTCCGAGTACTGCACACCTTGTGCTTTGGGGCACTCCAGTGATGTTGCAGCTCTGAAATATGGCCAAACTGGTGGCAAGTGGCATCTTGGCAGCTGCACGCTTGACTTTTCTCAGTTCATGGGCAGTTATTTTGCGCCTTGGTTTTTCCACACCCTTCTTGTGACCCTGTTGACTATTTTGAATGAAACGCTTGATTGTTCGATGATCACGCTTCAGAAGCTTTGCAATTTTGAGACTGCTGCATCCCTCTGCAAGATATCTCACTATTTTTGACTTTTCTGAGCCTGTCAAGTCCTTCTTTTGACCCATTTTGCCAAAGGAAAGGAAGTTGCCTAATAATTATGCACACCTGATATAGGGTGTTGATGTCATTAGACCACACCCCTTCTCATTACAGAGATGCACATCACCTAATATGCTTAATTGGGGGTAGGCTTTTGAGCCTATACAGCTTGGAGTACGACAACATGCATGAAGAGGATGATGTGGACAAAATACTCAATTGCCTAATAATTCTGCACTCCCTGTATGTGAGGGCACCAAAGTAACACCATTATTAACTGTCCTCTATCATTTATGTTCTGTAGGTTGGCTTTGCTTCACTGGCTCTGCAGGTTTCAAGCGTGGAAACAGGGATTTGTGTGGCAAATGTGACACGAAAAGGGCTGTTTGGAGACATCAGGGTGCAATGGAAGGCTGGGTATCCTTTAGGAGAGACTCTGCCTGGCTTTAAAGCCGGAGCAATCATCCCAAACTCAGGTAAAACAGTGAGAAAAAGACAAGGATTGAGCTCTGAAAGACTTAAGTTGTGTAGTATTTTTTTCACTAAAATTTTCAAGGTGTAGTGTTTCTGCGCACTAAACGCTGCACGTCCTCTTCTAACAGTTGATAGTGAGCTCCTTCTTTATATTTAGGTTCACTAACCCTGGCCCATGGAGAAAGGAGTAAAGCCATATCGCTAACAGCAGTTGCCGATTCATTGGATCCAGCTTCTTATGCTATACACCTCACCGCTGCTGCCTCCAGCTCTGCTGGAGCTGATGCTGTCAAGTTCAGGTAGTTGGTACACTGAATATTGGACTGCTACTTACTCATTGAATTTCACATGTGACCTCACTCTAATTCCTCTCCCTGCACAGGTCAGGTTTTACAGTGGCAGAGGTGGAGCCACTGGGGATCTACCAGTTTTCCTCTGATTCCCGCCAGATTGTTATTGCAGAAGACATCCAGACTATTACACTTTATATTCAGAAACTTTACGGTTCTCGTAGCAATACCACCTACCTGTCATTTAGAACAACAGCAGGGAGCGCAACAGCAGGAGAGGACTTTTTGGCTGTACCAGATGGCCGTTTGGTCTTCAACTCACCTTACCAAACCAACGCTTCATTAAGCCTTTCAGTGCTTGATGACTCCCTTTCCGAACCTGATGAGTACTTCCATGTAAACCTGACAGATGTTCAAGTTCTTAATCAGGACTTAGCGTGGGCACATACCTCTCCTCGCCTTAACCCTCAGCACAGTGCCGCCACCGTCACCATCCTGGCTAGTGATGCAACTGGTGGAATACTGAGTATTGGACCTGATCTGATCCAGGTACAAGAGGACATGGATGAGGAAACCCAGCAGGCGCGCAGCGTGGTTCTGAGGGTGCGCAGGTCTGCTGGTTTTGATGGGGCTGTGCGGGTTCGAGTCCAAGCCTATGGAGGTGTGTGTGCTGCATGTCTTTTACATCGATATTGTGGGACAGTGTATTGTGTTATTTAGTGTAATGTGTAAAAATTTTCTCTAACTTTTGTTGGGGTTTTTTTCTTTTAGATGGAAGTACAACTCAGCTACCCATCAATCTAAAACCTGTTGGGAACCTTGCAAAGGAAGAGCAGGACTTCCGCTTGGTGTCCCCTATAGTGTCCCTGCAAGCTGGTGAGAATGAGACAGAGGTTATCCTCTTCATCCTGGATGACTCAGAGCCTGAGGGACAGGAAGTATTCTATGTTTACCTCAGTGATCCAGAGGGAGGAGCACAGATCACAAACACTTCTCTCCAGGGATTTGGAGCTTTTGCCAAAATCACTATTCTTGGTAAATGCATGAAAGAGGCTTTATGGTATACGTTCTAATAACTATGTAATGTGTATTCCTCTACAGTGGGGCAAAAAAGTATTTAGTCAGCCACCGATTATGGAAGTTCCCCCACTTAAAATGATGACAGAGGTCAGTAATTTGCACCAGAGGTACACTTCAACTGTGAGAGACAGAATGTGAAAAAAAAATATCCATGAATTCACATGGTAGGATTTGTAAAGAATTTATTCGTAAATTAGGGTGGAAAATAAGTATTTGGTCACCTCAAACAAGGAAAATCTCTGGCTCTCACAGACCTGTAACGTCTTCTGTAAGAAGCTTTTCTTTCCCCCACTCGTTACCTGTATGAATGGCACCTGTTTGAACTCATCATCTGTATAAAAGACACCTGTCCACAGCCTCAAACAGTCAGACTCCAAACTCCGCCATGGCCAAGACCAAAGAGCTTTCGAAGGACACCAGGAAAAGTATTGTAGACCTGCACCAGACTGGGAAGAGTGAATCTACAATAGGCAAGCAGCTTGGTGGGAAAAAAATCAACTGTGGGAGCAATCATCAGAAAATGGAAGACATACAAGACCACTGATAATCTCCCTCGATCTAGGGCTCCACGCAAGATCTCATCCCGTGGGGTCAAAATGATCATGAGAACGGTGAGCAAAGATCCCAGAACCACACGGGGGGACCTGGTGAATGACCTGCAGAGAGCTGGGACCAAAGTAACAAAGGTCACCATCAGTAACACACTACAACGGCAGGGAATCAAATCCCGCAGTGCCAGACGTGTTCCGCTGCTGAAGCCAGTGCATGTCCAGGCCCGTCTGAAGTTTGCCAGAGAGCACATGGATGATACAGCAGAGGATTGGGAGAATGTCATGTGGTCAGATGAAACCAAAGTAGAACTTTTTGGTATAAACTCAACTCGTCGTGTTTGGAGGAAGAAGAATACTGAGTTGCATCCCAAGAACACCATACCTACTGTGAAGCATTGGGGTGGAAACATCATGCTATGGGGCTGTTTTTCTGCCAAGGGGACAGGACGACTGATCCGTGTTAAGGACAGAATGAATGGGGCCATGTATCGTGAGATTTTGAGCCAAAACCTCCTTCCATCAGTGAGAACTTTGAAGATGAAACGAGGCTGGGTCTTCCAACATGACAATGATCCAAAACACACCGCCCGGGCAACAAAGGAGTGGCTCCGTAAGAAGCATTTGAAAGTCCTGGAGTGGCCTAGCCAGTCTCCAGACCTCAACCCCATAGAAAATCTGTGGCGGGAGTTGAAAGTCCGTGTTGCTCGGCGACAGCCCCAAAACATCACTGCTCTCGAGAAGATCTGCATGGAGGAATGGGCCAAAATACCAGCTACTGTGTGTGCAAACCTGGTAAAGACCTATAGTAAACGTTTGACCTCTGTTATTGCCAACAAAGGTTATGTTACAAAGTATTGAGTTGTATTTTTGTTATTGACCAAATACTTATTTTCCACCCTGATTTACGAATAAATTCTTTACAAATCCTACCATGTGGATTCATGGATTTTTTTTTTTTTCACATTCTGTCTCTCACAGTTGAAGTGTACCTCTGGTGCAAATTACTGACCTCTGTCATCATTTTAAGTGGGGGAACTTGCACAATAATACTAAATACTTTTTTTGCCCCACTGTATTTTGATTGTTTTGTTTTCTCTGTTTCTTTCCTTTCACACCAGGGAGTGACTTCCATAACGGCATTGTAGGATTTAGCCTTAATTCTCTGATGGGAAAGGTTTTGGATGAAGATTCAGAGAACAGAACTGCTCTGCTCTCTCTGCAGAGACAGGAAAACAGGTAATGAAACACACCTTCTTTCTCATTTCTGCTTAACAAGTGGCGTTGATAAAAACACATCTCCTTTTAATGGTTCCATTATCAATGTGTTTTTTCCTTATGCCATTTTTCCTTCCGCTCAGAGCTTTTGAGGATCTGCAGGTCTTCTGGAGAGCGACCTTCGACAAGACATCGCTAACACTTGTCAATAATGGAGTCAACCTAACTACACAGCTTGTTCGGACCTCAGGAACAGCGACCTGTAGGAGAGGCGAGATAATTTGCACTCTCACTCTGGAGGTTGTGAATGATGATGTAAGGCAGGCAGTGGATGTAGACACTTGTAGATGTTATAGCACTTTTCCTTTATTTCTAGTCTTGAAATGTGCTAATCTGTTCTACTGTAGGAACCAGAATACCAGGCATGGTTCCTAGTGGAGATTTATCAAGTGGGTGCTGGAGCTACCATTAATGAGACCACCCGTTTTTCCAACATCACCTTAGCAGAGAGCGACAACCCAAATGGCGTTGTGTACTTTGCTGTGGGCCACAGACTCCCCATCGCCACCCTGACAACAACAAGCCTCATCCTCCAAGCTTACAGACAAGCAAGCACAGCTTCTGCCATGTCTGTACAGTATCGGACACTGGTAAGAGACAACGACATGCTTTATGTAGAAATTAAGCACAGGTAGAACTGGGGTACATTGCATAAACAGTTATACTTGAAACAAGCCAAATATTCTTAAATCTGACAAAAGTTTCTTGTTTTGAGAAGAAAAAAATTCTGCCAGTGGGCTGAGCAAAAGTTACTTGACTAGAATTGTTAAAACTAGCAAATGAATCTATGCCTTTTAACTAGACAAAACTGTCTAAAATTTATGCTTAAATGAAGAAAATTTGACTTACTGCAAGGAAAGAGACTGAATTGTTTCTTTCTTGATTGAGTTAAATATAAGAATTAAATCTCAACTCTGACAACAATAATTAGAAAAAAGTGCTGAGAATAAGACACCATCTGTTCAAAAAGCTACAAAAAATATGGGACTTTATCTTAAAGCAAGACACCTTGCTTTTTTTTTTCTTTTTTGCACTTTTATTGACACAGCAACGGGTCAGTAACTCAACTTTAACAGTACTGAGGTCTAATTCCAGGAGACTCATGTCTAACATTACCTACATTTGAGCAGGGTACTGTGTAACATGGCCACTGTAAGAAGTGCATATTCCAGATACTCTTAACAGGAATAATAACAGTATAAAATACTCATGACTGAATGTATCAAACATACATTTTGCTGCAGCTTGAAGCAATCAGCATTCAAAATCCTAGATTGCATAACTTTTTAGAAGAACAGCTTTAAAGATCACACAAACAAACGTGTCTTACATGAAGATGCAGTGACTGAGCATAACAGAGTGGAAAAGGTTACAGCACCTGGTATTGCATAAACAGATTATTTTGATTTTGTGCAAAAATTATGATTACTTCTCTGTCAGTGCGCCCCAGGGTGGCTGTGGCTACAATGTAGCTTGCCATCACCAGTGTGTGAATGTGTGGATGACTGGATGTGTAAAGCGCTTTGGGGTCCTTAGGGACTAGTAAAGCGCTATATAAATACAGGCCATTTACCATTTACTTCACATTTTAATATTTTTAATGATAACATTATTAGGTTTTTAATGTCCCTTACTGCAGAATAAAGGTTTCTTATGAAAGTTTTGTTTTGTTTTGTTTTTATCTTTAGCTCCATTCTAAGAAAATGACCAGTTTCAAGTGTCCTCAGTGTAGGACACATACAGGATGTCATGCTGAAATGTAAAGCACTTACAATAGAAGACAAACAACAAACTATTCCAGCCTAATTGATGACATTTATGGCATTTGCTTTCTGTGCTGACTGATATGCTGCTCAGTGCTTTGCTGCCTGCTTTTAAATCAGATGTCACTCTGAACATAAACACAAGCTACATGTGATGTCTCTGATGTGTATCTGTTTCTACCCGTGCTGATGCTAGCATGACTAAAGCTAGCCAAGCAGCAGTAAATATGTGAAGTAAGGAAGAAGGATATACTCATCAAACAAACAGGATCATAAGAATATAAAACCACGAGCACTACAAATGTGACAGAAATACGTTGACATAAAATGGCATGTTATTTGAAATCTACACGAAACAATGACACAACTACTTTTTTTCAATTTTTTCAATTTATTTATTTTTTACCAATTGTCCAAATTAGTCTGTGATTGGCCTGAGTGTGACAGAAATCATATTTATATACAACTAAATATGACTCAGCAAACATGTTTTAAATGGATGATTCCTCACTTGATGACGGATGATCCATTTCCATATTTGCTGAGTCTTAAATTTGATGTCAGTGAACTTACCAGTGGTTGGTGTTAAAAAAAAAGCCCCCAAATCCCCTATGAGCAAGCACTTTGCGACAGTGGAGAGGAAAAACTCCCTCTTAATGGGAAGAAACCTCTGACAGAACCGGGCTCAGGAAGGGGTGGCCTTCTGTCTCGACCGAGAGGGGTTCAAATGTTCACTGACAATTTAGTTGTATATAAATATGATTTTTAGGACTTGATGTTGACACCAATTATGTGAAATTGGGGACGCACACAGTTCCGCTTCTTCTTGTTCTTCTTCTTCTTACTTGGCGGAATCTCTGGCAGGCTCTTAACTTCATTCTCGAGTTCAGCCACCTTGACATTGAGCATTTTCTGTTTGTCTCGTAGACTTTGCAAAGATCCCTGTACAGAAAATGCAGCTGACTCTTCTTTTTCGATCTTCTGTTGTTCTGTGGTGTCTTTTTCTTTCTGAGGCTCCTGCAGAGACATTGCAGTGGATGGCAGTGAGTCCTCTTTTTCCATCTTCTCCTGTTCTCCAGTCTCGTTTTCTTTCAGAGGCTCACATTTATGCATTTCATTTGCAGCAGTGGACTTTTGTTCTTTGTGCTGCTGTGGGATTTTAAGTGAGCAATCTTTGGCCTCTTTCAGCTCTCGCTCAGGAGATTCTTTCTTCAAATCATGAAGGGCCTTGTTGGGGCAGAGCTGGGATTTCAGGTCACTGATTTCCAGGTTGAGTGTCTCCTGCTCCTGCCTATGTTTAACAGCCTGCTCTTCAAGCTGATTTTGAGCTGCTAGGAGCTGTTTCTGGAGCATCTCAATCTGCTCCTGCTGAATCCTACATTTGAGCTCAAATTCAGCCTCCTTAGAGGACTTCAGTCCTACAGAGTCAGTGTGTGAAGCCTCTGTGGTTGGAGTGGCAGACTCCACACACTGCTCTGTGGTAGGGTGGCTGATTTGGTCCTGCAGGGTAGCAATCACCTCATCCAATATGACAATAGCTTCATTGTCATTTGTGAGAGTGTCTGTCTCACTGATGTCATTGGGCTTATTACTAGAAGCCTCTTCCAGCTGCTCTATGAGGTCTTTAATCGTTTCCTCATAATTTCGCTTGTTCTCGTGAATTTCTTCACGAAGTTTGTTCACCTCAAGCTGGTGATAAGAGGCCCTCTTGTTTGCACCTACCATTTTACAGTAAAGGTTGTTCTGATGGTATTGGGAGGCTTCCAGTTGGTGTCTGAGAGCAGCAATCTCGTGCCAGGGATTAAACGGGGGTCTAGATGTGGGATTGGGCTGATATTGCCAAGTCCCCCCATTAGGCACAGGGTTTGGTCTGCTGTGGTTCTTCCCATTTCCCTCTCTCTCCATGTCCTCCTTTGCATTTGAAATGGGGAGGGATTCAGCCTTTTCTTTTTCAGGAGTGGCTTCAGTGTTTTTTTGCACTTCTTCATTTTTCGGGTTTGCTCCATAACCCGTGCTGTTTTGAGCTTCAAGAAGAGCCCGGGCATATGCCCGAGTAATTGGTCTTCTTGGTTCTTCAGCCACACTTTTCTGTTTTTGCTTTTGTTGTTTCTTTGGTTTCACAACCGTTTCCTTTGGTGGTTGTGCCACAGGAGGCTTTTCAGTATTTGGTTGTGCAGCTTTTTTTGCTTCTGCCATTGTAGATGCGTCAGCGTTTGCGTCTGCGTTTCTCTGCGTCTGCCTTGTCTTTGTTTTAACAACCAGGTTGTTTTGTGTTTCTGCCATCCGAGATCCACTGAAGTTGGTTGAATGTCTCCCCTATTTATAGGTTTTTCAGTAGAATGTGAACAGTGACATCACAGGCTGTTCCTGTGATGTCACTGTTCCTTTGAAGTGCCATGATTAGAACAATTCAAAATAAAATGCCCACAAACCTAATGTAAAGGAAAGGCTTTTATTTTGTAGCACATACTGAATTAACACTATAAAAGCTACTCTACAGGAATTGCAGTAAAAAATTAAACTAAAGAAAAATATGTTTTTTAAATGGTTGTTAAAAAAACTAACCAAAGTAGAAGACAACTGTTTAGTGGAAAGTATTCGACATTCTAGAGATTCTCAGGCATAATAACTTCTTTCATAATTTAAACAAGGACAGGTAGAAAACGTTCATATTTAGTGAAAGATATTTATTAACATTATCCAATGAGAGTTACTGAATGTCTGTAGGCAGTGAGATCTTGGTGGTTGCCGAGGCGACAGAATGTCATCTATGTTTTGTTTTAAATTCAGTTTCAATGCTGAAGCTAAGAAACAACAGACTGCAGAGGGAGACTTTAATAGAGGTTTACTAACTCTTACTATCATATACATTGTGGAAAAATCTGTCTTTATTTAGCATAATATATTTGTTATAAGCACTAAATATGTTTGATGATTAACTGACGATGAACACTAACGTACCAAGCTGAAAATTCTGCTCACCAGTCAGCAGCTTATATTCTCAAAAAACGGATAAATCTGCGATCCATGCAACTCTAACCAGCCAACAAAAACATGTGTTCATAATACAAAACAAGTTTACTTTGTGAAATGTTAAAAGGTACAAAAAATAAAACAATATGTTTTCAAGACTTTTTCACAAGTTCCTATATCTCACTGAAATATCTGTAGCTGATTTCTCGTATTTTAAGTGTGATGAGAAATTTTGAGTAGAAACAAGACAAATATACTTGATAAGATTTTGAGTTTTTGCAGTGTATATGCAGCTGATTGGTTTGGTCTTTAACCAACATGGAATCATTTATGTTGGGCAGCTGTGGCTATGCGTACTAATCAGTGCTTCAGTCCCCAATGCTATCAGTCCACACGTCAAAGGGCAAGATACTGAACCTTCGATTGTCCCCAATGCATTTGGGTGTGAATGAAATGTATGACTATGACTTCTAGTTCAAAAAGGGCTATTTATGTATTTAAGTCCAGTTGTTGCTCATTCACTGTTACCTTGAACGTGTCATGCTATCACCACTCTGTGTAACAGATATTTCCTATATAAGCAAATATGTTTTACACTATTTACCTACTGAAATGAAATCGTAACTCCAGAAAAATGTTTAACTGTTTATTTCTGGAATAATAATAATGCATTTCTTGCATTTCTCATGGCTTCTAATGGGGGCCTTTCTTAAAATTACTGGTCCCAGTAACAAAGACGCTTGTCGACTCAGAAATCGAGGGAAAACCAACAACACACCCGGCAGAACATTATGTTATTTACACGGGTGCACATAAGTGGTCCGCAGGTGCGCATTCGCTGTCAAAATAAAAGACGCGCACCAGATAAGAAGTTGCAACACGCGTTTGCGTCCATATAAAAGGCACTGTTTTTGTCCGCTAGAGTGGGATTTTCACGGCACATTGTGCACCACATCTCTGTGCGTTCATCATTTGTTTGAAGCCAGCTCACCTCCTGCGACCACTTTTCCGAGAACACGCGCTTCTTTTGTGGTTCGGACTCCTTCTGACATTTCTTTGGAGGTGGAGGAACACCAAAGTAATTGCTTATTAAAGGAGCTTGCTTCTTCGACATCTTTAAGCGTTCTAAACAAATGTCTGTCCTCCTCCAGAAAATCTTATGTACTCAAACACGCGTTGCAACTTCTTATCTTGTGCGCGTTTTTTATTTTGACAGCGAATGCGCACCTGCGGACCACTTATGTGCACCCCTGGTTATTTAGCTTGTCATATTGCAGCCACAGAAATTCTTTTGTCCATGAAACCATAAAGCTGCACTTTCCTTTTGTTCTTTTCCGTTTTGTGGTAAGCTTTTCTTTGGCTGTCACTTCTTCACCCTGACCTGTCTTATTTGGCTGAACTAAAATATATATCCTGCTGCTTTTACACACGCGCTCACGTTGTCAGCAATTCTCTGCGCGATCAACCTCTCACATGTTTAAGCTTGCTGCGGGAGATTTCACTTGTCATGTTTGCATAGTAAGCTAACGATTGATAAGACGATGTCAGAGGAATTGGTGCGCAAATTATCGTCACTCACCAATCAGTACTGTCGCTCTCTATGCGCAGTTCGCGTGATTGCAAAGTGAAGCAAAAAACAAGCGCAAATTCAAACGCGATTTCAATATGTGACATATTGACAGTGGCTCACCGATGCCAATGACATAATTACCCAACTACATTGCCGAAAGAATGCAAAAGCATTGACATATATTTTTCCTACCTATGATAGCCCGACGGGCAGGGCTGAGATAGATTTTGGTAGCCCGACTGGAAAAATCGCTAGCCCTGGGACGTCGGGCTAGCGATTTTGCGAGCCCTGCTCTAGAAACAACAAGTAGGCCTGCAGAGCGAGAGCGAAGTGCTCTAATAGGGTGATATGGTACTACAAGGTCATTAAGATAAGATGGGGCCTGATTATTTAAGACCTTGTATGTGAGGAGCAGGATTTTGAATTCAATTCTGGATTTAACAGGAAGCCAATGAAGGGAAGCCAAAACAGGAGAAATCTGCTCTCTCTTTCTAGTCCCTGTCAGTACTCTTGCTGCAGCATTTTGGATTAGCTGAAGGCTTTTCAGCGAGTTTTTTGGACATCCTGATAATAATGAATTATAGTAGTCCAGCCTTGAAGTAATAAATGCATGAACTAGTTTTTCAGCATCACTCTGAGACAGATATTTCTAATTTTAGAGATGTTGCACAAATGGAAGAACGCAGTCTTACATATTTGTTTAATATGCGCGTTGAAGGACATATCCTGGTCAAAAATGACTCCAAGGTTCCTCACAGCGTTACTGGAGGCCAAGGTAACGCCATCCAGAGTAAGAATCTGGTTAGATACCATATTTCTAAGATTTTCAGGGCCGAGTACAATAACCTCAGTTTTATCTGAATTAAGAAGCAGAAAGTTAGCGGCCATCCAGGTCTTTATGTCTTTAAGACATTCCTGCAGTTTAACTAATTGGTGTGTGTTATCTGGCTTCATGGACAGATAGAGCTGGGTGTCATCTGCATAGCAGTGAAAATGTATGCTATGTCTTCTAACGATACTGCCTAGTAGAGCAGGGCGATATGGCCAAAAATATTTATCACGATATATATTTGAAAATTTGCGATAACGATATAAGTGACGATATAATTGATGCAAGACAAAATACAACTCCACAATATTACTAGCGCAAAAAGGCAACCTTCCATTTATTTTCACTTAAACAAGAAGCTGGTTTTTATGTACATTAAAGCTTTATAAAAATGTAACAGTGCAAATGCAAATTCCTTGCTGAAAGTTTAACCAAAAGGCATTTCCAGTAGAAATGGGCTGACATATCCTGAGCATAACCATGTATAATATCCACTGAAGTTAAAAAGAGGTGCTTTGCAACATTAAACTGCAGTGTGCAGTATGTATTTTTCGGACCATAAGGTGCACGGGATTATAAGGCACATTAAGTGAAACAAAGCAGTCAAATAAATCAAACTTTATTAAACTCATTCTTCTTGCTTCCTCCACTTCTGTACCATTGATTCATTAATGTTGAATTCTCTGGCAGCTGCTCTATTTCCATGTTGTTGCAGTATATTAATAACTAACCTTGTATTGTGGATGGATTATCTCAGTTGTTCTCCTGACTGAAGTTTGGTCCGTTTACAGCATCCTGCCATGCGATTGCATTTGTCTCTATCTATCAGGAACCTTAACGTTAACTTTTATAAGTGGAAAAGTGTTAGTGTTCGTCCTCCAGCTTCACTGTTTATGTTATGCTAACATAGCTGTGTCGCTAGCGATCACGTAGCACATCATTATATATCAGCTAGCCCAACTTCAGTAACCCTACAAACGTCACTGCTGTTTAGTTTCCTGTCTTCATTTATGTTGGAAGTGATAGCAGAGCTGTACGTAGGGTTGCCAACCGTCCCTTAAAATACGGAATCGTCCCGTATTTCGAAACAAAAGTACACGTCCCGTATTGAGCTAATAAGGGACGCACTTTGTCCCGTAATACAGTGAGAATCAAAAGTAGTCTATAACTTTTAATGGAATTAACGCTTTGTTTGAAAACATAATTCCCAGCCCCTCTCCTGCTTTGTGACCAATGAGCTGACAGCTCACTTACGAGTATGACAATTCAGATTACCGCTCATCTCATTGGTCAAGGAAAGGTCGCTTACGGAGAAAATACCGGAAGACAACAGATGACCACAACAAGAAGCATGGCCAACAGGGAAACAAACGCCGACACTGCGGTGCAAGTCTCGGACGACAGTACACCTAAAGCTGGGCAAACACTGTGCGATTTTTTCAGTCACGTTATTCAGCTCCTGCTCAAACTGCACGATTGACTCGCAGGGGTTAGAAGTTGGTAGGTCACGATGCAGGGTCTCACACTATACCGCCCGATGCTCTGATGCGACCTGAGAGCTCACACTGTGCCTCCATAAAATGAAGGTTATAACAGAAAATCTGTCGCGCTCTCTCTCTCCGTCTTTCACTCACACAGACACGCACACCACCACCATCAACTTTGCTAAATTGCTAATGAAAAACATTGATCGGGCAGCTGTGATTGAGCAGCAGTGTAGATCCAACTATTTTCACGGTTGTTGTGTCGTGATAATTTCTGAGGCCACATCGAAAAGGCTCGGATGAGCTTTCCAAAGTTCTACAAGTTGTACCTCCATCGCTTGTGTCTAGATCACACGCTGCACTGCCGTGTTGCGGCGTCTTTTTCGCCGACATTTGTGTTTGCGCGTGAGCAGTGTGACAAACTGCGGTGACACCCTCCCGACCAAGCGATTGATGATCGGGAGCTGGTCGTGAGGTGTTAATCGCGTCTCGTTACCCCACGCAGGGACGTGCAGAGGGGGAGGGGGGGGGGGGGGGCTAGAGGGGCTTGAGCACCCGCCCCTTTCCTGATGAGTGCCCAAAGTGCCCTTTTGTTGAGGCAACTTTTAAAAAATTTTTATTTATTTTTTTATGTGTGTGTGCGTGCGGAGTCCTGTCTGTGCCCCTCAACAATAATATTTAACTATTAATCACAGTTTTGCTAAATAAAAGGATCTGGCTTGCATCAGTCACATGATCACTATTAACCAATGATCGCCCTCGACGGCAGAACGCGCTGGTTACGAGCCGGGAACGAGCTCACAAAGAGCACGCGCATTTTTTGCGGTCCGGAGCTGTAGGAGAAACACAAGTTAACTCAGAGACACAGACTGATGCGACACAACCAGTAAGTAGGTGTACAGCGTACACTGTAGTGTGTAGCACACAGGAGTATTAGCTTATTACGTACACGTTGGTAAGTTGTCTTGTTGCAACTGACGAACTGAAACAAACGAGCGTGCTGTGTGTGCAACAGCGCGACAAACATTACCTGTCCTTTTATTAACTGCACAAGTAGTGCTGGTCATAGCTGCTGGCTACCTGTGTAAGGCTGTCATGGGTCTGTAGCTCTGTCACCGTTTTAGGGAACATATTTAGTTTTAAAGTATTTAGAACATATTTAGTTTTAAAGTATTTAGAACATATTTAGTTTTAAAGTAAGTTTCTGGGCATTTCCTGCCTTTCTGGAGGGATTATATTTCACTAAAAAACGATCTAATATGCATGTTATATTATGCATAATTATTATAATTATAATATATTAAAAAACACAAGCTGTATTTTAAAAAACATACATTAAGAAGCAGATTATATTAGATTTATATTTTAAATAAGACAAAAGTTGGATTTTACAGCAGTAAAATGATTGTATCTCTACAGTTTAAACATGTAATAAGCTTTGCCCTGCACAGAGTGGATAGTGAAACAAATGGAATCATCATAAATACATTATTTCATATTTATTACTTCCCCCTCCTCATTGCTTTATTATTGTAGCTCTAGTAATGAATAATAATGTAAGGATTCTGGATCAGCACCATGATGCCCATAGTATATACAGTATTCTGAAGAAGGTCTAAAATGTCACTGTGTGTGCATGTGTGTGTTTTATTTAGCTGGATTTAAAAAAATATTACTCATGATATAACATTGTGCAGACATGGCTGGTAAGGACATGAGGAGGAAACAGTAGGCGCTGTATGAGGCTACTAAAGGCAGTGCTATAACATTTTTCTGTCATCATTTTATTATAGATTAAGTGCAAGAGTTGTTAGGTGTGGATAATTAGATTATAGTTTATTGCAATAGCAAGTTGTGCCTTGTTCTCAGATGGACAGCAAGTGGAGAGTGATATATGAAATGATGGGAAGGAAGGAAGAAGAGAAGCAAAGAGTGATTCACAGGCAGAGCCGAGTTTATGTCACAGTTTTTTGTTGCCTTATGGTTCCAAGCGCTGTCACCAATCTTTGCATTTTGTTATTATCTCATGACACTTGTTTAATCAGCTACCATCTCTCCTGTGGACTTTTTAATGTCTACAGTCTCAGATCAACACAGCCCCGCCCTTCCCATATTAGATTCTTGATGAATGTGTGTTGTTGTTATTCAGCCTGGTTCAATGTGCCCCTTTTTAACTTTGAGCACCCGCCCCTTTAAACCTCTCTGCACGTCCCTGACCCCACGTATACTACACGACGCACGATGAAGGCCAAAATCGGGCCGATCGCCAAAACGGTCGCACGACTCAAAAATCTGCTCAAAATGGGCCAAAAATCGCACAGTGTAAGCCCAGCATTACACTCACACAGACACACACACCACCACCATCAACTTTGCTAAATTGCTAATGAAAAACATTGATCGGGCAGCTGTGACTGAGCAGCAATGTAAATCCAACTATTTTCACGGTTGTGTGCCTCCATCGCTTGTGTCCAGATCACACGCTGCACAGCCGTGCTGCTCCATCTTTTACACCAACGTTTACGTGTTTGCGCGCGAGCAGTGTGAGCGGCTGTGGTGAGACCCTCACGAGCGATTGATGATCGGGAGTTGGTCGTGAGGTGTTAATCACTTCTCGTTACCCCACGTATACTACACGATGCACGATGAAGGCCAAAATCGGTCCGATCACTCAAAAATCGGCTCAAAATGGGCCTAAAACCGCACAGTGTGAGCCCAGCATTAGAGCAGCAATGTTTGTTCAGAGAAAGGGAAAAATGGGAAAAGGAAAACACCTGGCTGGAAAAAGTTAATATGGGCATGTGCAGTGAATATCAGTGCTATGTGGCCAGAAGTGTGATAATATAATTTATTTTGTGTAATAAACAACTGTAAGGATAGATGATTACAACAAATAGATGACTAATACATAAAAGTAATACATAGATGAATAATGATGATGAGTTAAGATGCGTAATCATGGGAACAAGCGGGTTTACAAACAGGAGCAGCTGATTAGCATTAAGCCAATTGTACTAAATGCACTAAATGTGCACTGTTACAAGAATGTTTTTCTTTCTATTGTTTTCTATTATTTTAAGTTAAGCAGGACAGAGTTCTTTTAAAGAAAGATTTACTTATATTCTCAAAAGTTAAGCATGACAGGCTTCTGTTTAAGAAGGAGACCTGTTTTATTGTGTTAATGTTGTCATTTTGAGCTAAAAATAAATGGCTAAATGATCATTTGTTTCACATGTGTTCATATCACAAAGAATACACATCTACTTAAATCAAATTCAAGTCAAATGGTTAAAAAAATAATTTCACACACAAAAAAAGAAAATTCACCACACTGGGAAGGGTGAAGACAACTGGGTCGCCCGGCCCTGGCCACGAGGTGTCCCTTATTTATTTTTCAGGGAGTTGGCAACCCTAGCTGTACGTTTGAATTTTTTCAGAAATCTCTCAGTCAGAACATGCAATATCATGCTTAAGTAACTAGCGAAACTAGCGAGCTAACTTCCGCTAGCTTCCCGCTAACTTCTAACTCCGTTAAATGTAATAAATTTTGTTTTCATGGATGCTTGGAAGTTAAACTTCATAGTTACACCTGGTAAAGCAGCAATGCTGATCGTTTTATTAAATATGAAAGAATTTAGACAGTTTTTAACTCTCGGTGATGCTGCAGTGTTCGTTTGACCTGACGCATACGGAGTTTAGAACCCAGATTACTCCCAGATTTAAGAGCATCTTAGTCCGACAAATACGACAATAACGACGGCCGCTTGCATGTTCTGCAAAAAAATGTGCTTTGTCGTGTATCTGACGGACAAACACCAAACCAGTTCCACATCACTGAAGTTGCACCATTTTTACAAACCAATTCTGGTTCATCTGTTTCACTCAACAATCGGCCATGTGCGTAGGCCTGGGCGATATATCGAGTTTTTAAAAAATATCGATATATTTTTATACGAGATATAAGATGTGACAATATCCTTTATATCGATATAGTCTATGTTACGTTATAATTATACTTGTGGAGCCGCAAGTTTGCCTCTCTTTCGTCCACTTTTGTCTTTACGCAACGTTACTCGGCCTCGCCCCTCCTTCAATAAACACAGCTCCCCCTCCTCCCCCATCGCTTCACCTGCAGGAAGCGACAAGATGGACACGGCAAATCTCCGTTAACGAGTTACTGCACATCGCCCCGTGCGTGGGGCTGGACGCCGTCAACGTGTTAGCTAGCTAACCACGCTAACGAGCTAACCACGCTAACGCCTAAAATCCTTGCATTTTCTCAAAAGTTGACAGCGCGCCTTATGTATGAATTCTGGTTGTGCTTGATGGCCACTAACCGATTTTATGTGGTACACAGCACTCAGCAATCTGTCAAAAATGTTTTAGTACGACTTTGGTAAGCTACGGTGCTGCACCGCTTGATGGATTGTCGGAGCATTACGGCTACCGAGGAGCTTCGCGGAGTGATACGTACTGTGCTTCAACGTAATATTACCCTACTGTGTATAAGGACCATAAATGGCACCTGTTAAGAGACGTGGTTACGAAGAGGATTTCAAACTCAAGACTGTCAGTCACACAGTAGAAGTTGGGAACAGAGCAGCTGTGAAATCTGTCTTTGTTACTCAGCGTCTTTTAGTTTACATTTTGACTGCACAATTGTGAGCTTTTTGTTATGCACAAAAACAACATTGTTTTCTTTTATTTATGGAGCATTATTATTTAATAAATGCTCATAATTTATTTTTGAGTAAATCTTATGTACATCTATGCTCTATGTTAATAAAAGTGCCTGTGTGACATCTGGGACACAGCTTTGACTAAGAACTCTCTTTTTGTTCTTACTTCATGGCTTTAAAAAAAAAATCGAGATATATATCTTATATCGCCGTCCAGGTAAAAAATATCGAGATATGAATTTTGGGTCATATCGCCCAGCCCTACATGTGCGTATGAAAACAAAGGCACTGCGCATGCGCGTTTTACTCATATTCTATCGCGATATTTAATTTTCCTATCGTTGCCTAACATTATACCGGTATTACCGTGAACGGTATAATATTGCCCAGCCCTACTGCCTAGGACACATACAGGATGTCATGCTGAAATGTAAAGCACTTACAATAGAAGACAAACAACAAACTATTCCAGCCTAATTGATGACATTTATGGCATTTGTTTTCTGTGCTGACTGATATGCTGCTCAGTGCTTTGCTGCCTGCTTTTAAATCAGATGTCACTCTGAACATAAACACAAGCTACATGTGATGTCTCTGATGTGTATCTGTTTCTACCCGTGCTGATGCTAGCATGACTAAAGCTAGCCAAGCAGCAGTAAATATGTGAAGTAAGGAAGAAGGATATACTCATCAAACAAACAGGATCATAAGAATATAAAACCACGAGCACTACAAATGTAACAGAAATATGTTGACATAAAATGGCATGTTATTTGAAATCTACACGAAACAATGACACAACTACTTTTTTTCAATTTTTTCAATTTATTTATTTTTTACCAATTGTCCAAATTAGTCTGTGATTGGCCTGAGTGTGACAGAAATCATATTTATATACAACTAAATATGACTCAGCAAACATGTTTTAAATGGATGATTCCTCACTTGATGACGGATGATCCATTTCCATATTTGCTGAGTCTTAAATTTGATGTCAGTGAACTTACCAGTGGTTGGTGTTAAAAAAAAAAGCCCCCAAATCCCCTATGAGCAAGCACTTTGCGACAGTGGAGAGGAAAAACTCCCTCTTAATGGGAAGAAACCTCTGACAGAACCGGGCTCAGGAAGGGGTGGCCTTCTGTCTCGACCGAGAGGGGTTCAAATGTTCACTGACAATTTAGTTGTATATAAATATGATTTTTAGGACTTGATGTTGACACCAATTATGTGAAATTGGGGACGCACACAGTTCCGCTTCTTCTTGTTCTTCTTCTTCTTACTTGGCGGAATCTCTGGCAGGCTCTTAACTTCATTCTCGAGTTCAGCCACCTTGACATTGAGCATTTTCTGTTTGTCTTGTAGACTTTGCAAAGATTCCTGTACAGAAAATGCAGCTGACTCTTCTTTTTCGATCTTCTGTTGTTCTGTGGTGTCTTTTTCTTTCTGAGGCTCCTGCAGAGACATTGCAGTGGATGGCAGTGAGTCCTCTTTTTCCATCTTCTCCTGTTCTCCAGTCTCGTTTTCTTTCAGAGGCTCACATTTATGCATTTCATTTGCAGCAGTGGAATTTTGTTCTTTGTGCTGCTGTGGGATTTTAAGTGAGCAATCTTTGGCCTCTTTCAGCTCTCGCTCAGGAGATTCTCTCTTCAAATCATAAAGGGCCTTGTTGGGGCAGAGCTGGGATTTCAGGTCACTGATTTCCAGGTTGAGTGTCTCCTGCTCCTGCCTATGTTTAACGGCCTGCTCTTCAAGCTGATTTTGAGCTGCTAGGAGCTGTTTCTGGAGCATCTCAATCTGCTCCTGCTGAATCCTACATTTGAGCTCAAATTCAGCCTCCTTAGAGGACTTCAGTCCTACAGAGTCAGTGTGTGAAGCCTCTGTGGTTGGAGTGGCAGACTCCACACACTGCTCTGTGGTAGGGTGGCTGATTTGGTCCTGCAGGGTAGCAATCACCTCATCCAATATGACAATAGCTTCATTGTCATTTGTGAGAGTGTCTGTCTCACTGATGTCATTGGGCTTATTACTAGAAGCCTCTTCCAGCTGCTCTATGAGGTCTTTAATCGTTTCCTCATAATTTCGCTTGTTCTCGTGAATTTCTTCACGAAGTTTGTTCACCTCAAGCTGGTGATAAGAGGCCCTCTTGTTTGCACCTACCATTTTACAGTAAAGGTTGTTCTGATGGTATTGGGAGGCTTCCAGTTGGTGTCTGAGAGCAGCAATCTCGTGCCAGGGATTAAACGGGGGTCTAGATGTGGGATTGGGCTGATATTGCCAAGTCCCCCCATTAGGCACAGGGTTTGGTCTGCTGTGGTTCTTCCCATTTCCCTCTCTCTCCATGTCCTCCTTTGCATTTGAAATGGGGAGGGATTCAGCCTTTTCTTTTTCAGGAGTGGCTTCAGTGTTTTTTTGCACTTCTTCATTTTTCGGGTTTGCTCCATAACCCGTGCTGTTTTGAGCTTCAAGAAGAGCCCGGGCATATGCCCGAGTAATTGGTCTTCTTGGTTCTTCAGCCACTCTTTTCTGTTTTTGCTTTTGTTGTTTCTTTGGTTTCACAACCGTTTCCTTTGGTGGTTGTGCCACAGGAGGCTTTTCAGTATTTGGTTGTGCAGCTTTTTTTGCTTCTGCCATTGTAGATGCGTCAGCGTTTGCGTCTGCGTTTCTCTGCGTCTGCCTTGTCTTTGTTTTAACAACCAGGTTGTTTTGTGTTTCTGCCATCCGAGATCCACTGAAGTTGGTTGAATGTCTCCCCTATTTATAGGTTTTTCAGTAGAATGTGCACAGTGACATCACAGGCTGTTCCTGTGATGCGCTGTTCCTTTGAAGTGCCATGATTAGAACAATTCAAAATAAAATGCCCACAAACCTAATGTAAAGGAAAGGCTTTTATTTTGTAGCACATACTGAATTAACACTATAAAAGCTACTCTACAGGAATTGCAGTAAAAAATTAAACTAAAGCAAAATATGTTTTTTAAATGGTTGTTAAAAAAACTAACCAAAGTAGAAGACAACTGTTTAGTGGAAAGTATTCGACATTCTAGAGATTCTCAGGCATAATAACTTCTTTCATAATTTAAACAAGGACAGGTAGAAAACGTTCATATTTAGTGAAAGATATTTATTAACATTATCCAATGAGAGTTACTGAATGTCTGTAGGCAGTGAGATCTTGGTGGTTGCCGAGGCAACAGAATGTCATCTATGTTTTGTTTTAAATTCAGTTTCAATGCTGAATCTAAGAAACAACAGACTGCAGAGGGAGACTTTAATAGAGGTTTACTAACTCTTACTATCATATACATTGTGGAAAAATCTGTCTTTATTTAGCATAATATATTTGTTATAAGCACTAAATATGTTTGATGATTAACTGATGAACACTAACGTACCAAGCTGAAAATTCTGCTCACCAGTCAGCAGCTTATATTCTCAAAAAACAGATAAATCTGCGATCCATGCAACTCTAACCAGCCAACAAAAACATGTGTTCATAATACAAAACAAGTTTACTTTGTGAAATGTTAAAAGGTACAAAAAATAAAACAATAAAATAAAACAATATGTTTTCAAGACTTTTTCACAAGTTCCTATATCTCACTGAAATGTTACTCTGTAGCTGATTTCTCGTATTTTAAGTGTGATGAGAAATTTTGACTAGAAACAAGACAAATATACTTGATAAGATTTTGAGTTTTTGCAGTGTATATGCAGCTGATTGGTTTGGTCTTTAACCAACATGGAATCATTTATGTTGGGCAGCTGTGGCTATGCGTACTAATCAGTGCTTCAGTCCCCAATGCTATCAGTCCACACGTCAAAGGGCAAGATACTGAACCTTCGATTGTCCCCAATGCATTTGGGTGTGAATGAAATGTATGACTATGACTTCTAGTTCAAAAAGGGCTATTTATGTATTTAAGTCCAGTTGTTGCTCATTCACTGTTACCTTGAACGTGTCATGCTATCACCACTCTGTGTAACAGATATTTCCTATATAAGCAAATATGTTTTACACTATTTACCTACTGAAATGAAATCGTAACTCCAGAAAAATGTTTAACTGTTTATTTCTGGAATAATAATAATGCATTTCTTGCATTTCTCATGGCTTCTAATGGGGGCCTTTCTTAAAATTACTGGTCCCAGTAACAAAGACGCTTGTCGACTCAGAAATCGAGGGAAAACCAACAACACACCCGGCAGAACATTATGTTATTTACACGGGTGCACATAAGTGGTCCGCAGGTGCGCATTCGCTGTCAAAATAAAAGACGCGCACCAGATAAGAAGTTGCAACACGCGTTTGCGTCCATATAAAAAGCACTGTTTTTGTCCGCTAGAGTGGGATTTTCACGGCACATTGTGCACCACATCTCTGTGCGTTCATCATTTGTTTGAAGCCAGCTCACCTCCTGCAACCACTTTTCCAAGAACACACGCTTCTTTTGTGGTTCGGACTCCTTCTGACATTTCTTTGGAGGTGGAGGAACACCAAAGTAATTGCTTAAAGGAGCTTCTTCGACATCTTTAAGCGTTCTAAACAAATGTCTGTCCTCCTCCAGAAAATCTTATGTACGCAAACACGCGTTGCAACTTCTTATCTTATGCGCGTTTTTTATTTTGACAGCGAATGCGCACCTGCGGACCACTTATGTGCACCCCTGGTTATTTAGCTTGTCATATTGCAGCCACAGAAATTCTTTTGTCCATGAAACCATAAAGCTGCACTTTCTTTTTGTTCTTTTCCGTTTTGTGGTAAGCTTTTCTTTGGCTGTCACTTCTTCACCCTGACCTGTCTTATTTGGCTGAACTAAAATATATATCCTGCTGCTTTTACACACGCGCTCACGTTGTCAGCGATTCTCTGCTCGATCAACCTCTCACATGTTTAAGCTTGCTGTGGGAGATTTCACTTGTCATGTTTGCATAGTAAGCTAACGATTGATAAGACAACGTCAGAGGAATTGGTGCGCAAATTATCGTCACTCACCAATCAGTACTGTCGCTCTCTATGCACAGTTTGCGCGATTGCAAAGTGAAGCAAAAAACAAGCGCAAATTCAAACGCGATTTCAATATGTCACATATTGACAGTGGCTCACCGATTCCAATGACATAATTACCCAGCTACATTTCCGAAAGAATGCAAAAGCATTGACATATATTTTTCTTTCCTATGATAGCCCAACGGGCAGGGCTGAGATAGATTTTGGTAGCCCGACTGGAAAAATCGCTAGCCCCGGGACGTCGGGCTAGCGATTTTGCGAGCCCTGCTCTAGGAACAACAAGTAGGTCTGCAGAGCAAGAGCGAAGTGCTGTAATAGGGTGATATGGTACTACAAGGTCATTAAGATAAGATGGGGCCTGATTATTTAAGACCTTGTATGTGAGGAGCAGGATTTTGAATTCAGTTCTGGATTTAACAGGAAGCCAATGAAGGGAAGCCAAAACAGGAGAAATCTGCTCTCTCTTTCTAGTCCCTGTCAGTACTCTTGCTGCAGCATTTTGGATTAGCTGAAGGCTTTTCAGCGAGTTTTTTGGACATCCTGATAATAATGACTTACAGTAGTCCAGCCTGGAAGTAATAAATGCATGAACTAGTTTTTCAGCGTCATTCTGAGACATGATATTTCTAATTTTAGAGATGTTGTGCAAATGGAAGAACGCAGTCTTACATATTTGTTTAAAATGTGCGTTGAAGGACATATCCTGGTCAAAAATGACTCCAAGGTTCCTCACAGCGTTACTGGAGGCCAAGGTAATGCCATCCAGAGTAAGAATCTGGTTAGATACCATATTTCTAAGATTTTCAGGGCCGAGTACAATAACCTCAGTTTTATCTGAATTAAGAAGCAGAAAGTTAGCGGCCATCCAGGTCTTTATGTCTTTAAGACATTCCTGCAGTTTAACTAATTGGTGTGTGTTATCTGGCTTCATGGACAGATAGAGCTGGGTGTCATCTGCATAGCAGTGAAAATGTATGCTATGTCTTCTAACGATACTGCCTAGGGGAAGCATGTATAATGTAAACAGAATTGGTCCTAGCACTGAACCCTGTGGAACTCCATAATTAACCTCAGTGTGTGAAGAGGACTCTCCATTTACATGTACAAATTGGAGTCTATTAGATAGATATGATTCAAACCACTGCAGCACAGTACCTGTAATACCTACAGCATGTTCTAATCGCTCTAATAGGATATTATGGTCGACAGTATGGAATGCTGCACTGAGGTCTAGCAGGACAAGCACAGAGATGAGTCCACTGTCAGAGGCCATAAGAAGATCATTTATAACCTTCACTAAAGCTGTTTCTGTGCTGTGATGAGCTCTAAAACCTGACTGAAACTCTTCAAATAAGCCATTCCTCTGCAGATGATCTGTTAGCTGTGTGACAACTACTCTTTCAAGGATTTTTGATATGAAAGGAAGGTTGGAGATTGGCCTATAATTAGCTAAGACTGCTGGGTCATAAACAGATTATTTTGATTTTGTGCAAAAATTATGATTACTTCTCTGTCAGTGCGCCCCAGGGTGGCTGTGGCTACAATGTAGCTTGCCATCACCAGTGTGTGAATGTGTGGATGACTGGATGTGTAAAGCGCTTTGGGGTCCTTAGGGACTAGTAAAGCGCTATATAAATACAGGCCATTTACCATTTACCATTTACTTCACATTTTAATATTTTTAATGATAACATTATTAGGTTTTTAATGTCCCTTACTGCAGAATAAAGGTTTCTTATGAAAGTTTTGTTTTGTTTTTATCTTTAGCTCCATTCTAAGAAAATGACCAGTTTCAAGTGTCCTCAGTGTAGGACACATACAGGATGTCATGCTGAAATGTAAAGCACTTACAATAGAAGACAAACAACAAACTATTCCAGCCTAATTGATGACATTTATGGCATTTGCTTTCTGTGCTGACTGATATGCTGCTCAGTGCTTTGCTGCCTGCTTTTAAATCAGATGTCACTCTGAACATAAACACAAGCTACATGTGATGTCTCTGATGTGTATCTGTTTCTACCCGTGCTGATGCTAGCATGACTAAAGCTAGCCAAGCAGCAGTAAATATGTGAAGTAAGGAAGAAGGATATACTCATCAAACAAACAGGATCATAAGAATATAAAACCACGAGCACTACAAATGTAACAGAAATATGTTGACATAAAATGGCATGTTATTTGAAATCTACACGAAACAATGACACAACTACTTTTTTTCAATTTTTTCAATTTATTTATTTTTTACCAATTGTCCAAATTAGTCTGTGATTGGCCTGAGTGTGACAGAAATCATATTTATATACAACTAAATATGACTCAGCAAACATGTTTTAAATGGATGATTCCTCACTTGATGACGGATGATCCATTTCCATATTTGCTGAGTCTTAAATTTGATGTCAGTGAACTTACCAGTGGTTGGTGTTAAAAAAAAAGCCCCCAAATCCCCTATGAGCAAGCACTTTGCGACAGTGGAGAGGAAAAACTCCCTCTTAATGGGAAGAAACCTCTGACAGAACCGGGCTCAGGAAGGGGTGGCCTTCTGTCTCGACCGAGAGGGGTTCAAATGTTCACTGACAATTTAGTTGTATATAAATATGATTTTTAGGACTTGATGTTGACACCAATTATGTGAAATTGGGGACGCACACAGTTCCGCTTCTTCTTGTTCTTCTTCTTCTTACTTGGCGGAATCTCTGGCAGGCTCTTAACTTCATTCTCGAGTTCAGCCACCTTGACATTGAGCATTTTCTGTTTGTCTTGTAGACTTTGCAAAGATTCCTGTACAGAAAATGCAGCTGACTCTTCTTTTTCGATCTTCTGTTGTTCTGTGGTGTCTTTTTCTTTCTGAGGCTCCTGCAGAGACATTGCAGTGGATGGCAGTGAGTCCTCTTTTTCCATCTTCTCCTGTTCTCCAGTCTCGTTTTCTTTCAGAGGCTCACATTTATGCATTTCATTTGCAGCAGTGGAATTTTGTTCTTTGTGCTGCTGTGGGATTTTAAGTGAGCAATCTTTGGCCTCTTTCAGCTCTCGCTCAGGAGATTCTCTCTTCAAATCATGAAGGGCCTTGTTGGGGCAGAGCTGGGATTTCAGGTCACTGATTTCCAGGTTGAGTGTCTCCTGCTCCTGCCTATGTTTAACGGCCTGCTCTTCAAGCTGATTTTGAGCTGCTAGGAGCTGTTTCTGGAGCATCTCAATCTGCTCCTGCTGAATCCTACATTTGAGCTCAAATTCAGCCTCCTTAGAGGACTTCAGTCCTACAGAGTCAGTGTGTGAAGCCTCTGTGGTTGGAGTGGCAGACTCCACACACTGCTCTGTGGTAGGGTGGCTGATTTGGTCCTGCAGGGTAGCAATCACCTCATCCAATATGACAATAGCTTCATTGTCATTTGTGAGAGTGTCTGTCTCACTGATGTCATTGGGCTTATTACTAGAAGCCTCTTCCAGCTGCTCTATGAGGTCTTTAATCGTTTCCTCATAATTTCGCTTGTTCTCGTGAATTTCTTCACGAAGTTTGTTCACCTCAAGCTGGTGATAAGAGGCCCTCTTGTTTGCACCTACCATTTTACAGTAAAGGTTGTTCTGATGGTATTGGGAGGCTTCCAGTTGGTGTCTGAGAGCAGCAATCTCGTGCCAGGGATTAAACGGGGGTCTAGATGTGGGATTGGGCTGATATTGCCAAGTCCCCCCATTAGGCACAGGGTTTGGTCTGCTGTGGTTCTTCCCATTTCCCTCTCTCTCCATGTCCTCCTTTGCATTTGAAATGGGGAGGGATTCAGCCTTTTCTTTTTCAGGAGTGGCTTCAGTGTTTTTTTGCACTTCTTCATTTTTCGGGTTTGCTCCATAACCCGTGGTGTTTTGAGCTTCAAGAAGAGCCCGGGCATATGCCCGAGTAATTGGTCTTCTTGGTTCTTCAGCCACTCTTTTCTGTTTTTGCTTTTGTTGTTTCTTTGGTTTCACAACCGTTTCCTTTGGTGGTTGTGCCACAGGAGGCTTTTCAGTATTTGGTTGTGCAGCTTTTTTTGCTTCTGCCATTGTAGATGCGTCAGCGTTTGCGTCTGCGTTTCTCTGCGTCTGCGTTTCTCTGCGTCTGCCTTGTCTTTGTTTTAACAACCAGGTTGTTTTGTGTTTCTGCCATCCGAGATCCACTGAAGTTGGTTGAATGTCTCCCCTATTTATAGGTTTTTCAGTAGAATGTGCACAGTGACATCACAGGCTGTTCCTGTGATGCGCTGTTCCTTTGAAGTGCCATGATTAGAACAATTCAAAATAAAATGCCCACAAACCTAATGTAAAGGAAAGGCTTTTATTTTGTAGCACATACTGAATTAACACTATAAAAGCTACTCTACAGGAATTGCAGTAAAAAATAAAACTAAAGAAAAATATGTTTTTTAAATGGTTGTTAAAAAAACTAACCAAAGTAGAAGACAACTGTTTAGTGGAAAGTATTCGACATTCTAGAGATTCTCAGGCATAATAACTTCTTTCATAATTTAAACAAGGACAGGTAGAAAACGTTCATATTTAGTGAAAGATATTTATTAACATTATCCAATGAGAGTTACTGAATGTCTGTAGGCAGTGAGATCTTGGTGGTTGCCGAGGCAACAGAATGTCATCTATGTTTTGTTTTAAATTCAGTTTCAATGCTGAAGCTAAGAAACAACAGACTGCAGAGGGAGACTTTAATAGAGGTTTACTAACTCTTACTATCATATACATTGTGGAAAAATCTGTCTTTATTTAGCATAATATATTTGTTATAAGCACTAAATATGTTTGATGATTAACTGACGATGAACACTAACGTACCAAGCTGAAAATTCTGCTCACCAGTCAGCAGCTTATATTCACAAAAAACGGATAAATCTGCGATCCATGCAACTCTAACCAGCCAACAAAAACATGTGTTCATAATACAAAACAAGTTTACTTTGTGAAATGTTAAAAGGTACAAAAAATAAAACAATATGTTTTCAAGACTTTTTCACAAGTTCCTATATCTCACTGAAATGTTACTCTGTAGCTGATTTCTCGTATTTTAAGTGTGATGAGAAATTTTGACTAGAAACAAGACAAATATACTTGATAAGATTTTGAGTTTTTGCAGTTTATATGCAGCTGATTGGTTTGGTCTTTAACCAACATGGAATCATTTATGTTGGGCAGCTGTGGCTATGCGTACTAATCAGTGCTTCAGTCCCCAATGCTATCAGTCCACACGTCAAAGGGCAAGATACTGAACCTTCGATTGTCCCCAATGCATTTGGGTGTGAATGAAATGTATGACTATGACTTCTAGTTCAAAAAGGGCTATTTATGTATTTAAGTCCAGTTGTTGCTCATTCACTGTTACCTTGAACGTGTCATGCTATCACCACTCTGTGTAACAGATATTTCCTATATTAGCAAATATGTTTTACACTATTTACCTACTGAAATGAAATCGTAACTCCAGAAAAATGTTTAACTGTTTATTTCTGGACCAGTTAAGCTGACTTTAAGACCTTGGCTTTAATAGACATCTCATAGTGTACAGATCTATTTTTTATTATTTAAGCCATTTTGAGCAATTAAGCACCAAGACTTATTATATTAATTTTTTTCAGTCTTCTGCAAGGGTTTGTTATTATGAGCTTTTATCTAAGCTTTTTTTTTCCAACTACAAAAATACATTTTGTTTTGTTGCCTCTTATTTTGTCTGTCATGAATGCTTTTTATATATTTTAATACACGTAATGGTTTATTGATGAAGTACACAGACAGAGACCAAAGTTTTCCCCCTCTCCTCACCTCTTTAATCTCATCATCGCCCTCCTTCTCTATGAGGGATTATGATTAAAGATATCTGCACATAGCCCCAAGGCGTAAAGTATCTACTGGTGCTTGTACTTTTTGAAAGTGAAGATGAAAGATTGTTGAGTGCACTCTAAAAAAAATCAAAAACCTCACACGGCTGGGTCATCCGCTTTCATCTCTCAAAGCATTTTGTGAGACACCAGGTTTGCTGAATAATAAAAGCCCAGTCCCCATTTGGTTCACATTTTGGTTGTTTTCAGCCTAATTATCATGACTTGGGCAACTTCACTGGGCTTTATTTGCATTTAGACCATTGTATACCAAATGGAAGTTGTGCCTTTACAAGTTTAATGTATGATTTGTTCATTCTTTTCAGCTGAAAACTTTATATGTTGTGTCACCTTTTATACATTTCTTTAAATATGATGGTGGTTATATAACTCCATTCTTCACTTGCTCCTTTAATTAAGTCCAGCAGAGTTTAGCATGTTTTTATTTCTTTTTCTTCTTCTAGGAGCTTTCCAGAGAAGAGGTGGTGGGTCCATTTATAATCTGGCCTGCTGAAGCAGGGATGGACTTCCCTAAGCAGGAGGGCCAGCTGACTTTTGATGTGGGCAAACGTAACACATCACTGGAGATTTACCTAACACCTGACCGTGCCTCATCCTTACCCACACCTAAGCGCTTCCAAGTGGAACTATACAATCCAACAGGAGGTGCCACAGTACACTCCCAGTTTGGCCTGGCTAATGTGACTCTGGTGTCAAATGCAGCAAGTGAAGCTGTCTGGGTCTTACTGGACCAGTTGCATCAACCCCTTGAAACTCCTACATTGGACCTGGTGCTGCAGGGACTAATAGATAAAGTCAGTCCACCTCTCAATAATGAGCAGATGATCGCTGTGTTTGAAGGTCTGGGGAAGGTAAGCCCAATCATCTGGTTTTTATACCAAGAAAAAAGTTTTTTTTAATTACTGCATAAGTGTATAAAATATTGGATAATCTATGTGATTGCATGTGACTGTGAGTCAGTGTAGTTGTTTGTGTCTGTCAGCTTAGTTAAAGACCATACATCGCCTCCCATGAGCTACTTTGATAGCTCTGTGGACCAGTCTGTCATTCATTAGTTCTCACTTAATAAGATTGCTGCTATCATGAAGTTGAAATTAGAATCTATTTATTGCATCTTCTTAACCAGCTGCACAAAAGAATAAACAGAATATACAGGGACATGTTTAGAAAGACTAAATAAGAAGTAGGGACTACAGAGAAAAATGCATTCTGAGCACACACAATGCGCATGACCCTGAAGGTCAAACTAAAGAAAGTAACTCAGGTGAGTGCTTTGGATGTGTGAATAACAGCACTAAAGTTTACTCAGAGCTCCTCAGTCTTTCTCATCCTTTCTGTCTTCTGAGCCAGGTGCTTGCAGAGGCAGAAAGAGCTCCTTTACAGAACAACAGCCGGAATTTGACCTATAACCTGTTGTGTGCCTTGGCCAATCCCAGTCGAGTCGACACTCGAGGTGTCAGCCACCTTGCTGAGGTGGCGGAGCGATTTGCATTCTCCCTCCTTAAACATAGTCAGTGTGAGATGTGAGTGTCCTAAATGTTCTAAATGAGTGAAGAGTTGCATGGTACACCTTATTGTAATACAGATGAATATTACCTCACAAATTAATGTTAAATCGTGCTTGGATTTACAATTTCTTCTTTGTAAAATTTTTCTCCAGAAAGGTTACAGTCCTGGAAACTTGTCCGTATATGAACATCTCTGCCTTCCAGTGGTACCCCACAGAAATTAATGGATACAAGTTCAGGGGCCGTAATGCAGACTTCTTCCAGCTCCCAAATACTCTGCTGCCAGTACCAGCAGTTTTAACTGCGGACTGTGGCAACCTCAACAGGATGCAGCTGACCGAGTTTAGAAATGAACATTGGTTTCGCACCAGTGATGCAGCTACTGCTCTCAATGGGAAAGTAGGTGCTGGGACACTGACTTCATTGAAAAATCATGAGCAATTGTTAAAATGTCAAAATCTCCTTTTCTTTTTTTAAACAGCAGGTGGCAGTATGGCTCTGATATAAAGCAGCCATTAATCTGGTGGCTGCTCTGCAACTGAACCGTCTTCTGTTGTATCTGGTTATACGTAGGTATTCTCAGCCAGTCTCCAGGGCAGAGGGTCACGACCTCTGGAAGATGGCAACGAGGTGGTGTATCGTATCCACAGCCCCGGTCAGCAGGTTAAACCAGGCCAGTCTCAGTGCCTTCTCTGGAACCAGACCACTGGAAGGTAACAAAAACACATTAAATGAGATTCAAGCTTAACTGTTTCTCAGATAGACTAAAAATAGAACGTGCACATTATATACAAAAATATAAGATGTATATTTTTATTTATATACAAATATTTCCATTTATTTTTGTTACCTGATAATATCAGTTGCTGAGGTTTTTTCTAGTTCTAGTGTCTGCCTACTAATTTATTTTTTACTCGACGTAATTTAGCTCAACCAGTGTACTGCTTTCCTTATTTAAGACTACACATGGCTTGATTAGCATCTAAAGAAGGCCTCTGTTTGTCTTCCTTATACTTATTTTGGGTAATAGTTTGCTAAATAAAGGGCAGAGTTCCTAGTTTGTCCTCTCAATAAGGCCTCTCTGTGGCTGATGCCGTATCTTTCTCCTTTATATCTACACATTCAGTCTCCTGCATGCTGAATCATCCCACATTGAGTTACTTTGTTGAGGACATTCCTGGGGATTGAAATTGGACTTGGCAGGAACACAGTGTTTTTGGCAGGTTTGGTTTGGACAGAGCAGCTACTTGGAGGACGTACCCCAGGAAGCAAAATTTATTATGCAAGTGATACCAAGAGAGAGCAAAATATGGAGAGAGAGAGAGAGAGTCAGAATCACAGTAACAGTGAATCTAACACAAACATGGTTATGCTCTGGTTTGTCTCACACATTCTTTGCAAAGTAAAGGTTACTGTAGATAATAATAAAACAAACTCAAAGAAGCCAAAATGTCAGAGAACAAAAGCACACAATCATGGGCATGGTTAGACTCATTGCTCTTTGTATTTGCTTTGCTCGTATTTTGTTATATTCTGTTGTAGTGTCTCGTCTCTTATTGTCTCTTTTTGTCTTCCCTTTAGCTGGTCATCAAATGGTCAATACTGCAGGGTTGTGGAAGAAAGTGGGAATTATGTTGAGTGTGCATGCACGCACTTGTCTATCTATGCAGCCCATGCTGAGTTTGCAAAGCTTGCATCCTACAATGAAGCCTTCTTTGCTTCAGGATTTATCTGTATCTCAGGTACAACACACTCTCCCCTTGAGTTCTCATCTTTTTACCCTCCTTGTGGAGTTTCCATATGTACATCCCCACTTGTATAAATGGATTCAAATAAATCACTTAATTAAGTATCATTAATGCTGACTTCTCTGTCTACAGGCTTTGCATTGGCCATAATATCCCATGTGCTGTGCTCCCGTTTCCCCATGTTTGCTGCCAAACTGCTCACTCACATGATGGTGAGCTGCCTTGGAACTCAGGTAAAGCATTAGTTTGGATCTTGTTCTGCTTTTAAACTCTGAATGCAGCATTAGTTTCTTTGGTATTCTCATCTCTTTGCATCAGGTGCAAATGTACATGACAGGGCACCTCTGGGAATTGTTGTTGAGGCATCCATTTCTCTGTGCTCCAGTAGACCAGCATATTAGATATATGTGGGTTGCAAACATTAACACAGCACTCATACGTGGATTCATTCGCTTAGAGCATTTTAAAGCTGCTCACTGTGCACTCACTCACACACCCACAGTCACACGTCGCACGCTAGACATGTCGCGGATATTTTCTTGGAAATGTGCATGGATGCGAACATCATCCAGTGTCATCGTTTGCGTAGTTTGCGGGTTGGTGCGTCCTGACAACGCAACCATGCCCCCCGCACCCTCACCCATTAAAAACGCAAGCTGTCACATAACCATTGAGCGAGGTAGATATGTGGCTACAGGTGGTCCTGATCAAGTGTGTGTGTTTGTGTGTGTGCATGTGTGCTTGCGTGACTGAGTGCGGGACTGGTAATTTTCCACTGGTCCCCCTCTCTTTGGTTGACAAACACAAGTCATTTCTAAAGAGGTCCCTGGGGGCTAGCCACCTCGGAGTAGACCCGTTTATGGCCCAGGCAGAGCCCCTGAACCTAAAAGGGTTTTGGATGGAAAATTCCACCCTGTTCTCTTTCCTAGTTTGTACGTTACTGTATAATAATGCCTTCTTCCTCGATAGTGCGTGTGTCTAACTTTGGTCTAGGGATTCGAAATGTTTGCATTTTTCTAGCCTTTTAGTCAAAGCCAGCTGTGAAAAGCTTGCTGAAGGCCTATCTGATTGTAGGTTCTGATGTTAAAATGTAGCCTTTAAGCGGTCTTTTGTTAGTGCTGGAAGTATTTCGGAGATAATGATGGGTGGGATGTGCTGAATTGAATTAGATCAAGTCACATCTTGTCTTCACTTATTCAGTTTAGCTTGTATGTCAAGTGGCTTGCTGAAAAAACTCTTTTTCTTATATAAATCACTTGGAGCAGATTTCTTTAGACAGTCTGATTTCTTTCTTTCTTTCTTTTATTTTTAAATAATTATCCACAAAGTGGATGACACATGTATTTGGACATAAATCAATTACCTCAACAATTTGCCAGGAGGGTCCTTTTTTATAACTGTTCTGTCAGAATATTTACCACTTAATGTCTTGAAAATGTTGCATATTCACAAAGAGGACTCTGTTTTTCTGTTTGTTTTTGTTAAAAATGCTACCTGTCAATCAAGAATGTTAATTGCATTCATCTAATCCTTCTGCAAACGTGTCATTTAAAGAAAGAGAGAGATGCTTTGTTCTTGCAAGCTCATAGTCAGCTTTTCCTGGTCAAGCTGTGGCTATCACTGATACAGTGACAGTGCTGTTTTTCTTCTTTTTATATATATCAGAATAGATGCCAAATGTTATTAGTAACACAAATGTCTCCCATATTTGTGGGTTGTAGCTTACACATCACCACTGATTTGAAGGATCATATCCAACTCCAACCACCTCTGGCAGGCAGGGTATGCCATCTGTGTTGGCTGTAATCATTCACTGAGTTTGCCCTCTCTGTGGAGAAAATTAGAGCTGCCAGTTTGATGAATTTCTCTCTGCATCTGCTACCGTACACTGAAGAGAACTTACATAATACTTCACCTCTCTTAAACAGTCTGTAAGTTGAGTGACGAAGCAGGATTTGGGGTTAGCGAGGCAACCCTGGCTTTTCAAGGTAGCAGTTAGCAGCAGACCAGTGCTTATAAAACTACCATCTGCTGACCAATCAGTTGCACTGGGTGGATCTAGCTTTCCTTATCACAGGCAATTTTAAGGCCATTCCACTGTTCTCTAATCCTCTGCGTATCAAAAGAATCTTGTGCTGATCTTTTAAGATTAGCAAGTAATCATTTTCATTGTTTAAAGTCATGATTTTAAATGTGTTCTTTACTTGTTTGGCAAAGGTTTTTAGCATACTTCTGAAATTTTCCTCTTTTAATATTACAGGTACACTTCAGTAAGTATGTATTAATTTAAAAGATAAATTGTACATTCTCCGTGAAAATTCTCTCAACTTTATTGTGTAATAAACTGTAACAACTAAACCATGTGTTTCAAATGCAACTGATCACATGAATAAATAAGCAGCCACGGTAGAAGAAAGCAGCTGCAGAAGAAAAGTCTGTGACTCCTTTGAGATATTCTGTATATCTACATAAATATCAGTTAAAATATCAACTGACCTTTTTTATTATTTTATGATACAAGATACAAAATAAGATAAAGAAAGCTAAGTAAACCAAATGTGTCAAAAATATTAGACTTTGGAAATCTTTGGAATGTTCTGGACAGTCTGAACTTCATAACACAATCAAGAAAATTAATCATGGGTTTGATTTGAAAGCACTTCAGAAAAAATGTTAATTGATTATCTTGAGACTAAAAAGATTTGCAGAACCATTTCTGAAGATTTCGACCTCCTACAACATACCGTCAGAAAGACTGTGTACTAATCAAGTAAATATAAAACTATTGCTACCCTCCCAAGAGTTGAAACAACAAAGATCACAATAAGAATGATGCGTGTAATAGTCTGGGAGGCCATAAAGGAGCTCCTAATTACTTCTAAACAGTTAAAGGGCTGTAAGAAGAAAGTCTGTTTTGCTGCATCTGGGCCACGGTGGCTTGTAATCATTAAGTGAGTAAGGTATCATACCAAAGAATGGCCAGAGAAGAAGAATAAAGATAGTATGTTGCAAACGTGAGATCAAAGTTGTAACCCTTCTCCAAAATAAATGTTTTGGAGGGATTTGAAGCACACAGTAGGGAGGAAAGGCACCTCATGTACATTCCTCATTCCTGAGTTTAGGGGGATATGAGCATATGAGCAATATTGGCAAAGCTTACTCCAACTTAACGTGCAGGAATGATCAGCCCTTATCTGAACCAGTTAGTGGTTAGTTTCGTTTAAGTGTCCCATTCTTTTCTCCCTCACAAATATTTAATACTGGATCGGTTTCCTTTATGAATGCTAGCAGCAATCATTTTTAATTGGGTTTAATTTTTCTACTTTACAGATTTTTGGGGGCTGAAACTCTGTTGGTTGTTTAGATGTGCTTGTCTAGTTAAACATGTAAAAATATACTCTTTATTCCTTTTACTGTAACTATACAAACAACCTAGCATGAGCAAGCAGGATAGTTTCTTAAACATATTTAAATCTTTTAAATCAAGAAAACAATTTACAAAAGAACCATCCATCTATCCATCCATCCATCATCCATTCTCTTCGCTTAACCTTATCCTTCTCAGGGGGGCGCTAGAGAATATCTGAGCTTTCATAGGGCGAGAGGCAGGTACACCCTGGACAGGTTGCCAATCTGACGCAGGGCTAGCACATATAACGATACACATTCACATCTATGGACAATTTAGAATTACCAGTTAACCTAACCTCACTACTTTGATGTCTTTGGACTGTGGGAGAACATGCAAACCCCACACAGAAAGGCCACGGATGGTGGCCAGATGGTGGAGTGGAACTCTGGACCTTCTTGATGTGTGAGGCAACAGTGCTAGCCACCATTAATAGTCAATGCATTAATTTATTTTACAGTCACAACGGTATATTTTTTAGACTTTACTAAGAGAAAAATGCTTAATTGCACACTCGCTGCATTTCACCATTATCTAAGACTGAATTTGAACTTATGTCACCCAACAGTGACCACTAGAGCGAGCGTAACACTATCAAATAAAGCCAGAATTTAGACAAATTATAGTAATTAGCTGCTTGCGTGTTAATAATATGACAATGATATACTATATAAAATTGTATTTGCATTGTATTTATAAGACTTCTGGACCTGTCTGTGTGAGTATATAGCTAGATTCAGGAAGTACTGTGTTGTCTTACCTGAGGGGCACTGCCTTGCACAACTGAGGTTATTAGGTTTAATGACGCCAAATAACAAAAATACATTTTTAAATGAGAAAGTGGAGCCTTCTGGTTCAGTTTGTGTAGTTTAATTGCATTACTGTCTCAGTATTTTTGCTGTCGTGCTTTTTACCTCTTTAGTATTTAGTTAGAAAATGCCAAAGACCCAAGGGCACCAGAGGTAGGACATTTAATTGCTAAATCACCATGAAAACTAAGACAGCAGTGCTGGTACAAGCAAGAGAGGCAGATGATGAAGCAAACAGGACTGAGATGAAAGAGAAGATTGCACAAACTTTTAACTTTACTATGATATTATATCCAGATTGTGTGATGTGATGTTTACCATCTTAAAGAAGAAGAAAATGTCAATCAGATTTCTACAAACTATTGCAGCACATCTTGAGTAATGTGTGTTCTAATATGTGTTTCTTAATCTTCTGGGATTTTTTTTTTCAAATGTATAAAGCTCAGACTGTATACGTTTAGATATATAGGTTTAGTAAGAGGACTCATCCAGCAGTACTGCAGACACAAAATCTTGCTGAAGGTGTTTTATAGTCAGACAGGTTGGAACTGATCTGGGCCAGTAATAAGACACCTACAGGCAGTGGCCACTGTCAAGGCCACTGCGTCAGGAAAATAAAAATTTGTCACATCCGCTGTAGGTGTGTCGGCCTGTCTATCTGTTTTTGTCTGAGTGTAAATTTAACAGTGTGCTACATAAGTACTGGTCGTATATGCACAATTATTTTGTTTTACATTGACAGATATTGCTTAGATGCTTAGAGATGGAAAAATGAAAAAGAAAACTAAATGGTATTAAATAGGAAAATTGAAATTTTCAGGGTTTTGTTTGCTTTGGAATATGCTCCTTTATTTTATTTTGAAAAGATTATCATAGGGTTGGGGAAGAAATGGAGAAAGACCTGTTACCGTATGGTTAGACTTGTTTAGGAGGTTGTCTTATCCTGATAGTATGATAGATAATGACTTTCAAAAATAAAATTAAATGAATATAATATAATATAATTATGAAGTACATTCTGTGCAATAGAATGTGAAAATATATGTGTTTCCATGGTTATTCCTGATCAATTGTATATTCTTTCTAAGCAGATCTTAGAATCGACAGTGTCAGCAATAAAATAAGAACCTATTGTCCAGTTAAATACATAAATATAAATACATAACTGAAGATCCAAAAACAAACAGCAACTGAAGGTGGCTGAACATCTCAAGAGAGGAAACACAATAGGTGATGATATCCATGGGTTCTAGACTTGAGGCAGTGATTGACTGCAAATGTTTTAATCCAAATATTAAAAATAATTCTTATACTCACTGTTATGAAAGCATAATGATTGTTTGGTGTTGTCCACTTATTTATGAGCATCTGAACACGGGGACCAATGCTGTACTTCTTAAATAGTTAGTTAAAATGAAAAATTAGAGTTTTGTTTAATTTGCATTTCAGTCAGATTTTATTGTTTCATTTAAAATCCACTGTGGTTTTATACTGTAGTAAAACTACAGAAATGTGTATTTGTTAAAAAAAATCTTGCTGTCAGTAGTTTGCTGAAATACAAGTCAGTAACTGTAGAAACAGAAAGTTTGGGTGGAAACTGTGCAATGCGCAACCAGATTGAAGTTGATTGTTTCACATTTCACTTTTTTTCACTCTTTCAGCTTCTCATTTTCTCTTTCCTGTTGCCAAAAAAGTATTTTTTAACACTATGATTATTTCCAAACAGGACATGATATGATACTGAAAGCATCAGTTTTCACATGCACTGTATGTCACTGAAATGGACAACTTTGGCCATCTGAGTTAAAGACTAAGATGGTTAAGAATTACTTTCAATACATTGTAGTTAAAGTAACTAAATACTGATATTTCACATTCCCAAGTTTTTTTTTAGATTTATAATATTAACCCATAATTTTTTTAATTATATTTTATTTATATATTATTGACAAAAAATATAAATTCTTATATTGGATGTATATATTTACTTGTCAAAAACACAATGGAATGGAAATGTGGGCATGCTTGAACACATCCAGTTTCTGTATGCGGGAAAAAAATTATATATATATATAAAAAATACTATTAAATTACTCTTCCTTTGGGATTAAACAGCCCACCGCCACGTCTCAGACAGACATTCCCACACACATTCAGTAAAGTGTTTACCCCTGTGTTGCCATTGCTTTATTCCAGTACATGGGAGGTGTTTAGGTGACTCTTACTTCTGGTTATAAAGGATTTCCTGTTAGCTCTGGGACCAAATCCAGCATTCAGAAGTCTGCCCTTGTATCCACATGCACAAAGTCACACACACATAAACACTATGCTAACTCTTTTTCCTCTTGCACAACAACCACTGCTGTCATTTCCCATCTCTGAGGAGAATACAGAAGTTGTGTGCTTGCTGACAAGATTCCTAAAAGTTCCTGTCTGTCGTCACTGTGTATGTGCATGTGGTGAAGGAGTGGGGTAGGGTTTGAACGAATGCATGCAGTTTCTCAGGTGTTCAGGGAGGGGAGACGTATGAAATGTGTGGTCAAAGACGTAGTTTTGTACAGAAGATAAGATCAGCATGAGTCTTTCTGAGACTCTGTTTTTCCTGAGGAAATGTATCTGTTCCCGTCATGAATCAGTAGACATTGGGGGGTTTTGAATGTCTTTTAGGGTCTGATTCTCTGGTTGACGTCAGAGTACATGCCTAGCTTGTCCTATTATGTGTTTAAACCCACAAGAGTTTATAAATCAGAACACAAAAGAAGGAAAATAGCAAGAAAACATAATGGTTACCAGCCTGTCCCTCTCAGACAAATGTCTCAAATTTTGTACAGTTTCTATCTAAATCTTAGGGTGTTATTGTTTCATGCAGTTATTAAAAAGTCAATAGCAGGCTAAAACACAGCATGTCCCTATTAAATGCATTACTGTCTCAGAGTTGAGCAAATGGCACACAAGGTATTTAAGGGTATAAGTGTCAGTAGCTGAGGCCTGTGTCACCGTTTGTGTATGGGTTCCAGGAAATGCTCATGTTGCAGGAGCCACGGTGTGTGTGTGTGTGTGTGTGTGTGTGTGTGTGTGTGTGTGTGTGTGTGTGTGTGTGTGTGTGTGTAACAGAACAGTGGAGGGGTAAGGAAGGCCTTTTGGGAGATACTCTACTCGAACACGTGCCTTTGTTTGCCTAGCTCCTCTTATCTTAATTTGTTCCATCTATTGTTAAAGTCAGCAGCATTTTTCTTCTACACGCTCACTATTCATTGTGTCCATGTCTCTTACCTGTTACTGAAAAATGAGCCAACACTGTACAGTAATAGCCAACTGCCTGACTTTCTCTTACCTTCATTTCCTTATGTTCATCTGTTTTTTCTGTTTCTCTGATTTCCCCTTCTTTCACTGCTTTTACATGACAAAATACTGAGTAGTGTCCCTTCTTCTATTCTTTGTCCCCTTTATCATTCTGGCAGCAGGTAGCCTTTGCTTGGAGCTGTGACATTACCAGCAAAAGGCTGTTTCACTCTGTCTCTGTCTCTTCTTTCTAACCCTCTAAAGGTGGCTGGGTGTAACTGGTGTGACTCATTAGTTTAAACAATGACAGTATATGTAGATGTAGCAAAACAGTCTGCAGGCTGTGGATTACCCTGAAGAAAGAGTACAGAGTACACACAGGAGACAACATTTATTTTTACCACAATAGCAAATTAAACACAAGGTAATGAGAATGCACACAGGCTCAGCTCACCTGTACAATAACCCACAGGTTAAGCAGATATGCAACACTTCTGCTGACATGTTGTTCCTTAGGGTTTGTGTTCGAGCACACTACTGCAGATAAAGAAGAGTGAGTGATTCTCAGACATAAACCACTTGTGATAATTGGACTCTCTATCCCTGGCTCAGTTCGCTGAAACACTCAGGCTAAATCTCCCTTCTGCCACCACAGTATGAAAATCAGCCCTGTTTAAATGAATGACGTCAGTCTATTTTCTTTCCTGCATTTTCTTTGCAAAATTTTTGAGCATCAACCGGCTTTTTAAGATCATGCCACAGCATCTCAATTGGATTCAGGTCAGAAGTTTGAGTAAGGCACTCTGAACTCGTCTTTTTTTTTCTTAAGCCTTTCAGAGGTGGACTTGCAAGTCTGTTTGGGATCATTGTCCTGCTGCAGAACCCAAGTGTTCAGCTTGAGCTCATGAACAGATAGTCGGAAATTCTCCTTCAGGATGTTTTGGTAGACAGCAGAATTCATGGTTAGATTTACCACAACAAGTCTTCCAGGTCCCGAGGCAGCAAAACATTCCCACTCTACCACCTACTATATTTTACTGTTAGTAGGATGTGTTATATAAATGCTATGTTATTCTTATGCTAGATGCAACGTGACTCAAACCTTCCAAAAAGTTCAGCTTTTGTCTCGACAGTTCACAGAATATTTTCCCCCAAAAATGTGGATGATCAAGATGTTTTTGGCAAATGTAAGACGAGCCTTTGTATCTCTTTTGGTCAGCAGTGTTTTTTGTCTTGAACTCTCCCATGGCTGCAATTGTTGCCCAGTCTCTTTCTTATTGATGAATCATGAACTCTGACTTTAAGCGAGACATGTAGAAGCTTGATGTTGTTCTGGGTTCTTTTTTGACCTCCTGGATAAGTTGTCGATGTGCTCTTGGAGTAATTTTGGTCGGCCGGTCATTCCTCGGAAGCTTCATCACTGTTCCAAGTTTTTTCCATTTATGTATAATCAGGGCTGGACTGGGCCCGGGCATTTTGACTAGAGACCGGCCCACCAGGTATTATAGGAAAAACCATAAATCCTTTGAATGCAAACAAACGCCGTTGTAACAGTGATGTACACTGTCTTGTTGGTATATATTTATCAGTCTAATAAACTTAAACCTACACCATCCTCCCTATTCTGGTATTCTAAACAGTACCCGAAAGTAGACTGCTTGGTCGAGTTAACCTCCTGAACTATCTACAACACAAGGTGAAAACCTGAAATTAAGACAGAGAAGACTAGAGGTGAGACATGACCATTACTGATTACTTATGACAGATTTAGATATATTTTCATAAACTATTCATTTACCACATCAATAAACAGCATGGCAGAGCAAAATATTTTTTCTAACATGGCAACCTTTAAAAAGTGAAAGGAGACAGAAAGACAGGTGAGAAAGAATAAAACTTAATTGACTTTTTGATGGCATTTTACACACAGTACTGGTACAGTATCTAGAAAATGTGGGAAAATACTGGCATCCTATACAGTACTTAGCTACTTCTGAAGAAATTATGATGAGACCCTAAAAAAATTACTATGTACAATAATGGATTTCTATACCTTTTACATCAGATGAAAACGTTTGTTGTAAGATTCAGATAATTATTTATTCAAAGTTTTTAAATGACATAAGAAAGAAAAGTATTTCTTTGTGCCCCCTTTCCCTTTTAATGCCCTACCTGGCCCCCTGGCAAAACTTTGCTAGACCCGCCCCTGCACAGTTACCAGCTGTCAGCTACATAAAAAAGGATCCTGGTGTTATTTGTCTCTCAGAAACAGTTCATAACTTCCCTTCAACTCATTCATGTCACCTAAAAGGTAAACCTGTTTCTCCATCACCTGTTCAGCTCTGATGATTCAGTAACGACATCTCCTGGTTTCATCTTCATGTTTCCCTCTCACCAGATAACCAAACCGATATCATGACCAGCAGGTTTACAGCTGTGGCTCCAGCAAACATCAACTGATACTATAAATTAATATTAAATAAATTTTTACAACAGCTGATCAAGTTTAAACGTGCTGCTGTTGTTTAAGCGCGACATCCGCTGGTTATCGCAAAGTGGGCGATAAACAAACAAGAGAGAAAAGCCGATTAGCTGATCATTGATCAGTTTCATGATTGAAGTAGAAACAGGAGAGGGAGGGGAGAGAATGACAGAAGAGGCAGCTGTGCAGCAAAGACACAGAATAAATCCAGCTTTGTGTCTTTTTCAAACTGTGTTCCTTTTCACCTCAAAACGAAACGCGCAATATTTTCTCTGAATACGAGACGATTCCGTTTTTTTACGGGACGGTTGGAAACTAATAACTAACCTTATAAATAGAATAAGATAAAACAAGTTCAACATCAATAAAATCATAGCACCTGCCCAGCTGTATATAAACTCCGTCATGCTAGCTAGTACGCAGTACGAGTTGTTGTAACTGACTGTAAAAAGTCAGCATAACGAAAATAAACTCCACCTAAACTTGGTTTATATCTGACCCAGATAGCCTGCAGGTCATAACTTCTTACCTGAAGTTCAGTTCACATATCATACTGATATGAATCATAGTATATTATGGAATTCCAAAAATGGCTGCCAGGACAGCTGCCACCACACTGATGTGACACACTACAAATCAACTCTTTGATGCTCAGTGCTGAGTCTGCACAATAACCTGCACTTAAACATTCATTAAATATCACGTACACATATACACATACTGTCCCTCAAGAAGACACTGAGAAAAAATATAGAATAAGATTGAGACTGTAACTTTGCCATAAGTCATAGGTGTCAAACTCTGGCCCGCGGGCCAAATTTGGCCTAATTACATTTGGCCCGCGAAGCCATACCAAATTACTATTAGAGCTGGCCTACTGGTATTATACAGCTAATATATATATTGTTTAGTATTAAGCTTTGCTTGTTCCATATTCAGCTTTCCAGCAAAACTTATTTGAGTCCATAAGAAAAGATTCATTCTTATATCTGGAGGAAGATTTTTTTTCAATAAGTATTAACGTTAGCCCGCGACTTTGTTCCAGTTTTGAATTTGGCCCACTGTGTATTTCAGTTTGACACCCCTGATTTAAGGGGTTTGGGACTTGATTCAACAGGTCTGCCAGTAATCAGGCCAGAGTGTTTTTACTGAAGTTGAACTTAGTCACAGTTAATTCATGATTTAATGATTTAAACTTAACGAGACAGGTTAAGTTTGGATAACTTTTCTCTCTTAATCAATGAAATCATCATTTAAAAACTGCATTTAGTATTTACCCAGGTTATCTTTGTCTAACATTAAAATTAGTTTGATGATCTGAAACGTTTAAGTGTGACAAATACGTCAATCAAGAAGGGGGCAAACACTTTTTCACGCCGCTGTATATTGTAGCCTGATTATCTTCATCACTGATGACTTTTTGTGCAGATAAAGTAAACTGCACTCTAGACAGCTTACTGCTCGTTTGCATTACACTGCAGAAGTACTACTAACTTTGCATTTGCATATGTTTAAAAGACATTACATATCTGTGTTTTTGATCTTCTAGCTGCATGTGTGCCTGTTTATTTGTTAATATGTAGCAATGCAAATGGATTAATTCTAGTGGTTGTTTAACCATATGTTGTGTTCAGAGAGTCTAACCTTTGTAGCCTCTGAAAGTTACATATAATTCTTTTCTGAAAGTGGGCTATGGTGACCTTAGAAGCATCTGAACTTGTATTTTTACACATAAAGCTAAAAGTCACAGTAGATCATTTTCTACAGTTGCCTGCCTGGTAGCTGTGAAAAAGAGGATGCATCCAAGAGCAAGTCCCAAAAGCAGTTAATTCTGAGTGTGTTTGTTTTTTTTTTTGTTTTTTTTGAAAAACTGTGAATAATAATTGTGATACGTCCTGAAAGTATATTCTTATGGACAACTGTAAAACTGAGTTCTAAAAACTTTCTTGCCTAAAACTTACATTCATTACCTGCTTTAACAGTTAAAGGTATTATATAAACCGTCTGTGCATAGACTCTCCTGTGGCAAGTTAAGTCAAGGGCCTGTTTTATTCTGCAGTTACTGTCATTTCTGTAAATATGTTTTTCTGTCACGCAAGCTCCTTTTAAATTTAAGGCCAAAGTGTTGTGACTGCAAGCTGATTTAAAATGCAATGATTAGAAATGTACTTGCTAAACTCCCCAGTCACCTTTAACCTGATTATGTGGAGTCATTCAGTTTGCCATCAGGACTGTTGACACTGTGAATGATAAACAAAGTGGGAGCCTACAGTTGTCAAAGTCCCCAATATCATCTGTTCTATTTTTGGAATTTGACAGCTTGTCTTGGCAGAGCTTTGTATGTTGAGTTGAGTGAACATTGGAAGTTTAGAAAAGTGTTTACACCGAAACTGTTGAGGCCATTCCAGCATGATGTTTGCACACGTTTTCTAGGTTGAGTTGAGCAGGATGTCTCCCTGTTGTTGTCACGTATAGCAGACTCGCAGTAATGGTTCTGCTACTGCCACGTTGTACAGTACACATTTTTGTGAGTCCTTTAAAGCTGTTGTAGTTTTTACAAACTGCAATGAAAGTTTGTAAAATCTACAAACTTTCATTGCAGTTCATTGCAGTTTCATTGCAGAGCTAACAGAGTTAGCTCTGTTTTGCTAACTCAATGGACCGAAATAGAAAATGTGAGCCACCCAACTTCCTCAGTGAGTCATAAAATAATGAATTTAGGAAGGAAACGGCATATTTCCTGAAAAGACTGAGACATATCTATATAAAGGCCTTTTGCTCTTGGGTTACCAGGAGATTGTAATCAGTCTGCCTTGGCAGTTTGTTTGTAATGTGTGTCTAATTGCAGTATTTTCCTGAACATGATTTAATAACTTGAGCTTTAAATGATGAAAACTCATATTATTAAAAAAAAAAAAAAGGGTTCCATGGTCCATGGATCATGGAAATGGTCAGACAGGAGTACGTGATATAAACACAAATGTTTGCAATCTTGTTAAGAAGTGACCCACTCATTTAACCCACTCCCCCCAATATACACACATAACCCCTGCCTTACAAACTTTGGCTGAGCAACCAAACCCTCATCGCAATAACCTGTAGGGGTCACTATAGCTCCATGACGAGAGCCAAGTTCAACAGCAGCGGTGAATGAAGTTTCTGATCAATGACTTCCCTGAGCTCTGCTCATTTTTATGACTAGAGCTTTTTGAAGCCCACAGAAAATCCTTCACAGGCACAGGAGGGAACATGTTTGACTCACATTTCCATCTCAGTTTTCTTTGAATGAATTCACCTGTTGTGGAATGCAAGTTGTAAACAAGTTTCCTCATTAGGCAGAATTTTAACTGCTAGTTAAAAAGTGTGCAGTCAAGATATTGTTTATATCCAAGCAATCTGCAAGTACCTTGCAAAAATTACAAGAGCCCCCAGTTAAATTACAACTAGAAGATTAAGTTGAAGGTCCAAGCAACCTGTTTAGTCATAATTTATTGAGTTAGATAGAAAGGGCCAATTGAGACTTTATTAAATGCATGATGTCACAGCAGTTGGTCTTATTAAGTCTAAATTACAAAGGGAGACACCAAAGTAGAGTATATGATAGATATGCTGGCAGGAGTAGCATGAATGGAGCAAGCAATATCTTATCCAGAGTTTTTCACAAATTGATTGGCTTTACAGCCAGCCATTGCCACACCCTGAGGACTGCTCCAGATCAATCAGTTTTCTTAATCAATGGCTTGTTAGACGGAAATGAATGAAACAGCTTAAGAAGGTCAGTGTAGGTTTCTGCAGGCTTTGTGATCACTGTAGTTAGACTTGCAATTATCCCGAACCTTAGAAATATTGCTAATCTGGAAGAAGCAGGTAAGCGTGGAAAGACTGTTCATGGCGGGGTTGTCATAATCAGATGTGAATGATTGTAGTAGAGAATTTCTCAACATTTGTGAATAGAACACAATTTGACCTATATTTTAGCCTCCTTGATGTAGCTGTATGACATTTCATCCGTTTATGCAGAATAACATAAAGCAAATGTCTTTACTGGTCAAACCATGGCAGAAAACTGAAGAAGTCAGTATGAGGGCTGAATCACACCCACATCATGAATGCACTGTGGGACACACAGAGGTTTGTGGTAGGGCAAAGTAGACCCATTGAGTGTGTGAGCTTAGGGAGCTGACCTTGAACACCTGGTTACAATGTTTTTATAGCTGTGTGTGTGTGTGTGTGTGTGTGTGTGTGTGTGTGTGTGTGTGTGTGTGTGTGTGTGTGTGTGTGTGTGTGTGTGTGTGTGTGTGTGTGTGTGTGTGTCCCATTGCTTGCAGAGAGTTTTCTGTCTGGTCTCCAGATTTCCTCTCACCAGATGTTGAAGAAACAAATTCAAGAGACTTCTTAAAAGTAGCCATGTTGAGATCAAAAGCAGCTTCAGTTTCCAGCAGTACTGAGGCTCTTTGACTGAAGACTAAATAGGAGAAAGAGGAGGCCTATTAGGAATGCAGCTAAAACTGCTTCATGTGGGTGGTACTATTGAGTCCTCTGTATGGAGGAGTTAACATTATTGCTGGTAGCTGTGTGAGTATAGAATAAGCAGTGACAAAAAGATCCAGCAATAACAAAAACAACAATGTGGTTAGTTTCAACAGAGTATCAGTAGATTGTTTATGTATTGATATCTATTGATATTTTTCATTCACTTTTTGTGTGAATATAAGGACGAGGGGTCTTCACAAAGTCAAAGAGACAGCATAAACAAGCCTGGATTTCCACATTCCCCAGACTTTAAATAATGACCCTAATGACACTGTGAATTTGTTGACAGCTTTTGAGTTTGTCCCCTATTGCTGAATCACCTCTGCCTCTGAAAGCTTGAGACCTGCAGGCTCTCACACTATTGTTTATTCTGGAAATACAGTATATCAGTTGATCCCAAAATACACGGCGGACGCTCCTGATATCATCTTCCTGTTTCGTGCAATCACATACATCCAATTACAGCACTGCAGTCTGTCCTCACGTAAGCAAAAGTAGCTGCAGCGTTGTGGCTGTTTGGATGTGAAACAGAACAAAGAGGGTGGGTGTTTATTTGCTAACAGCTGGCTCAGCAAGTATGTCCCAACCAAAGATTCAACCCAAAACACCTGTGAACTTTACTTTTCCCTCAGACCTTAAGCAACTGAGCACACTTGAAATAGCTGATCATTATCAGATATGTTGGGAGCATATGTGATTTTGTGAGTTGCATACAGAGGCTTTAAGTTGCAAAAATACTTAAATAGTTTCATTTTTTTTTTTAAAAAGCAAGAGTGCTACTCTGAAAATGTGACAGTAGGAGGAATCATTTTCAGTATTTTGATAAAGCTGCGTCATGTCAGCAAATGCTCAATCGCTTCTTCTTCTTTGCAACACACACTGGCCCACTAACCCACCTCTCAGCCACTTTTGTGTCACCTGTTTCTTGCAACTGGCTGCACTATATGTATCAGCACATTGAGGGGCTGAAGCATGCAAAGACTCTGATGTAATTCTGCATATTCTAGAAAGGTGTTTCTGAGGTGTTTGTGAGATGAGGAGGTATGAATGATTGCGATTAGAGAAATAAAACTGGTCCACGGTAAGTGAGAAAATTATGGTGGAAATGAGAGTGAAGTGGTAACGTTATATATTTCTTTTCCCCTTTTGTTTTCTTAAGCTCTTTCTGAACAAAGGCATAAGAGGAAACACCCAGGGTGCAGGCTGATGCTGGAGCCAGCTAGATCAGACCGGTAGCTGTTAGAGAGTAGGGGGTGGTGAAGGAGAAGGGAGGCGAGAGAAGAGGAGGGGGAGATGGGATGAAGGGTGGAGCAGCGGATGGGGTGGGAGAAGGGGGAAGAAGGGAAAAAAAAGATGTGACGAGGAAAGCTGGAGGTGGAGGAGCAGGGGAACGCAGAGGTTAAGTGTTTCGGGACACAATATGAGATGGATACTCTGGCAGACAGCTTAGACCCCACTCCATCAGTGATGTAATGCATATGGCAGATTCTATTTTTAGCCATCCTAGTACACTTAGCTCAGCATACAGGGCGATCGATCAGCTGCACACTGACTGAGAGTATTAGAGCTGCAGCCAACAGCACCTAAATATTTTGCCTCTGTGCAGTTTGATGTTGTAGGATTTCTCCTTTGTCGTGTTAACAAGTAAATATGTGTTTTTGGTGGCATTTTGCACTGTACATTATGTGTTCTTTTGTCTTTATCTTGACGATGTTGCTGTCGGTATCATTTAGATTGCCAGGAAAAGTTCATGAAAAAGGGCATTTAGTTATTTTTATGCCAGTTTGTTACAATATGTTAAATGGCCTGTATTTGTATAGCGTTTTACTTAGTCCCTAAGGACCCCAAAGCGCTTTACACTACATTCAGTCATCCACCCATTCACACACTGGTGATGGCAAGCTACATTGTAGCCACAGCTGCCCTGGGGCGCACTGACAGAGGCGAGGCTGCCGGACACTGGCGCCACCGGGCCCTACGACCACCACCAGTAGGCAACGGGTGAAATGTCTTGCCCAAGGACACAACGACTGAGACTGTCGGAGCCGGGGCTCGAACCTTCTGATTATAAGATGAACTGCCAACTCATGAGCCATGATCGCCCCCTATACAATACAAAAATGTGTTTACATCTTGTCCAGTGAAAGTAAAATTATTCCCAAGGCAGTAGGAACAAAACAAAGCACAATAACAGCAGTGAATGGGGTGCTTCCAGGCCACAAAACAAATGGGGGCTTTCTGACATTTCTTGGAAATTTAGCCAAAGCGATGAATGAATAGTTATTGAAGCTCAACGTCATTGGTCTGATGACAAAGTCTGTGGATGAAGAGCTGCTTCTGTATTATTTTCTGTCTAATTTTCTTTGTTATTTACTTGTTTTCAGTTATGTTGTGGAAAAAAACTGCATGCCTGAATTGTATCTTTGTATACTGGGGCAATCGATTACCAGGACAGCTGGATGTGTGTGAGCTTTGGTGATTCCTGTTTTATCAGACACAAGAACATGCAAGCACACACACAGCACAGACTTCACTGACAGGACTTGTATTTAGAGTCCTGTATCACCTCCCAGTGTCGGCTGTGAATAAGTCTATAGCCTGAGGGTCTAGACAGGTTGACTCCCAGTGTGTTACACAATAGGGGAAAAAAGAGCCTGGAGACAAAAAGCAGATCAGTAGCTTATAAACTACCTGATAAACTTCATGTCCACACCTGTCACTTCCCCTTACTCTACCAACCTATTCCATATTGGTAGGTCACACTGCGAGTGGACTGAACAATGACATTCATACCTTCTTTGCTAACTTCTGTTAGCTAATTAGTTATAGCTATCCATGACAAACTGAGCCCTGTAACAGAGGCATCCTATTAAAAAATATAAATATAGTTTGTGTTTAATGTAACCAGTGATTCATTACCATTCTGACAGTTGGCTATAATCCCATTATAAGATTTCCATCTGAACAGTGACTACTACCCAAATGATCACTCCTCTCATCAAGTTTAATAAAATTTCTTTGGCCACATAATAAGGGGAGTAATCATAATGATTAAAACACTGTAAGCGTCAGGGTGCGGCTGTGTGGCAGGCAAGATGTGGATTCAAATGCAGGACTTGGGAGAAAGAACATGAACTCAAAAAGCAGCTTTAATGCTGAACTCTTCACCTAAAATACAAAATAGACAGCGACTAAGCAGGCGCAGATGATTCAAACGCGAAGAATCTCCTGGGAAACGTGGAACTAGAAAACACACAAGCACTAGGGATTATGAAACAAAGGACAAGGGGAGACTCAGACAAGATATGCATACACAGGTAACGAGGGGAGATGAAGCAGGTGTAAGGACAGTTACAGATACTAATCGGGAAAATGAGCCGAAGGAAGTGAAACCTAACACAAAAACACGGAGAACAATACCATAGCAAGTCGTGACAGATTTAGCTAACTTTGATTCAGTGCCCTACATAAGAGTTAGTTGTCAACCACATGATATGAAGTGTGATGTATTAATATGTCCCTGTTGAGTGGTAACAATAGAGTGAGAACAAAAGCAAAAAAGAGAGCCTGCTCCTCATGTGCTTGTGTGTATCTGTTTGTACTACTACCTACTGAATGCCTGTTGGACAAGGCAGATAAAAAACAGACGAGTTCTAATCAAATCAAATCTTTAACTTATTCAGAGTGGTTGCTTTTACCTCGCTTCTGTTGTTGAGAACAAGAACAGTACAAAAACAGAGCCTCGTGCATTTCTAAGAGGCAGTTACATGTTCAAAGCACTGCATATGTTCATTTCAGTCCTTTGCCTTTCCCCCATACATAGCTGTTTCTCTGTACCTGTCATTTTGTCACCGCCTGCCATTAGGTTCACTTCCTGCGACTATTAAGCTATTTCACAAAAGGCTATGGTAAACTTGTGTGGATTCATTGGTCAAAGCTGTATTATTGCATGAAACGGACACAGAATCTGACCTAAAAAATCATGAAACTCTTACAATGAACATAGCCAAGATGCCAGTGAGGCCTTGGACCTCACGTTATTACACGAGGTAATTATACTTTCTAGTCACTCTTGCCCTTCTTGCTCTGGCACTTTTTGCTTAGTACCTATGGTCAGGCCACACCCATCTCCCAGCAGGCTGTTTATTTCGATTCCAGCTACGTACTTGTGAAGTTTTGTGACTTTATCTTGTACGTTTGCAGTTTTCTCCCAGATATTTGAATCACCTCTGTGGTGTCTCTTGAACCATCATTTGTCCACACAAATGGCGAAAGCAACATCTTAGCTACACAATCACAGCTCCAATGTCTCAACATGTAAGCACCTACTAAATTATTTACAAAAAAAAAGTTATCTATTCCAATTTTGCCATGATGATGCATACAAACTCACACACTCAAGGTGAAAACAATATTACCTGTGCTATCACAGCTGCTGATAAACTGAAGTACACATTAAAGAGAATGTTTAGTATTTATTGTTACTCTGCTTGGTTTTTCAAAGTTATAATCTTGGTGCATATATCTACATCACGTTGGCTCATGATTTTATATCTTGCAGATTTTAAGCATTTGGTAATTTCCCCCCATCATTTTGCTTTTAGGCGACATAAGCATAACTCTGCTAAAAATACCTAACCCTGTTTTTTCCCATAAGCTACCCAAACAGCTTGTTGATTCAGGCATCATTCCTGGTAGCTCATGCACGAATTTCCTTCCTATGCCATCCTATCCACATACACACCCTCCAGGGCTTGGTGTACCAATGAGAAAGTGACTTATGATTCTTAGTTTCCTTAAAATAGGGACTGACTTTTCCTCTCACTCAGCAAGAGGATGCAGACAGGGTTGGGAAGTGCTGGAAAATCCAGAAATGGACATTTTGGGATTTCCTAGGTTAACAAAAAGTTAGAAAATATGACCGACCAAAATTTCAGTGGAAAACCTATAAAGAATAGACATTCGAGAAGTGACTGCATGACGTCAGCCTATTTAAACATGCAGTATTTGTGGTGTCATCTAAAAGGCAACAAGTATAAGCTGTGGGTCGATGAGTTTGGAAAACAGGTTTCACCATGCTTATGCGGTAACTGTACAGACTGACGTGATGAAATCAATGAAACCACAGAGTGCTACTGGCTTACTAAAGCGCACGGTCTATATATAATGTATATTGTAGTATCAGTATACACTGAGGTGTTTCAGAGAGGTAGATATCTGTATCTGGTATCTGATCTGTAAAAACTGTGACTGTTAAAGTCAGACCTAATTACTCAAAGATTAGATGCTAGTTAAAATTGAAATTTATTCAGCAGACACCTTTCTTATTACCTAAAGCCGTTTTTGCTACTTGTTTGTTGACAATAATGAAAATGTAGGCAACACTTGAGACCAAGTTATCATTCTTCCCACAACTCTCAACTCCTGCTGTCGTCCATTCACCCCCTATCTGGTCCATGGCACTGGCAGTGATCCGACAGGCTGCAGGTTATGTAACAATCACCCGGCCGCTTTGGCACTAGAGTTTAATAAAACTTTCTGATGGACAACAGAGCAGCAGTATTTTGTGCTGTCCTCATGGGTTTTCGACACAATCCTGCCTCTAGTCATATAGATTGCATTTTTGCCCCATTGCATTCATGCTTATGAAACTCGCTCTCCCTTGCTGCTGTCTCTTTTGCCTTCTCTTGCTCGCTCTCTCTCACACACACACATATGCACACTTTCCACAAGCTGTTTTTGTAACGTGCATCACCCACACATTTTTGCATTCTTTGTGTGCGTGTGGGATGAAAGGACGATATGACAAAACATATTTATCAGTGTTGTAGATGCTTTTACTTTTCCCTCCGCCTTCAGAGCTTGCTGCAAGGTGATGTAACAGGTCTGCAGGATGGGATATCTCTCTTTGGGAGGTGTGCATATCAGAGTCCTGCAGTCTTCTTTAAAAATGTATACACTATATAACAGGCAATAAATGGCCTCATGCTCAATGTGGACTGCTGACACTGCACTCAGCCTGTGTGGGTGTCAGTTTGGCAGGCATGCAAAATCTGACTGTGTTGTGTAAAATCTGCATATGCAGTAGTTGAAATGAAAACTTGTTGCTTTGTCTTTATAGTCACAAGGATGAAAAGTTGAGTTAAAGACAATACTAAACTATTTCAAATGTGTGTTTCTCTTTTTATCATGTTTGTCTGCAGATTTGTTTCCTGGTGTCAGCTTTCCGTGGCCAAGTGTTTTCAGAGGACAGCTGTGCTACTCTGGCGCTCTTCTCTCATTATTTCCATCTCAGTCAGTTCTTTTGGATGCTCATACAGGTAATGATAGGTTCACAGTGAACACTAGATACATGTGAGGAGGAAAAAAAAAACACTTTTGATTTCTGACAAGTGGAAAAAATGTATCTTTCTGTAACTGCCTTTTGCATTTGTGTAAACAACATTTGGAAGAAGCGACTGCTATGACAACTGAAGATCGATGAGATACAACACATGTGCTACGGCAAGGGGGAGAAAGGACGTCAGGTCACCCAAGACTGGGTACCAAGTATGACTGAAGGAGCGTTAGGTGCAAGAGCAGCTGACCTCACTTGAAGAGGTATACCAGAGAGACAGAAGCCAGGGGAATAAACCGCTCCAAAGAACCAAGGTATACTCTGCTAATTGACGAGAGACACCCAGAATAGCTAACCGAAGGCCAAACAGTCCTAATCCCCAAGGATCTCCAGAAAGGACCAGTCCCATCCAATTACCTGCCTCAGTACCACGTGGAAGCTCCTGTCAGACATCATAGTGGCACATGGCTCAATACATAAACAGGGCACAAAAAGGAATTGGCAAGGAATACCAGATTGGCAAAACAGTTTGGAGCCTTCATCAGGAACTCAATGGGGATGTGGTGAACAACACTAGAGGCCAACTTCAAGCCTATAGCACATGTCACCATCAAGTGTCATTGACAAGATTGGCTACAGATACCAACTACGGAATAGAACAATCATCAGGCGCCATGGATGACGTCAAGCTGTATGCCAATAGTGAACGACACATTGATTCACTGATCCACAACACTAGGATCTATAGTAATAACATGTGAATGTGAATGTCATTTGGACTGGAGTGTAGGCAGATGGTAACAAAGAGATGGAACATACTCAGAACTGAGGGGATCTCACTACCAGAAGGCAACATTGCAGACACTAAGGACAGCTACAAGTACCTGGGAATCCCACAGGCAAATGGGAAACACGAAGAGGCGCCTAAGAAAGCTGCAACCACCAAGTACCTGCAGAGGGTAAGGCGAGTCCTGAGGAGTCCGCTGAATGGGAAGAACAACACATATGCCCTGCCCATGATCAGATACCCTGCTGGGATAATAAACTGGCCAAAGGAAGCCACTGACATGAAGACAAGGAGGCTCCTGACCACATATGGTGGGTTTCACCCCAAATCCTGCACTGTGACACTTTACGGAAAATAGCCACAACAGACCATGTGCTTAGTGAATACCTCAGGCAATAGAAACCCAAGAAAGAAGTGGAGATGGAGAACAACCATCACGGAAGGACAGGCCCCTGCACAGTATGTACCAGCAGATAGAAGAAGTGGCTGGATCCAGAGATCCCACCAGTGGCTGGACTGAAAGACAGCACAGAAGCACTAATCATCGCAGCACAGGATCAAGCTCGGAGCACAACATAAATAGAAGCTGGGATCTACCACACCAAGCAAGACCCTAGATGCAGGCTGTAAAAAGATGCCCCTGAGGCAATCCAGCACATAACAGCAGTGTGAAAGATGCTAGCAGGCAGGGTATGCATGGGACGCCATAACCAAGTTGCCAGTATAGCATATAGAAACATCTGCCATGAGTACTGCCTGGAAGTGCTGAAGTCAAAATGGGACATGCAACCGATTGTGGTCGAGAATGACCGAGCTTAGGTCCTTTGGGACGTCTGTGCTGTCTGTTTAAATATGATTCTCCACCTTCCTCCTGCCTATTTTATCTCATAATTTGGCATTGCCAAGGTTCCTATTCTTTCTTTTTATTTCATACATATGGCATTTGGTTTATGTGCAACAGGCAGTGAAATTTGATTGTTTTACCACATCTACTGGGGCAGTCATAAAGTTACCAGTACACTGCACTGGCATGCCCTTTGCCCAGGATCACCTTATAATACCTTACAAGGACCCTAAACAGCTCTTTCTTAACAAGACCTTCTTATTCTCTTATTTCTTTCTTTGCATTATATTGGTCAACACCAAAGCCACCCAGGATTTTTAGGAACATGAAGACTGTAAACATACATCTGTGCATTGTAATTGTAGTTGTAATCCTGGAAAGAGTTTATTGATGACTTATGACCTGCTGCAATAGCAAAGGAATGCAGGGAGAGGTTTCATCAGCAGCTTTAGTGCTGCTGCTGTGATAAATCCTTTTCCTAAGTAATCCGCCTCCTAACGAGTCCTGAACTGCAAAGAAACAAAGGTAGTTGCGTAATACAGGAAATCCTTGGATGTTTGTTTATTTATTTGTAATTTTTGAAATATAACCTGATTAAATAGATTTGACAGACATTAGACAATAACTTTATCTATATTATTTGTCTGTGCCATACATATGTATTTGTTGTGTAATTCTTCCAAACAATCTTAAATCCACTTGATGACAATCAAGCTGAAGGCTCAGGCTCAGTTGTTGTCATTTTTTGTTTTTTTAAGAAGGGAAATGAGATTTATCACCATCATAAATCACAATTTATGCTATTATGAGTCAAACTGAATTCACAGTAACAAAAATACCGTCACATAAGACACATGTTACCAATAGGAATGGTATCCCTAAATGAACTTCCCCATCTACCCATCTTTTCCCACCTGTTGTCCTTCTCTTGCATAACATTTGCCTTGTTCTCATCAATCTTCAACCTTTTGTAACATGTGACATGCGTACGTGAACATAACCAGTGTTTACATAGGGAACATAATATGTAATAATGTTATTGGTAAAGTATTATAAGATTAGCTGTGGCATAAGCTGACCACAGCAGGGTAATACTGGAACCATGCAACGGCGTACGTGTTGGACGCAGTGGGCTTTTTCTCATATCTGATTGTTTACTATGACTTCTGGGAGATTTTAAGGGATAAAGTCTCAGGCCGAAGGCTTTCATGTGGCTTAAGCGGTGTTAGAATTTGGATGGGCAGATCTGGAGCTCAAATAAAATTGGTTGTGACGTGCAAGCTGGTTTTAGACACACATGGTAGTAGTTAGTAGGGTAACAGCTGACTGGATCGAGTGAAGGACACAAACAGTGATTCACCCTGTAAAGAATTCAAATAGGAGGATTAATGAAGCATGAAGAAAAAACACTTAGGCTTTTGTTGGTTTATTTATATACTCACTCACAGATTTGTTTTGTTTCATAACATGCCCTGTTCGTTAAGGTTGAATTTAAATAGAGAGCCAGACTGTGTGATAGAAAAGGCAGATATGTTACAAAGGTAAGGAAGTGTTATTCATTAGAAGCACAATTTCAAAAAAGACGGGCAAACAAAGCAGGACAAAAGGAAGAGAGGAAGAAAAAGTAATACAACGTAAAGGCCAGGACCATGGCATTGTTCTTTAACACCCCTTCAAAAAATATCTTGTTATTTCATAAATGTCAACTCTAACTGTGAATGTAGCTGACAAGAAAAATATTACCGCCACCTTGGCTTTCACTGATGCGGGGAACCGAGACCCTTCCATCCTCACCAACATCTCTGCATTGACCCCAGTGATGTTTCACCACTCAAGTTTCCCTCAGATCAGGTAGCTGCTTTCAGATAAGTGGCTTATATGAGTGGGCGCCAGCAGCCCATCTCAGGGCATGACAAAGACCTGAATCAATAACAGCAGTGTGAGTGTGTGTAATTGAGAGTAGTGAGAACGGGCACGTCCAAAACCTGATCAGGGGAATATGCACTGGCATAAAGCTTGAAAACACACAATAATGTGGCCACTGTCCAGAGCAGCTATGTGTTGAATGCAGAGGTTTGCAGTTAACATCAGCTTACTAAAAATTGCACATTATTAAAAAAGTCTTAAAGGCATCAGGATTAGGATTTCTGGGATTTTTCCTGAGCTAGCTAGTGAAGCCAGGATGACACATTTCTAGCTTGCTAAATAATATCTTTATGTGATAATGCCTGTCCTGTCTCCTCGCCAATAAGTCATCCAGTCATTTGGGACTTTTAATACAACACCAATGGTTCATGTGACCAATTTACAACTGGTATTTACCTTCAGTGGTAACTTGCGGTTTTGGCTTTATTTGCACTGCGGAAACTAAATATAGCTCATATCTAAAAACTTGGTGAAGTAGTCCCAACATGATCTGCACAATCAAACATAACTGCAAGTAAATATTTAAAAAATACTGCATTTTTTTCTGCGGTGAGATTGAGCCAACCTATTATTGTGGCTCCATGAGTGATATAGCCACTGCAAAACAACAGCTCAGCACAAAGTTGCCCATAATCCCTTTACTGTACCACAATGACTGCAGTTTTCTCACAGCCAGTGAATAACACTTCTTGAATCTGACTGACATCATTGTATTATCTCAGGGGAGTCGAGCTGTTACACAACGGGAACCGTACAGTCTTGTTTGCTGCATCTGCTGCATCTGCTGCATCTGTGTTTGTGGGTTTGTGTTCATGTTGGTGTGGTTATGAAGCAAGGTCTTTTTGGGTCAGTGGTTATACAATATTGTTACGGTAGAGGTTGAGCAGAGTAATCATAGGGAGAGGTCAACATCATTTGACCTTGTGTCATTAGTTGCATCACATCTTCCTCTTTGCAAATGTGCTGCTCAAGTGCTTGCAAACAGATAGACATTATCAGCTGTTATTCATTACAGCTGTTGACCTGTTGCATAAATTTTAATAGCATTTCCTTTTTTTCATGTTCAAATGTAATACTTTATAGACTTTTGTTTTTTATGTATGTTAGATGGCTTAAAGCTTGTAAAACAGCTCGTAACGCACCATATATGAGCGAAATGTGAAAGAGAAAATGAAGTGTTAGTGTGCTTCACATGAGGATAAGACATCGTCTGCTTGCTGTCAACAGGTGTTCACATAAGCCAGTTATGCAACAGTGGATGGCTTAGTAAAGCAGATAGATGAGACTATAAAAGCCTTCTAGATAACTAAGCAAACATAGATATTTTTGGGTGTGATATGCGGATGGATATACTTGTGTGTTTTTGTGTTTTACTGACTATAAAGACCAAATGTGCACACAACCGAGGAAGGTTTAAAAATCATCAAAGGGGAAGATGTCGAGCCTTTTCTCCCCCTTTTATTTATTGTGCTGCGATAAGTTTAAGATACATTTCATAGTCTGTAAAAGTTACTTTTTTATTTTTATATCCCCGTGAATAAGTTGTTTTCTCAAACTGTTTTCTCAGGCGGTGAACTTCTGGCAAGTGCTCGTGATGAATGATGAGCACACAGAACGCCGATACCTGCTCTACTTCCTCCTGGGGTGGGGACTTCCTGCTTTGGTCATCATCGTCCTGGTCATCGTGTTACTTGGTGGCTTTGGATGGAAAATACATGAAGTATATGGACTGGTGCAAGGCGACGTGTGAGTTAGCAACACATGTAAATACACACACAAGTGGTCTTTTTGAACTGATGGCATGTATCCAGTGAATCGTAAGTACACTTAGGAGAGTATTTGTTAAACTGGTATGAGTCGTTTACAGTGATTTCAGTTTCTTTTTTAAGCTTAGGGAAATTCCACTTCAGACTAGGTAGAGCAAACAGAGCCAGTGAGCCTGCCCAATCAAATGACTGAATGAATGAACGTCTCATGTTTGTTTGCATGCCTCTCCCCACACTGAAAAACTTCAGTCTCGGAGGTGGAGTCTTTGAGAAATCGCGCCATACAGAGCCTTATATAGCTGTTTCCCTTAAATTACCTAAAGCACAGAAACAATAGAAGAAATCACTGTGTACAAAAAACACGTACAAAGGTCCCAACACAGGTGAGTTGCCCGTGTCTTTATGTGCATCCGTCTTCCATGTCTTTCATTTGTGAACAAATGTTCAATAATAGTCAAAGAAGTATGAAGCTGAAACTCCTAAACCACATCTATAATAAGTCAATGGTCTAAGGTGTGCCTGTTATCCTTGGGATCAAGTATCTGTGGGTGTTTCCTGTGGATGGGAGTGTGAAACAGTGAGCGCATACAGGAGAGATTTAAGAACATAGAGGAGTATTCAGTTTCCCAGGAGCACACCTTCCTCTTTGAGGACATAAGGCAGCTTTTCACTTCTTTTCCTTCTCTCGCTCTGTTTCTCTCCTTCGCTCTCTCCTCTTCGGTGTTAACAGCTAGTCTCTTGTTTTCTCACCACTCGTTTCAGTTTCGCCTTGCTTGCATACAAAAGTGTTAAGCTCACACCTTGTGTCAATAGACTTTGTATCCTTTAGACTTAATTGCTTATGGGAGCACATTTTTTTACTCTGTCTTTTTGCTTTCCACTACTATACTCACGCTGTAGTAGAGAGATATGGAGATTTATGGATAAATAAGTGCAGAACGGTGTAAAGTTACCATTTCCATGCCTCTACCATCACTGTTGTGCTGGGACATTGTCTTTCATATAGACCAGTTTGTACTTAACCCCAGCTATGTGCATTGAGCATATTAAGGATTTCTCTCTTCTGATGGTTATCACATTGTGAGGCAGTGAGTGACTGTAATGTCCTGTGGTTTCTGCCTTTTTTAATCTTTATTGTGGATCATATGTTGTACATCTTTAAAAGGAAGAAAACAAAAAGCCAACTTTAACATTGAATCCTCTCTCACCACCCATGGACAACTGCTCAGCAAAAGTGGTCATAAACATTTCAGCAGCATTAAATTTTGTTTTGAATGAGTCTAGTTTGAGACTGATTACACTCATGAATATTTTGACCCTTTTGTAGTCTCAAGTTGCATCTTCCAAACATGGGGTCTTGTGATCACATGATTTAAGTAAAAATGTTATCATAGAGTGGTAACATAGGATCTTACTGTGGTATACATTTAAAAGAAAATCCCAGCAGCCTTTGGATGAAAACCCTCCATAAAAGGCATGATTAACTTTCTTTCTCTCAAGCTAAGAAATGGGTGCGTTAGACCCCTGGGTAATGTTTTTTTTTTTCATTCAATTCAGGAATCCCTGGGATTTCCCATCCTTGTGAGACTTTCACTATAGTTAGAGGTCATCCCCCTAGCAAGGCCCCAACAGTACAGCTGTCCATTTTCCACTGTATTTAGACTAGGGGCCCGGCTGTCTTTTTGTGACATGGTGATCCAGCGCTTTATTTGGCATAGCTCATCTTATGTTGTGACTACGACAGATCCAATTATTTTTCTGCAATCACTCAAACATGCGGAAGTCCTGTCTGATTTGATGCTCCCACCGAACCAGAGCGTGAATGTGTTTTGTGAAAAGGTTGTGGTCACATCAGTGTTGTTCTAGTTGTTTGGCAACAAATATCAAGGATGTTGATTTTCCCAGAGGAAAACCGCAGTTTTCTTTAATAAAGATAAACATGCCTGAAAGATCCTGAGACGGTAGTTCAAGAGGTTCACCGGGAAAACAGCATAGAGATGGTACTGTCAGTATTATACAGTCTAACTTCTTACTGACATTTAAAAAAAAAATTGTATTAATAATTCTCCAAAGAAAGTTCTTCTTTACCTGTTAAAAAGGATGAACAGTGGAAATCACGTGACCCCTATGGATATATATTCTTATAATTGCCGATGGATTTATCGGTGGTTGTGTCCGATGTGTCACAAAGCAACAAAGTATAAAGAAGAGTTGCGTTATGATTAAATTAAATTAAATATAGAGCAGTTTAATATTTTCAGTTTTTCCAGACGTTATCTGTGAGATAGATGTGTTCTTTATGCTATGGTGACACAAAGGATCACTGTTTGGAAATAGCAGCCAAAATTATTGCAGCCGTGTGAAAATTTCAGATTAAACAGCAATATTTATTAACTGCTTATATTCAGAGTCTATTCAGAACCTCACAACAGAAACAGAAATAACAAATAGTGACATAGTTGCTGCAAAATGATGATTTAACTGCTAAACGACAAACATTTCGCTCTTATACAGGACTATAACTACAATACAACCAGATGGTAACCAGCTATGTTAAGTCCCCCACTCCAAAGAGATGTGTTGCAGAGAAGTTAATTGCAACATGTCGCCAATCTGTCTGCTTTTATAAATTAGACAGCAGTTATTTGCAAGCCTTCACTACTCTGTCTGAGAGTAATTGCAGTTGGTGTGATTTGGACCCTGTCTGTTTGGAGATAAGTTGCCTCCCACCAGATAACCCGTGCAGTCACCTTGCAGTCAAAAGAAGCAGCTCATAGGTTGAGAATGTTGCATGTTCAACCTCTGGGGAACCCGCTTGTTGCTGCAACTACTTGAAGTTGTTTGCAGAATATAAAAATAATTCAGTGCAATCATCAGACAACTGGAGATTTTTTCCTAGTTGCAAGATGGCTTATTGTAAGTTTTGTAAGTGTGTCTTTCATCTTATTTTCCTTATCTTCTAGGTGCTTTATCCCAAACATCTATGTAGCTCTGTGCACGGCAGTGCTGGTGCCTCTCATCTGTCTTGTTGCTGTGGTGGTTGTATTCATCCACATCTACCAAGTTACTGAGCAGTGGAAGGCCTACGATGACATTTACCGTGGACGGACTAACAGCACAGGTAAAAACCAAATATGTGACTACACACACAAACACACACAAATATATTAATGTATGCATAAGCAGAGATTTTATTATTTTACCACTTGCTGTTACCACAAAGAGATCATGAGAGTTACATCTGCATTTACACTCAGTCACACCCAATTTCTTTCTTTCGTGGACATGTACAAACACCACTAGGATGTCCCTCTAGAACGAAGCTACAAACAACATACCCTTATTTTGGGCAGAAGCTTTCATCCCCTATTTTCCAGTTTGCTGTTTGCTGGAGACAAAAACAGATTTAGGGTTTTTGCAGAAAGTGCGAACTTTCAGTTATCTAGCACACACAAAAACACCCATCAGTACAATGTAGTAGTAGGTGTGCAAACTTGTACATTTCCAACTTGTAGATTATTCAGAATTCTTGTTTGCACACACACACACACATCCATCATGGATTTATGACCCGTACAAATCAGCTCTGTTTATACAGTGCAGTTAGTCCCTTTGGCCACACATGAAGATTCAGCCAAACCACTTTACTTGCTGATCATCGGGGCTGCAATCAATGGCCATCAGTGGGAATCAGCAGGCTTTAGCTTGTTTTGCTCAGTCAAGGCTCTCCGGTGACAAAGCCAAGCCTGAATTAGTGCCAGTTCTTTTGTTGGCAAGCAGCTTGCCCGCAAACTGTGCAGGAGTGTTGAGGCAGTGTAGATGCTTTACTGAGTTGCAGGTATGTGTGCATTATTCAAAAAGGAACAGCACTTTCTCATTCACAAACCAGGCTGAGGCAAAGGGCCAGCCTGTAGGATTTGTACTTCACATGAGCAGTTTTTTGTGAGGAAAGCGAAAGAAAATAGAGTAAATTGGACAAACATTTATGTTTGAAATATGATACTGTAATGTGTGATGATTCACAATAGCCTAAACTTTTGACCTATACTGTACATACATACACAATTGTACATATCTACATGCACATATAAACATAACATGCCCACAAACACACTTTAGTGCACATTGTATACTCCAGTGTTTGCAGTGTACTCTGCTGTTGTCAGTGTCTCAATATGTCTAAAGTCCAAAGAAGAATAAAACAATTATGGGAGAATATATTTATTGCTGTAAACACAGGCTACCCTTCTGCTCATTTCCCGGAATTACTTAAAGGTTGTATGAGTTGACTTAAAACAACAGGAACTGAACCCTGCACTATGCAGCAGCATGACAATCATGACAGTCAATAATTATCCCTATTATTTGTCCACTGCTTGCAGGCTCTGTGTGTGCTTCTGCAGTAATCCAAATAATAACTATTCATATTAAGCACTTAGAGTAAACTCAACCTTGACTTTCCCAGCCAGCTGAGATTCGTGCAGAACCTGCTGGACTGCTGATGCTATTTTGACAATGAACGCCATGTGCATGTTTTCAAATTCCTTAGTGAAGCAACAACCGATGAGATAAGCTAACAAGTAATCTGTGTCTGTCTGTGTGTTTGTGCCTGCATGCCTGCGCGCGTGCATGCAAGATTATGAGAACCGCACATGTAAAATTCACAGGACTGTGTGAAATTTAGCAGAACTTCTGACGTCAGTGAAATCAAGGAAGTGCGTTGGTGGGCTTTCATTTATGTTCCTCCCCATCAACAGATTTGAGAAAGTTCTGCCAATGCAGGGCAGCGAATAATAATAAACGAACAAAAGGTACAACAGTGCATATCAGAAGCACAACAGTGAACCCTTATCTTGTGTTAGAAAGACTTTATGTTCTTGTGTTGCGCAAGTGACCAGACTTTAAGTTGAATGAATAACTATTATTGTTGCAGTTTTATGGCACTTAATGTTCCCCGGCTCCACTTTTAGCATTGATTGGTCAGCAGTATGGAAACACAAATAAATGATGGATAATGTTTAATTACTTAATATTGTTTTATTTACTTTGTGTGTTTGAGTGTTGCTGCTTTATTTGTATGCTAAGCGCATGCTTATATTTGTCATATCTTTATTAGTAATGGCCTTGAAATGCACATCCTTATTTGGACATTGTACTTTAACAGCTGATTGTTTTTATCATCTTGTTTTTAGTATTATTTTTTTTCCTTTGGTCATTACTCCTAGCTGTAACTAGATGCACTCAACACACGCTTACTCCTGCTTGTTGTTATTACAGCTGGTGACTTCTCTGTGACCTTAATGTTAGCACAATCTCGAGTTTCTTTCTGGTTGTTTTCCTTCTGTGCATGCTCACTTCTCAGTTTGTCTTCTCACACCAAGAACGCTGCACTGGTCAAATTTGAACTTGAGCCTGTCTGCTTGCCTGTGGAGGAAAGCAGCGTGTGTTTGTTGTACAGAAAGAAAGATAGCCATGACATCATTGAGCTTCTCTGAAACACAAAGCTTTTGCAGAGGATTGCATATGAATTCATGTCTGCTTATGCATAATATGAACACACACACACACATGCACAGCCACACAGGCTCTTTGCTTCTACTTAGTGGTACAAAGCCAAACAGTCAGTCAGCATTTTGCAGTTCGTCTCAACTCGGCTCTGGGAACCTGTTCTTACTGTGGGAGCTCTGGCCCGTCCACAGACAGGAATGTGCTTACATGGTTGGAAAAAGTCTAACCAGGGAGGGAGGAGATGGAGACAGATGTGCAAGACACACTAAAAGCCAGAGAGAGAGAGAAAGAAAGAAATGGGAAAGATAGACGATAGAAATTGATAGATGGAAGATAGAAAAAAGTTGTTTTTATTTAACCTACACGTGTTTGTAGACAGTTTGTCCACATAAGGCAAACCGAGATGAAGTGTGAAATAATAATGCATCAGAGGCCATGACCAAGGCCAACAGCGAAGAAAGCACTAAAAAAGTATGATAGAGCTAAATAAATAAAAATACTATGTGATAAGGAGCAGAAGTTAGAGCAGGGTGGAAATGACAGTGTGGTGGATGTGGCACCTAAGTGAGGGGTTTTTGTGCAAACCTGGGCCCGTGTCCTGTGTTTCCATCCTACTTGTGAAGAGAACTGTACACTCTGTCCTACATAACACCTTTCATGCAGACTGTAAGGAGAGTGACTCAACAGTGTAATTTTGAATCTGATGTTCCCTTCAAATCATCGTAAAAACAGCTTTTACGCCTCATGTAGCTGTAAAATTTATTATGTTTATCTTCTGTGACCCTGCACTTTTCACTTCAAGACACACACACACATACACAGCATCACAGGTATCGTGAGCCTAATAAAAATGTCTTTTACATTCTTTGATAATGCAATGTGGAGTTAGTTATTAATCTAATGTTTCATAAACAGATCAGTACTGTAATCAAAAGCAGTTTCTTTCATCTCCGGCTGCTTGCAAAAGTGAAGCCATTCTTCTGTTTCAGAGACTTTGAGAGAGCTAGCCGTGCCTTCATTTCATCTCGCCTCGATTTTTGTTGATACCTGAGTGTTTACTCAGGCGTCAGTCTGTCATCAGTTAGCCGACTGCTGCACGGTTACTAACTGGCAGAGCAAGCAAGACCACATATCTCCCATACTAGCATCCTTACACTGGCTTCCAGTCAGTTTTCAAATTGATTTTAAGATTTCATTATTCGTTTTTAAGCCATTGCACAGGTTAGCACCCTCATACCTTTCTGATCTTTTGAACTGGTACACTCCTGCAAGATCATTGAGGTCTGCGGATCAAATGCTCCTAGCTGTCCCAAAGTCCAGATTGAAGCACAGAGGTGATCGGGCCTTTGCTGTGACTGCTCCTAAACTGTGGAACAAACTGCCCCCTCACATCAGGACCTCCCCAACATTAGACAGTTTAAAACCCCCTTTTTTCTTGTTAACCCACTTTTATTCCTTTGCTTTTAAATCAGAATGAGTTTGTACTACTTTTATTTGTCTTTTTTCTGACTCAAATCTTCTCATTTTATGCTTCTTTTCTTAAATTTTGTCATGTCTTCCTATGTTTTTATCTCCTTTGATTATTTTAAATGTACAGCACTTTGGTCAACAGTTGTTTTTTAAATGTGCTATATGAATAAATCTGACTTTGACTTCACTGAATAACCCTGCACTTTATGTGTTAAAGCCATATTTTAGCTAAAAATCTGTATATATCTGTATATCTGTAAATCGGTATTGGTTGCCAACTGCAAGCACCTGATGATTTGACTACAGGCTTAAGTTTCTCAGTACTCACTTGTCACACCCTGCTTTAATCCCTCCACTGTTTTAGCTTTTTTACTTTTCTATTCTTCTCCCTACAATTATTTCAAGATGTTTATCTCAGCATATTAGCTAAGTATTAATAGGAGTCAGGCTAGTATTTGTCTGAACAAAGCAAAACTCATCACTATGGTGCAATACTCTTAATTTCATGGTGGTAGCACTCCTAGTGTTTTTATTTGAGATCCCACATTTGCAACATACTTAGCAGGGAGGATGGGTGTGGTGCTGGTAATGTGGATGTGTTTTGAATATTCTTTTGACAGTGTCCAAATTTGACTAGTGCATTGCACTTGTGTTGGTTAGCAGGCTAACAGATATCCTCCCATTTTTGTACAGCAAGAACAAGCAGGTTAAGAGAATTATTTGTGCAAGTAATAATGAAGTGCACTCCCTTTGTAAAATGTTCTCTGCTTTGTAAGGACCACTGGATACTTACTTAATTATCTTAAGTCTGTCCCTACTTCAGTGGGGTTTTTTCTTGAATTGTCACATCCTGAAGTCTGAGGTGACAGGATGTATTCCTGTCAGTGGGCTGCAGGTTGACTAGCTGCTATGGTCTAAAAGCAGTAAATGCTAAGAAGACCTTTTAAACTATGCACTTTTTAGTCGTATTGGTGAGATCAGTACACTTTGTGTCAATGCACAGTTGTTACAAGGTTTGTCAAAGTGTTACTCTCAGAACTTGGGGGTTGTTTTTTGTTTGGTTCAGTTTAAAATAAAATAAATAAAAAGCCATAGGTTCCCCCTTTGGTAAATGTGTAAATGTAAATGTGTGATGTTTGACCTCTGCATGAGGACGAGTATTCGTATGTTTCTCCATTTTGACAATCTATTGTGCACCCTTAAAATATAAAGTACATCTGATGTGAAGATGTTGACACACCAGCTGCCTGTTTGCACAAAGAAAAGAATTGTGCACACTGTCTCTTAGATCATTTTCAGCCCATCTTAGGCAGCTAAATGATTTAGTGGCATCCCAAATGCTGAATGGATGAAGCCCTGGATAGAGAGTACAGCTCTGATAGCATGTGTGCATGCGTGCTCATACTCAAGTATGAGTGTGTGGCTTTTTACCCTCCCTTATATGTCTCCTCACTGTTGCTTGAGTCTCTAATCTGAGTCCACGTAAATCCACATGCAAACCACAGGAAGTCAGAGAACTGTTGGAGCAGAAACGCTGCATCAGTGTTGTATTAGGGTTGTAAAATGTGGTTCATTAGACAGCTCCTGAATTAGATCCCCTTCCTCCTCTTTTACCAGACCTTGCTTTGGAAGAATGAGTATTACACCACAGCATATATAGTTTAATATCAAGAAACTAGAGAATCTAAATAGAAATGATAACACACCAGCAGCTATATTAATTCTCCATCAATTACTATGTAATGTACGGTAGTTATTCTGCAATATGCATTTGTTCAAATATGTTCAAATTAATAAGTGCATGAATGTCATACAGATAAAATAGTATCTAGAATCTGAGTTCAGCTGTAATGTATAATGTATTGTATTGGCTTATATATATTTGAACAACAGTGCTGATATTGTTTTCATTCTGTTCCTGTTGTTATCTTGTGCTCCAGAGGTGCCGCTGGTCCTCTACCTGTTTCTGCTCGTCTCCCTAGTTTGGTTGTGGGCAGGACTCCATATGGGCTACAGGTACCTGTGGATGCTCATCCTCTACGTCATCTTTAACTGCCTGCTGGTGAGATCATTTCCTTTTCTGTTTGTTTGTTTGTTTCCTGTTTGTGCATATGTTTTCTTCTTGTTGTAATTGGAGAACAGTTAAAAGTTATAAAGTTAAAGCACTTCTTTTTATATCTTCAAGCTCGATGTGTGTACTCTTTCTCCAGGTTTGATTTTTCTTATGAAAGATATTGTTTTTACCTATCTAATCTCAAATTTTCAGCTACTCTCTGAACTAAATGTTGCTGTAGCTGAAAATTTGAGAACGCTGCAGAGTCGGTGTCATGTCATGAGTGTGTGTGTGTGTGTGTGTGTGTGTGTGTGTGTGTGTGTGTGTGTGTGTGTGTGTGTGTGTTGGGGGGTGGAGAGGTATGATGAAGGGAAGTCCATTCACTTTGAAGGCCAGCTTTGATGTATCTGACAGGCAGAGTAAGAAGTGCCTCAGGTGTGGAGAGAGAGAGGCAGGGTTATCACTGTGTCATGTCTCACCAACGCCTCTCACTGCTATGTTTGTCCATCTCTCCACTTTATTTTTGTCTTTTCTTGGTCCCTTTGTTTGCATCTTTTTATAGTTTATTTACTCCCTCTGTTTCTCTCAGTTCTGTATTTCAGATGTCAGTGTAGCTAAGTAAAGATATTTCAAATGCAAGATAGATTACTCTACCACTAAATGCAGTCCAGTACATATTTAAATATTTGCACAGTGAGATCATTTTCACAAGCATGCCTCTGCATCACGCCACTACAGATTCCAAAAAAAGAAATAAGGATGGGAAGTGTAGATGCTGGGCTTCAATCTAGAGGCTTAATAAAAATATAGTCCCTATAACCAATTTCCACCTGTTCAAAAGAAACTGGACAAAATGAGGACGGTCATTAATGATCAAATATAAAACCTGTGCAACAATATCATCGTGAACTCTGGAACACATTGTGCAAGTTTTTGTGGATTTTTCTGCCTTCAGTTATGTCCTTAGTGAGGGAAACACATGCTTACTCATGTAACTGAGACATTTTTTTAAAAACTTTTGTCTTCTGGTTACTAAGGATTTAGCTGTGGCTCATTCATATCAGTAGCTTTATTACTTGTCTTTAAATTGTCTTCTGTCAATTTTACTTAACCTACTAAATCATACATTTTCTGGCGCAAAGGTTTAGTTTTGTAGAAGTGCTTAATGCATAATGTGTTTTTTTAAGAAGATGCCCACGAAGCTTTCTGGATCAGTTGTGCTTAGTTTTGCACAATTGATTGTTTTCTGTCTTATCTAGTCCCTAAATGTTTGCAGTGATCGGGTAGACCACCATGTGCCTGTAACATGTGCCACAAGAGGTCTGTGACAACCAATGTTGATATGTAGCATCTACATGCTAAAGACAACAGCGCTTAACATAAGTAAACATCTCCTGTTAGTCCAGTGACTGAAGTGAAGTGATGTCAGCAGCAATGGTCATTGTCGCACTCGACACTTCTTCATGACCAGCAATACTTTGTCCATCCCTGTGACATCACATAGCTAGTTTGATTTTATTTAAAATGAACTTGTGATTGTTAATTTACATGCAAAGTTTTTAAATACATTTCCTCAGTTCTGCTTGTGTTTCTTTTAACCTGGGTAAAAATCCTCTCACTTAGAAACATTTCAGACTAATAGCCTTTGTTTCCTCTCTAAATACTTTGATTTGTTCTTGGGCCCCCTCATTAGGCCCCTGAGTTATCAAAGTTCTTAGCACTGCTGTCACACAAACATACATCCGCCCACACAATAGTACATAAAAATCTCCTCTTTACGTTAATTGGCAGATGACTAGTAGTTTGATAACACTTTTGCTCTCTAAATGAGGACTTTTGGGCTTTTTGGTGGCGACGTACAGTAACAGCTAAAAAGAGCTTCTTGCTACCCTATTTGTATTTCAGCAACTTAAATGTAGCTTAACTTTAACTTCAGATAGGACAAGTTCTATCAAACTTTGTATCATCTGGAAAAAAAGAACTGCTGCAATTGATTTTCAGCCGTGCCTCATACAAAGTTCCAGCTAAAACAGCAGCCTCTGGGGTCTGCACCAAAAGTACCAGAAGTAGGGATTTATCAAAGTGGAACGGGTAAGGGTCCCAAAGGTACATTGTGTCCAAGGATATTGATTAGCCATAAACAAACTCATCTGACCCACTTTCTACAAAGCACCACTAAAGAAAGGTCAGGATGCTGTAACCATGTACGAAGCATGGCTGCTATCATATTTATTTGTATGCAAGATTTGGGTTATGTGTTTTTTTTTTTAAAGCACATTTAATTTGTTTAGCGGTGATGGAGGAAAAGCGTTGCTGTGAGAGGACTCATTGATCATTTTGTGTCACTGCAGAACTTCCATTAGGGACTAAATCGAAAAAAGAAAGTAAAGTTTAAAGAAAGCAACTGTGATACTTACTCTCTGTCATGAACACTCGAACAGCAAGATTTAACAAAATATGATGATTGTCACATTTCTTAACAGATATGACTTGGTAACTAGAGTAATCTTACTTTTGTTTCATGATTTTGTGAACTCAAACCCATATGGAATATTTTTAGGTTAACTAAAGAAATTAAACTGAGATATTTTTCAGGACACGGTGCTACAGGACTGCCTTATTCTCCCAGTATTATTATTCCAGTGCATTTTTGAACATCTTATCCTTCCCATAGGTTTTCAATGCCGTGAGCTTGGAATTTGTTAGGCTGTGCATCTCTGCTGCAAAGTCAAGTACACTTGTTTTTTTGTTTTTTTGTTTCCTTCATGCCGCGAATTTTCCATTAAGAGAATTTTCCATATTTACCTCATTGGTGTTGTTGATGTTAACTGCTGATTACTGAACACCATTAAACAGCTGCAGATGTTACAGCTGTGCACAAGTGTCTGTTGCAGAGCCCACATTGCTCTTTGGTTAGGTGCTGTAAAAACAACCTCTTGTTGCCAGCCGGGTATCTGTTAAAATCAAGCTGTGAAACACATCACATGTTTGCAGTTATACTGTGGAAAATGTGACTTTTTAGCCAACAGGCCACAGGGTTTTCTTTTCTCTCTACAAGCCTTTGATCCATCCTTTTACATAATACAGCTGTCAGTCACATCATGCTGAAATAGAAGACAATAATCAAATCACAACAGCACAACCCCTCATTATCTCCTACTGCACGTTCGATGTACCGATAAACACTACGTCACTGTATCCGTGTTGTCAGAAGCCTCACAGCTGTGAAGCAGGACCATGCTTCATTACAATTCAATTCAACCCCCACTTGCACATTCAGCCTTGGCACTGGCTAAAAATAGGACACAGGATATGTGTATATTTTTATGGAAAAGAAGGCGGTAGGCAATTAGCCGTGTGAAGCCTGGAAGTATTTAGGGTTTCGGTCAAACAGCTCTTTTTCTTTTAGCACAGAAAGCACAGAAAAATCTGCGGACACAGCACTTTTTGCAGTTGATGCAGTTTAGTATATTTAATCACTTTGAAAGAAGTCAGAAAACTCGAGAGCTATTTTTTAATTATTTCAGTTTTCTAATTTTATCATCTTGCCCTTTGTCTTACCCCTGACAAGCAGTACATTTCTTTAGCTCGTTGCTGTTGTCACTTTTAAACGCCCTACTTAAAAACCCACAAAACAGAATGCTGTGTAAAATTGTACTCAAAACTTTGCAAATTATTTAAACACCATAATTAATTTAAAGTAGCACAAAGGCAACATGTCAAACTATGAGATTTTATTGTTTTTGATTTGATTCATTTTAAGGTTGATGCGGGCGACATGTTTTGAAAATGTTAGGAAACAGACCATAAAAGAGAAGCAGCTTAAATAAACCCTGCAAATAATTTGAAAAATTGAGAACTAAATATGAAATTAAAAAGAATTTGAGGATTTTGTCATCTCTGAAATGTAAGATCCTTTGTGTATCTCTGTACACAAAGGAGAAAGCCAAAAATGGCACAAATGGCAGTAATGTGAGATTCTTTTTGTGAATGCCTGCACTTCCTCCAGGATGAACACAAAGGGACCATCAACTTTGTTATCAGCACACATTTCAAAAGCCAGCATGAGGGTGTTAGTGCACCTAGCATGAATAAGTTACCAGTATCTGAAGGAACTCTTAATGTCTGCTACCATCCAGCAACTGTTTTCTTTCAACAAGACACCACCAAACTACATTTGTATTACAACAGCGTGGCCCTTTTGTAAAATAGCCTGCCTGCAGTCCAGGTCTGTTACCTATTGAAAAAAAAGCTGGCACATTATGAAACAACACTGCAGTGAAGAGAGCACCAAACTGTTGAGCAGCTTAAATCCTCCACCTAAGAATGGGAAAATATTTCAATTTAAAGAGTTGTTGTCCATGTTGTCTTTGTCTTCTTTAAATGTCAGGATCATTATGATTTCAATCATACAAATCATTGCTTTCATATGTACATTTTGCTCAGCACCCCAAATGATTTTAAACAAGGTTGTATCCAACACAATCAAATGCTCCTTCTCACGGTCCGTTTCACATCCCTCAACACCATCCCGTCCTTAGTGTCCTCTTTTGGACTTTGCCTTCGATCTCCAAAGACATGGACTCAGCGATCAGGGAACACTTACATAACTTACCTATGGCTGTTAAGCCTGTTCCTCAGGCCACACAGCTTGCTAATGATCTGTGCTAATCACCCACAGTGCTGTTGTAATGGAGAAATGCTCATGGATAAAGACATACACACCTATATATGAATACACACCTGGCTGCTTTCTGTTCCATGTTACATGCGAACACACAAAGGAAGACTAATTACCTTCTTCAAGCTATACGCAGAAAATCCAAATATATATATCCAAATATAAGGTCATAACATCATTATGACTTTACATATCCCTGAACATAGCTCCTAGCCATGAAGTGTTCCATTTACTAAAGGACATGGTTTAAAGCTCTCATTTTGCAATTCATGCACAATTACCTACAAGGCACACTAATTTATGGGAACACAGTGTACGATTCACCAATCTGTTTAAGTCACTGTGTCAGAAAACAGCGGAGTATACTGCACTGTTTTTAACCTGCAAGGTCTCCAGTGAGCTTATAAACAGGCTTTCTTTCCTTCTCATAATCTGGATATTCCAGTTTTATAGTTCCCCCATAAACACACAGTTCTGATTTACTGTTCCTGCTCTCTTCCTATTAATGTTTACTGTGGCCATCCAGGCTGCTTATAATCCCGTTCTGTCAATAAACTCGAGATGAGTAACGTTGATTGCTCTGCCAGGAAAGTTGAAGCTTAATTACAGACACGAACCTTATGTCACAAAGTTTGATTTAAGGATTTGAATAAGTTGGGGAGTTGCGCACGCACACACACACACACACACACACACACACACACTGACAGATTGATATTTATTTTCACAAAAAAGCAAAGTGTTTACATTTGGTTTTATCAATGAAACAATCAGTCCGTCAGGTTTTGCCTAAACATATTTTATTACTATATTCATTATTTTCTTCCGTGTTGTCCAAAAACTTACTTTCTCTCCCCATGTGTAAACGTCTTTAATAGGTCCGTGTTGGCCTGTATTCACACACGCTTGTGGTTTGCGCTCTTGTGTGTTCCGTCTCTGTCTGTGGCTGCCATCATCGCCCGATGATGGGTGTTGTGAAATATGGGCTGGATTCATGGTATTTGACGCCCTGGTGTTTTGGGGTAATTCGCATCCTGGTGCTGTTGACCAAGCAGATAATGGTAATGATGAAGAAGTGGAGGAGGCAGAAATACCAGTATGCCAATGATGTCACTGCCCCAGTGGTGAAGTAATGCTTCAGTAATCATGCTGAAAGAAGTGAAAGAAGTTTAATTCGGAATGCAACAGCAACACGCTGCACAAAAATAATAATGAGTATAGTATTATTTAATATCACATGTGTTTATGTAATATGTACAGAGCTTAACAAATCTATTAGACTACCACTGAGTGTGAGGTTTAAGCCACAGCTGATCTAAATCAACAGTTCTGGTAATGGTTAATCCACTAGTTATGTGCAAGCTCTTTAATCCAAACAATATTTTTATGCTAAAATCTATTTAATTTTATTATTCATTCATAATTTTATTATTTTACAAAACAGTTGGAAAAGAATAGTAAAGCACATTATTATTTTTAATTAAGCTCCAAAAGTACAGTTATTTACTTGAATTCTTGAATAGAAAATTAGGTTTGTTTGATGAGTATGTTGTAAGTGTTCTTAGAAAATGGGTTTAAGGAATAGCTATATAATTTTTTATCTTTTGACAGATTTCTAAAATATTTATGTCTTTTTGCTTTTATGATAGGTGGTCTAATGAATTTGTGACGCACTTTTTTGGATCGTTTGGTTCTTTTACCCTCCAAGCCTGCCACTGCAGATTGATTGAGCCGGCAGTATTACAGATTTCAGATTAATCATACTGAAGAGCAGAGCCATAACTTATTCCTAATGTTGAATTTTTCTCCCCACTGCTTTCTCTACAGGGCTTGTATGTGTTTGCTGTGTACTTCATCATGCACAACCAGCTGTGTTGGCCAACTAAAGCAAGTTACACAGTTGAGATGAGTGGACAGGATAGGCCGGATTCTATGTACCAGGGAATGGGACCCACCCCTGTGGGAGGCGACATCAGCAAATCAACTCAAAATCTCATCAGTGCCATGGAAGAGGTACACATACAGAGCTTACATTGTCATCACATTGACACGCTTATGCAATCAAAGGCTGACATATGGGAATAGTTGGTTACACAGATTTACAGCAGTTATCGTGCATGTGTTGCCTAATCTCTGATGCCTGGACTTTTCACATTTGTATTTGACTTACTGATTAAGAAATCCTCATTTCAGGCATGAAAAGAAAAGATTTTGTTCCCCATCCAGACTGTTGAGGTCTGATGATGACTTTAACTCCCATTCTGACCACACATCCATTACAGTTTGTGGTTGAGTTTGTTAGAAATGTGTAGAAATCTTGCATTTGAATAGCAGATGTGGTGATGACGAGAAGAAACCATAGTGACAACCATGGATTACATGATAGAGTAATCATTTGTTTTGAGGAACTTCTGTGTCAAACTACTGTGAAATTTAGTTTTTAAGACTGAACTTATTTCTGCTTATTCTTCTTTAACTCTGTTTCCCACGGCTCGTTTGCACGTTCGCCGTTGTCTAGTTTACATTTCTAGCACATTCATACTGATTCACTTAGATTTTTCAGACTGATTCTCCTGCTAACAGCCCCATCAACTTGTTTTGTGGTTTTGTGACCCTTCTGTTAGACTTGCGCATTGCTTGCAAGCACAGAAAACATGCTTTACGCAAACACACTGCTACACTAATTCTGCCAGTCGTACTCTGGAGAATACCCTATAAGGACTGAGCTGGTGTGAAGGAAGGACAGAGAAAAAAAAAACAAGGGTGGCGGGTCGGTGTTGTGGGGGGGGGGGGGCTTCTTTTCCCCTGGGAAATCCACCCTCCCTTTCTCTCTCTCGATCTCTCTCTCCACACGTAGGAATCCGGTAATCTTGTTTTATTCATGAGAGCACACTCTCGCCTCTTAAAGATTTGGTTACAGCCCAAGAAAGAAAGGTGCAGTTAGAGACCCCTGAGAAAAGCAGCACTAGGGGTAGATTCTGGATTTTGTGTGTGTGTGTCTGAGAGAAATGGACCGCTTGAAAGGAAATTAGAAAAGGAAAAAAAAGTAGGTAACAAGTATAAGAACACATATTGCAGGTGGTGACTAGCATATTGGCCTCATCTAATCACTACAGCCCTCCAAAGTGGATGTGACAGATTTGAAGTGCCTGGTGGTGCTTAATTCACCTCACCCGTACACTCTGTACTGGTAACAGCAAGCCTGAGAAGCTTGTACAACACGTACCCACGTTTATGCACGTCCATGAACAGATGAGACATTCATAATGAATTAATACAACAGAAAACACGATGAGATAATGGAATAATCTGGTTCTTGAGGTCAAAATAAAAGAGATATCTTCTGGTTCCTCTCTTTTGCATTTCTTTTGTTCTTTCTAGTAACTTCTGTGATTTGTTGTGTTAATGCACGGACATTCATCTTGAAAAAACCCTCTATATACACAGACAAGATGCCATTTGTATAGCCGTTAGTATGATTCAGTAAGAAACTCTACACTGACCTCACTTTCACCCCTTGCACCCACTCTGACCCTGTGGGATGACTTTAATTCTTTGGGGTGCTTTGACACCATGCACTCTACATAACCCAAATTCATCACAGTCATGATTACTGTTTGCATATGCGAGTATATGTTTGACCTCAGTTTATCCTGGTTTTGGTTTTTTTTTTGTGTGTTTGTTACATTAAAGATTCATGTTTTTTTTACAGCTCATAAACTTTCATAAACCCATATTTTATTCACAAAACACTACGGAAACCATATCAAACTTAGAAAACTGAGAAAATGTATCATTTTAGGCATAATATTAGCTCGACTTGACTTTGATTGCAGGAATATATCTTCAAAGATGAGATAGGCGCTACAAAAACCTGGAAATGTAAGTGGTACTAAACAGAAACACCTGGAGGAACAATTTGCAGCTAATAAGGTTAACTGACCACAGGTCTGTGAAATGACTGGGTATAAAAGGAGCATCTTAGAGAGGCAGAGTTTCTCAGAATTAAAGACGGGCAGATGTTCACCAATCTGCAAAAAAAAAGCTGTTTAACCCTCTCAGGCTCAAATTAAGTTTTAGTTGCTAATGCACAACCAAGTCCTGCAGTGGTACTTCTGAGTAAAAAAAGCTCATAAAATATGTATGTGGGGTAATCAGGTTGTTAGTTTTTAACTTTTGAAAATTTGCAACGCCTGCCTCGAGAGGGTTAAGGTATTGCAGGTAATTGCTGAAAAAGATGTTGATGTCTCATCATCAATCTGGAGGAATTTCTGTCCATGAGAGAAAAGGCCAAAAATCAATACTGGATTCCTGTGATTTTTGGGCCCTCGGGCAACACTTCATTAAAAAAAAAGGTTTTATTCTGTCATGGAAATCCCTGCAATCCCTGCCCTGGGCTCAGGAACGGTTCCACTAATCATTTTCTGTGAACACAGTTCACTGTGCCATTCACAAATGCAGGTTAAAACTCTATCATAAAGAAGAATATGTGAGCATGATCTAGAAATGGTGTCCTCTTGTCTGGGCTAAAACTCATTTAAAATGGACTGAGGCAACATGGAAAACAAATGGTCGGACGAATGGAAATTCTTTTGGGAAAACACGGACACTGCATCCTCCAGACTAAAGAGGAGAGGAACCATCCGGCTTTTTGTCAACACCCACTGGAAACTCTGCTTCTCTGATGGTATTGGGATGCAGCATTGCCTATGGATTTGGCATTTGTATCTAGAAAAGCACCAACAATGCTGAAAGGTATATACAGGTTTTAATGCTTCCATCCAGATGTTCACATTAGCCCTATTTCACCAAGACAATGCTAAACTGCATTGTAGTACACTGTATTAGTGTGTGCACTGTATTACAACGTGGCTTCATAGTAGAAGAGTGCAGGTGCTGAACTTGCCTGCCTGCAGTCCAAACCTTTCACCAGCTGAAAACATTTAAAGCATCAATAAAAGGAAAACTGTGACAAAATAGATCCAGGACTGTTGAGCAGCAAGAGTGGGACAACACTCCTCTCTCAAAGGTCCAGCTACTGGTCTCCTCAGTTAGGTTGTTGTTTTTATGTGTGTGTTCAAAAATCACCCAATTGTACAGTTTCTCAGTTTAAACATTTAATATGTTTAGTAAGAATAAAATATCCATTTCTGAGAATTTCTAATTATTTCTTTCTGTTTTTATTTGCATTTTCACAGCATCCCGACTTATTTGGACTCTATGTTATATTTGGTGATTTTTTGGCTTGTCTATTTAAATACACATTTATCTATCAGGTTTCAGCAGACTGGGAGCGAACGTCACTGCGGCCTAGCATTCAGCCCAGCAGTGTGTTTAAGCCCAGTCCTGTGATGGAGACGTACACCACCGAGGGAGGCTTCATCAACACCAACTTGGTCACTGCAGATGAGGATTCACAGGAGTTTGACGACCTCATATTTGCCTTAAAAACAGGTGAGGAGAACTATACTACATACCTTTCAACAGATTACACAGGAAGCAAGTGTCAGAAACACAATTTGATACTGAATATTCCTTTGGGTGTTTTTGCTGCACTAAATATTTTGACATAAAAGGACAAACACAGTATGCTTGAGAAATAAATCCAATTTCACCAGTTGTGTGGTAGGTCTCAGTCAGACAGTAAAAACAGGACAACAGCCTCTGTGTGACCAGGATAAAATTAATGGCTGGGAAGTGATTGGATCCAGTTTTTTGATGTCCGGGAGTGCTTGCAGGTAGCTCTAGCAACTGGTTTGCCAGAGGCCAAGCATGCAGCACCCCCAACCTGCAGTTGCTTACATCTATGTGTTTATAAGTTTATAAATTATAAATTACCATCTGTTTACATTTGGTCCAGTCTGTGGCTGACAGAGTCACACCTGATGCGTAGATTCTGCCTAAGTCCAGCTCTGGGCCCGGTTCAGCATTGCATTTCTGATGTTCTGATGTTTGTTTGTTTTTTTCAAAAACAGATTGACCCAGTTTGACCCAGTTTAGTCTAAAACTGATAGCAGTCTGACTCCACCTTATTGCCATTATATCCCTGTTTTATCACCATCTTGATGCATCAAAGTCAGTTTGGAGATGGCGTCTGACTGCAAGCATACTCAGACCTGGTCCACATCTTTGAAGCAACCATTTCAAAAGCATAGAGATCAGAAGTTGATTGCACACAGTCGCTGTAATTTTGGTTGTGCAACAGTAGCCAATCATTTCTTTCCCCGAGTGTGACCGTAGCCTAAAAGCAGAAAAAGATGTTATGACTTCCTAAAATTTAGATTGAACGATAACAGAGAACGAGAGATGATAAAAATCAGCCTGTGATTAAATGCCACAGTGTGTGTGGTGTGTTTGAGTGTCTGTGTGTATATATGTGTGTGCATGTGTTTGTGATTATTATACCCTGTACATACATAAAGCATCTAACAGTGCCTAATGCATCCATTAATCCAGCAGTATCACTTCTGCTTTGTCATTCATTTGTTGACCTTAAGTCTCTCAGCTGTCATTTTTCCTCTATTGCCATCCATGTTTAATGAACCGAGGGCCTAGCCTGCTCATCAATACACAACCAGCTCATGTAAACACACAGACACTATTCAAATCATTGAGACTTTGCTTCACAGTGTCCGAATGAGCCGTTTCCACACGTCTGAAATCAAGGTCATCCACTGCAGACAGTCTGAAAGTCGTGCCTGAAACATACAAAAGAGTATTTGTATAGTTAATATTGTATTAGATGCTTTTGTAAGTCTTACCTGTACATCATGCAGTCAGCCGCTAGTGTTAAATCTCAGTAATATAAAAGACATTACAAAATGGGATGCCAATATGTCAGCAAACTAGGTTAATGTTACCCATTTAACGGGTAAAAAACCTACTGTTTCAGCTCATCGTCAGTCATTGTTATTCCCAACCTATAACGAGGACTCTTGATGAGCAGCTAACTATTGCAGCAGCAAGAATATCTCTCACAGCTTTGGTGTCACGTCATGGAAAGAATAAGTGGCTGGTCCTCTAAAATTGCGATTACTCTGGAAGGGATAAGAAATACATAGTCGAGATAGACCAACCTGATAAGACTCCAAAGTTAATGGGACTGTGGCAGGTCACACTGAATTTCACAGGTAATCTCTTGGGGTTCAGGGAAAGAGAAATAGTTTTCAGAGGAAGTACAGTAATCATTAACAGTTCTTCAACAAGCCAGGCTTTTGGCAGCTTTCACGGCATTGCAAGCTACAGTCCTGCAGCTTTATCTGACTTTGTGAGAAAGCTTGTTCTGTTTGGGTCATACAATACCTGACTTTTCAGTCTCGAAAACCACACCAGGCTCCACTATACTGAAGAAACCCCTTAAAAGCAAAACTTGTAGCTGTGGAGAGTCAAATTAACAGCAGGCATGTTGATAGATGCATTTATGTGAAAGTTAAAAACTTAGACAGAGAGAGAGGTTCTTATCCTCTTATTGTTTGTGTGGTGACAGGGTGAAGCAGAGCCACTGTGTCTCTGTCACTCTCCATTTCACTCTCTCTGTTTCTCGAAGAGTACCTGCTGTCCTGATTTGTTGTGATGTTTGACTTTGAATAACCTCCGGGATGCAAGAGACATGCCAGGGAATTTATTGGTCCCCACAGCAAACTCAGCGCTATGAAGTAATCTCTCATATTATTCAGCGTGGTAAGGAGGGAAGTTTGCAAGGTTTAATTAAGTCAAAGTGTTTGGCTCTATCCAGATCTTTGGCATGGCCTCAAGAAAATAAAGGTAAATAAAAGTTCCTGTAGTTGATCTTTGCTGTGTGCAAAATGAAGCGTAAATCTGAAACTTCTGTTAAAAGATGTTTTCGTGAAACTCGATACTGCGCTGATGTTATCTGTTTACATCTCAACTCTGTCATTAAATTATCATTTTTTGCTCCACCAGTCACAAAGGACACTCTTTCATTTCATACTTCCCCTGACCTTCTCTTTGCTCGTACCAGCCGTGCTGAACTTATAACCTGGGCTAATCTCAAGCACTCAGTCAGCAGTAAAGATAATTTTCCTATTATAATTACATAATAGGGTTCCAGCTGACAGGGGTCAGCAAGTATTCCAGTAATCTGGGTCTTCGCACTTTGTTTGATCGTGAACCATTAAGCACATATCGAGGTGCACGCTCTTATCTCGGCACCTGCGCCCGGTGCTGTTTTGTACAACTTAGAGCTGATCATTAACACGGCATAGGATGGAGGTTTGAAGGATCTTATTTTGCAATCATCGCTGGGTGAGTTTCAGTGCAAATCCAGCAACGTTGGCGCTCATTATCCAACTCTTCTCAAGTATGTCAAGCTGAAAGCATCCAGAAGTCACCAAAGCACAAAAGAACAAGTCTGATGATGTTTTTATTCAGATAAAATCTGTAGCAGCCCAAGCGTTTATAAAAAACAAGTCCAGTTTTGCATTTTTAAAAAGCATGTGTTTAACATATTTTTGATTATGTTTTACCAACATGCAGTTACGTGGTTTACCCATTAACATATAATGAATTATTTTGTTTCTCTACCTGCCTCCAGTCCAAGCATGTTAGCCTGTTCCCTTCACGTCTCATTACCATGACTGATCAGACTTGATATCCCAGAGTTCATGACATGCAGGGATGATTTCATAATAGAGCAAAATAGATCATTTGCTCTATAAGGACCGATTATAGTGGGTATTAGGTGGTCCAACTTACTAAGTGCTATAAGAAGAAAAATGCACGTGAATATACTGCAGAATAGAATGTATAAAAAAATACAACGTATCATATTTTTGATAAAAATGCGATGTTTTTTTGTTTCTTTTTAGGGACCGGCCTTAATGTCAGCGATAACGAGTCCATACCAGGAAGCCACGACGGAGGGAGCGTAACCAACTCCCAGATAGTTGAGCTTCGGCGTATCCCCATCGCCGACACACACCTCTAACCTTCACACCTCACACAGATCCCACGTCCCTCTATTTTTCATATCACAAATAAAGATTACAAGACAGTATTTTTATATTGTAAAATCCTTTGCACTAAAACAGTTTTTGAATAGATGGTTTTCATATAGATGTTTGATACTGTATGGGATTTTTACTGTACTAGTGTTCACAAATACGAATAAATGTTTTACTAAATTAATTTTTTAAACGCTCTTGTTTCTGAATGTATATTTTGTTTTGTTTTGTTTTTCTGTAGAGACCTAGGCAAAGATAGAGAATGTAGATTGTGTACCTTTGTCAATAAATAATGTACCACATGAATTGTATTTGCATGTTCTGATTTCATTTTTACGTCTCATAACTTAACACTAAGAGACAGCTTGCTACCAGTGAGCGGGTCTTTCACTATGGGGTCCCAGAGGTCACACTCTCACAAGGAAGGATTTGTGTCATTATGTAACTCCCTGCAGGAATTTCACAAACTCATCCCACACCTTCGGGAGATCTGCTTGTATCTGCACTGAGTGAAGAATGAGTGTGTGAAAATATGAGGCAGCAAATATCCACAGTAACGGTTGAGCTATGCAAGCTATTCAGTCACATTTGAATCTAATGTGCGAACTATACTCCCTAAAGAGTCAGTGAGTGTAAATCTACAAAGACATACTCCACATTCAGGCAACTTCTTGGAAACCGTCATCTACCTGACCTTTGCTCTGCCTTTTCCTTCATCAGCCCAACGTTTAAACCTACCTCTTGGAAGTTGGCAGCACAAGAGACTGTTACTGTTACTGCAAAATAGGAGTGGACAAGTGTGAGATTCGCAAGAGGAAACACAGAAGAGACAGCAGACACGCTTGGATTTTGAACAATGTGACAATCATCAATCCACCTTCTTCATTACAACTTCCAGGATGGGTGGAGCTTGATTGTGGCCATGATCCCAGCTGATAAGAGGAGAGCTTCAGCAATAAGAAGTGTGCATCTTTTGACCTTTATGAGCTTCCCAGATAAAGTCCCACCCTGACAGTAACTGATAGCTTGGTGTTGATGAAATAGTTTACCTTATTCAGGAAGCGACTGTGGTATCTATAAATGATATCTGCTGGTACAGCTTTCCTTGTTGGAGCGAGATGGCATGGCTGGAAACCCCGTGGCATTTTGACCCAGAGGGAGAAGAATTGAACAAATGTTTCCAATAATGATGGGTGGAAAAGTTTTCTCAGACGCTTTCACTTGAAAGACAATATTTTTATTATTGATTGCTTTTTCAGTTTTTTGCTTTTCTTCCCATGGCGTGTGCTTTAGATTGATCCTCTCACATTAGTGAGAGGCTTTACTCGTGGGATTTGAAGGAACACGTTGTAATGAGCAAAAAAGTCATTGCTTCATTTAACAAAATGGTACTCTGCAGTTTAATGGCAGCGGCTCTGGGGGATCGCTTTCTCCCGCAGCAGCTGAGTCTGTAATAGTGCCGTTAACTTTTAATTGTCATCTACATTTCCTTCGGCCTGTTTTATTGTTTCCCCCCCCTTCTAAGGGAAGCGTCTAACATGCAACCCATTCATGCATTATTGCTGCCTGGCTTACATTTGACATGACATATTTCCATTATATGTCCTGTAAGCTGCATTGTTTGCCTGTTAGCAACATCAAGAGAGATGCAAAGATTACCACATTTCGTGATACTTGGAGAGGTGGAGTGTGAGCAAAACATGAAAGAGCATGTTAGGGCTATGGAGGCTACAACAAATACTAACTGATGTAACTCCAGTCCCAGTGCACATAGCATATTTTGTAGTATTTTTAAATATATGATTACATGTGCTGATTTTAGACATAAAACCGTAGCTCAGGCTCAGGCTGATTAAATGTGTTAGTGTGGAGTTGCTTGTTCCTGAGCACAGGATGTCTCAAGACATTTTCAGATTCGTAAGGCGCTGATTTGGTGCCCCATAAAAAGTAATAGGTTTGCTGCCAGAAGCCTGCTTCACAGAGTCTGAGATTAGATGAGCAGAGCTTAACTGGGGGGTGGGAAGTAATTAAACAGCCACAGCAGACAGCATGATGTCCCAACCCACCAGCCAGACTGCAGACAAACATGTTTATGTTGGAGTCCTTGGTCTCTTCTCACCCCTGAGCCTCTGGTCTTTAGATAGCAGATAACTAGGCAACAGCTGATTCACAGATCGCTTGCAGTCTGTCTCTATGTATGCCCCAGTGGTGAATCGGGACTTTAGCTCTCAGTGAGTCACTGCATCCTCAAAGGAAGGTCTGTCACAACTGGAGAAAACTGCCTTTCACGGTACCAATCGGTAATTTCCTGCACTGGAAAATGAAGCCACTGGCAGCAGAAAATTGCAATTCCACACATGGCCACATGAGGCTTGCTCTGAAAGTGAGTCTGTTGGCAAGTTCCCATGTTAACATAACATATAGATGCATTACACATGTTTACAGCATAGCAGAGGGGAAAATGGTTTATAAATCTTCAGCAGAACTGTACAGGGATATGCAACTGTATAACTCACCCAGGGCTTAAAGTTTAAACAGTGTGACCACTTAAAGTGACAGGTGGAAGAAGCAGGCAGCTAATGTGTCACTGAACTGGACCTACTGGCAATGTTTTTGGTGTTGGCACCTATTGGTTCCTATTGTATTTTTAATACAGTTAATGCAGATTCAGATTCAGTTTTATGTATATAGTGCTAAATCACAACAACTTCAAGGTGCTTTATATTGCAAGGTAAAGACCCTACAATAATAGACAAAATTACAAAGAAGACCCCAAAAATCAGACAACGCCCTATAAGCAAACACTTGGTGACAGTGGGAAGGAGAAACTCCCTGTTAACTGGCAGAAACCTCTGGCACAACCAGCCTCAGGGAAAGGCGCCATTTGATTGGGCCTGATGGGAGGGAGACAGGGCTAAAGACACACTGTAGAAGAAACCCAGAGTTGAAAAATAATTAATGATTAAATGCAGAGAGGTGTATAAACACATAGAGTAAAAAGGAAAGTTTTCAGCCTAATCTTAAGAGTAGAGAAGGTGTCTGTCTCCTGAATCCAAACTGGGAGCTGGTTCCACTGAAGTGGGACCTGAAACCTGAAGGCTCTGCCTCCCATTCTACTTTTAAATACTGTAGGAACCACAGGCAAGCCAGCACTCTGACAGCAAAGAGCTCTATTGGGCTGGTATGGTACTATGAGAGCTTTGAGATAAGATATTGTCTCGTTATTCGAGACCTTGTACGTGAGGAATTGAGGAAGTTTTGGATGATGCTTTGTAATCAACTTTATTAAATGGTAAATTGATAGTTAATTCAACTTTAGTATGAATTACAATGTTTTATATGCTTCTCAATTTCTGAAGCAGCATTCAGGTACGATCAGAATTTGGCACACACAACGTGAAAACAAGGATCCCTCCTGCCAACACTTGGCACACTTATCTGTAACCCAGTAATAGTGAGTGAAATTCTTGAATTTGTTAGACACGCATGCCTGCTGATTAGTGCTATGTGATGCAGTGTATGGATCCACCTCGCTAAACAGGCTTGTGAGCTTTACCTGCTAACCACCCCACCCCATCCTCTAAATATGGTCAATTCTGTGTGTAAAAAAAAAAAATTGCTGGTGACTTCATGAAGCTGCGTAAATGCAACTCCACAAACCAGTGAGCGACATCAGAGTGAGTGTATTCATCCTTTGTCTACAGTCTATATCACAATATCCTTCTGAAGAAAAGACAGTTATATCACCAGACAATAGGACATGGCGTGGTGTGTATTTGTATGCTCTGAATGACGAACGTTTGTTATGGCAACGGTCCTTAGGAATAACAGTAATCTTTAATTTCAGTGAGAAGGGTTTAAGCTTCTGAAACATGATCTTTCAGTTTTTAACCTCTTTTCTTTGTTCTTTTCTCTACACGATAAACGTCAACGTCATCGCGTGTTTCCTCACTTTTGTGGTCTCTGAACAAGTATGGTGTTCAGGTGAGAATAATCGAGTCTGACATTTTACTGGTACATGCAACACCTGAGATCAGACTCCAATAGGATAATGACCCAGTCCCACCCATACAGTAAAGCCTCACAGTAGATTCTCTGTTCTGGGGAGTGTGTGGGGAGAGTGAAAGGAGAAGTCGGTGGAGGAGTAAAAAACACACAAAGTCGACCTGTGCCACCGGTTTTACCCTTAAAATGACCTGCTGTGTCATTATTTAAGGTTCATGCAGGGAAAACTCATATTCCACAGGGTAATTAAAGTGTCTACCACAACTGTGCAAGTGTCAGATTACATCTAATCGCTGTAAGCATCCCTAAGATATTGTGTCTTAGGTGTAATTCGATCAACAGTGATGTCTGTTGGATAATCAATAACTCGCTTAGAGGTAATTTGAAAGTTGTGCAAGTTGATTATAGAGGTGAGGCAGTCAACATGGGATCAAGTTAAGAAGCAGATGGGTTAACATAAGTTTTCTCTTCATAATAAGAGGATCTAAAAGATTCAACTCAGACCCTTTTTCAGTTTTCGGCAGAAAAGACGCAGAGCCAGCACAACTGCCTGCATCGCTAACCTCAAAATCCAGACGAGTTCAGCTGCAGATGATTTATGCCGTTACTAATCATGTGTGAATCTGTGTATTACGCACATGGGGCTTGTTCTCCCACCACATTCCCCATGCTCCTGTCAGCCTTCCCTGAAACACACCACAGAGGATAAACAAGGAGAGAACAGAGTCAGCGGAAGTTTCTCATCGACAGAAAGTTGCATTTAAGGAGAGAAGACACACGGTTAGTCACACAAGGCTGAACGCAAACACGTCTCTCGAGGACACGCTGATCTTGTAGCACACGTGTTTGCATATGTTTAAACTATCTATCCATCTCAGCACGTGTCCGTGGGAGGAAACGGACAATGAGCTCAATGAGGATAGGAGTCAAACAAGCACTTGCATCAGTTCGCATGGATGCGTGCACGCTTGCAGGATGGAAAATAATGACCTTTTCCTTAATGAGATCAGAACATGATTCTCTTTCTGTTCATCAACAAGCCGAAGTGACTTAAACCATCTTGTCATGTACCGTCAATTACATGGCACTCAACACCATGGCGCTGGTGTTTCTGACATCATCAACCGCTCCTGGAGGATATCCGGTGGCCTCATCCGTGCCAGCAGTGTCACAGAGATTGAAAACTTTGAGTATGTGTTTATTCTTGGGCGCCTGGGTGAAGACTTTGACTTTCTCCAGCCGAGTCTTGAAGTAAATAGACTGCCTTTATATAAGATTTGCAACAACAACAACAACAACAATCTTTATTTATAGAGCACATTTAAAAGCCTTGGGCATACCAAAGTGCTTTACATAAAACAAAAGGTTCAAACATTGATAACGGATAAAAAAAAAATAAGGAGTTATGTTCATAGATAAAAGCTACCAATAAGAATGACTACAGCACATGGGTAATAGCAAGATAAAAGCTGTACCACCATAATAAAAAACACCAATAGAAAGATAGGAGGGAATTAATACAAGAGGTCAATAGGTCACAGCAACCAAACAAACAAACAAACAAAACAGCAATTAAAAGGTGGAGAAGGCAAGTTTAAAAAGATATGTTTTAAGCTGTGATTTAAAAGAATGAATAGAATCAGATGCCCGGATGCCAATCGGGAGATTGTTCCAAAGCACAGGTGCAACAAGAGCAAACGATCGATCACCTCTAGTCTTAAGTCGAGATCTGGGCTGAGCCAGCAGTAACTGTGACGATGACCTTAAAGCCCTGGCAGGAGCATAAGGGTTTAAAAGGTCCTTAAGGTAGCTGGGTGCAGTGTTGTTAGTAATTTTAAAAGTAAACAACAAAATTTTAAATTGAATACGATATTTGACAGGCAACCAGTGCAGATCGGCAAGGACAGGAGTAATGTGGGCAAACTTGCTGGTTTTAGTTAGAATGCGAGCTGCAGCATTCTGAACTGTCTGTAATCTCTGTAAAAGGGAAGAGTGGAGACCACAATAAAGTGAATTACAATAGTCTAGCCTCGACGTTACAAAGGCGTGGATGAGCTTTTCGAGATCTTTATGCGGGATATAGCGCCTAGCCTTAGAGATAAGACGAAGCTGGTAAAAACTAGATCTGACAACAGCAGACACTTGTTTGTCAAATGAAAAGGAGCTGTCAAATAAGACACCCAGATTCCTGACAGTATCAGAGAGAGAACAACTAAGAAAACCAAAGGCATCCCGGAGTTTGGCACGAAGGGCATTACTACCAAAAATCATAATCTCGGTTTTCTTCTCATTAAGGATAAGAGAATTCGACAACAACCACTTCTTGGCCTCAGACATGCATTCTCGGAGGCTATTCAGAGACAGAGCAAGATCGTCGTTTAGCTCAAAATAGAGCTGGATATCATCTGCATAATAGTGATAAGCAATATGGTATTTCTCAAAGATGGCACTTAAAGGAAGCAAGTATAATGAGAAAAGGGTAGGGCCCAGCACAGATCCCTGGGGGACACCACAGCAAACAGGTACAGCCGAGGAAGAGGATGTAGCCAGATGTACCGTAGAGAGCCGATTGGAGAGATAGGATTTAAACCAATCCAGGGCAGCGCCCTTGATGCCTACAGTGTGCTCAAGTCTCGCTAATAAGATATTATGGTCAACCATGTCAAATGCCGATGATAGATCCAAAAGCACTAAGACTGAGGGGCGTCCGTTGTCAGCCATTAGTAGGAGATCATTGAAAACACGAAGCAATGCTGATTCTGTGCTGTGATGTTGTTTGAAGGCCGATTGAAATTTATCATTTATATTATTCTCATCAAGGTAGGTCTGCAGTTGGAGCAGAACCACCTTCTCAAGTATTTTAGCCAGAAAGGGAAGCTTAGAAATTGGCCTAAAATTGGCAAAATCACTAAGCTCAAGGTTCCTTTTTTTTTAGAACAGGTTGGATTATGGCATGCTTGAGAGCTGAAGGTACATAGCCAGAAAGCAAGGAGAAGTTCAATATGGACAATAAACAAGGTCCAATTACACTGAAACAATCCTTAACAATACGGGATGGGAGAGCATCATGTACACAGTTAGTATTGTTCAATTTATCAATTAGACGCTTCAGAGTGGAGAGAGAAACGGGTTCAAATTGATAAAAGGTGGCCGAACAATCAGGAGTAGACATACAATCAGTCACCAGAGGAAGAGTAGATCTAAGGGATAAAACTTTATCTAAAAAATAGTTTGAGAATTTTCCACAAAGACCCGGGGAAGACAGCAGTGGCATAGAGGGACGGGGGTTCACCACAGAGTTAAAAATTTTAAATAGAATTCGTGGATTATCACCATTAGTGGTAATAATTTTAGAGAGAAAAGCCGCTTTAGCCGTTCTGGCAGCAGTTTGGAACTTCGAGCGGCTAATACGTAAAATATCATAAGAAGACTGAAGTCTATCACTCCTCCACTTCCTCTCATCACGCCGACATATACGTCGTAGGGCACGAACAGAATCATTTAACCAGCATTGTGAGAAAGTTCTAGGGCGTTTCATTTTGATGGGTGCAACAATGTTAAGAATCGAGGAACAGGTGGTAAAAAGAGTATTAGTAGAGTTCTCAAGTGTGTGTGGGGAAGAACAATCCAGCATACTAAATGGGGAGTTAACAAAAGACGTAATAAAGTTGACCACAGTATTAGCATTAATAGTGCGCGTAGGATAAAGAGGAGAGTTTAGGTATTGTCCAGTATCACCCAGGTCTACATCGAAGATGACCGGGGAATGATCAGAGAGACCAGTATTCCTGATTTCCTTAATGCAAATGTCCACATTGAATGAAAAAACCAAATCAAGGGTGTGGCCTTGAACATGGGTAGGCTCATTCACCCACTGAATAAGATTAAAAGAATCAGTCAGCACAAGAAAGTCTTTAGCCAATTGGTCATTCATACAGCAGACATGAATGTTAAAATCTCCAGAGACAATAACAGAATCATATTTAAAAAGAACGGATCCCAAAAAAATCAGCAAATTCAGAGATAAACATCTTATGATATTTAGGCGGACGATAGACCACGACACACAAAGTGATCCGAGAGCCCGTCAGTTCCAATAGCTGAACTTCAAAACTGGAATAGGTTGGAGAGGATAGCAGCCGTGCATCATGTTTATTATTGAAAACCGAGGCTAAGCCACCACCTCTACCAGTTAGCCTAGGTGAGCTAAAGAAGGCACAGTCAGGAGGTAGAAGCTCAGAGAAGGGGATGAACTCACCCGGAGAAGTCCAGGTCTCCGTTAGAAATAGGACATCCAGTCCCGAGGTGAGAAAAAAGTCATTTAGGAGGAAGGCCTTATTTGAAAGAGACCTGACATTAAATAAGGCCATCCGAATCCGGGGGGCCAGGACCTTTGTAGTAGCCCGTCGCAAGGAGCAAAGGTTGTTATGTTGAACACCGCGGCCAGGCGGTGTTATCCAAAATCGGGCAGAGTGGTAAGCCACTGGGCGAGCAGGGTAGGTTTGAAGGCCGACGGAGCAAATCCAACGGTGGGTTAGCAATCTAGCCGCAGAGTGGCTGCTGAGATAGTGGAAGAAACAGGATAGCTCACGGCTTGTAGAAGGGAAGTCCATAGCCATGGCTCTGATATAAGCCTTAACGCGGACACGGACGCCGCTCCTCCTACCCCGTTTCCTGAAGCGTTTCCTACGGAGCATGGGAAGAGGAGGATAGGTCACATAGGTAGGGGAGACAGGCATCAGGGGGATAGCGGCACCGGCGGTCCCAAGGCAGTCAGGTCGTTGAGAACAGGAAAACCGAAGATTCAGGAGCGTGTCTCTGTCATAAGTTATTAGTGTACAATCACCTAGAGAACATAAAACCAAAGATAAAACAACGAGAAGTACAACGCCGAGGCGAAGACGTGGTCGGAGACGGTCAGCCATGCACACCGGCGCCATCTTGCTTAAACAGCTGCAGTACATTACAATAAAAGGATTCAGTGGCAATGTTTTGTAGATTCGTTTCGAAGGATTTTTTTTTTTAAAAACTTAGAGTATTTAATCATTTCAAATATTAGCAAGCCACAGAGCACAGCCCACATCAACATCAGAAGATATGGCAACAAAATCACTATCAATCTTTATCTTCTAGACACAACATTAAGCTCTTGGATACATGAAACTTGTAATGAAACGTTATGAAATGCTTTACTCAGTTTGCTGACATAATAGTGATGGATGGATAACTCTAACTGTACCTAAAAGTTGTGTAATTGCCTCACCAAAATTCTGCAGTGAGTATCTTAAAAGCCAGCAGGGAGAAGGAATCAGGAGTAAAATCGATGAGCTAACAAGCTAAAAGGCTGACAAGAACTGTATTTGACTGATAATAAATTAATCTAGCACGTCTCGACCATACCAAGCAGTCTGTTTGTGATTCTTTAAAGTTTTGGCTCCAATTTGGCATGTATGGGAAGCGCCCAGGGCAGCAGCTCTGAGGGAAGTGGTGTCAGGCAAGTCAAATTGTATATACAGATAAGTACAAGCTTACTGATATATCTCAACCCACAAGAAAACATCTGAAGTAATTTTTTTTACAATATTGAGACAGTATGCTTCCTGTTATATGGCTGGCAGTTTTGTAACAACCCAAACCAAGAAAGAAAAAAAACCTTCAAAAATAGAAGAAGCAAAGGTACGATCATTCTTTTTGGAAAATTCTTCAACCATCCTTAGTTCGGTGAGCAGCTCAATGCAAGTGGTATTTTAAGGGAGTCCGAAAAATAACGGCCAAAAAAGGAGACGTGGCTCGACACCTCCCATCCGCAAATTCCCACAGCAGGCGGATTGAAAGAAGCTGTGCGGCTCAGAGCGGGGGAGACTTCACAGCTTCTGTTTCTGATCACTTTTTATTGTATAGCTATTATTAACAGTGTCCATGGTATCGTGTCCATCGAGGGGTTGTAAAGGCAGAGCCTTTATACAGCCAGCTGGACTCTCATATCATGTCACTCTTGTTCTCACTGTGCTGTTTGGCTGCCCCGATATCTGGGATCTGGGTGCGTAGGCATGTTGACATCCATGTTGACATCCATATAAAAGTCAGCGCATTGACTCTCGTAACTCCTCTCATACTCACCAGGGCCACTGTGCTCACATTTTCACAAACCGAGTGCTCATTAAAGTCCTCCATTTGGTCCAGACTAGCACAAACCTTCCACATGAGGCTCTCTGATTGGCTGTAGTTTTGGCTTAGAAACATGATAAGGTTGGCAACTTTTCTCGTTTCAGAAGCAAAGGAGTGAAAAAGTACACATGATGCCACCTACGTTTTTAATTTCATCCCAGGGCAGTCGAGACGTAATCAGGATAAACGGCCTTTCCACCTAAATGAGCAATTGTAGTTTGCCTAGGGTGGAAGAGCATTTTCTGACCTCAGCGGTGAGCGTGTGAGCGCTCTATAAATATCACATTCTAGATACAATAAGGGGAAATTTGGGCTTCCAGGTTGGCACGCCTGACTGATATTAGACTGTAAGAGGATGGAGACTGCATGAAAAGCAGAGAAGAAGCACAGAGAGGAATGAAGGGACATCAAGGGAAACTAGTGGTGACCCGAGTGTGAGACAAATGACCTTTACAAACCAACGGAAGTCACACATCAGAGAGACAGGCACAGTGTAACTCTGTGTGTGTCCAGCCAGACTCAGCTGGTTTGATCCGGCTGTTCTGTATCATGCCATGTTGCTGCTCCAGCCCAGTTACGCTCTGACTGCACACAAGAACAATATTGTTTGTTGTTGCCCGTCAGTGGTGAAATGTCAGATTCACGGCGGGACGGGGCAAGACGTGAGGGTTTATTGAGGAGGAAGCCGACTGACCGAGTTACACAACGGAGTTAGTGTTATAAAAGGGAATGGCATAATCAGAACAGAAGTTAACTTTTTTTATTATTCCCATTCAGCCCGTATGTCCCTCTGTTTCTGTCACTCGCGCTCAGCGACACGCTCTCAGTCCAAGATCTGTCCTCTAGCTCAACCAGCACAAACTCTGTCACGTGGGTGTTACATATTTGACTGGTACCACGAACATCTTTACCAGGAAGTTTTGCTCCGTGTTAAGACGATCTTTTTATATGCCGCATGCTTTGGGGGTCACCATTTTTGCAGTCACCCACCTGTTGTTTCATGCTGGCGGGCACTGAGAACAACAGAGAGAACTTCATGCAAAGCGTCATTTTGGTAGGATGACAGTTTGTTGTGCAGACAATTAATCAGAAATGTGTTTTTCTTCTTTCTATCTTGTTCTTCTTTTTTTGCGTGTAAATTGTTCTTATTATATAAACTGTATAAAAACGATAAAATGAGAAAATAACAGGTGCTGGTGCCGCTGGTTAGACTGTTGCCACCGGAACTATTCTGATTCGCATCCCAACTCATTCGCTTCCTGTTTGTGTAAGCAGAAAGCTAAATATTGTCATATCGTCATGGTTACAAGATGAAGGTGCTGGTCTCTTAATAATCATTTACTACCTCAGCAGCTCAGTCCCTTCAGCTTATGTGTGTCTCATTAATCTTTTGCTCAGTTGCTGCAGGCGTTTATATGCAGTCCCAGTTAGTTTCACCCAGTCTGCTTACAGCGGCCATCCATCAAGCAATTTTCTTCCACTTAGGATAACAGTGGGGTTGCAGCCTACCCCTCCTGTCACAGGGCGAGAGATCCGGTCCACCGTGGACAGGTCAACAGTCTACCCCAGATTTAACCCAAAGAGACAGACAACCATTCACACTCACACCTACGGCCAGTTTACACCTAACATGCAAATGTTCGTGAGACCATGGGAGGAGGCCAGAGCGCCCAGAGAAAACTGGGAGAACAATCAAACCCGACACAGAAAGGCCCCGGCCAGCCTGTGGATCCAAGCCCAGAGCCTTCTTTCTGTGAGGTGACAGCGCTAACAACCATCCACTTACACACCTCACTGATTTTCACTGACCGTAGCTGAGAACAGAAGCAACTTTCAAGTCATTCCTATGATAAGACGAGTCAGCAAACGAACTGTGCAAGCGAAGTGAGTGTTTAGTTCACCTGACGCTTAACTCTTGAACTAGTAGACTGTTGCATAACCTTTTCTCATGTTGCACTGGCCCAGTTGCACTCCCACAACATATACAGAAATAGGTTTGTGAAGATTGTGGCTACAGTGTTGGGGCGTTTTAAAAGTTGGACAGCAACACAATACGACTCGCCTCATAAATGATCTGTATCAGATATTCTCATCGCTCAGGCGCGGGTACCAGGACGGGCCGAGCGGAGAGGAACCTGATCAGAGGTCAGACTTATGTGTTACACATTCCTGCCTGTCTGCTCAGCTCACAGTCATGATAAACGAAGCTCTCTGCAGCAATGACTACTGCAGCTCCGCTCATTCAGTTGCCAAAAACTGACTCAGATGAAATGAGAGAGACCTTTTAGTTTTCCCTGTTTTGTTTTTTTTCTTCACCGGGCAGTCGCTCCAAATGATTAAATGAGTCATGGAACTGGTGCAGACCAGCCCAGGCTGCTCTTGTCCTAAAGTGACTCTTGTGTGAGTGTGTGTGTAGTGTGTGTGTGTCTCTCTCTTATAGGAAGAAAAAGTTAGAGCACAGAGAAGCAATTTTTTTTCTTTAAGAAATCTAATATCTAACTTCACACTTCTGAGGCAACCCTACAAAACAAAACAAGAAAAAAAGAGTTAGCGATACTGACTTATCACACCATCCACAGGGGTTAATTTGTGCCGTGAAGGAACAACAGTGTGTGTGTGTGTGTGTGTGTGTGTGTGTGTGTGTGTGTGTGTGTGTGTGTGTGTGTGTGTGTGTGTGTGTGTGTGTGTGTGTGTGTGTGTGTGCAACCACATGTTTAAGAAGGAGGCAGCCTGGCTAAAAAGAAAAAAGTAAGTGCTGTTAGTTCCCTTTATGCTATTGGCTGAGGTCTGTCAGCTGAACCATGGAGCCATAGTCCAGCTCTGGTGGTGGTTTCTGGTTCAGAGATTTATCTTTATTTTAACAGGAGCACCCACTGAGATCATGGGATTTTGCTGGGATACAATACGCCGCCTTAATAAATCACAACAAGAAAAGTAGCTTCCATAAGTTTGACAGATCTCAGAAAGTTATAGGAATTAGTTTAGCCGCATCCTCCCTCATCTCCTCACGGTTCTGTCTGGAGATTTAGCTTAGCTCTCAATCATTTCACATCATCTCAAATGATAATTAGAATGAGAGCCTTACTTGTTGTTTTCTGCCTGCTGCTGCTGAATCTCTCAAGGACAGGTATGCAACGCTTTTCTTTCTCTGTAAGGGAGAAAGGGCACTGCATAAATATGTTTGTGCAACAGCAGCAACAGGGAGGGGAAAAGTTTAATAATCATGACTTCTTGTAGGTTATTTATCTGTTCTGTGACACCGGTCTGTTCCTTGTTATTATAGAGCCAGCTCAAACCCCATTAACATTTCATCAACTCGCACTTTGTTATGATTGATATCCTTTGTGGCTTTCATCAAATTGTAATTTGGACACAGCCAAAAGTGTTGCTAGAGGACAATTTGGATGCACTCATTCTTATGATGACGCACGTGTTTTGCTTGCATTTGTGTAAGGGTGTGTGTGTCAGTGTGGCTGTCTGAGCCACCTGGCCATTCCTATCCGTTCTCCTGGATTTAGCTTTACAGACACCAGCTGGGCTGACAGGCAATGTTGTGTACATGTCTGTCCCTCTGACCCGAGTTTCAAAATATGGGTTCAGAAAATGCCAACTGTCCAGTCCAGTTCAGACCAGACAGATGGAAACTTCTGGAACACGAGCTGGAGTCCCAGGATACCTGGCAACAAATTTAAGGACAAGAAATTTAAATCCTGCGATTATTGATGTTATGCACCATTAATAGCGTCTTGATTCCTGCAAGGTGTCAGGAAGCAGCTCTGTTAAGTCTCAGCAGAGAATACAACAAATAAGCAGCTCCTCTAAAGAACTAGTTTATTCTCTACAACAAGACAGGCAGAGGGATTTATAAAACGGTTGAACTGTTGAAGTATTGGCCAGATCTTTATGAAAAAAGCCTCTGTTTTATAATTGTATTTTCCTGCTAATATGTTGAATATTCATCCTGAGGGTTGTTAAGAGTGTCTTGTTTTGTTCTAGAAGTACAGCTCCATGATGATCTTTTGAGTGCAGCAGGATGTCTTAAGTGTGTGTATGAGTATAGATTCAAAACATCAAGGCAACTTTGCACTTCAAGCTTATCAGCATCCTTGGAAACTTTTACTCTGGACATAGAAATGCTGGCCCAAGAAACAATAGTCTGTGTTAGAAGTAAACAGATTTTTCAATCCCCAGCTGACATACTTTTATACAATATTAGATCTTTTTCGCTAGAGCTCCTCAGTTGATACATTTTGTGTATATCTGCAAGCCACAAACTCACTCGAAAGCCCCTTGCAGACTTATAAACATCTGTAGTTTCCCCTGTGAGATGTATTGTAAGACTCGCCCTGTTTACAGCATTGATAAGGACTTTTATGGACATCACTGAGCTATCACCAAGTGGGTCCTAAATGAACGGATACACTATATGTTAGAGGGAAAAAACGGCCACAAGATGTTTGGATACTACTGTGTTCCCAATGTTTTGATCCACAAACACATGCTTTATCACCACGTTGGAGAGCACTTGAGTGTGACATTTTATAAAGCACACAGCAACACAACTAACGCCGTGCAGTGTGCAAATATCACAATAAAAGTGTTATAGCATGCAGTAGTGGACAAAAGGGGGTAGAAAGAAAAAGAGAATTGGGGAGGCGACTGCATCATTTAAGCTATTTTTAAATAAAAGGTCATCACCATGGCAAGCACGTTTGCTTTGCAGGCGGAATTTTAAAGGACAGCTTATAATTTGCCTGGAAAGAATGTGAATCCAGTGAAGAGGAGGGCAGCAGAAATTGGAGATTAGAGGAGGAGGGGCAGGCAGCGCAGGGACAGAAGTGCTGGGATGGACAGACGGGGTGAGGGAGGCAAAGGGTAGGGAAGAGGTGACAGATTGGATGTTTGGAGGCAGAGGGGTGGAATGACATGGAGAAGTGACTGGAAGGCTCGGACAGGCTGCCCACCAGACAGCCCCGCCTTCTCTGTGCCCTGATGTACCTGTTGTTTTTTAGGAGCAAGACACACAGGAGGGTGGGGAGAGGAGAGAGAGAGAGAGAGCTGAAGCTGAGCAGGGACTTTGCACAAGAGCAGAGAAGGGGGATGGGAGCTGTGCTATGAGTCAGCCGTGGCTAAAAAAGGAAGCTGAGCAACTTCCACTGGGGGACCAGCTGGGTAAAATAAGACAAGTGGTGAAACAGCACTCCTCAGCCTGACCTCTCATCCCCCTTGAAACAGAACATAAGGGGGCCAAGGACTTTCGGAAAGAAGTTGTATTTCAACTTGCATAATTCCTGCTTGATGTCGCGTACTATTAGTCACATTTTATATGTTACAGATTTACTGACCAGCACTTCATATCAGACATTAAAAAGGATGTTAGAACAGCTTTATTGAGAAATATCTTATGCTTTTATGCTTCCTCCCTGACTGAATACAGTTATGAAAGACATTACAGATATTTTCTTTTTTATTAAGCAGCAAATTAGGGACATGTCATCAATTCACCTAGATAGAAACTCTAGTATCATCGCTGTTTTTATGGCAACCTTTTAGTGTCCTTTTACAGGCTGCAGCAGAATTTCACTCGCTCTGTGTTAGGTGACATAACAGAGGGGGTAGAGTGTCACTGGTGAAGTCCCCTTAAGCCTCCAGAATAGAGCAGAGCACCCGGCATTGCTCACCGTGGTGATAAAATCTAGTAATGTGACCTGTGTGGTATAGCTCTTCAGTTTATGTTGTGCAGTGCATTTCAAACATAGAAAAGGTATAGTCAAGTCAGGTTCACTTTGTTTTTCTCCTCAGTTTCATGAGAGTGCCCTAAATCATCGATCTTTCCGACATGGTTATCGTACCATCTCATGTAGTGTTGCCGTGACCATCTGGGCCTCTGCAAGCCTTCACATACTTCAAACACATCTGGTGTTGAGCTAAGACTGGAAACTACGAGAGTGAAAGAAAACAGCGTGGATGCACAAAAAGCTGGAAAAAAGAGAGCGGGGGAGGGGAACTTGTTCAAGTACAATCTGTCCAAAATGAACCCCGGGTCACTCTTTCCCCCTCGTGGCCTGGCTAACACTACTGGCTTTGTTATTCTTCTGCAGTCTGCAATCAAGCTGTTATTTGAGCATCTTGATATAAAAGACACTTTACAACTGGATTCACAAGTGCATATATAGATTCAAAATCCCTTCTTTAGGTCACATAGACTATCTGTTGGCACAATTAAAATGACACAGTAAATCTTTATCACACTTAACTTGATCTCTACTTTTTGGTGATTTTGGCTATTGCTGCGGGAGTCACTCATAATCAGCCTATTTTGATGATTAGTTCTGAGGATGTGCTGGCAAAGAGATGCACAAAGTGTGCAGGACCTTTCCTACTTAATGGCATGGCAAAGTTGTGGTGCTGCACATGAGTGGCAAACATGTCAGGGGACTCGGGTGCAGTGTGTGTGTGTGTCTGTATGTGTGAAGGATGGTTGGAGGTGGAATGCTGACCATGCTGGGACTTTGGTATGGCATGGATGGGAGTCTTGGCATAAGAACATAGCCCACTGTAATTCTGGCTATCATGTTCCTGTCCTTACTAAACATGGAGACCCACAGCAGCCCACCCAGCTCCACTGAGAACATTTAAAAGGATTTTCAATTAGCACCATCGTTTTAAATTATGTGTGGTCTGTGTGTCAAGGCCGAGGTGGCACAGACACAGCCAATTTCAGCTCATTTTTTAAAAAAAACAAAAACAATTATGTTTTCTTACTATAAACAGACAGATCAGTGAGGTGAGAACAAACTCTGGAGACCCGAGGCTGGGATTAGTCGAGGAATCTGACATCTGCCTTTCATGGAGGAACAAACTTAGTCAATCAGGCTAAAAACTGACAACTGACATGTATTGTTTAATCACAGCAGCAGCTGCTGCTGACATACATGCAATTTTTAATATCTATTTACCGATGTCATTCATGCAAGGACTAAAGGTCCCCATGAGGTTTAGCCTAATATTCACCAATCTGCCACAAGATTAAACCCGCTGACAGGTGAAGCAGATAAGTCTGGTCATGCTGTTAAAATGCAAAGTTCTGCTAGCAAAACTCTGTTCCCAGCATTTCTGTGAATGTTATTTAACATGCTGGCTTCCTACCTAAATGTAGTTACAAGCCAAGCACACATCCACCATGGCAACGGCACTCCCTGAAGACAGCTGCCTTTCCAAACTGCACAGATTCCAGCCCAGTCAAGCTTCTAGACTTGACTGGAATCTGTGGAGTGAATCTCCTGGGAAAACCCCAATCCATGGACCATGAGACAAACTGGATCCAAAAGATCCTCTGGCAATGCTGGACTGCCAGACAGATGACCAAGATACAGCGTATCAGAGATGCTTTCATGGCATTAAAGTGGGTCTGCCCAAAAGAAGGCAGGTTGTTTTAATGTTGGAGCTGTCCATCCATCCATCCATCCATTCGCTTCCGCTTGTCCTTTTCAGGGTCGCGGGGGGCGCTGGAGCCTATCCCAGCTGTCATAGGGCGAGAGGCGGGGTACACCCTGGACAGGTCGCCAGTCTGTCGCAGGGCCAACACACAGGGACAGACAACCATTCGCACTCACGTTCATTCGCACATTCACACCTAGTGACAATTTGGATTATCCAATTAACCTATCCCCACAAGCTGCATGTCTTTGGACGGTGGGAGGAAGCCGGAGTACCCGGAGAGAACCCACGCAAGCACGGGGAGAACATGCAAACTCCACACAGAAAGACCCCGGCCTGATGTTGGAATTGAACTCAGGACCTTCTTGCTGTGCGGCAACAGTGCTAACCACCGTGCCACCGTGCTGCCCTGTTGTTGGAGCTGTATCAAGCAAAATCTCAGCATAGTAAATGAGGAAATTAAGAGCTTTGTCCTACCGTGTGGCTACTTCGTTTTTGGCTGTCTGGCTTTCTAGCTCTTTCTTTGCTACTTTCTTTGTGCTCAGTAATAAAAACAGGTGGAGCTCTGGCTGAATTTAGCTGCTGGCTAATGTTCACTTTCATGCAGGCTGTGTCGTCTAAATTCTATATCCTTCCAGAATATCTGGATCCCTCTGTCGCTGAAAAATGTACTGTTTTAATCTTCATGCGAGCATGGTTCAGTGACATGGCAACTAGTTTAGAAAATAAGGTTATCCAGTTACAAATGTGATGTAGAAAGGCCAGAATTTGTGAGTCTATCTGTAGTAAAATGTGTTTGTCTTGAGAGAAAAGGGTACACTTTAATGATAACTACACAGTAGCTCAGTTCTGTCTGTCAGCTGCAGAGGTCAGACCGTATTGCTTAGATTATACATGTCTGTATTATACTAAATCAATGTGTGGATCATGCTGAAATGCTTCTCTCATTTTATAAAAACAGTGGTCATAATTTTGAGTTTCTGAGATACATTTACGCCTATTCCCAGATCTTTGCTTTCATTGCAGTATCAGACCTGTGGCTATGCTGGCTATCCAATTGTTTCATAAGAATGTGTGAGTTCACGTCACTGCCGCGTTCCAGTCCACTCAGCGTGTGTGTGTGTGTTTGCATTTCTATTATGTCACAGTGATGATGTGACACTGGCAGGCAGGCTTACAGGGGCCTCAGCCCCAACATCCCCCTCCACGCTGAACATGCCTAGTCACACCAGGTTGCCGAGAACCTCTGGATCACACGGGGGCTTCTGGGTAGCGGGATTATCCCGTGAGAGGAAACAGCTGAGGCCTGTGTAGCGTCAGCAATTGCTAATCAACACTCTCACCACACACACACATGCATGCACACTGCCACAATCTATGGTTTCCCTTAGTTATCCCCTCCTCCTTTTTTTCTCCCCAGTCTACAGGGGTCACAAACCCACAAAGGCCCGGGCCCACAAAAGTCAAAAGGGGCCAGGGGGGATTGAGGGTTGAGAAGAGGAGACAAAGAGAAAACTGAAGTGCTGGGTCAAAGCTGGCCGGGCTGCTGAGTCATCACTGAGGCTGGCTTGAACTAATACTTTGCAAACATTTCCAGTAAAAGTTGATGAGCTGTCTCTTCGAATTTGCCTTGTTAATTTTGGGAAAGAAAATTGAAAGCGGTTCCTTCATTCCTCCGTTTCTACTGCACGTCACAGAGCTTAGAAGTATCAGAAACTGTGAGGTCCAGTTCTGCAACAGCATCAACGTTCTTCATGTCAGTGAGATCATTTGTGCATCTTGTCCCAGCTGGATTTGCGACAAAAACAGAAGGCCCTACAACACATCCTTTCACATCCGGCGGGATCGAATTTGTTGAGCTCACTTGTGCACACATGCACATAGTTTGCAAAGAAAAATCAATTAGTAAAAAACTGGGCTGACATAAAATGCAAGTCGATGCATTACGGATGAAATTGACTTACTGGTCTGCAAAGAGACTGTTAAACATAGTAAAGAGGTCATGTGTAGACAAACCACCAAGAGAGCAGCACTATGAAGTTAGAAAGCTGCAAGTTGTACAAGTTAAACATTTATCTGAGTTTAAACAACTAGGCCCAGTTAACTTTGGCAAACTTTAACACTGATGTCTTATTTCAGGATAGACTGGGCTAAAAAAAAAAAAATACTGCAGTATTTTAAAAAAAATTACAGGGAATTTGAAGTTGTATTAACACAAATGTTTTTGGTTTTAACACAAAATGTGTGCATCGTCCAATATCTTAGTACTTGTGATCCAACTAAGACCCATTCAGTGTCCTTCTCAGTACCTTGTATCTTTTGCCAGCAAGGATCAGTGCTACCTTCAAACCACCTCTAGGGGCAGTGTTGTACTACTTTTCAAGAGATGATTGGCTGCCTGTGTGCTTGTAAGTCTCTTGTGACCCATTTGTATAGATTTTTTTTTTTTTAAGTAAAGCACTGGATAATGATTAGTCATTTAAACAACATTTGCTTTTGTATTTAGAGGATGCTTTGTTGTGATCAGTTGTATATGATGGCAGTCAGTGAAACGCAGGAAAGGTGAACAAGTGTGCAACTACTGGCCTACACTATTGCGTGTACAGCTTTGGAGGGAAAACACACACAGGAACCACAGTTGTGTAATTTAGAACAAATGTTTATTCAAATCAAGAGGAAGAACTAGACGAAAGGTTAAAGCATTCAGAACATAGTATATTCATAGAATATCAATACATCATCGTGATGGAAAAAAAAATGAAAATGAAGAAAATTCTTTGAGTAATATTGCACTTTGTTTCCAAAATGTTTCAGATCCCATCTCCTACATCCCATCTCTCTGAACATTTCAGTTCCTGCCTTCTTCAGGTCAGGAATTTAGCTTAGTTTTGACACTGGACTACTCTGAGGCCCAAGCAAATGGACTATGGAATTGACCCACCTGAAACAAATATGTAAGCTTATTCATTACCGCGTAGCTTGATTCAGTTTCCCTAAGATAAAAGCCCCAACAAAGAATCGCAAAACAAGTACATTAGTTACCACAAAAAGAAAGTGTTTTGTCCCAGGTTACATAAATGTTTCTTGAAGGGAGAAGGGTGCTGATCAACAGCTGCCACTCCCTGGCCTGAAGGGGATCAGACAGGTCAGGGAGACCAACCCAAAAGGTTGTTTGTTAAAATTATAAAAACCAACCTATCAATGCCCAGAAATACATGGAAAAAGATAATAGTCAACCCTCATCAGCTTCAGAAAAAAAAAAAAAAAAATGACACAATCGAGGCCTGTCCAAGATGTCTTTTTTTGTTTCTTTGTTTAAAACAACCCTTGCTTTAAATGTCTTTTTTCTGTCTTCCCTTTTTGTCCATTTAAAAAACAAAAAACCAACCCCCCCCAAAAAAACAAAACAAAAAAAAAAAAACACGGAAAGGTCTGAAAACATACAAGTGTTAAACAAAGAGAAACGAGAACAAGAGTTGCAGAGACATTGAAAAATGAAGCATCATGATCAAGTCCTTTCTGTGTCAAGGCCACTAAGATAAGATCACTTTAATAATCTGCAGTTCGCTGAGCACTGTCAGAAGCTGTACGGTTAGTTGCCAGCAGGATCTTGATAAGAGCATGCACACACCGAGCACACACACAAAGTTGCCTTAGCTATGTTTTGAAATGTAAACTTAGGGAGAAAAAAAAAAGAGTTACTAATCTTAAAAAGACTGAATAATGCATTTGCGTCCTACACAACACCACTTTACTTAAAAATCCTCTAACACATGGTTAATACCAAGTAGTTATTAAATCCAGACCTTCACCACTGAATGCTTTTTTTTTCTTATTTTGTGTTTTTTTTCCTTTCTTTTTTAAAGTGCTGCTTGTCATCTTTTCCTGAATATGCTGAACCTCTGTTACAGCTGGTCTTTTATCATGAATGAGTTAGGAAACCAATGTATTACTCATTTCAATTTACTACTACTACTGCTACGACTACTACTACTTGCTCTGACCAGCATGAACAGAAGTTTAGCAACATTCCCAGCATTTCATTTGTGCTGAATTTACTTTCTTATTTCAAAAATATTTTTCCATCTTTTCTTCTTTTTTTGGAATTAGCATCCTGGCTTCACTGGTCTGGTAAAGTCTGTAATGGATGAAGTGGGAAAGTGCAGCAGGACATAAAGGGAATGTGATTCGTCTCAAAAAGAAAAAGCTGCCTCGCTCCTCTGCAGGTCTGCCTCTCGTTTTGGTAGTGAACAAAAACTTCATTATTTTTTCTAAGCAGTGCAATTAAAACAAAAACCTCAAAACTTTATCTTCTCTCTCTCTTTTTCCTCCTTTTAACAAGTGAGAAGACCACCTGAGACAGTGCTAGTCGGGCAGTTATGCAAGCCTGGCTTGCCCTGAGATTAGGAGTAGAGGGGCTGCAAACAATTAGGGTGAGTCCCTCAATAGGGCACCACTTTATGTCTCACACACACACACAAATTATACACACACCCACGCAAGCAAGCGCTTTTCCCGTCAGCTTCAAATTGAGTGGCAAAAGTCTGCAACCCTGCTAGTCCAAATCCAGAGCCACCACGAAGCTAAAATTGTTGCAAGCTTTTCTGTGACTGGAGCGAATACGAGAACAGAATAACAAGGAGGGAAACCACAGATTCAAGCTTAGGAGGCAATGTAGTTTTAAAAAAAAAAAGAGAGAAAAGAAGAAAGCTTCCACATAAAGATTAAGTCTGTTGTACAAGTACTGTCTGGTTGTTGTTAGTCACAAGAAAATGAAAATTCTTAAACAACTTAAACAATTTCAGTGCATTGTTCTTGTACTTTTCAGTCTTCGTTTTGCTTTTGCTTTTTTAAAACAAATCCTACTCTCAGCGATACTCAGAGTGATGCAGATTTCAGTCTCATAGTCTCATAGTCTGGTGCGTTGCAAGGCTGAAACTAAACTATTAGTGATTATTTTTTAAACTCTCATTAAACAGAGCCACACAACTCAAGTAAAGAACAAGATGTGCAAAACAAATCCATAAATGAGGCAGAAGGACCTAGTATTTGCTTTTTTTTGATGACTGATGCTGCTGCTGAAAGCTTACTTTCAGGACTATGGTGGTGACACCTTTTTCTCTTCATCCCATTTCCTTAAGGTGAGTTCTGCTGATGAACGGACATGACAAGTTCTGTCCTTTGTGAGAGGAGCTAAGTCCTTATGTGCCACAGGTACAGAAGAGTCAGGGGTGAAGAGGAGCTTGGCAGGCTGAGCCGTGGCGGTTCTTCCTCGTCATCGTCATTGTCGTTGTCAATACCATCACCAGGGCTCGCGCTACTAGAGGGTCTTTTTTTTTTTTTTTTTACCCCGCCCTCTTCGCATACAGAATGGATACATGTTCATCTGTACATATGTCACCCTCAGCAAGCTGACACAGGAAAGGAAAGACACCCGGAACTGGTGACTCCCATTTCTCTTGCTGAGGGAAGGCAGGAACAGATTCGTCCAACCTGACTCACTCGTTTTTGTTTGGGTTTTTTTGGTTGGATATTCTTGTTTTTCCTCTTATTGTCAACAGCATTTTGTAAATGCTGTCAGCTGAGAAAATAATCAAAGCTGAGCCTTACAGCTAGGCTTCTTTGAGTTTCCCCAAACATCTCAGGGGAATTGCTGGGATATCCTCAGCGTGATGGGCAAGCATCAAGTCTGCGCTCCTCTGTACGGCTGGCATGATCTGGGTTAGGATCAATCTAGAATGGGGGAAAAGAGGGGGAAAAAAGGTGTTTATTCAAGGAAACAAACTGTTTTTGAGACTCTAAAGGAAGGTCATTTGCCATTTGGTGCTTACCTCAGAGTACAGGGGAGGGGGCTGGAAGCGGAATTCGTGAATATAGGCAAAGAGAGGTCCGTCCAGCTCCTCGCGGGCTGCTGGGACATCCAGACAGCTCTGTCTCTGCTCTTCCGTCACAATTTCAGCGTAGCTTGGAGGAGCTGCAAATGAAGACGAAACAACACTTCAGCATTCTTGCGATTACGATCCCTTGATTAAAATAGAAAAAGATGCTTCATGACAATGAGATCAAACGTACCTTCCGGCCTTTCAGGCAGACCCATGCCCAGCCAGCTCATGCTGCACTGGCTGCTGACGCTGGAGGTACGGGAACCAAATGGGTGAAGAGGGATGGTTCCGATGACAAGAGGCAGGTTCAGGGACAGGTTGATCGCTCCAGGTATGTCTACATACACCTGAGCACAGACATAAGAACACCACAACCGTTTAGCATATGCAAAAAATAAAATAACATGTCATACAGGGTTATAAAAAATGTAAAAGGGCTATGATCAGTCTAATAAAAGGCTCTGGAGCTGAGCAGTCAGCATAAAATGAAATGGCTCCTATATCTTCTCAGAAGTACTCGAACCAGGACTGGGTTAGGCATTAGTTTGACAATATGTAGGTCACTGTCATGAGATCAGTTGCTTACAAAAGGTATAAGCAACCTAGCATTTCTGTTCATGGTGTAAAGCAGGTATAAGCACCCTGATGGCAGGTGCTGCCACAGATATTCTGGGCTAATGCTCTTAGCTGCATGTGGAGATAACAACTGGTGCAATCCAAGGCCTAGTTTTGGCAATGTGAGCTGAGTCAGCCAGGTGCTTTACCAGAAGAGATATTGACTTAGTAGGAAATATAACTTCTACAACAGAATGGCACTTAAAACAAGTAATAATGTGGTGGTGGTAAGGTCAGGGGAGTGTACTGGAAGTAGCAAGACTTGTGTTTCCAAATCTACAATATCTGGATATACACTGAAAGATTATGTGAAAGTGATCTAAACGCCTCATTATTGTGCTCACCATGAGAGAGTACTCCACTCTGATAATGCTGCAGTCCAGGATGGAGGGGGAGACTGGCGGGATCTTCAGCATCTTTCCGTTCCACGTCTCCGTTTTGCCCGAGGACAGAGATTCTCCCCGCAGGTTAGCCACCAGCTGCTTGACATCCTTCATCTTCCCTTTGGCGTAGAAGGTCTGAGTCTGGTAGATGGCCGCCTTTGGCACGACCATGCGTGATGAGCAGTTCTCGATCTCAGCAAAAATCTGGATTGACTCCCCTACAGAGTTAAAAGGACAGGAAGCAAGTTAGCTGAAGTTTATCTACATTTATTTATCAGGTGTGTTTTTGATAATCAATGCAGAAGCTGCAGGGACTTCCACTTACTTATCTGGTTACGAGATAGCTAAGAAAGTCATTAATTATTCACTTATTCTTACCTGGGGTGTATCCTTTCCTCTCAATTTTGGCACTTAGGGAAATAGGACCTGAGGTGCAGAACCAACAGCAAAGTGTCTTATCTTTTGTGCCGGCCTGTGGTGACTGGGGAAGGTGGGGAAAAATAAAGACATTATTTTTTGCCACAATAAAAGCTAGATTGATAATCAAACACCAGCTACTCCATAGTTATAACAATAAATAGCAGCCAAATGTTTTCAACACTTGTTCTGTATTTATTTTTCCATGATTCAGGGTGTCTACAGTGTAACCTGCTGAAATTCCCCATAATTAGGAAAATTATGCCCTAAGTGACTCATACTACGTTTTTATTTCCTTCATTCAGTGCCATCACCAGCTAACAGGCTCATTCACTGGTCAAGTGAATTGAGTCGTAAGCTTACCAGCAATAATGGAGTGTTGATGTCAATGTGCTCAAAGACTGTAAATTCTTTCTTGGTCTTCATGGGTAGGAGCCATGGCCTGTGGAGTTCTGCCTTTACCCAATAGCGCACGCTGCCATGTTTCCCTTCGAAAGAGGTAGCCAGAGGTCTGCAGGAAAAGAGCAGAGCAGGAGAGAAGGGAGAAATAATGTTATAATCACAGTACAGCCAAAAAAAAACCCCCAAAATAAAATAACTGCAAGTCTCCTAATATTTATGAAACACTTACGTCTGTGGAAGCTCAAGGCTGAATGCATACTCATGTCTTCCTGAATGGATAGTGGTGAGTCCTTCCTCCGAGTTATCATCGTCTGAAAAACAAGGAGGACAATAGTCCAAACACATATATACCATACCTGCGTAAAATGCTCTACGAAGGCATCTGAAAGTCATACCAGAAAAAAAAACAAAACAAAAAAAAAAAAAAAACACAGGGTGGGGGAGAAAAAAGAGAATAAAAAGGAATTTACTATAATATCTGGCCGATTTAAAACTTATGTTAATGTATTGAGAGATAAACAGTACACCAATATTTAGAGGAAAGTAAAAGAAGTTGATTGTTTGATGGTGTCAGAAACTGAGCCCTTTTCCCTTCCTTCTTTCTTCTAGTGTTATTCCCAAGAACAATGAAGTGAATCAAAGAGATGTATTAGCAATGTATGATGCTAATACATTGAGGCTATTATGGGCTGTGTGGAGGTTCGACAAAAATCTTAAATCTGCGCTTTAAAAATAAATAAATACTACATTTAAAAAAAAATCGGGCACAAGTACAGGAAACTTAGAATTTCACTGCCTAGCAGAAGAATGAAATGTAGTTTTGGACAGGGTTGTACAATTCGAACTGCATTTTCTTTTTCTTTTCTTTTTTAAAAATACATGAATATATATTTTTTCAGTTAAAACACAAAGAGTGATTTTTGTAAAGAGCTAGGGTGCGCTTCTGCCAGCTCAGCACTCCCTCCCTCCCTCCAAGCAGCAGCAGCAGCAGCCGTGTGGTAAACAAGTGCAGAGCTGTCACTCAAACGGCAGACTCCAGCAGGAGGAGACCGGCCTAAACCGGAGCGAGCAGCTTCCCACAGCCACCCAGCCTTCATTACGCATTCACTGTGCGACACCGCAGTACCGACCTACCTACTACACAGCAACAACGTATCAAAGAGCATACTCCGAACAAAAACTGCAGCAATTTCTCCACTTTAAACGACAATCTTTCGATTTTATTAAAATTATTTTTTTTATCGCTATCATTTTATGAGTTATCATGTTTGCTTAAGGGCTGAGCTAGTATATAGTTTTCATTATTATTATTATCGTAACGGTATAAATGTTACCTTCCTTAACTGTCTGGGTTTCCTCCCCCTTTTTTGCACTAAAAAGTGCACTAAATAAAAGTACAGAAATGACCGTTGGTTAAGCAGTTAGACTGCTAAACACACCTATAACAAGACAACATTTCGCCTAGCAGAATACACGTTTACCAAGGGTTTAACCATAGGGATAAGTATAGGAACAAAGTATCAAGCACTGCAGCTCCTTATACGTTTCAAACCGCACGTACTTTCATCTGGTAGCTACATTTTACAGCTTTTTTTCCCCCTTCACCGAAAAGTTGCAGAATTTTCTGTCTGCAGGGTAATGATGTCATCAGCCACAGATGAACATCGCAGCCAATGGCAGGCAGCCGGAGGTAGGGGCTTGCGTCTTTACCCCGCCTCTCCCGGTCCAGTTTTCTGAACAGGATTGAACCGCTTTGAACAATAGGGGGAAACTTAAGAAAAGCTACAAAGAAACACTCTTTAAGATGTGGTTCTGCAATGAAATACACTTACAGAGACTCTAAACACTGCTTTATTTCTCTGGGCCTAATAAAGAGAAGCAAAAACAAAACCAATCTTACGCTGGACGTTAAATACATCGAGCAGAGCTGCTGTCATTCATTCTGACACCTTGACACAAACAAGCAACCACGGAGCTGTATGTTACGAGCGTAAAAACATCATACAGACAAGCGCCGTCAGAAAATGCAGCATTATGAAAGTTGGTCAACTTTTTAATCGTGTCTATCACTCTTGTTATCCTTCAGCTACACCTTTCATTGAGCCCGAGGCCACTAAGAGCATCTCACCCATCAGGTCAAGTGAGAAGCAAGAACTTCTGCAGGAAAATAAAATCAAAAAACAAGTCCTCACCTCTCTCGTGTCCGATTAGGATGTCTTTGTGGTTCAGATATTCCACTTCTTCTGTGTAGTTTTGCGTGTAGGCAGTGTTGGATCCAGCATTTCTCGATTCAGTCCAACGAACTTTTGCAAATCCTTTCGCGTGGATTTTGAGAGATTTCACGCGGATTTCTCCGGTGACTTCGATGATCACCCTCCCTGAGACGCAGTCCCCGCTCGAGAAAACGGGGACATTGCTGTCATTGAGACAGTCATAGCTTACTGTGAAGCTCTTTACCTTTCCTAGCACCATGGTGGAAAGAGGCTACACAGACCTTGAAATACTAAAAAAAAAGAAAAGACTCAATGAAGAAATATCTCATAGAGCCGTTTTTCCGGACACTGATCAGTTTACCACCTCTGCAAAAAGCAGCAGGCACGATCAGTGGCTTCTTCGAGGGCAGTTCATTGAGATCTAGTAACAGCAACTGATGCTGTTATCATCTGCCTATCTGCTCGCTAGTCCCAGTCAGACAAGGAAACCCCGGTAGCTCAGCGCACTTTAAACGACTGCCAGTGTGGGGAAAAACAACCTCTGGGCGCATGCGCGGGGCTTCACTGCCCCCTCCTTCCGCCTTCTGGAACAAGTGTGGCACACAACCAGATGATAAGTAAAGTCAAACAGCTGAAAGACTACACAAAGAAATGTTCGCCAAAAAAATATCGTTCGAGAGGAGAGGCTTTAAATCTGATTCGATTTATTGAAAATATACGAACAGATCTAACAAAGTATCACCCAGACTTATTTCTAGACTTTTGATTCAAAGAATGAGAGAAGAAATGGAACCCTCTCGGCCCTCGATTTTAATGAAATTACAGATGCCCTGGCTTTATGGTATGTGATGCAGCAACGATTCATGGCTCATACATCAGCTATGAATCTTCTTATAGGTCTACAGCTCTACAACCCCAGCCCTGCATCGGCATTTGGTCTCTGTGCACACACACATTACATCTGCGATGTAATCCACACAAATAGTTTCACATTATCAGATTTACTGCAGCGTCTGCATCTGTGCACAATCACCAAAAATAAGAAGAGCTCGATTTTGTTGGATGATGCCTGCAGCACTGTCAATAGTATGAATTGTTTCATAGTGTTTAGCCTGGGGATCTAAGGTGAATGTATCAGCCAGCTTCTTATATATTCGCATGTAAATCAAACTTATTATTTTGTGGAAAGATTAAATGAATCCACGGCACGGCAGACATCATCCTTGTGCTGAAGTCCTAGTTTAAAGATAAACAACTCTGAGGATCAAGACGCCACCTCGCGGCGGTCGTTGTTCCCAGCGTGGGCGGCAGTATCACCTGTTGAACGTCACTGCAACTTACTGTTGGTTCAACCAACAGCTAGTTAGGGCCAATGACATCACTTCTGATTTCAATTCAGTGATAATTACAGGGCATAAGATAACATTTTGTAATGTTATGCTACCTAGAGCCATCTTTCCGAGAGCCTTTACAGTTATAGTTAGTTACACAGAAATTGCGATATGTCTCTGTGTCCATGTTCCGTAATTAGATCTACAGTAAAGATTGGCGCTAATTAATTAAACACAGATTGTATTTGATTAAGAGTTCCATCCACACATCTTTTCCTTATCTAATTAGGGGTTTGGAGTGGTGCGAATTTGCTCTTTTTATGCTTAGATAAATGCTGCCCTCTACAGTTGGCATTTTGTAATGACAGGCTAAGGTAAGATTGGTTTTGATATTATTTGTGTTCTTGCTGCTAAGTTCTTCTCATCTCCTGCTGGTGTTAGAATTACTGACAGTAGGTGTGATTTATGTTAAATATTTGTTTTTAAAAAATTTTCCGCTTAAACGGTGATATTTGCATAAATAGTCAGTTTTTAATGCATGTTAGAACGTCAACAAAAATGAAACCTCTTATTTTGAAAGCGTAACCGGGATGTGTACAACATATCAGGCTGAGGCGCTTGTAGGCGAGCAGGAACTTTGTGATGCCCACTAATAAAAGTCGAATGCTTTTCCGACGGGTCTTTTCTTTCACGTCTATAACTTCAGGAGGACACGAAGCTGTCATGAACATAATAGTGCTGGGTTTCATTTTCCTTTCTCAGCAATGTGGTCAAAGTATTTGCCAGAAAGCATCCAAACCCAACATTGTGATGGTGATGAGTGATGCATTTGTAAGTATGACTTAAATTTCAGTGCTTTATTACTAGATAGTTACTCTTAATAGGTTAAAACAGAATGAGAAAGCTGTATTGTCCATCAAAATTCAACAGCATTGCAGAGATGCTTTATATTTTGTGGTTGAATATTTCCTTGTTATCTTCATGTACAACTTGCATCTGTGTATCTTGATCCCCATATGACTTTTTGTGTCTCTTGAGGATGGTCGATTGTCCTTTGACCCTGGCAGCAAACTTGTACAATTGCCATATACAAACTATCTCAGGCAGCTCGGCTCCACCTTTCTTAATGCTTACACCAACTCGCCCATCTGCTGCCCTTCCAGAGCAGGTAAGCGACATATTTGCCCTCTAGAAAAAAAATCTACTTTGACTTTCTTTTAAAATTGCATGTTGTAATTCAGCTGCTTAAACTTTGCTCTCAGCAATGTGGAGCGGTCAGTATGTTCACCTCACTCAGTCGTGGAACAACTACAAGTGCTTAGATGCAAACACAACCACGTGGATGGATTTGCTGAAGGAGAATGGGTATCGTACCAAGATGATAGGCAAGCTGGATTATACATCTGGGGCTCACTCTGTCAGGTACTGTTGTAAATGTAAGGTTTAACGTGTAGCATGGTCTCAGTAGGAAAACACTTTCGCTTTCCTCTTCTTATTTTTTCCCCCCAAATTAATATTATGCACAGACACACACACACACACAATCACACAAGGAAAAATGCTAGTGGCAGTAACAGACTGTCTGCGTGCATTTGCATTTGTTTCCAAACAGTGCCTTTCACATTTTTCCACTTCCTGTTTTTGTACATGTGTTGCAGTAATCGAGTTGAGGCATGGACACGAGACATCCAGTTCCTCCTGCGCCAAGAGGGCCGGCCTGTTTCTGAACTTGTTGGGAACAAGTCAACTGTAAAGATCATGAGCAAAGACTGGGAAAACACAGATAAGGCCACGCAGTGGATCCACCAGACAGCTGCGTCCACCACACCCGAGCCTTTCGCTCTTTACCTTGGCCTCAATTTACCTCACCCGTATAAGACTGAATCCCTGGGGCAGACTGCAGGGGGATCCACCTTCCGTACGTCACCATACTGGCTCACAAAGGCATGCTTTTTCCGTCTCTGTTTTTTTTTATTGCACTTTGTGTCAAAAAAAAAATCCCTGAGTGAAACGAATTTTTGTTTTTTTTTCTTACGCACAGGTGAATTCTGACCTCATCTCTGTTCCCAAATGGTTGCCTTTGGCTGCCATGCACCCTGTTGACTACTACTCCACCTTCACCAAAAACTGCAGCGGTGTTTTTACCGACGATGAAGTCAAAAGCATTCGGGCCTTCTATTACGCCATGTGCGCCGAAACCGATGCCATGCTGGGTTAGTTGACAGCAGTAATTCGCTACATTCTGGTCTCACAGCTGCTATTTTGGACTGAAACGATGGTTTTGAGATCTTAAAGAAAAAAACCAAACATGCCTGGAATGGTGTTTTCTTTGAGCTTACAAATGCAGTGTAGAAAAAAAAAGATACAAACCATCATTTTTACAAGATTTAAAAGTGGAGAGTTAAAGCATATGAACCTCACAGACACACTGTCTGTGGCACTGCTATCTTTTCTCTGCTGTTTGAATAAAGTTTTTGATTGAATTCACAGAAAATCCCAAAATGGATTGGCTCTTACTCCAGCTTCCACATGCTCTGTCTCACCAGGTCAAGTGATTTCTGCATTGAGAGAGACCGGCGTGCTTAACAACACAGTCGTGATATTTACGGCTGACCATGGGGAGCTGGCCATGGAGCACCGGCAGTTCTATAAGATGTCGATGTTTGAAGGAAGCTCCCACGTTCCCCTTCTCATCATGGGGCCTGGGCTCATCTCTGGCCAGCAGGTCAACCAGCTTGTATCTTTGGTTGATCTCTATCCCACTGTGCTGGGTAAGGAGGCAGACAGACAACATAGGATGTTGTGGATCATCTGCCTCATGTCACCCTCTCCCTAACATCCTCCTCTTTCACACCAGCCCTCTGCATGTCCTTCTTCACTACATGCGCAAAGCTTCTCTGTGGTCTTCCTCTTTTTCTCCATCTTTGAGATCTTTTGTTCCATTTATCCACTCTGCACATGTCCAAACCGTCTCAGCCTTGCCTCTCTGATCTTGTCTCCAAACCAGTTGACCTGTGCTCAGCTCAGCCTCCTGCCTTTTTTTTCAGTGCTGCCACTGCTGTTTGACTACTGTCTATAAAAACAGCATGAAAGCGGTGGTAAATATTGATTTGATTATTTCAAATCGAACGTTGTGACACATTTTTATATTTTGCAGAGATTGCTGGGATTTCAGCAGTAGGGAATCTAAGTGGCCAGTCCCTCCTTCCTCTGCTGTCCACATCTATTGCTTTTTCTAACCAACAGCAGAGAGCCTGGGCATTCAGCGAATATCATGGTTGTAACGTCAACGCCTCTACTTACATGCTGCGAAGTGATCAGTGGAAATACATCACGTACGCCGATGGCCTGAGTGTTTCCGCGCAACTCTTTGGTGAGCCTAAAGCTTCTGACGCTAACTTCAGCTTGTCTTCGTATGTGTCTGTTACGACCCGGCTCAAAAGCCGCAACATAAAAAAGGAGACGAATACCAGAGTGTTAGTGAGAAGAGGTTTTATCTTAAATTGGCATAGCAGGTAAAATGGCTGGTGCCATCAAGGCAAAAACGAGTGAGTTTCTCGAAAGTCCGCCTCAGGTGTGCTTTTATCCACACCTGACTAGGTGTGGCCAATTAGGGGCTGCAGAGGGGTGTAACAGTGTCCTTTAATTGTTTTTCTCCTGCTTTTCTTTTGCAGATCTCACACTGGACAAGGATGAACTTCACAATGTGGTTCACAAATTCCCAGATGTGCAAGCACATCTGGAGAAGCAGTTGCGTAGCATCGTGGACTATCCAAAAGTGTCTGAAGCTGTTCACGTCTACAATAAAAAAGCATTCGGTGCATGGCGCCTTAGCTTAGGGAGAAACTATAGTCAAGTCATTGGTAACCTCCGGTGGCATGTGGATTGGCAAAAAGATGCATTAGCCAATGAGAGAGCCATTGACAAGTGGCTCTATGGCTATTAGTGATATTTTATGTCTAATAACTAGTAGAACAAATTGAAATTGCACTTTGATAAAGTTTGGATCTTTGTGTAAGTCGTTGATCTGTTCTGCGGTGTCTCATGTTAGTACTGCAGTGGTTACAGTGATTGATAACCTACAGATGTCCTAGGCTCACAGTATGACACACTTCAGTCTACATCTCTGACATCGTCCCCTTCATACAAATTTCCACCAGTGTTTCAGGGACTTTACATGATTTTCTTTGTAATGTAGTGTAAATTACTTCTGTAATTTAAATGTATATAATTTATGTAATTTAAACCAAAGTATCAGTTATAATTAATTATTGTCCATAGCCCAGATGACAATTTGCATAGTCCAAAGACATTCAGTTAATGCAGATCGGTTTATTTGCTATTAAGTTTGAATGTGATTGTGAATGGTTGTCTCGTTTTTGTGTTGTGCCTACACAAAAAGACATGCTGGTGTTCAGAGTGTACCTTGTCTCTTACCCTATGCAGCTGGGACCCCCCCCCCCCCCCCCCCCCCCTTCTGTCTGAACTGCTGCCCTGAAGTTTCAGAACAAACACAAGGAATAAATAATTTTCCTCCAAAAACTAAATGCTGTTAGGACTGTGCATGTTTTTCTAAGAGAATCATCTGTGTAGTGTTTACCCACAGAATGTAAAACATGTTGTATCAGTGGCATGATGTACAGTTTACTTTACCTTTTTAGAAAGTTTTTATGGTGAATTTTAAGGTATTTTTGTGCTCTTTATATATCTATATAAATTTTGGACTTTTTTGTAAGTCATTTTCAGATGTGTGCACTGATAATATAATATCCAATTTCACTGTACACGTGCAATGACCACAAATATTATTATCATTGTTATTGTTATTGCTTCAAACTCCATGCATTTGATGATGGTGAACTGGCAATGATGACTGGGTTATAAGAACAACTGGAGAACAATTTAGGCTTCAAAAATAAAGGTAAAAAAAATTTTTTTTTGACCCTTTATTTGAGCATTTTCTGCAGTGAAAGAAAAACAAATAAGAAACCATGAAAAAAATTAGATCTGTCTAGTTGCATCTTTAAAGTTTAAAAACCAATACTCTAGAACCTGATAAACGGGATTTTAAAAATATTGTTTAATAAATAATTATTCAGTTACAGATCAGACTTAAAAATGATTGAACCTTTTACTTCTCCGTTTATTTAATCTTGTCAAATTTCACGCTGCACTGGTAGTTGGCTGTGGACAATAGCACGTAAAGCAGACTGTAAACAAAGCTCAACAATTGAAGAGGCTTTCCAGCTGAAGCGCCGCTTTGAATTTTATTTTGAAAGTCCAGTCTCGTTACTTTTCTTCTACTTCCGGGTCAGCTGGAGAAGGGAGCAGGCTCCGCAAGCTGTCAATGTAAACAGTAGGTGATCCAACTTTTATTGTTTTTTTTATTTTTACGCATTTTCAAAAGATACAGGGGTTAAAGTTAACTCGGTCAATTGAGAAAGTTGAATATTAAGTGTAAACCATGGTTCTAAATTTACTTGCACTCTAAAATATGCATTTTATGATCGGAACAAGCCCACAGCTCAAGCTAATGTTGCTCACTAGCAGCATTAGCCGACAATCATCTACTAATATATGTAAATAGATAGTTAGATAGAACTTTATTAATCCCTTGGGTAGGTTCCTCTGGAAATTCAGTATATAGAAATTCACTTTAGACTCCTGCAATATAGTAAATCACTATGTGGCATAATCTCTTTCCTAACACAACCCAGTCCACATTAATACAAATATGCAGAGAAATTTTAGGCTTCAAACGTTTTCATAACACTTAAGTTAGGGCTGGATCAAGTGACCCTGAACCTTTGCTTAGTTACACTGCAATAGATATAGGTTGGTTGTGAAGGGCTTTCTGCAAATCACTGACCTCACTTCTTTTTCACTGTGTCTATACACACAGACTGAAATGCAAAGTCAATGCATATTACTGCAAATGCAGTGTGCCTTTTTTTTGTGTTTCTTCCTTCACGTCCAACCGGTCCCAGCAGATGGATGCTTCTCCCTGAGCCTGGTTCTGCCAGAGGATTTTTTCTTGTCAAACCGGAGTTTTACATTCCCACTGTTGCCAAGTACTTGCTCACAGGAGGTTGTCTAATTATTGGGGTTTTCCCTGTATTATTGTAGGGTCTTTACCTTTACCTATAAAACTAGCTTATACAGTTGACTGTAGCAGTGATTTGGTTCTATATAAACAAAATTGAATTGTATTCATTTTTTCAACCACTGAGATCTGATCATTGTGTAGAGTTTGCTGTTTTTTTGAAAGGTGTATTGCTTTGTTGTCTCTTCATAGCAACAAGATGTCTAATAAAGAAGTGAAATCCGCGCTGAAAAGTGCCAGAGAGGCCATTAAAAACAAAGAATTCAAAGAAGCTCTAAAACACTGCAAGGTAAAGTATCTCAATGTTTTTTAAATAACAGTAAGTTGAAAATGTAATATGCTCTTCTCAGACATACTAGGAGTAAAAATGTAAAATTGACCTTCCTCTCTGCATTGTGGGTTTAGACTGTTTTGAAAATTGAGAAAAACAATTACAATGCTTGGGTCTTCATCGGCTTGTCAGCCAGTGAACTGGATCAACCGGATCAGTCACAGGCAGCCTATAAAAAGGCAGTGGAGCTGGAGCCGGAGCAGCTGCTGGCTTGGCAGGTAAGGTACAGAATGTATTAGTTAATGATAACTGTTCTCTCTAGCCATTTAATACTACGCTACTATGATTGGTTAATTTGATAATAATAACCAGTTGAAATTACTTCAGATTTAATCTGCATGCCTCTATGATTTTTTTTCTTTAAAAAATAGATTCATCTTTACTCAGGATGTCATCCCGTATAAAATACCTCTCTCCTCTCTGTCCTCTATTAATAATGCACAGTCTGAATAATTGTTCTTTCTTTAAGGGCTTGGCAAATTTGTATGATAAGACTGATCAGTGGGACTTCAAGGTTGAGCTGCCTAATGTCTACCAGAAACTTGTTGAGTTGTATGCAAGGTAATATACGGAAACATTTTATTACCTGAAGTTTCCTATAAATATATAAAACAGATAAAAATAATGATTAATAAAAAATCAAATTGAAAGTAATTAATACACTGTGACAGAATATTATGCGGTTACTGATTTTTCATCATGTTCTCGATTTGCAGCTCAGACAAAAACAAATGTTATGAGGTGATCAACAAACTGACAGAAATTTATGAGTCTGACAAAGAATATTTAAAGGTATGCAGTTTCAAGACTAATGAAAATAGATTGTCTATGTGTGTGTTTTATGTTTTTAACACATGTGAATATGTTTCTGTATGTGAACAGCTGGCCAGGGTTTGGCTGCAGCTCATACAGCTGAAGGAAGAAGAACCCGTGGATAAAAAGGAGTTAGTGCAGCTATTGCAAAAGATGACCCAGCTCCCCTCAGACTGTCTTAAGGAGGTGGAGCAGGATAGTGAAACTCAGCAGCATGTAAGACCAAAATGTGGACTTTTAACTCATCAACATTATGTTTCCTTTATATGTAAACACTTTACAGTACTTGAGATTCATGTCTTCTAACAAAATCCAATGTAATAGGCTGGCTACAGCTGGCTCGCCATAACTTCTACATATCATAACCACCCACTGATTACGAGAAGCAAAAGTCTTCATGGTGTTTCCTACTGCACACACATCAATGCTGTTCTTGGTTTCTTTGTGCTTATCAGTTAATCACAGCATTTGAGAAAGCTCTGGTTCTCATCGATCCTGTACCAGGAGAGGACCACAAGAAGGTCTCAGCTGACTATGTCAAATGTCTTTCTCTAGTAAGTGCATCTTCTCTTATGTCTAGCTAACTATCACAGAAACTTAAGGATCATTAGAGTCTGGAAATGTGTATCCAAAAAGGCCAGCTCATTATAGGTAGTTATGCTTCTCAAAATGACCTGTTAATCATGAATCTGGTCTTACTGCAGCTACCACAAGAAGAAGCCAGAATGACTGCAGCATGTCAGTCCATGATTTCCCTCTACCCCAACCAAAGTTATCCTCTTGAGGTTCTTTGTCATCATTACCTTAAAACAGGTAAAATAACATTTAAAAGAAAATCCTTGCCTTTTTGTATTCATAATGGATGTTCATAAATGGCAGAGTCATATGTATCTTCTTCTCGTTTCTCCAAAGGAAACTTTAATGAGGAGGCAGTTAGCTCTTTCTCCCGCCTCATGGACCTGGTCCCTGACAGTGGATTGGGTCATTTGTGTCTGGGCACAAAAACATTGCTGGAAGGAAGGTATAAAGATGCCATTGATGACCTTACACAAGGTGAGTTGTCACAGTAACAAACAATGTAAAAAACATACCTTAACACTTTATCCTTTAATATGTGCTCTCGATGGTCATTTTTATTCATTATCTGTCTCCTCCACTTTTATTAGGATTGAAGAAAATGAGCTCAACTACAGGATGGTACAGTCTGGCTGAAGCCCAGTTTAAAATTTACAGATACGCTGACAGCGCTACATCATGCTCACAAGGTATATTTAACTGTGTCCACTCAAGACATCACCAATATTTAATTAAAAAGAGGGTGACTAAAAAGGGTCTTAAGTACTGACTTTAAAGATCAATGTCTTTAATCCCTGAAAAAGACACTTCAGTGTGTGTCCTTTTTTATTAGGTTTGAATGTGTGTGACTCTGAAGAGAAGGAGCTGAGGATCAGACTTCTTCGACTAAAACTAGAGGCTTTAGTGAGAAGTGGAGGAGAGAAAGCTGGAGAGCAGGCTTTGGAGACATTTAAACAGGTAATGAGTTGGTAAATGCTCGCTTTAAACAGCATTGTATAGCTATAGTATTTAATTAATAAAATTGTTGTGGAGATTGTTAGAAGCTGTAAGTGTTGATATAACATCAAAGGAAATGCCACATCTGTGTCTGTTTGTTTTTTAGATTCCAGAAGCTGAAAAAGACCCCGTTCTGTTAGCCCTTAAAGGACGTGCATACCTTAACAAGGGACAGACTGGCCAAGCACTTAAGGTTGAATTAAATGAATACTTACTGATTCTGTCAATGAAAACAACATATTTCTGTTATTTTAACTAAGTTATGATTGCAGGACGCAAGGAGTATGTGTCTGGTGAACTGATGAACTGGCCAGCAGTAAACTAGTCTGTTCTTTATAGGTGTCATCAGAACTGGTGGCTTCCAACCCAAACCTAGCCCAAGGATTGGCTCTGAGAGGACTGGTGCACATGGTTAAAGGTGAAAAGCAGCTGGCAGAGCAGAGGTAAAAAAAAAAAAAAAAGACGAATAAATCTTTTTATTCGTATTTTCTATGGCAGTCTACTGTCTTAAACTTACGTAAAAGAGCCCATTTGCATGGCATAAAATAATTTGGTTCATCCCACCAAACTGTTTTTTGTATTTTTTTTAATGTAGTTTCCTAAAGGCTGCAAGTCAGAGCCCAGACTGTGGAGAGTATTTTTTTTTGCTTGGACAGCTCTACTGGGACATGGGAGAAGAGACCCGTAAAGACCGGAGCAAAGCTCACACACATTTGCTGAAGGTTTGTGAAATTATTATTGAAAGTTTTGTGTATGTGGTAGGAAAGGTGAATTCAGGTGCTAATGGGTCGGTCTTTGAAAATAAGAGATGAATGACATTTTAGTTTGAAAGGCCTGTTTTGCCCTTTTCAGGCTGCAAAGCTAGATCCACACCTTGGCTGTGTATTTCGCTACCTGGGGCATTATTATCGGGACATTGCAAAGGATTATGGCCGTGCACAAGGCTGCTACAAAAAGGCCTTTCAGCTGGACAGTGAAGATGTGGAGTCTGGCGCTGCCTCGGTGGATCTCAGTATGGGGCAGGGAGACATGGTGAGTTGTCTTGGGGGTGAAAAAGTCACCAAATTCTGAGAATCGGGCGTCTTGTTTGGCTCCTTGCTATTGCCTTTAGTCTCCTTACAAGTTTTTTCCCCGTTTTGTGCCTTCTTTCTCTCTTTGCTGATTGACACAGGACGCTGCCTTAGCCATTCTTCAGTCTGTGTTAGAGAAAGCCACTCCAGGCTCGGCTAAATGGGCCTGGATGAGACGAGGCCTATACTACCTGAAAGTTGGAGAAAATCAACAGGCCATAGCGGAGTAAGATTTACACATCTGAGACAACTAAATTTATTACCACGGTCTAAGTGTATAAGTGCTGTTGAATATTTTATTTCTAATTTTAGCCTGCAGGCCGCTTTAAGAGCAGACCCAGAGGACTGGGTGTGTTGGGAGTGTTTAGGTGAAGCATATCTAAACCGCCGGAGCTTCACAGCAGCTCTGAAAGCTTTTGGTAAAGCCCATCAGCTTCAGCCCTGCTCCATCTACAGTGTCTACCAGGCTGCTGCAATCAAACAGACTCTGGGCAAGTTCAAAGAGGCTGTCGCAGAGTACTTGCTGATCACAGCAAAGCAGGACTATGTCCCTGCTCTTAAAGGTAAGTGAATGTTTCATTGTACCCTTTAGATGCACTTTATTTGATTTAATGTAATCAATTAGGTATTTTATTGCACATCTTCAGGGAGTGATATGTCTAAATCTGGGCATTTAATTTTACTTAACATGGTCTTTTATTCAGGTCTTGGGGAGTGTCAGCTGTCTCTGGCAAAAAGTTTAATGCAGGACTGCAGAGATGGAGGAGCCATTGACCTCATTCAGCAAGCAATACAGAACCTCTTCAGGTAATGACAACACACTCATTCAACCCGCGAACCCTAAACGCTCTATATATGACATCTGTAATATTGTTATAACAGCAAACAGGTACTTGCTAGTGAAGCTATGGTGCAGTAATGGTCCTTTTGGCGGTGAATATACTGACATTTGATTGACGAATCTATTTATTATACCACTTGACATTATTTGGCAAAAGTTGAACTTTATTCCAACACTTATCTTGTTGCTGGTCAAGAGCTCCTGCGTTTACTGTAGGGCTGTTCCTCGATACTTCATCTGGTGGTTCTGAACATTATGCATAGCACACGTAGTCTTTTTCTAAGATTCTTTACTTTGTGATCTCCAGAGCTGTACAGCTGCGACCAGACCTTTCCTGCTTGTGGAAGCTGCTGGGCGATGCTTGCACTGCAGTTAGCACCGTCTCCCCAAACAGAGCCAAGGTTATAGTGCCAGCCCTACTTGCTGGTTTAGATGCCAACACTGAGAGCCAAATGCTCAACCAGGCCCAGACACTAAAAGTTGGTGAGAGGTATGGCCATTATCATATCATTATAAGGCTGATAATGCATAAGAATAGTTAGTACTATATATTTGTGCTTTTTTTACATTGCTTATCCTACCTGCCCCTTTTAGCCAAGCAGAAATTGAAACTGATATGTTTTGCCACAGGTGCTATGCTCATGCTTTGAAACTGATGCCTGAAGTTGCCAGTCGGTGGTATGACTTAGGGCTCAACTATTATCATCAGGCCAGCCTTACACAGAATGACCAGAACTCCCCAGCTATGGACATAGAGAAGGCCCAGCAGGTTATTTGCCGAACCCTGTACAACATCTTTGCATTGTTTGTTCCAGAAAGAGGTCTCTATCTCATGGTCTTTTTGTCTATGCAGTGCTTAAAAAAAGCCATCATGATGGACAGCAGCAACCACAGCTACTGGAATGCCCTGGGAGTTGTTTCCATGAACAAAGGTAACGACATTCTCAGGTAACGGTTGTGTTTTTAGAGTAAAAGCCTGTATAGCTTGTTTTATTTCCCTTACTTTTGCACTTAGGAATGAAGCAACATCGTCTCCCTGAAGTCTGTTGAAAGCTCTGCCTGTTATTATTTCTACATAAAAAGAGTCAAAATGTTGTGGCATTTGAAAAATATCTTTATTTCTCTGACAAGAGTACTAAGGTCTCTCAACTTAATGGACTTAAGTTTGATAAATATGTTGTTAAGTTACAAAAATAGAAAAGCAAATCTTATGAATACATTTCATTTCATTTAAGTCACCTCAAGATTTTTAGTCTACAAGAAGGTGCAATCATTTTTACAAAACCTTTTACGATTATAAATAATTATATACTTCTAAGCAATCTTTACAAAAAAGAACAAAATATTTTCTCCTTCTTTTCTCACATCAGATCTTGAGAACTATGCTCTGGCTCAGCATTGCTTCATCAAGTCCATCCAAGTTGAGCCTAATGTACGTACGGCACATTTGCTGTAGAGATTAATAAAGTATTACGGTAGTAAATATTCTGCTGTTTTTACGTTACTCTTAAATGTCATTGCAGAATGTTGTGGCCTGGACAAACCTTGGTAGCCTGTATCTGAAGAAGGAAAATATAGAGGTATGTGATTACTTGGTTTATGCTACATATTTCTTCTGTTTTTAACATAGGTGGATGACATTTTCATTGTTCAAATGTGGATTTATTGTTTTAGCTTGCACACGAGGCCTTCAAGATTGCTCAGTCTTTGGAGCCACTTTATGTCAACTGCTGGATCGGACAGGTACCACTCTCAGCATTTATTGATAACTTGAAAGCCCCCAAGCCAAGAAAATATCACATTACAGGCAACGGTTCACTGTTGATGAATGTATACTATTTCTAATAAATGCATATACATTCAAAGCCACAACTAGCAGAGAGAGGTAAAATTATTCCTTGGGCTGTATTTTTGGAGTAGTAAGGAATGTGAAAGACATCATTGCTCGGTGAGGGAGCTCCATAAAGTTTGATTACACTGAAAGTACTGGCATAACACTGTGACTTTTTTGGCCTCTTTGTCTTTATCTGTCTAAATTATAGTTTCATCCTTTGTCCTCCTACCAGGCGCTGATAGCAGAACGCGTGGGAAGCTATGACACCATGGATCTTTTCAGGCACACCACTGAACTCAGCACACATGTGCGTGACCTGCTATTGTAATACCCACTTATTAGCAAGATAATAACAGTGTTTGCTTCACCTTTCTTAGTCGCTGTGCTTAGTTTTAAGCTCCAAGCCTTTTAGTTGTAAGGATATAGTAATGATGGCATGGTACAACACAAAGTGATGTTTTGCTTTGCTCTGTCAGACTTGATATTCCCGTCATTTCTGTCTTTCCTTATCAATCCTGACATGTTTCTCCGTCAGATGGAAGGCGTGAAAGGATATGCCTTCTGGGTTTGCTCCACGCTGCTGGATAAGAGCAACAGAGACTCAGAACTGTACCGTTACAACATCGTGCAGATGAATGCCATCTCTGCTGCTCAGGTGGCGCTCAGCAAGTACACAGGTACATGTCTTGCGTACTGATTTGCACACAGGATCCACAGGTGTTGTGGTTTTCACTTAGCTTTGCATGTGTTACTGGCAGACTTTTTGGTTATTTGTATATTTTTTTGCATCTCTTTCAGAAAGGATTCAATCAGATCCTGATGCCTTCATTATGCTGGGCTATCTGAATGAGCATCTGCAGCTGAAGAGACAGGCTTTACAGGCTTACCAGAGGTATGTATTTGAAATACACTGACTGTCTCTGCTTTCTAATTGATGAAGCAGTATAACCGAGAAGGAACATAATGTTATATATATTGGGTTTTCAATTGACCTTTTGCAATCCAATATGCTTCCTCAGAGCGGTTGAACTACTTCAGTCCACATCCTCTTCAGAAGAGTTGGCATTTTCTCTGGGCAGCTATGGCCGTGCATTGTGGTAACCAGCTGTCTCATTATGATATACTTAAACTATTTTTTCAAATTGCTTATCTTTTATCCTAAATGTCACTTTTTTATGTTCCGCTCTGGCTTTTCCAGCACTTCAGGTCAGTGGGAGGAGGCTGTGCATGTTTATAATTCCACTCCACTGCAAGAGCTCAGTGACCTGGTTGGGTTGGCTCTGGCCTACTGCAAGGCAGGACTCATCTCAGACAGCATCAGCGGTAAGGACTGGAAAACACCAAAGTGAAGAGATTTCATATGTGTTTACATGTCAAAGGGGCTGTGAATAAACTGCTGCATGTGTGTATATATTATAGCCTATGAACGCGCCTTGGCTGTGGCTTCTAGTGAGAAGGAAAAGGCTTATACACTGACAGCTCTGGCCCTGCTGCAGCACCAGCAGGGTAACCTAGACTCAGCCAAGACTCTGCTGTTTAAATGGTGAGTCGTAGTGAGTGTTTTATGGATTGTACTAGTTTTATGTCCTATTTATCTGTCATTTTAATCAATAATGTTGGTTTTTCCCATCGTTCATTTTCAATATTTGCTAGTATTAAAAAAAAAAAAAAAAAAGATCAGAAAGCTTTATTGGTTTTTGTTTTATGTTTTAATGTTGATTGTAAAAAGAGCGTTTTGCTTGCCAGTATTGCTGAACCTGAAGGACAAAACATTTGAATCTCCTTTAATCACTTATATTGTGCTCTATGCTTTGGTTGGAAGAGCTTATTTTATTGTGCACATACTGTCATTTTTCAGGTTTAGACTTGCCACAAATGGTTCCTATTTTTTATTTTTATCTGCATGCCACTGGGAGTCTGTGCCCAGTATCTACACATAAGCTCTGGCTGTGTAAACCATAAAAATAAATCAAAAATAGATACGTGTGATAGGTTTCTACTTTAAAAATATGCTGTTATTCAGGAAAACTGTCAAGAAAACAATTTAATTATGTCATGGGAAACATTTTGAAACCATCTAATGATAGATAGATATAAATAATATTTGTACTAGTCTTGAATTTTAGCTGAAACTATTTGTTTTTACTTTTTGTTCCCATAGTTCAATGTTAAAGGAGCCAATTTCAGAGTCCCTGGTTTGTTTATGTGCGCTCGGACTGGCCAACAGTGATGCTACACTTGCTGCTGCTGCGCTTACTGAGCTCCTAAAGCAAGGTTCAGCCTCTGGGAGTGCTATCGAGCAGCGATGTCTACTCACCTGCACCTTGTTGGCTGTGCAGGGGAATTTTAGTGCAGTGCCAAGGGAGGTTTCAAGAGCTGTGCACAGGTATTTCCCTTTAATGAAATTTGCATTAATGATAAGCTTGCCTTTACTTCAAAAAACAAATAATTTTGCTGGTATGTACTCTTTTACACTATATGCATTTTATTCTACTCTCTAGTGATCAAACAAAACAATCAACCACAACTGCAACAACCCTAGACACTGCAGCAACAGATCATAAATTTAACAACTTTCCATGTTTTCTTGATTTATTTATAGCAATCCTGGAAATGCTTCTTTGTGGGCGCTTCTGTCCAGAGTGGTTCCACAGTACTACCCTAGAAAGGCAAATGTAAGCCTGTGTACTAAGCCTGACAAATCAAATATGCTCAAACACATTTGGTTCATTGGGGTTCATGTTTTTCACTTGTTTATTTCACAGGGTGCTGCAGTAGCTGGCCATGTTGCCTGTCTCTCCAGTATGACCCAAGGAAAGGTAAAAATGTGACTTTTATCTTATGTCTTGTGTTCTCCGGTAAACCTTTAAAAAAATCTAACTGGCCCATTTAATTTAGCAGTAATTTCTTTTTCTCAGTTTTTGTACATTGTAGACATATTTTAAAACTTTTAAAAACCGAAACATCCAAAAGGTATATTTTACCCATATATTTACATTGTTTGCATGTTAAACGGTTGACGTAACTTGTGTGACTGCAGAGGGCGTTGTTGTACAGTGGAGTGAACCAGCTGGCCAGTGGCAGACACTCTGGAGAGGACAGTCAGAAGAATGCATTGAAGACTATGCAGAGAGCTGTGCTGCTCTGTCCTGGTAAACACACACATTATTTTCTTACACACGATAAACATGATATTCTTTTTATTGTCTTTTAAAGCTGGAAATATAAATAACAAATACAATTAAAAATTTTTTTAATTCTCTAATTTAGAACAATTAAATTCAATTAGATTGAGGAAATACATTTCCTTTTCTTGCCAGGAAGGTTTGTTAATGTTTATTTATATCAGTGGAGTGTAACCTTACCTATATAGAAAAAATGGCTGTTTTGCATGTGACATTTATTGAAGAACACGGGTGTGTGAGATACTTGCTTATACGTATTTGAGTCGTCATTCTGCTCTCTACTTTAGATGATCCAGCAACGTGGGCCGGATTAATGGCTGCTTGTTACACTGAAAACACTTCCTGTTATCTTTCTGGTTCTGCTCCTCGCAGACAAGCGCTGCAGCAGACCCTTATGTCTGTGGTTTCTGAGAAAGGTATGCTCACTGGTGCTCTTTTACTGTCGCCCCATTTGTGTACTTGTCTCTGCGTATTTGACTGTGTAGCTAACACCTTTTTGCGGTTTTGTGTCTCAGTGCGTAGTGTGGATGAAATAGAGCGGCCTCTAGCTCAGGCTCTGGAAGGATGGGTACTACAACAGGCAGTGACTGGTCTCATGCTGGAGGGACAGCTAGAGCAAGCAGAGGTCCTTTGCACACAGGTAGGATATTGGGGACTCACACACACTGTGTGCACACCTCTAACTTTGTCTCCAAAACACTGAGGTACACTGAGCTGAGCTGTCCCTCAGATAGCCATTTCTAATCTTGTCCATTCTGGCAATATATTTAACTCTGCCACCTTTGACACAGTTTTACCTTTATCACAGGTCTTGAATGTGTCCCCTGAGCATGCAGCAGTGATGTTATCACTGAGGCAGGTGCAGTGTCAGCGCCTCCTTATGACTGATGGTGGTACTGTCCTCCCAGAGCCTGTGTTGGAGCAGCTCAGCAGTGCTGTGATGATGAACCCTACCAACCTTGGGGCATGGCATGTAAGCGTTTACATTTACCCGCTTATCCATTTAAAGTACTCCAGCAAGGCTAGAGTGACTAAGTGATGATGTCTTCTTTGATTTCAATTACCAGTATTTTAATTGTAAGTTTGAAAACCGCTAAAAATGGAAACATAGATATTTCAAAAGATAAGACAGCATATTGGAAAAAAAGGTTTTGCTCTCATGCTAAAATTATGTTATTTTTCTCCTCTACTGCCATTTTCTCTTGCTTTCACTGAGACTCTGAACATTCTTTACCTCACTTGAAAACCTCAAATTGCTGAACTTAACATCAAGTAGTTGCTACCAGTAACAGGGTAGCAGCAAAAGCCTTGAACATATTGGCAGTTGGTGCTACCGTGTGACAGTATATATGTGGAGAATGAAAAATATAGCATTTGAGCTTCATTATTAATATTCTAATGAAAATGTCAATATTATGTAGTTATAAGTATTCTTCTAGCCATGTTATCTTTTGATTAGATGAAGATAATGGCATCTTAAAACAGTAATTATGCTTATCCTCTCATATTTTCTCCCCCACCTGTCACTCAGTGAATTCTTGTCTCTGATCCAAATCATCTTCATTCATTTTGTGACTCCTCTGTTCTTCTGCTTCCTTCTGCTCAGTGGCTGGCTGAGGTGTATCGCAGCCAGGGCCTACTGGTTCAGGCGGTCATGGCTTACAGACAGAGTCTCCAGCTGGCCTCGCAGCTTGGCATGCACAGCTGTCAGGTAGCCAGCCTCCTCCGACTAGCCCTGCTAGCTCTCGGGCCTTGTATGGTAAGTATATGTTTGGGATTCAAATCAGGATCTACAATTTTAAGGTGTGAAATTACAGCTATTAAAGCAGGATTGTACTGTAGCAATACAAACAACAAATGTTATATTGCATTATTTAGGGAATAATGTATTTATTTGTTCCAGAGGTAGCATTTTAGCAATAAGGACTCAGTTGTGTTTCATAAAAATTACAAAATTCAATGAATACACACAAAAAGCCAGAGTCGGCTCTTTTTTTACACCCCTGTCAAGTAAGGACAGATTCAAAGTAGAGGAGATAAAAGATTGATGAATCATAGGATGAGCAGCCAAGGCTAAGTGGCTGACAAGACGCTATTGCTAAATAGAGCTTTTTGCTTGTATCCAAAGTTAGTGCATGTGTTACACATGTTGTTTGGAATTAATGTAGCTTGACGTATTACACCTTTACTAGATGTATTTATTTTGTGCAGATTTCTCTTTCCTAGTTTTCTCTGAACCATGTGTGATCTGACTTCTAAGGTGGGTGTCCCAGGAAATGACTGGAAGGACTTGGTGCTGGAAGCTACTACTGAGGTCTTGAAGCTGGACTCATCCCCTGTGGCCCTTCTTTTCCAGGCTCTGCTCCAGTTTGTGACAAAGATGGCTGCTAGGTCGGTGCAGCTCCTTATGCTAAGTTTATTTACGTACATAGAGGTGCAGGTTGCAGTGCTGTTGGTCAGCCCACATAGCCATGCAAATGATTTTATCCCTGTAGATGTTTAATTTAACGGCTTAAGTGATTAAATGAAACATAAGATTCTTAAAACTTCAAATCCATGCTTCCATCTGTCTTTTCAATATATTGGTACTTTTGGAACTGCAAAGCAACATTTTATGTCCTGGTAGTATTATAGCATTCTGTCACCCTCAGAGGACTGCCAGTACGGTTAATTAGAGTACATTCATGAGAATGCTGAGCTGAGCAGATATGCCAACCATGACCTGGCTAAATTCCTTGAGAAATGCTGCAGAAACTTCTGTGCCAAGCATAATCACAGTATCAGGAGCTCTTTTCATTTCATTTCATATTAGTCAATACTGATGGAAGAGAGATAACAGTTACAGTATCAGGCCAGACTGAGGTGGAGCAGGTGGAGACAAGTATCTGGGTGATTTGTGACAGGATAGCAGATAGTAGTTAGACCTGCTATGACGTACGGACAAGGGCCCCAACAAAAAGACAGGAGTCCAAGCTGCAGTTGGACATCAGAGGAATAGCTCATGTCGAGTGTTTTGGAGACAAAGTTGGAGAGGCAAGGCTGAGATACTTTGGACATGGGCTGAGTAGAGATTGTGGATACATTATTGTGGATAATGAACTGCCATGTAGGAGGAAAAGGGGAAGACAATAGAGAAAGTTTATGAATGTAGTGAAGAAGGACATGCAGAGGGTTGGTGTAACAAAGGAGGATGCTGGGGATATGGTAAGATAGAGGCAGATGATCCTCTTTGGTGACCCGTAAAGGAAGCATCCAAAAAAGGAAGAGAAACATTTACATGGGAACAGGCTGCCTAATGGATAGCAATCATGTTATACGTTTGTTCGTGTCTGCTGTGTCTTCTATAGGGAAACAAGACGCTTGCTAGAGAGGCTGGTTTACATTCAAGATATACCAGCAACAGTGGTGCAGGTGGCCAGTTGGTATCTCCTGAGACACCTGCATGCCAAAAACGACGAGGAACTCATGAAGGTGAACATGCAGCTACCTCATTCCTGCAGACACCACTTAGGAACATTTGTTTGGGAGAAACGTTTGTGGAAATGGTGACAGCATACACATAGTTAAACTAAAAGTGATTATTCTTGGTCCTTGCCTTTGTAATCGTTTACCACCACTTCTTTTTGCAGGTCCTATTGCAACATGCCAAAATGAACGGAGATCAAAGATTACTGGAGTTTCATTCAGTCCTCAACTCTTCATCCTGAACTTTGCATCCATCTCCTTATGCTTTATGAAATCACATTGCTTAGCAGGTTTATCACCAGACAAAAACCACCACTATCAGTGGGTCTTTAAATAATGGCTTTAATGGCTTTACATGATCTAATCACCTCAGTAAGTTGAAATTATGATTGTCACATATTTCAAAATGTGCTTAAAATGCAGGTACCGCATCCACATTCAAGGCTAAATAAAGACATTTTCTCAATATCTAACGATTGTCTCATCTTGATTACATGTAAACTATAAAAGACAGCAGTGTAAATTAGAATGAGCAGTGACTTTTAAAATTCACATAAAACTTTGTAAACAATATTCAAACATCCCTAAAGTTGAAGAAACAGAAGAAACTTTGAGTCATATGCATTTTTGAGCTTTTTTCTGACACTCTGCCGGATCATATATGTGAATCCATCCGTGTCACTCACTCTCAAACGCTAACTGGACATACATGTTTGCTCATAAGAATACAGATGTTTTGCCCACAGCCCCAGCATGGTGTCGTGATGTGTGGCGACTGCTGCTGCCTGCGTTTGCATAGTGAACACACGTCCAAAGCAGTAGCACCATGCACTACTCCACCCGGGACTGTGCTGGAATGGCTGATGTTCTTAGTCACCAGCTGCTGAAGTTCTGTCTGCACATTGTGTGGAGCCTTTGCAATGCCCACGACTGTCACTCTTTTGGGGTCGAACACACAGTCCTCTTCCAGGCCGCTGGGCACAGCTTTCATCCCACAGTTAGGGGGTACCCAAGCAGTGTCATATCCCTGCGTGCTCCAAGTGTACTGCATAGGATGGTTGTCCTTGTCAATGCGTTTGACACGGCCAACACGCACGTGTAACTTGAGGACCACACGGTCTGCAGGGCTGTTGTTCAATGGATAACGTTCTGCCTTTTTCTTATCACGGCTGACGTACACACCCTTTCCTAGCATGCCCCCCTGCGACTGCTGAAAGCCACTGGCAAGGATGAGACGTGCATTGGCAATGCTGGTACCATGGTACATGGTGTAGACACCCTTATCTTTTGGTGCCTGGGAGGCTGTCAGCTCCACACTGGGAGACTCATCATCATAGGTAACCTCCCATCCAAAGAACTGTAGCGACATCCTGCTTCACAAATGGCTGCTGTTTAAGCCCTGCAAAGACCAGAAACCATGTAAGGCATGAACATTAATGCCAGTAACTTATAACAAATTCAGGAGAGGTTCGGGGCATACAGTTTATTGCACATAGCTCAGGACTTTGACCTCAGTGAATCAGATTGGGTCAAATGTTAATTGTGACAACGGAAACTACATTGTTAGCTGTACAGATTTCAATATATAAGTCTACGTGACAAGAGAAGTACCTCGTTTATGTCAAAAAGTAGTCTATATTGAGAAAAAATAGCTGAAAACCCCCAAACCTTGACTGTAAGACAGCTGCTTAAAGTCTACAGTTAAAGTTACATAATGTATCCTAATATTGTAAACCATACTGTATAATATAGCGAATTTGGTAGTACTGAGTATTTAGATGCCCAGAAAAGAACTAACATTATATGCAGAAATCAAACAATATTTGGCTAAATTAGCGTTGGCCGGTTTTTATCCAACACAGTAGGACTCTAAGGTTTGTCATAAAAACTGAGTACCGATTACTCGCGATAAATACAACGAAATATCTGTACCTTGTGTCGTTTAGGCTGATTGAAGTTCACGAAGTTAAAAGTTAAAGCCTTTTGTGAAGAGCCGTCTGTTCTCTTTCACTTCCACTTTCTGTTCAGGTTTATAATGAGAATCTCCTCCCTTTAACTTTCAGTTTCCTATCAGATGTTCTGCCATGTAGGGTCTCAAAGTCACGCCCTACACTGGCCAGTTAGCTCAGTTGGTTAGAGCGTGGTGCTAATAACGCCAAGGTCGCGGGTTCGATCCCCGTACGGGCCACGAACTTTTTCACGTGTATTGTACTCGTAATTGTTCAAAGTGCTTTTAACAATGATGTTTTTTTTAAGCTATGTTATCAGTTAAACAGTTAGGCTCGAGTACTAATTACTTTTGCATACTGAGTCTTTGTAGAGCCACTTTTTTGTTGCCAAGTTTGGGGAAAAAAACAACAATATTGATACCAACACTGGTATTGGTTTTGGACTGATACTAGTGTGATTGGATCGATAGGATAAGATACCGTTATAGGTTTAGTATCGGCCCCAGTGCTTACTTGGTATCCAAATATTGCAGCACTACTCCCGGAGCAGCATAAACTGGATCTAGCTAGAATACAAAGTGAAGTGGGTGGTGTTATTACGTAAATGAGCAAAAAGACAGGTACATCATTATCACTACATTAAGAAACATATGCCACAGAGCCCAGGAGTCTGACAGCTTCATTAAACAGTATCTGCAAAACACCAGCCTGAATTAATGTCAGCACTAAAAATGTGACCGTATTAAGGAGAGGGAATGAAACAGTACAGCATACTACCATCCTGATATAATTTTAACCAAGTACAGTTTCATTAAATCAGCTCACCTGAAAAACCACCCAACAGTGCACACACTTAGCTCAACAAAGTATCTGATAATTCAGAGCAAACTAATAGCACAGTCACAATGCTGTTGTTGTGTTGCGCACACGATTACTTTTTATCTCAAGGCAATTTCACAGGCCGCCAAATAGTAGGCAACCGTTCTGCAAACAGTCACAGTCTGACTTGGGCTGGCTGCAATCACAGATTGTCAAAGGTTTGCCAATAATTGCTGTCTAATTTATAAATGCAGCCACATTTCCAAACATGTTACTGGTTATATTCTTGTAGAGCAGGAAGCTTGCCGAGTGCAAATGTAATAGTTAAATGTGAATTTCTGTCTTTAGACGGCAACACTTTATTATCAGAAACAGATTGCATGTTATTTCCAACTAGACCACATTTAATTTCAGACTGATGAAATTGATTCTGTCTTATGAAAAAAGAAAAATATCTGGGACCATCTTTAATCAGCGTGATGGTTTGGTGGTGCTTATGTGATTGTAAAAACAAGGAAATGTATCGCTCCATTTTGAAAAGCCACTCAATTTGCTATGGATGCTGCTTGACTCTGGAGTAAACTTCCTCCCAAAACAGCACAATGATCTGGAGCCCAGCTCAAAACTACACAATCCCGCAATTCTATCCATAATCAATTGTCCGTCACAGCCACTGAAGGTCAACCTTAGTCACGTGACATTTTTTGAGTTTCCCCTCAAATGTCTCAGTGATAATGCACGTTGCTTAGATACAATTCTGAAATGAAACAATTTGGTCTCTTTATAAAGCACTGTATCTATGCTACTGTACTATATTTTATGTCAACTATATGAGTTACATGGATGTTGGCTTGACTATACTGGGAGAACCAGTATTTTTATGTCACTTTGCTGACCAAATACATTATGGCTTTGGAACATTCACCACTAAAAGCACCATATTTTTTGTGTTTGCATCATGTACATTGCTAAAGTAGTTTATGTTTAATCACACTAGCTTACAGAAAATTTGAGGTTCGGTTAACAGAGGATTAATGAGCAGAGAGGCTTGTATGGACATATGATTAGCAAATCTGAGAAAAACACCCAGGTCACCTTTTTATATTGTGTTGATTTCACTTGTAGTATCCTATAGTACAGCAGTTTCTCCTTTCCTTCCTTCTTACTTTGTATGACTCTCATTGCTCTGTACCATTTGTTAGGAAGGTTGCCGGTTCGAGCCCCGGCTTGGACAGTCTCGGTCGTTGTGTCCTTGGGCAAGACACTTCACCCGTTGCCTACTGGTGGTGGTCAGAGGGCCCGGTGGCGCCAGTGTCCGGCAGCCTCGCCTCTGTCAGTGCGCCCCAGGGTGGCTGTGGCTACATTGTAGCTTACCATCACCTGTGTGTGAATGGGTGGATGACAGGTTGTGTAAAGCGCTTTGGGGTCCTTAGGGACTAGAAAAGCGCTATACAAATACAGGCCATTTACCTTTGAAAAACAGTTTTTTTTTTATTATCTTGAAATGACGATTTCCCCCCACGTCTTCAGCTTTGCCTATCGGCCACAGCTTCCAAGACTATCTCTTAGTGACACACAAATGGGAAATTACTTAAACTTAAAATATTCAATTCAATTAAATTTTATTTATACAGCACCAAATCACAACAACAGTCACCTCAAGTCGCTTTATATTGTAAGTTGAAAACTCTACAATAATACATACAGAGAAAAACCCAACAACCACACGACCCCATATAAGCAAACACTTTAGCCACAGTGGGAAGGAAAAACTCCCTTTTAATAGGAAGAAACCTCTGGCAGAATCTCGCTCAGGGAGGGCGGCCATCTGCTGCAAACTTTTGGGGTGAGAGAAGGAAGGCAGGATAAAAGACATGCTGTGGAAGAGAGCCAATATGTCTGTTCTAGTTCTTATTCTTAGAAGTCATCAGTTTATGGACTTTGATATGACAACAATGATATTTATTGTAATTCTTCTTTTATTTTGGTAAATACAGCAGATCACCTTTCTTGTTTCCATATAACAATAGCATGAATAAAAATCTAATAATCGAAGAGTGATACAGTCGGGATACGAAATTAACGTTTTAATAAAGTAAACAAGATACATCCAGCATTAACTATTGGAAAATATTGCACCAGCTGTGTCAGCTTGTCTGCTGTTGGCCCTGCTATGACACATTGGTTGATAAACAGGCACATGGACATCGCCTATCCAGTTTTTTCTACCTTACTGGACTGTCATGGTCTTCCTGGACAGAAGTGCTTGGACATAAGAATGCAGAGGTTCTGCCCACACTTCCAGCACTGTTGCTTGATATGTTGGGCGCCCTGCTGTGTCTTTCTCTTGCAAAGGGGACACACATCAGCAGAATCACCATCTCCTCTTCCAGACTTTTTGGATGTTTTTGCAAGAAGCTCCTGAAGCTCTGTCCTTATGGTATCTGGTGCATTTGCAATGGCCACCACAGTCACTCTTTTGGGATCAAACACACAATCTTCCTCCATGCCACTTTTCACAGATATCATGCCACATTTGGGGGGCACCCAGGCAGTGTCGTAGCCATGTGTGTGCCATGTGAGCTGCATAGGATGGTTGTCCTTGTCAATACGTTTGACGCGGCCAACGCGCACACGCAGCTCGAGAACCACACGGTTTGAAGAGCTGCTGTTCTTTGGATAACTGGCTGCTTTTTTCTTATCACGGCTGACATAGACACCCCTTCCCAGCATGCCACTTGATGATTGTTTAAAGCCATTTGCAATAATGAGACGTGCACTGGCAACGCTGGTCCCATGGTACATAGTGTAGACTCCCCGGTTCTGAGGTCTCTGCGACGGCTCTAGCAACACACCAGTATAAGAGGCACCATCGTCTACCACCTCCCAGCCATAGAATTGCACAGACATCCTGATATGAGAATGGCCTGCAGAGGATGACGAAGATTAGCAGCTGTGAAACACAAGAATGCAATAATTTGTATATTTTGATGAGCAAGAAGAAGAAGGAAAAATCATTTTCACTACTAATAACTACGCTCACTACTAGTAACTCACTGCTAACTAACTACTAATAACTAAAGATGACAGCATGAACATAAAACACTTTCAGAACTACCATTTCCTGAATGTTTCTCATTTTTCATGTTCACGTTCACATTCACATACTGTACACCTGTGCAATTATTTCTCACTTTTAATGTGTCCTCTTCATCCTTTGTTTCTTTTTGTGTATATTTAAAGACTATCTTGCTGTATTTCTTTTATAGCTTTTCGTACCATAGCTTGCTCTTCCCAGTGTACTTCATTCCTTCCTCATATTCTTAGACTAAATCTCCCGTGTGAGCGTAGCTTTCTTCTACAGCATAATTATGTACCCCCATGTAGAAAAAGGCTGTCTCATAACTACTTTATCAATGTAGCTCAAGGCTGATTAACGTTAAAAACGTGAACCTTACCGTAAATACGGAGAAGTTTTGTCTGTTTGTGTCCTTTAACTTTCTGATCAGTAGGTTTCGTTTACGGTGTTTGATTACGTCACTCAATGGTATGTGTTTTTTACCGTCAGGGCTAGGCCGGTTAGCTCAGTTGGTTAGAGCGTGGTGCTAATAACGCCAAGGTCGCGGGTTCGATCCCCGTACGGGCCACGAACTTTTTGTTTCTTTTGTTATCCTTCAGGTTTCAGACTGCTGAAAGATTGAGGCCTTCACTGACTGATTACCGACGCAACATAATCAATTCATATGAACTCCTGATTATTGGCCGAGCAGAATAACAAAAATCGATAAGTTACTGTCTCATCATGGTTGCTTTTAACATTATTTTAATATCTGTTAGGTCACACCATTATAGATTAATAAAGGAGTGTTGCAGGGTAACGTAAGAGCACAATGAAGTGAACAACATCACGACTAGCCAAACGTATCACGTGGCCCACCAATGCCCCTGCGTCCACCTCCTTTGCGAGATGTGTGTGGCCGAAATAGCTCAGTTGGGAGAGCGTTAGACTGAAGATCTGAAGGTCCCTGGTTCGATCCCGGGTTTCGGCAGTGTTTTGTATATGCCCCCCAACACCATCACGAGATAAAAAATCTAAAAAAAATTATACGATAAACGGAAGTACTCCTGCAGTTGAGGTGTGTAAGATGAAAGTGATTGACATCTGTTTACAGAAACATACAGGTATTTATATATTTAAAAAATACATCATTTATTAGATAATACTAAAATAATATTCAAAACACAAGTTTATCAGTGTGATATCATTTAAGTACAATGGTATTTAAAGGTTTTACAGTCAAAACATTGCAAAGTTAAAAATGTAGTGAGTTGTGAAAAGGTAGGTATCTTACTGTGAATAGCAGCTCTTTGTGATTTGCTAATATACAGTACTTACTGGATCCTTTACCTGGTTTTTAAAGAGCAGGTAGATTAAATACAGTTAAAACAGCATTGTTTTTTTATTTTTAAAGATGAATGTAGTAACACCCAGAGGGTTTTACGTCCAAGCCTTTGATCCAAGCTTTTGCTTCAGGATAGGTGTGACAAGAAAAAACAAGTTCCTCTTCAGCGTATGTCACTAGTACTTGAGCACCTTGCTGCGGATGTGGCTGATATCCTTCTCAAGCTTCTCCTTGTCAAGGCGAGATTTGATGTCACATATCTGACTCAGTGATTCAATTGCATCATGCACAGACTGGAACCCTATTCAAACAGAGGCAGGGTGCATAAATCATCACTGAACATAAAGCATCTGAGGTGAAAATAATTCAGGTCATTGTTGCTGGATGAGGGATGTGCTATGATGGTACTGGAAGGACTTTCCTCCTGTGGGCTCATAACATTAAGTCTTTAAAAACCGTCCTAGTTCTAATTTTGAAAGGGTACTGCATTCAACCTGTCATATTTGTGTTTTACTTTTGATTTATTGACATCCTTCATCTTGCTCTGTCTCTTGTCCCTGTGGTCTCCCCCCTATTCTATGCTTAATTGCTCCCAATCATTACTTATATTTTTAATACCTAGTTAATTATGTAATAGTACATAGAGCTGATGCATTTTTATTACAGAATGTATTCAGTAACAGACTGTGGGGTTGAAAGGCTCCCTTTGAGATATTAAGTATCTTCTCTTTCCAGCTCCATAACTCAATGTCTTTCTTGCCACGAATATTTACAACTCTCATCAATTATGCATTTATTCTCTCATACCATCTCCTTCTTTCTTTTCATCCCACACTTAAAATAGCACAGTGGATGAATGGCTCTGGAGTGCTGTTAGCAGTGGCTGAGTAGTGATTCATAGATCAGTTTACCCATGGTCTTATTTACCAAGGGAAGTTTGGGCACTTTTCTATATGTCTGCTCTTTAATAAGAGCTGTGGAGTGAGAGAGACTGTCAGGAAGGGAGGCAGATGTGAGATCTAGTGTCAGGCATCCTGGGAAATGAGATGAGGATGGATGTCAACAGCAGCATGATAGGGAGACGAGCTAGAGTATTTGGCAGGCTAATTGACTGCCTATTCCTGTGGATTGGCTCGCAGCATACTAGCTGTGTTGTAACTACATATGTGCAGGATAAGATCCTTTATACTACTGTTGTACAGCCAATTATTAGACCACATGATGAGCTGGAAAGCATCCGAGCTGAACTCCCGTTTAACATATCAACACCAAGTCAGTGACTACTGTAATTAAAGGAAACAATAAACATCTCATTTGTGGTAAAAATAAATGTTGGCTGCCTGGTGGGGTTAATCGCTTATATTCATTTTACGATTACTTATTATAAGTATTTTTCTTTTTTCCTTTCTTTCTATTTTTCAGACTCTTGTGAATTGCTCTCGCATGTCCATTATTTTCCTTGACGTGTATGGTGAAGAACATGCAGTACATGTGTGTTTGCTCTCTGATGACAGCAAGTTACCAGCAGTGATCACCCACCTTTGTGGTACTGCTGTTTGAGCAGCTGCAGCTCCTGATGAAGGTTGTTCTCCACTAAGGTTATTCTTCTGCTAAGTTTGTCTTCTGAGCGTTTCAGCTGATCATGCCGACTGCGGTCAGCCTGGTTCTGCTGGATGTCAAACTTCTCCACACGTGCCTCCAGGGCAAGCAGGCGGTCAGCCAATCTAGACTCCGCCCCTAACTAAGGACAGCATACACATGAAAATTCAGTTTTTAAACTTGGCGGAGCGTAGTTATATCATTTTCATACTATAGTCCACAACATCTAAAATTAATAAATAAATCATAGCAGAGGTGGGAAGTAATTAAGTAACAAAGTACAAATACTTTGTTACTGTACTTAAATAGAGTAAACAGTGTACTGTCACTGCAGTGGATGGAAATCAGCCAGGACAACTCATGAAACACGTCCTGACATCTGGTTGAATTCAGTTGTGTCCATCCACAAAGAGCAGCATTTCAGCGGATCATAGACTACTGGAGCTCTCAATAGGTGAGTTGTGATTCTTTTCCCACACACTGAACCTACCTTTAACCTCTTGCTTACTAATTTTCCTGTTTAGAGGCAAAGTCACCCTCTACAATCTAGGCAACAGAAAATAGAGCTATTTTTTATTTTCCCTTTTTTCTCTGCTCATGTTCTACTTACCTGATTCAAGCTGAGTACCTTTGTTTAGAAAAATTCAACTTACTTCAACTTCACCTTTTACTGGAGTATTTTTCAGCACTGGTGTCTGTACTTCTACTTAAGTACAGAATGTCTGTTTACCAAAAGTGTGCCACACCATTGCACCACCAGCACCACCCTGAACCACTGATACGAGACAGGATGGATCCATGATTTATGGGGAAGAATTTGGTGTATACAACACGAATCATATATCCATCCTGTCTTGTATCAGTGGTTCAGGGTGGTGGTGGTGCAATGGTGTGACACACTTTTGGCCCCTTTGAGAGACTCACCAGACCACACAACATTTTTTCCATCTCCTATTGTCTGCTTTTAGTGAGTTGTGCAAAGTGTAGCCTCAATTTCCTGTTCACTGACAACCACACCACGTTCAAAGTCAGCTGAATCACCTTTCTTCCCCATTCTCATGCAGGTCATCTTGACCATGTCAATATACCTAAATATGTAGAATTGAACATGTGTACTTAATGAAGTTTTCAGTGAGTGTACATGTCAAACATTTTTAAACCATTATGTATATTGTACCATTTTGTCTTGTAATAGTGAAACCAGCTCCTGGTTGTCCTCGGCATGTGACTGGAGAGAGCTCTTGAGCTGTTGTTCTGTCCAGGTCCTCAATTTTGCTGTTTGCTCCTTGCCCTCGTCAAGCTCTCCTGTCATTCTGCAAAGACACAAGGAATACAAAGTGAACTGTAATAGCTTTACTTCTTTACATTTAGGTAAAGATTTTTCATTTCATAAATGTCTTAGGATCTAAAAGTTTACACAGTCTTGCAACTTTCAAGGACATATCAGTTCTTTTCTGCTAGTTTAGCCCTACAGGAAATAAAGTTTGTGTCTATTTAGAAAACCAATGCTTTATTGGCACTTCCACTTCTACTAAATAGCTTTCAAGTAAAAATGTGTGATTGTGTGATTGAGAATGAAAGTACTAAATTAATAATTTGTAACCCGTAAGTTTACTATAAAAGGAACATGCTTTAGGTTTAGCTGTTAAAAAGTCAGTGTTCATAATTTCACAGTCTGGTAATCAGACGTGAGATTTCATCAGCAACAGTGCTTCTTGTTTTGCTTAATGTCACGTCAAGCTCACCACTGAGAAATACCAAAACAGCAGTGTGAAAAACAGTGGTGGGGAATTTTGTGCTCTGTAGCTCTGAATGCTGTATTTGTATTTGGACCATATGAATATTTCTCTCTTTGTAATATCTGTAATATATATTTGATGAACAGTACTGAAATGTTTCTGATGGAAGCTGCAACCAAACTGAATGAAATATTGTGTGGACTGTGTAAAACTATCGGACTCAAAAAGTACCTCGAGACCTTCTTTAGTCGTATTCCTCTTGTCTAAAGTGTCCTTGAGACAATCAGTAGACACTCGCCTGTGTGTCACTGCTGCAAATCATTTTTTCTGTACAGGTGTCACAATACTGCACTCCGTTATCATTCCAGCTGCCTAATGCAGTTCACGCTGACACTAGACAACATGACAGTTGGCTTGGCTCTTGTTAGATAAGTTTTCAGAATGCACTTGTCTGCACATATTTGAAAGTCAGCTTGTAAATGTAAAGGGGCAGTCTGTGATGCCCTTTAATTTGAAGTCCTTGTGGCCTTGTCTGGCATATTTATTTCATTTCAAATGTTTTTTCTGTTATATCTGCAGACATGGTCTCTAGTGCCCAACTGTCCCTGCATCGCCACCTCCAGCGGACACTGGATCTCATCACTTAAAAAACAAAGGTCATCCTGACTGACTACCTTTTTGAGACTAATGAGGCCTTTAATGACTAAACTGCATCTAAGAAAATCTCCCAGCAAGTGTGGCTCAGTATAGTCATACATGAGACAGTCAGAACAAAAAGAACCAATGACACCCAGGATTCAAAATCCAATAAACTCTCTTTGTAGACTGAACATTAATAAATAAAAAAAAAATCTTTCTGACATCAGCAGTGCCTACTTTCAAAAAATGACCTGGCCACTTAAAAACAAAAAAACAAATTAGGTTGAGTAGCGTGTAGACAACATCACTCGGTATGTTTCATCTTTTCCAGCTCTATCCATCAATGGTCAAGCACAACCTAGGTGGGTGGATGGATATATAATATATTAAATCTATAATCCAAATAAAATAAAGGAAGCCTCTTTTTTTTGGGTGCTTGTTTTCAACATTATTATTGTGACGCATTTCAGAAACACAAAAATCGCCTATTTTTATCTGTTCTTTTGGCTCTAATATGATCAGTGGGCTGCTTTCCATTGCAGGTACAACATTATTAAATAGAACATATCTATCATTCGCGTCTCTCTGTTTCTAAAATGTTTATATATTGCTTCCAGCTGACATTATTTCTCAGACGGAATAGTAAACGGACAACAAGCTTTCACCATTATTGTGCCTCCTGCATTAATATTTCAGGGTGAATGTGGCTTGGGAATGTGTAGCCCTGGAGCAGCTGTAACTATAGTTGGGAATGGTTGTAGGTAAGAATTTATGTTGGTGTTTTGAGGAACACTATTAAACAGCAAATCAACTAAGAAAGTTGTCAACTTTTCACAGTAGCTGCCAGAAAATGCATGATCAGCAGCTAAATTCATGGAATGACCTGGTGCAGTGTTGGGTGTCTCCAGGAATCCTTAGTACCACAACATTAGGTTTGTTGCATGATTAACAGTCTTACTTGTCTTCTAATAGCTTAACTTGTCTACGCAGATCAGACATCGAGTTTTTTAGGTCCTTAGAAGACTTTGTCAGTGAGGCCTCCAGTCTTCTAAGCTCAACATGAATCTGGTGACAAGAAAACACACAAACATAATCGTCAGCTTTGTTTCTGACCTTTACCCTTTTGTGTTTTCTGCTTTGCTGAGCAGACTGTGCTATGCACCACTCCTGTGGCCACTCATGACTGAGAGTTACACCGGTGACCCACTTTGTATGCGTTTTCAATTATTTTTATGGTAGGCGCTTGACCACTGGCCCACAGCTAATGTGCTGTCATCACAGTGATTTACCACCCCATACTACCAACACAACTGAAGGCTGGCTGAATCAGCGAGAGTGTTGAAGGCACTTTTGATTGCTTTAGGTCAAGTAAAAAGCATTATAATATGTGACATACTTATCGTAATCCAGGGTTTTCATATTTTCTATAATGCTGACCTTGTCAAAAAAAAAAAGGTAGGGTTTGGGCGGGAGGTGTAGGTGGGGGTGGGGTGAAAGCTTTTTTATGACGACCTTGACATCCCATTTGAATTTATTTCCCATCTCATTTCTTTCTTTCAAACTCTGGTTATGACTGAGCCTCTGAGTTTGTTTGATAAGGTCAAACTCACTCAGCAGCAGTAAGCTCCAAATGTCATCCCATCACAGCTCAGCTAGCCATCCTCTCTCGGATAAACAGCAAAATATACTCACTGGGCCACTTTGTTAGGTACACCTGTTTAACTGCTTGTTAACTTACTGGATTTAAGTATGTGGATGTGGTCAAGATGACGAGCTGAAACTAAATATTTTGGATGAAAGGTTATTTAAGCGACTTTGAACATGATATGATTGCTAGTGCCAGGTTGGCCTGGTTGTTTAAGAAACTGCTGATCTACTGGGATTTTCCTGCACAACCTTCTCTAGGGTTAGGGTTAAGATGACCTGAAAAGGAGAAAATATCCAATGAGTGGAAGTTCTTAGGGTGACAATGGCTTGTTGATGCTAAGCGTCAGAGGAGAATGGTCTAAAAGCTTCAGGCTGCTGAGAAAGCAACCTGAAGTAAAATAACCACTTTCTATATCCAAGATATCCAGAAGTTCATCTCTGAACATAGGACATGAAAAATTGAAGCAGATGGGCTACAGCAGCAGAAGACCACAAAATGTACCTCTCCAGTTACAATTTGCCTGGACTCACTAAAACTGCACAACTGAAGATGTTGCCTGGTCTGATGAACCTGCAATTGCTGTATTCAAAAGTTAGGGTCATCATTTGGCGCAAACAGGATGAAAGGATGGATCTGTCCCGCCTTGTATCGGCAGTTCAGACTGCTGGTGATGATGGTGTGATGATGAGTATTTTCTTGTTTGCTTTGGGCCTCTTAGTACCAGATGAGTATTGTTTGGACACCACAGCCTATGCGAATATTGGCCTCCACAGTCAGGAGAGCACCTTTTGTATGTGGCAGAATAAGAGATTCAAAGCATGGATGCGCAGCTGACATATCTGTAGCAATCGTGAAATACTATCATGTCAATATGGACCAAATTCTCCAAGGAGGTTTTCTTGCACCTTGCTTAATCTATGCCACAAAAAATTCAGGCACCTCTGAAGTCAAAAGGAGGCCCAACCCAGTACTAGCAAGGTGTACCTAATAAAGTGTACAGTGCAGATAAATACTATTCATATTACCAGATTATGATCCTTTCAATGCATCAAGCTTTCAAATAAACGCAACCTCTCTCTACAAATGTAAAAAAATAATAATGACAATAACAAAACAGTACATTATCCTTTAGTTTGGGAACAGAGAATTCAAATGAATGAATGAATATTGTGTTGAGCGTGTGTTTAGATAGAGGAGATGCAAGGGGTAATGATCATGAATGCCAGTTCATGCCAGTATGCTATCATACTGGAGAATAATGCTTTTGATGGCATCAATGTCACAGAGATAAAAAAAAAGAACCTAAATATGGCAAATACGTGTTACAATATTAACTTATGACTTGTGAAAACTCTCATTGGGGCACTGGTGTAGTAGCTGATTTGCACACAGTGCAAAGTTTTGCTCAACTGCTCTCGCAACTCCTTTTCTGCTAAACCCTTGTCAGCATGCATACGTTTTTTCCCCACCTTGTCCTCCAGCTCTTTGAGCTGTCCATTCACAGCTTCGCTGAGCTCTCGAACCTCCCTCTGCAGTCTGACCACCTGCTGCTCTCTGAAGCTCACGTCAGCGCTCAGCTTGGCAATGCTGGAATCACACCTGCGATAATAGGTGGGGAAGAACAGAGAGCTGGTGAGAGACCACTGAATGAGAAAAATGGGATTGAAGGGAGTTTGGGGAAGGTGTGAAGACAGAGGGATGAGCAAAAGACTAGAAAAAAAAAGTTGTATAATAGAATCACAAAATTAGAATGAAAAAATGTTACACTGCTGTTATCAATTTGCAAAGCAAGATCATGAAATAAATAAGAAGAAGAGGCTCTGGTAAAACCTTAGCAGTGAGGATGGTTACTCTGAACAGATTTCAGTGGTCACTTGTTTGCATCTACTAATGACTCACTGGTACAAAGACGCTCCCACCCACCCAAAAAATAACTATGAGAATAAATTAACCCTCTCAAGGCAGACGTTGCCGATTTGCAACAGTTAAAAACTAACAACCTGATTACCCCACATACATATTTTATGAGTTTTTTTTTTACTCAGAAAACTTAATTTGAACCTGAGAGGGTTAAGTGAGAAATCTGTTTATCACCAAAAGCAATTAGGACGTTGCAAAAACACAACTTACAGCCTCTGACTTGGAAAATGTTGCTTTTAGCAAACTTTGAATTCAGTTGAAGCGATAAGTATCAACTGCAGCAACTCTTTTAATCAGCATGGCAGTACAGCTTCCTTCCTTTCATTGCTTGGTTCAAGATGTCAGCCTGTTAAGGCTTTCTCTTACGGCTTTATTGGGCCTGCCTGTGTGAGTGCGTGTCTTTAAAATATTTGTGATAAACGATTGGTCTGAAATTTGAGTTTTTCCCTGGAGACCAGTCCAGTGCTTCTCTTAATGGCTTCACTGACCAGTGCCAACCAACACAAAAACCACTGGCCCTTAGCTTACTTGATTAATTATGAACAACATGAAAGAGGCTATCACACTGACCACTTGTTTTTCTTCTTCTCTCTTTATTGGACCCTGCATCAGCCCCATTTCCACCCCCTGAAATCTCACTGATATGCCTGCTTTGTAAATGACATATCTTTGTCTTCTATCTCTTTACACATGAAATGCACTGATCAGTGGATGCCAGAAGTGTTAGAAATAATTAGGTCTAGGCAACTACACATCAAAAGGCCAATCACAATGTATGTGAGATGGCAGACACTTTTCAGCAATCCAGTGCAGTAAGTGTGATGTGCACAGAATCACAGAATAATGAGCAAGTGCTAATCAGCATCTAAAGTGCATTTAAACCTGGGAACCTCACCCAGGTGGGAACAAAATAATTGCATCTGTGCATGTCTGTGTGTATGCCAGGACTGATTTGAGGTCGTGCAATGGCGAAGAGTTGCTAGACAGAATGAAGGCTAAACAATTTCACTCCATTAGGGAGTGAGAAAAACACGCAGGGTATCAGCGAGGAACGTCAGATCACTCCAGTCAATTGAAATAATGCCTTCTTGTTTCCTTCACTTGCTGTTCAGTTTTTTTCTCAGCATTTGAAAGCAATGTCTGACTCAGGACTCACACAGTGCCTACCTGGCTACTCTTCCTCTCAGGTCTCCGACGCCAGCTGTGTTTTTCTGGTCCATGTTTTGAACAGTGTGTGCCACTCCAGAGGTGACAGAGTCCCGCTGGGCCATCTCTTTCTCTAATTCCTTTACCCAGAACAAAGACAGCATGTTTCACATTTGTTAAAAAAAAGATGTGACTGTTTTCCCAGCAAATTAAGTGAAAAAACAGATGAGGAAGTACATGATTTGTTTGGAAAGTACCAGCAGGAAGCTTCAGATTTGAACTAATTATGCAGCATTCAATGCCATCAAGATAAACATTAAATGCAAACGACACGTGCTTCGCTACAAAAGCTCACTTAAAACTGGCAGAATTTCATCAGTGCACTTGCATGACTGATTGCTGTATAGGCTGCATGTGTAAAATAACCTCAAATCAAATGGATTACCCTCTGGCATTATCATGAAAGCAAACAGTGTGACTGTGTGATGTGGCTTACATTTGATTTTGCAAAGTATTCAGTCCTTTACTTAGTTGATTGCTTCTTGATTTGCAGGATTAATTTGTTTGTTGGCATTCATGTAATATTTCAAACGATGATAGCCTCTAATCATGCTAATGGCCCATTTGGTATACACTAATGAAGCTGAATGTTTCATTCCGGTGCCCTACTTCTGTAAGGCAGCTTTCAGAGAGTGGTTTGATGTTCTGCTCAGTGAAAGATGACTCCAAACACCCTCACACTTGTTCCGCGAGACTAAGATCCGTGTACTCTTTTGCAGTTCTTCTGCTTGACTGTCAGGAGAATAGCTGTTAGAATTTAAACGCATAACTTGAGAGTATTTAGTTAACCACATACTGTGCACATGATCACTTTATGCTTATACAGACAAAATGTGCATGAGCTGATGATGGCGAGAAGTCAAGTAGGCTTTATTTGAGCACTGCACCATTCTATCAGGTGTAATCAAATCAGCTGGGAGTTTGTGGGCATGAGTTGGCGTGGGTGTGCTGCACATCAAACAATACAAGGAGAAGAGAACAGCCAGAAAAGGAGACAATCAGCACATATGCTTGACTTCACCCACCTAAAAGACGTACAGCATATTCCACACAAAACAAGAAAAAGACTTACACAATACTTTAATACCTAAACATGCATGCAACAGCACTTTTCACAACTTACTTCCACCACCTTGCATACCTGTATGCCCATGCTGAGTTGTTTAACAATACGTGTAATGGTGAGTATGTGATTCTCCAACAGCTTACGGGACAGTGCCTCAATTTGGACAGAGCCATGGCTGGACTGCAGACCAGCTGTCACCTCCTCTTTGATTCTGAGAGCTTGTTCTAGCAGTACAGCTAGCGGCCTATCCTGACTCCTCAAACGACCTTCCAAGACATCTGGCCTTAATCAGGAAGTAAACAAAAAAATATCAAGCTTATAATGTTTTAGAAGCTCTTTGTTGGGTTTTTTAGTATTTAGAAGATGCAAAAACATGTGTTGCAAATATTGCAAAGTCATGTTGAAGAAGAAAAAAGTCATTTTAAAGTGCAATTCTACAAAGAGTTGATCTACTAAGAGAGAGAATGTAGATGGATTGAAATGTTGTACATTGGTTTTCATGCCCTTGGGTTCTGTCTTCATGTCCCTGTGCATGCTGTGTTGGACCTGTCTGAGGCTGTTGTGGATTAAGGATTAATTTTATCAGTTTGATTCACAGCGGTGTCGAAAGGTTCACAACCTTAATTCAATCCCATCAGCGAGCGGTCGACGCACATCTTATTCACCTCTTAAGCGCAGATCAGATTTTAAACTGAATTAGCAACCCACACAAATTGAAAGTGAAAAGTAAATGACTGCAATATACTGAATGTATGCACTGAATATGGATATGTGAATGAGAAAGGTTACCTTGTGTGACTCTGTGTGTCAGACTGATGATGAGACATCCTTATTGTCTACAAAGAGATATGTATTAAATATATTAGTGTGATAGTTTCCACTCAAATATCCTCCTTATCATTCTTTTTGTTAAAATAAGCATATTATATATTCTATCTCTCACTGGGAGCATCACGAGACATTTTGAACATTTTGGATAAAGACGTTAAACAAATGTTGCTATTTTTTTATTTGTCATATAAGAATACTCACAGGTCTGTGCTGTTCTTCAGCCAGCTTTAGAGATTATGTGTTTGTGTTGTCACTTGGTAACTGTGGTCTCCTTTCATGGGGGTGTGCCTGCCTGCCAGTGTGAACAGTCTTGCAAAAAAAAAAAAAAGCATTGTCTATGTGGCGAGGCAGTTTAACTCTGCAAAATATTTGATGACCAGAAAGCGTGAACATAGTTGTAATTCGTAGAAATGTTGCTGAGAAACTGGTCAGCCTTCTTAGCAGCAGTTCTCGTGACAACATACCTCAAAACACCAGCTTTTAAAAAAGCGGTTATTGAGATAACCTAATACCTTTTTCAATTTTTTGCTGTTATTTTTCATCCCAACTTTGATAGTTTGTATGTTAGGATGCCTGGGTCGTTGACCCAGGGTATTTGAGTTTATTATATTATTTATATTTTTTAGTCTTTGGTTTCTTTGAGTTCTGTCTTATGGTTTATGTCTCTGTCTTCTTTAGTTGCTCTGTCTCCCCTATCACCTGTATCCCCTTGTCTCTATGTATCCTTAGTTCCTATATCCCCGTGTTCAGTCAGTGTTTGTGTCTGCCCTGGTCCCACGTCTCTGTTCCCTCTGTAGTGCCTGCATGTGAGTCTGTGTTATGTGTTTCCTGTTTTACTTTGAAGGTCTCTGTCTTATCTCAGTGTGTTCACTTTACGCTTCCTTTTGTCTCGTCAGTTCTGATTTGCCCCAGCTGTGTTTCCCTCCTGTTATTCATTCCCTGATTGCTCCCTCTGTGTATTTAACCCCGGTGTTTCTCTGTGTCCGTGTCGCGATCTACCGTTTTCCTAGCTGTGTGTTCTGTCATTCCTCCGGTGTAAGTTTATTTAGATTTTTCCAGTTATGTTATATTTGAGTTTAACATTAAAGTTGTTTTGAGTTCACATCTGTCTCCGGAGTCTGCACCTTGGGTCCTATTCCTGCCTGCACACAGCCACACCTAACATTGTATTGCCTTCAAATATTGCATTTGACACTCCACTTCCCTGGAGTTTGTCTTACTGTATTATGCTAATAGTTTAAAATACAGTTTAATCCAGGCTCTTTGCACTGGACCACGAAAGTGCATCATTAAAGCTCCTCTCTATTAGTCCTACAAGCCAGAAAATGCTTATCGTGGAGAGCTTTAAATAAAGCTTAGGGTGGGCAATGACTGTACAAATACAAATGCTCTGTAATTTAATTAAAATCCAGAGTCACTAAATCCCTTTATTACACTGATAAAAGTAAGACAGACTCCCCCATGGATCACTTGGATTTGCTTGTTCCTGTGGGAACAAGGGTGGCAGACATGTTTTTTGATTGGAAACACTTCAAATTAAATAAAAAAGCAAGCTGAATCCTGTGTGGCTTCTTCGGTGAAGAACTTAACCTTAATTTATTGAGGCTACCAACAACGAGGAACCGCTTGTACCAGATAGGTCAGGTTCTAGACTGAGCCTGTGAAACACAACATGTGATTATTTGTACAAGGCATACTCAACTCAATTTAAAGGCTTGACCCAACCCTAAGTATTTTGATTCAGGTGAACAGATCGGATCTCTGCTTCGTTTAATCACAGGATACACAGTGTTTCAAGTGTGGTAGTGGCTCTGAATTAGATGTAGTTATACTCATGAAAGAAAATATTTCATGTCTATGTATCTCTCTCCCTCTCTGTTACACACACACAGTGGATTAGTCTCTTATCAATGGGATCAAGGTCATTAAGAGGAAAGGCCTTCTCAGAGTAGACTCATCAGTTTTCCATGGAAGCCCTATAGAAAAGCCTGGGAGCCGAAAGGGACAGTTTGGCTTACACCACGATTTACTTAACTTAAAGAGACGTTGAGAGCATTTCACCATCCTGTTAGCTGTAAATGAAAATGGTTCATTTTGGGAGATGACAGAAATTTCAAGCAAAGAGAACCTGAATCTCTAATCCATCCCCGAATTCATGGCACAGCACCAAAGACTGATGATAATTTTCTGATTAATCCGTGTTCTTCATTCTTACTGTCTCTGTGTGTTTGTTTCTAAGAGAGAGAGGACACAGTGTTAAACAGGAGGGCAGAGAACAGCCAGCACTGAAACAAGGGCCGGGGGGTGGGAGACGTAATGAGTTATTATACATCAGCGCAGCAACTAAAGAGAGAGCTGAGAGAGGGGAGGCTGCTCAGTGATGCCTGCTCGCTGCTGCACGTGGGTGATAACATTCAGTGAAACATATCCAGACTTGCTTAAACAGCGCGAGACCATCCATGTGACAAAGGGGACATCAAGTCTCTGTCTGCACAGCTTTCACAAGGTCAAAAAAGTGGAGGGTTAAAAAAAATGCACGTATGATAAAGTACTGAAATACAAAGATATAAACTCAGATGGGAATGACATGGGACCCACAATTAAATTATAAACATCTCCACGAGGCACTGTGGGGTACTGTTATGCAATCGCCAGCATACAGATTACCCAGTCAAGTGACACGGTTGGCCAGAGGGCGGCGTGGTGCACCCTTCGTCCTTCATTTGAATACAATAATTAATGGGTAAGTTTGCCTAACCCCTGGTTAAACACCGTGGACGAGAGTCAAAGAAAAGCGGGCGAATAATTTTAAAATCTCTTACGCAATCGCGATGAAGTCACAGCACGTGCTCCAACTTTCATGGCTGAGGTGAGATATCTTAAATCTTACATGAATTCTTGCCTTCCTTCTAACTAGCCCACTGCACAGTGGGACATAAAAATTTACAGAGTAGTCTGCAGAGGCATTCTGCAAGGTTCGCAGGAAGATTGACACCCTCCTTCATCGTCGCACAGCGCGTTTCGTTCTTGGCGCTCTAAAAACTGATCATCAGTGGAAGTGCACCCGAGCCGCAGCTGCCCAACTGTGACATCCGTCCACTATACAGAGTGTGCTCAGGCTGGCTGGCTGCTGCACAGGCACAATGGAGCAAAAATCACCGAAACACGAGAGCACAGCCAAGGGGCAAGAGTCCTTGTCCTACCAGCGGAGAATGTGGAAGAATTTCCAGGAAAAAACCAAGCCGTGGCTGAGCCCGAAACTGGGATCAGAGCGTCGTGGTGCCGGGGGCGCGGAGGGCAGCAAGAAGGAATCGGGGCTTTGGATGTTTAAGAGAAAAAAGAAACAGCTGGACCGGGTATTTTCATCGTCGCAGCCGAACCTATGCTGCTCTACTCCGGCACCTTTTGAGGGAGACAAGGCTCTCGGAAGCGATGCGGTTCCTGGGACCAGCAGCGGCGGACAGCCTCTGCTACAGCCTCTTGGCACGGCTTCTGGGGCCACGGGGAGCAAACCAGAGCTCACGGCGCACGGAAGCCCAAAACTCCCGATGTCCCAGCTGATGGTGTACCAGCAGAAGAGCTCCTCTCTCGGCTCAGCGTGCTTCGAGAAGCTGGTGGTGGACCCGGCCGCTGTGACGGGAGAGGAGGAGCAGCTGCGTAAAAACGCAAGTGATTCTGTGAGTAAAGACTCGTGTAGTCCCAAACGCACACAGGAGCTTTTCTGTTGTCGTACTGTTTTTTCCTCTTTCCCCCCTAAAGCCTGAAAATAGAAGACAGCAGGCAAGACTTTATTGATTTGCTAATTCAATAAACGAGACAAGTTTCATGATTGTGCTGATGCGATGTCCCACTGCCCCTATGCACTCATCTGTTTCCAGTCCGCTGATTTCTTTACTGTCTCCACCATCGAGGACTGTATTGGCCAGATATATACATCCAGTTTCGTTGTAGATTTATGTGGTGATCATAAACAACCTCCCACCTTACAAGCTAATTTGTTTGGTATCATTTTATCATCACAGTTTCTCCATATACGTCGAGCAGACCAGCTGATTTCAGTTTCAAGTCTTTCCTGGTAGGGTTTTTAAACAGACAGCATGCTCTGATGCCATTGGCTTTGTTTAGCCTGCGCACAAACGTTTCTTCCAGGGGGACTGTCCCCTAGACTCACGACCATCTGTCTCAGTGTCCTTGCCTTTAGACAGAGGCTGCAACAGGCCCGTGCATGCCCACAGGTTCATCCTGTCTTTTTTGTTTTCATGAAAAGTGGCTGGTTGTCAAACCAGCGGCACTGGTGGAGATTGATGGCAGGTATATTCCCACACCACACATCATGCTGAGTCAGGGTGCCCCAAGAGAAACCATATGGCAGCAAGCATGAAGGCTAATGGTAACGATTGCATTCACAAAAATCATTCAGCCCAAAACATCAAAGAGAAAACTTCAAGTTTTTAAGTTTCAGTTTCAGTCAAATAAAATGGAATGTCATTTTCAATGTCATAATATTAAATCTCATGAGAACAACACTAAAGATACAGCATGCATAAAATCATATACAGTGGGGCAAAAAAGTATTTAGTCAGCCACCGATTGTGCAAGTTCCCCCACCTAAAATGATGACAGAGGTCAGTAATTTGCACCAGAGGTACACTTCAACTGTGAGAGACAGAATGTGAAAAAAAAAAATCCATGAATCCACATGGTAGGATTTGTAAAGAATTTATTCGTAAATCAGGGTGGAAAATAAGTATTTGGTCAATAACAAAAATAAAACTCAATACTTTGTAACATAACCTTTGTTGGCAATAACAGAGGTCAAACGTTTACTATAGGTCTTTACCAGGTTTGCACACACAGTAGCTGGTATTTTGGCCCATTCCTCCATGCAGATCTTCTCGAGAGCAGTGATGTTTTGGGGCTGTCGCCGAGCAACACGGACTTTCAACTCCCGCCACAGATTTTCTATGGGGTTGAGGTCTGGAGACTGGCTAGGCCACTCCAGGACTTTCAAATGCTTCTTACGGAGCCACTCCTTTGTTGCCCGGGCTGTGTGTTTTGGATCATTGTCATGTTGGAAGACCCAGCCTCGTTTCATCTTCAAAGTTCTCACTGATGGAAGGAGGTTTTGGCTCAAAATCTCACGATACATGGCCCCATTCATTCTGTCCTTAACACGGATCAGTCGTCCTGTCCCCTTGGCAGAAAAACAGCCCCATAGCATGATGTTTCCACCCCCATGCTTCACAGTAGGTATGGTGTTCTTGGGATGCAACTCAGTATTCTTCTTCCTCCAAACACGACGAGTTGAGTTTATACCAAAAGGTTCTACTTTGGTTTCATCTGACCACATGACATTCTCCAAATCCTCTGCTGTATCATCCATGTGCTCTCTGGCAAACTTCAGACGGGCCTGGACATGCACTGGCTTCAGCAGCGGAACACGTCTGGCACTGCGGGATTTGATTCCCTGCCGTTGTAGTGTGTTACTGATGGTGACCTTTGTTACTTTGGTCCCAGCTCTCTGCAGGTCATTCACCAGGTCCCCCCGTGTGGTTCTGGGATCTTTGCTCACCGTTCTCATGATCATTTTGACCCCACAGGATGAGATCTTGCATGGAGCCCCAGATCGAGGGAGATTATCAGTGGTCTTGTATGTCTTCCATTTTCTGATGATTGCTCCCACAGTTGATTTTTTCACACCAAGCTGCTTGCCTATTGTAGATTCACTCTTCCCAGTCTGGTGCAGGTCTACAATACTTTTCCTGGTGTCCTTCGAAAGCTCTTTGGTCTTGGCCATGGCGGAGTTTGGAGTCTGACTGTCTGAGGCTGTGGACAGGTGTCTTTTATACAGATGATGAGTTCAAACAGGTGCCATTCATACAGGTAACGAGTGGGGGACAGAAAAGCTTCTTACAGAAGACGTTACAGGTCTGTGAGAGCCAGAGGTTTTCCTTGTTTGAGGTGACCAAATACTTATTTTCCACCCTAATTTACGAATAAATTCTTTACAAATCCTACCATGTGAATTCATGGATTTTTTTTTTCACATTCTGTCTCTCACAGTTGAAGTGTACCTCTGGTGCAAATTACTGACCTCTGTCATCATTTTAAGTGGGGGAACTTGCACAATCGGTGGCTGACTAAATACTTTTTTGCCCCACTGTAGGCACATTTTCTTTCACTTGCTCCAAAGCTTTTCATCTCATCATTTTTGAAGTGCTCCAGACTTTTCTGAGCATCATCCAGATTGCTGTCTGAAAGTGATTAAGCACATTAGCACACGTTTCCCTACAGAGGTTGGCAAAAGCTCTGTTATCCATTAAATCTGTATAGGAAAAGTGCACCATGCTCAGCTGTAGAGGTAAATGAAAGAATGCAGTGACTTCATTGAAATTGATCTTACAGCTTCGTCAATAAGCCTTTCAGTTACATAATGTAGAGAAATGTCATTTTGCCAAATAAAGTTGCCGCATTCAAGCATTAGTTACTTCCTATCGCTGCCATCTTTATCCAAGTTTTTTTGGTCACTTGTTGGCCCTTTCCTTTGCCTGAGAAGAAAGCAGTGGCATAATCTTCCGAGGTTATAGTGCATAGTGCAGCGTTATTGTTCTATCTTATTAGTTTTACTGTATACCTCTATACCAAATAGAGTACAAAGTGCATGATCTGGATCTAATAGTGGAACTAGGAATGGAAAAAAGTGCAACATGAGATGATGGGTGATGAAAGGAAGTAAAGGTAATGAAGACAGATCTAATGGGGTTACAGGTAATGAGACATGACTAGGGGATGAGTTGAGACCACATGAGATAAGATGATATGAAGTGGGAAAAGAGCAGATTAAGATGAGATGCGAACAAGTGAAGAGACAGGAGATGAGGACAGATGAAGTAGGATTGGGTTTGCTTCTTTAATACCTGAGGGAAAAATAGTTAAAAACAAAAAACACACTGACAAATAATCTAGCTTTGCATCATCATGCATTTGCACGTGCATTTTCGTGCATACACCCTGATTGCACAGGTTTGATGATGCATTTGTGTTTCCTCAGCCAACAGAAAATGTGACACTAAAAAATGTACTTTTACTGTTAGAATAAGTATTCTAGCTAGCATTTCATAAATGACATAAGAGAATATGTAACATGAAAATTCATTTTGTAATTTGATTTGGAAAGTGAGAGATGTAAGGGATTGCTGCCAAGCTCTGTGAGTAATTTCATTGTTGACTCAAGTGCATTTAACTTTGCTGTTTTCAATGCAGTGGAGAGGTTTGTGAAAGTTTTTCTATATGTGTTCGCAGTGGCTGCAGTCAAACATGACTGATATTTGTGACATTAAGTTTCAGCGCCCTTTACATCATATTCATTTATTTTTTTTAAACATATCTATGAGTTGCGATTTTACTTTTTCCTCTTTCATTCCATCTGCACTCACTGGGTTGGACCCTCTTTTGCTTTCACAGTCGACTTAGTTCTTTTTGGCATAGATTCAACATGGTCCTCCAAACATTCCTCAGAGATTCTGGTCCATATTAACATGACATGACAGTTGGTGTGGATTTGTTGGCTGCACATCCATGATGTGAAACTCCTGTTTTGTCACATCACAGAAGTGCTCTATTGGATTGAGATCTGGAGGCCATGGAGACCAGCTGAACACAGTAAACTCATTGTTATCTACAAGAAACCAGCTTGAGATTATTTGAGCTCTGTGATATGGTGTGTTATATGTTGGAAGCAACCACGAAAAGATGGGTACATTGTTGTAATAAAGGAATGGACGTGGTGTGCAATGATACACTGGTAGGCTGTAGCGTTTAAATGATGCTTCACTGGTACTAAAATACATAGAATGTCTCAGACATCCTCCTCAATATTACACCACCACCAGAAGCCTGAACCATTGATAGAATGCTTTTATGAAGATCAGCCACTGTCTTTCTAATCTTCTGTTGTCTAATTTTGGGGATCCTGCAAACCGTAGCCTCAGTTTCCTGTTCTTAGCTGACTGGAGTGACTTGGTGTGGTTTTCTGCTGCTGTAGCCCATCTGCTTTAAGGTTCAGCATGTGATGCATTCAGAGCTAAAAGTCAGCACACCTTGGTTGTAACATGTGGTTATTTGAGTTACTGTTGCCTTTCACTTTGAAACAGCGCGACCATTTTTCTCTGACCTGGTTTTTACCCAGAGACCTTCTGTTGACTTTTCAATCATTTTCTGTAAACTCTATCTCGACTGTGTCTACATTCCTAAATGCGCTTAGTTGCTGGTATGTGGCAGGTCATTCATATATTTGCATTAACAAGCAGTGCAGCAGTTGTACCTAATGAACAGATCAGTGAGTGTATATCCTAATAGGGTTTGATAGATTTAGATGTTTCTTGTATGTATGTGTGTTTGAACTGAAGCAAATGGGTCATCATTAACCAAGTCACTAAGTCAACTAACTCATTAACTTAAAGCGTGTTGGTATTTCTGCTGCCTTTTGCCCGTTTGTCACAGCAAAAGGCAGCAGAAAACACTTGTGCTTACATCACATTTTTTAAAACTTCCTCCTTCCTTTTATAGATATGTGCTTTAGTAGTCCTTGACTGATGCGGTCATGTTTCTAACCTTCAGTCTTGCAGAGTAACCTTTCACTCATTACCTGACTGAGCGGCAAGACGCCTGATGTCAAGTACAAAATAATAATATCGACTGGTATGACTCAGGATTTGTGTATATTGTACTCTAATCTGATCTGAAAGTAAAACATAAGATGGAGCAATTAAAAACAAATAAAAAAATCCCAAATCATCTTATTAAAAACTCAAAGAATACATTTTAATATTTTGAGAATAAGAAGTTACTTTTTTTCAGAAAGTGCTTGTAGTCCTCATATGATTCAGTTGTTTGATTTCCATTTAAAAGGAAATCTGTATACAAAGCTTTTTGGAAAATGCAATCTTAAAAGTGTGCACTTGTGTGAAAATAAAACATAAATGACATTGTAGAAATAAAGCATCTTAAATTTTTGCCCGACTGTCTGTCTGTCTGTATTATTATGTGAAAACTAGCTCTCAATGCGAAGTAGGGATAAAAGTATATGTCACAAGTTTGTACTAATACATTTTTAATCCTGACCTCCCTACTCTTCTCTCTTCCCTCACCCTCGAAACCAGCTGTAGCACATGGCTGCCCAACCTGTAGCCTAACTCTGCTGCATGTGTCTTCCTGTTAAAAGGGAGTTCTTACTTCCCACGGCCGCTAAATGCCTGCTCATAGGTTGCTTTTACAATTATTTTTACACTACATTTAGCTCCATCATTCTGCATCCATCATATGTTTATCTCTCATGACACTTGAAGTGTTGCTGTCTGTGGTATTGTGCTGTAGTTGTAATAAGTCACTCTGTGTATTGTGGCCAAAGTAGTTTGTGACCCAGGTGTGGTAAACATTAAAACAAATGTTGTAGCTCTCCCCTCAGCTTGTTTTACTTGTTTAGTATGTATAAACTTAACATTTCATTCAAGATCAACTGAGACATATTTCATTAAAACACAGTCTTTGCCTCTTTTTGTTGCTACTCAGACACTCACTGCTCCTTCTACTTCCAGTTCTCAGTCACACCCAGAGACTACATCGTGACTTTTTTCTCTTTGCACTCTCCTTTCCTCTGCTCAGCTCATATTTAGTACTTTAAAATATTTAACACTTACCAACCATGGAAGTGGCTTTTGTGTCACAGAGACTGCCGTCACAGCTTACTGCGAAATATAGCTGATGTAAAACAAGTTCTGGGTATTTGTATTGATGAAATCTGTCAGATAATGTTAACCATATCTTTTAAGTGCTTTAAAATGTTCTTAACTTTACATGTTGTGTTAAAAAAAGTAAGTTAGGCAATCTTTTTAGACATTTGGCTTGCTGTTCCAAGCAGCTAACTAAAATCAAAATCTTGCAGACTGATCTTGTCCAGAAATATAAGAAACTGTAACTCAGGGGTAATTTAACCTGTTGTCCTGATTTGCTAATGCACCGACTGTGAAATGAGCTATGTTTGGATGTCCTGTAGGAATAAGTGCATGACTAGTATAAATCCAATCCATTATTATTATTAGTGGTCGTCTTCTGAGTAGTGTTGTGAGAGCAGAATCGCGGGCACTTGGAAACAGTCCATGGCCTCGTTCTTAAAGTGTCTTGACAGCAGCTTAAATCAGGATTCATTGCAGCCCGGGGGGATCATCGGTTGTAACAGACACATGATTGATGCTGACCGCAAAGACGCCTTGGCACTGTGAAGTGAGGCGAAAAAAAACAAAACATTTTCACGTTGACAAAAGACTGACACCATCTGGAAATGTTGATGAGGTTTACTTCTCCACTTTGTGATTGAGTGTGTTGCAGTGCCTGGAGCGTGTTAGTGTTTCTGCCACAGAAAATCCTGAACTATGGTCATATATGCAGACAAGAAACATTTATGAGATTTAATGTGAGTTTGAGGCGCAGCTGAGTGGTTTGCATTGTTTCATGAAGGACTGGAAACCAAAGCCTGTGGCCAGGCCCTTCCCTTCAGGTTTGTCTGTGTTAAGTGCCCACATGTTTGAATGTGAGTCAGCATTAGCTGTCGCTTACGCTCGTTATGAAGCAGTGACCTGACAGCGCGGTGTCTCCTTGCTTTCTGCTCATGCAGTTAACAACGTAGCCTTTTTTAGTTGGATTTTTTGTTTTGTTACTATGTAAATTATTAGGCTTTCAATATTTTTGTCATTTATTCACAATACTAGTAGAAATTCAACACCAATTAAAAAAATGAGTGGAAGAGTTGAAAATACACTAAAAAGATGCATTTTAGCATTTCAGCTATAGGTTGAATATAAGCAGGTTGATCAGTATTAATATGTAGGTATTATGCTTCTTCTGCTACACCTCTCTGTGTCCTTGAGAGATAATGTTACCTGAATTGTCTCCTTGATATAGTTCTCATCTCCTCTGCCCTCAGTGTTATCCTCTCTGATAGTGACACTCTTCCAGCACAAGACAAATTCAAAGTCCACCCCAGCTTCTCAGGAGAACAGTCTGTGCACTGCAAGCTGGGATCTCAGAGCTGTGACACTGTGTTGCCCTCCAGCATTGCCCTCTGCAGTCTCAGCCACACAGTTTCAAACACGAGAACACACACACACACAAAACGCAGGCACATATAGCCATGCACACTCATTCGCTCAATATGCTCTGAGGCCGTAGTGTTTTTGTGACAAGGTTAAGCATAACAGTGTATGCTGCTAAATGAATCAGAAGTGCTGATGTGCCTTCTTGAATGAGACCAATACACAAGCGAGACAAAGTGATTGATGTGGCTCTGGCGTTTCTCTCACAATAAACTCTCTCATTTAAGTACAGTAGCATTCAGTGATCTGGCATGTACACTGTATTAACCAGAAGTGGTTGCAGACATGATTGACAATCAGAGTGATGAGAGAGCAGGCAGTGACGGGTCAGCCTGTAAATGGTGGATAGAGCTGGGGAATTAGCTTTCTAACTCTTAATGCCCTCCCACATAGATTAATCATCATCAGATCAAAGCAGAGGTTCAGTGTAGGAAGGGGATTCGTGTGTAGGGAGGGTAGTCGAATTTCACATGACATGCCACAATAGCCCATTTTGTGAATATCGGGAAAGTTGTGGTTTATTTAACAAAATATAAAAGTCATTTCCTTGTTTGAGAGGCCAATCAAAGCTTGTGTGTCTCTTACTTTATGTGTCCTCCTCTAACCTTCAACTCTTCTGAAATTTAACAACCTACCAGCTGACACCTTTTAAAAGGTTGGATGCACAAGATGAAAGCAAGGACATAACAGTAACATGACACAGGTGGGGTATGGCCATTCTTACCAGATAAAACAACACACTGTGGCCAGAAGCTGTGTGTGTGTATTTTTTTTCCCAGCTCTTCATGCTAATCACATGCAGATTATTTGCAACTCAATGCAGGCCCCACTTCCTCTGTGGTGAGGAAGAGATATTGAATATTTGTAAATGAGCTTCCTTGTAGCATAGATTAAGCTGCCACAGTGGTCAGCTAGTCATAAGTGTTTTTTATTCTGCAGCTGATCAGGGTCCATGTTGGATCTTTAGTAGCTAAAGTAAATAAAGTAAGAAAAAATGTGTCTGGCATTTCAGTTTAGATTGCCTTCTTATTAATGCATGGTGTGCATATTGCCCTTATGATAATGATTATTTTGAAATATAAATGCAGTTCTCAAATGACTGTAGAATGACATCTTTTAAAAAGTTATATTTTAATAGTTGAAATACTGAGTATTTGTGCTCCCTATAACATGGGTTATGTCAGCAACATATTAACGATTTATAAACCACTTGAAATACGTCTGAAGTTATATAATGAATCCCTTTAAGAAAACAATATAGAGCAGGTAGAGTGGACTATTGCCTGATTTTAGAATGAAGTAATCTGCAGTGCTTGAACTTAGGAGAACATCTTTGTTTGCCCACTGGGTTTCTTGGGAAGCCATTGCAATCATCTGAAAAGGCACTTTATTGATCCAGAGAAAGCAAGAGAGACAGACTGAAAGAAAGCTGTTAATAGAGTGTCAGAGTGAGGCAGGAAAATATTTACAGCGGGAGTCATTTATTTAAAGAGCTGCTTCACTTTTTCCTTGCCTCTTTTAGGGGTTTTTGGTCCACTATTTGATAAAATCTCTGGAATATAGAAGTGAATTTGCATGACTGTAGGGCTGATGTACACTGTTCCAAAAAATAGTAATGTCAAATGATTTTACTGTGTATTTTACAGATGTGTACTGTTTTTCTAGAATAGCATTACATTTACATAAGTAGACTGTGATCTGACACGTCAAATGTAAAATAACATAACATCACTGTAAATGTAATAAAACACAATTTACTTGTTTGTTAAATATATTTTGTTGTACATATGCATATTTAGATCGTAAAAATACATCCAGAAATGTCTCCCATCATGCCTTGGGGCATGTGCTGCTGTTTAGATGTTCTTGTTTTATTGTTTATGGTTACGTTACGTTTAACTGTTATCTTGAATGTTGTGTTTACGCCGTGGTGCAGCATCACTGACAGTTGTTGTTTTGTAGAGAGAGTGCTGTACCATGAGTGACTTCTGTTGTGCTGTTGTTGAACCTTGAGGCACATTGTAGCACCGGCAAGTGTACTAGCTTGGGGTTAAATAACAAGCTCAATCTCTCTCTGTGAGCTTCTTTGTTAAGATTTCTCTGCATACCACAATGTAAAACATTGCACGGACACGCTGTGCTAATTATATATTTTGAAAAAGAAATGTAGAGGTAGGAATTGCAATTAATATAAATAACATGACGCTAAGCATCGGCCAATGAATGTGAACTAATACAACATAATTGTCATGATTATTAAATGTATCTGTCTGTACATATGCATATTTAGATTGTTAAAATACATTCACAAATGTATCATGATTTCACAAATATCTGTCCGTTATTTGAAAGATTGAACTGTTGAATTCAAATGTAATGCAATGGGAAAGTATATAACATGATCCCTATAAGCTTGTGTTACATCACATAAGTATTATTGTCGTTGCTAGTTAGGCCATTCGTGGCTCAAGAGTTGGCAGTTCGCCTTGTGATCAGAAGGTTGTCGGTTCGCGCCCCGGCTTGGACGCTCTCCGTCGTTGTGTCCGTGGTCAATACTCTTCACCTACCGCCTACTAGTGATAGCCAAAGGGGCCGATAGTGCAATATGGCAGCCTCGTCTCTGTCAGTCTGTCCCAGGGCATGCAATCAATTATTACGTAAACCAACTGTTAACTGTATATTTCTGTACATTTACGTATTATGATTCATATTTCCACATTCAGTGACCTTGTTTATAGGTAATTTCATTGTTTGATCGCGTAAAAATGTTCCTAATTTAATGTCTAAAAGCACTTGGAAAAGGCAGAATCCCATGTCAAATTAGCGCAACAAACTCTATTTTCATTACTGAAAATAACCGTATTTTTATGGGACAGTTATTTTCTGTTATTTCACGGTCGTACTTTGGCGCCCCAGCTGCCGGAATATTACCGTTGTTTTAGGATGTTTTTTTTAACAGTGTAGAGTTTAACTTGAAAGGGAGTTTTTCCTCCCCACTTTTGCCAAGTGTTTGCTCCTGGGGGATCATCTGATTGTTGGGGGTTTCTTTCTAATATTGCAATGACTGAGTTTTAGCCTAAGATAAAAACACACGACAGAACAATATCACTTTTGTGAATGTGAGCAAACATTTGACTTGGCAGACTTCTATGCGATCCTATTTTCCTACATGGCGCATGTAGGTCAAACATAGCAAGTAAGAAAACGTGAAAATTCCTTTATTAACATAAGTAAGCAGATTAAAGTTAACTCAGCTCAAGCTCTGGGGTTTCCATCCCAACATGGAACAGACGTGACCGCTGCTGTCCTGAAACATTGGTGTGGAAGGATGCATCTCATAGTGGCTGGGCAGAGATATTCTTTTCACATGAGGGCCTGTTAAAGAATCCAGGAGGTCGGATGTTGCTGTTGATGATGATGTTTCCTGAAAATGACTGGAGGCAACTGAAAGCTTGCCAGCAGTTGTTATGCACACATACAGTGATGCCACTCTAACAGTGACACCAAGATATAATTTGTTATACAGAGATGGTGACATCATTTTTTGTTGAAATCCTACTGAAAGCATTTACACACGTAGGTTTAAAATAAACAAATATTTAGCAAATGGGATATGAATTGTAGATTTATGTTTGTCTAGCTCTTAACACTCACTGAGACAATTAGTGCATTTAATAGCCACCCAGTCACTACATGCTTACATCCTAATTATGGTTTGGCAATGTTATAAAAAGTAGGAAGGAAAATAAGCGATTACTTGAGTGGTTTTCTGCTAAGATTTGAAAACTTTTTTCCTCCCACAAACAGCTGTACATACTGTAGCTAATATCTACTTTTTGCTTGAATTTTACCGCATTAGATACATTTTGACTTTGATTTTTTGAGTCAAAATTCCCTGTGGGTATGTTTGTATTTAAGGCCCTGACTGCATCATTTTGCTGAGCTTGCGTCTAAAGGTTGCTGGACCTTGGAAGTGACTTAGTGCCACCTACTGGTACAAAACTGACATGGCCCCCCAGAGAGAAAAGAGGAAACTAACAGCATGCGAACAGCAAGGCTTCTTGGCTCAGTGAATGCACGTGATCATAAGCAATTCATTATACTGAAAATATACCGACAACTCACTACAGTCCGTACTCTCCAGACAGTATAAGTACCGTATCCTTTTAAAGCAAATAAGGGATCTGTATCGCACTTCTATGTTTTCTGAAGCAGCTGGGATGCTATCAGATTGATTTAAACATTTTCCCTTGATTAATATTCTTCTTAGATATTGGAAAACACTTGAATTTCAAGAGAACTCCTCTCACTCTGTGAAATATCGACTGCTAACTTGAAATTTCTTATTTAAAAACAGAGAAGGCAGTAGGATGTGAATAAGAGGTAATAAAGAGGGCAATAACTGACTTAAAGTAAGCCAAGAGCCACACACTGAGCAACTAACTTTAAAAAATAGCTCAGTTAAAATCCATACACTTGGTAGATGTAATAAACTGTAGTGCAGAAAGTCTTAAAACACACAGAAACACACACACACACACACACACAAAACCTTTCTTTTAAGGTAGATGTTTTTTCTACTACTGCTGCTATGGCTTTCTGATTTATTCCTTTTGTGACTGTTTTACTGATCTAAACTATAATACCACTGGAGTGCACACCTACGTCACTAAACAAACATTTTAAGGTAATATATGATAATATATTGTAAGGTAATATATGGGATACTTTAAGTTATTTTCTGTTGTTTTGTGCTTGTGTGACTGTATCTAACATATAAGTATGAATTTAAACTGTCATGAAACTTTCTCATTTAGCCTAAAAAGAAAAACTGGGGCCATCCTATCCTATGTTATATCTGCAAATCTGCAGCTCAAATTTATCCACTGGATGAATGCATTCTTGTTCATCACAGAAAAGTTTGTTTACACGTATCAGTAAAGACCACTTTGTTTCAATCAAGTTAAATCGCAGTACAGACTTATTGCAGTCATTTGGCCAGAGATTCATTTACATAATGTTGCCTTTTATTGATTCAGTGAGAGGTTGTTTAGTTTTCCTTTCAGGGTGTCGGATGTCAGATAAAGGTTATCTGTAGGCAGGCACTTTGCCTTTATGTGGCCTAAAAGGTCACCAGAAAGGTTTACCCTCATTTTTTCAGCACTTACCAACTTGTAAATCAAGCTAATGTGCTCTGCAACTCAAAAGTCAATCGAAGCTGGAGACTATAATCGTAATGCACAAGTTAGTTTATTGTATGCTCAGTTTTTATCAGTTATTTTTTTGTTTTTTGTTTTTCATGAGCTTCCATCTTCATTTTCAAACTTCTTCCACTTATGCGATGCATGAGAGCTAAAGACATCACTGATATATGTCTTAAATCTCTTCATAGTGTCACCCCTTTTCAAGTTTTGATCCTTTTTTTTCTCTGGTACACCAGATGCTGCCGTTCCCTGTTTTTCCATATTGTTTTGACTTTTAACTGGCTTTTTTTTGTGGCTGTATCCTTTCATTTCCTGCTTGTCCAACCATTCCTTCCACTGGTTGTCCATCATCAAAGCCTCTCTTACACTATCATCCTCACTCTCATGGCTGAATTCACTGGAAATGAAGCTTTGCGTAGTGCAGAAGTGATTAGCGGCGCTGTCCCAGATAGGAGTGACATCTGAGGAAGAGCTCTGATTTTTCTGTTGCTTGCATGTACCTGAGTCTGGCTTCCCTTGTACATCTTTGGAGATGTTTCTGTTAATTGTTGAGTCAGTGTCACTGGAATCACTGGTCAATGAAATCTTTAAGGATTCCTCTTTCGGGCTTTTTCTCAATATGAACATGCTGTTTGTGTCATTGTGTGTTTCAGAAAAGGCTAATGTTTTTGGTATCTCCCCATCTTCGTAGTCTTCGTCAGTGTTTTCGAATCCTCCCGCCATTTCCCTTTGCCACCTCGACGCCAATCTCAGGTCCGAGCCCAGCTTGCTGCAGCACAATGGTGTCTTGTCTGTTTCTTCTAACAATAGTTCTCTCAGCTGTTCCTGAAGCTCAGCTGCCATCTCCTCTCTCAGGGCCTGATTCATGAGAGAAAACTCTCTACGCAGTTCTGCAGTTTGCTTCTCCACTTGTCTTTTTACCATCGTGCTGATCCACGTCATGCAGAACCTCCTGTCAGCTGCTGATGGATTTCTCCTAACGACCAGTAATGAAAACAAAAAGTCGATGACTAAAAACAGAGATTCAATGCTACATTTTTGAATTGGTTATATAAAGTAATTATTTAGCTCTTTCTTGCAAATATGATTTTGGCTGAAAAAAGATACAAAAAAAAAAAGTACCTGAGTTTAGAGAAACTGAAGCGTGTGTTTCTTGAAGATTTCGCCATCCCAAATTCTGTAAGGGAAAACAAGTGAGGGCTTTATTTGTTGGCATTGAATGCCAATGCCATTATTTTTATTCTACACCAAACTGTAGAATACTAGCGATGCATAAATATTTCCATTGAATAAAGCATAACTTACACTTACCTCTGCAGTTGACCTTTCTTCAGAAATATCTATTTTTCTTTTGTATACATTTGAAATTGACAGATCTTAGAAACGTGTTCTTTAGCATTTTTGGCAGTTGTCACGAACCTAGAAAAATAACAATAAAAATAACAAATGTCCTTTGTTAAAGCGCAGGCTGTTCTATTATACGTATAATTTTATCTTCAAAAATAATACTAATACATAATATTAATCTATTAATTAATACTGGTGTTTTACTTTTTCTTTGGTTAAATATATAGTTTCTTTGTTTCTTATTGAAATCAGGACAATAACAGCATAGATCTAACAATGGAATACAATGTCTAGACTTAATATGATAGGGATTGTCCATTTCTGCCAGTCTTTTGTCACTATGGGACAAATTGTGTAAATTGTTTCCCATTAGCGACCAGCCTGCCGTTCTATGCTGTGCCAGAATCTCCAGCACCAACAGGTGGCTGCTATTTCTAAGTCATGATTATGACCACAGCCCACAGTTACTAAAAAAAGGCTTTCAGTACCACAGCAATACTTTTCATCTCATTTTACTCTTTGTTTCCTGACCCTTTGATCAAGCTCTACTTTGCCATCTCATTAGTCTGTATATGTATACACTATATCACAGATGTTAAGGATTGTTGCTTATTTGTAAATTTGTATAAAAAAGAAGCATGACAGTTGCAGGCCCTCAGTGTGAGACACTGGCATCCACAAAAGTGCCAATTCAGTGTCCTCACATTAGCGTGCCGCATGCCATTTATGAGCTTAGAGCATTCTTGTACCCATTTATATACACAACTGCTGCTGACACGCTGACTGAGGGGCAGCACAAATACCCTGGCACACATCTTCAAATAGTCGCACACAGATCCGCTCTCATGAACTTTTGTGAGCTGTGCTGCTGTGGGAGACTTTAGACCGTTTGCTCGTTCTTTCATCCATGAGCTCCACAAAATCAGGGGTGAGTTCAGTGCATTAATGCAATACTAGGACTCCTTCTCTATCGTTTATTTTTAGCTTGTCCAGATGAAGGGCTGATGAGTTTTGTGCCATTGTGAGTCGCAAGAGTTGTTTTTGGTCCTAGAGTATTGGTGAAACTTGCCCTCAACGAGGTCTTCACACGAAAAGTGCTCGAGGGTATGGTTACATTTTTGTTTTTTTGTAAGAGCGATGTCCGCAACTTAAAGGAATTTTGTAGTTTGACATTTCGCTAAATACAATCTGTGGTTCACTGGTTTCAAATTACACACCTGAGAGCCTCTAACTGAGGTTCATGTGGATGGATGTTTATTATTGATCAGCTTTGCCCTAATATCATGACTCAGCATGAATGAAGCATCCATCGCCACTCAGCTTAGTGATCTTTATCCTTGCGTATAAGTCGCACATCCTTACAAAGATGGACGCATCAAGATGGGTTGGCGTCGGCCTTCATTATGCCGTACAGCATAAACCGAGCTCTTTTGTGTGTGTTCACTCAACAGATGATGCTGTTTATGCGCAGAATCTAATGCTGTTGGGTTCTGCCTTATAATATAGGCAGGCTGCAAAAAGAAAACGGCATACGATCAGGCCAAGTTCATCCATAGAAGTGAATTCATATGGAAATAAATGAAAGGTTTCCCGATGAAAGTGCAGAATACACACACAAACATTTATATTCGATAGAAAAGAAATTCATCAAAAAAACAACAACACCATAGTGTATGAATCAGTGCAGTGACAAGATAGATGTACTTGGCAGAAATCTCTGTGATAATTTACTGTGTGTAGATGCAGAGCGTGAGAGAGGAAGTCTTTTTGTTTTTTCCTAACAGTGCTACTGAAGTGTCAATCACAGTGTGTAAATTGGGAATGTTACTTTCCAGCCATCAGCCATCTGTTCATCTCCTTCTCTCTGCCTTTTTTATCTGCTTGAAATCTCTCCTGATGATCAAACTCATCTGCAAACCAATACATTAGCAGGACACACCATTAGTTTAAAGGAGGAAATTTACCCGGCATATCTATTTATGAACCCACAAAATCTTAATTTATCTCATATTTTGGGATTGCTTTCACGCTGACTGCACTGACTATACTAACAGACAGTGATAGTGTAGCCTTCTGTGAAGTCACTGCAGAGCCAGTGTAAACTGCATTTTGGATAAATAATGTCCTGACCCTGGCGCATGGACAGTTTTCATCAGGAATGTTCATGAATAAGCATTTTTTTATTAATTGAACGATAATTCCTAAGTATTATAAGAAAGCTTTCTAAGGGGCCAGTTACTGGTTATAATAGAACCATGTGGCTGTATGAGTGTGCATGTGGGTGTTGTTACAATGAAGGAGGATGAATCACTGGCTGAAACTTGCAAGGTTTGCTACTACAGTACCTCAGGTCTGGAGTGTGGGCTTCTTTCCAGGTCTGGAGTGTGGGCTGCTGTGATGACACACTGTGTGGGGGAACAATCCCAGGTTGTACGAGGAATAGCCCGTCCCATCCCCCCCAAAATTAAAATAGCTTTTGCGCTATATCCTGCATTTCCTGCTATATAACTGTTTGCGTGTATTTGTGGTTAATGTGTGGGCTTGAGCTGCATCACAATGTGATATACAGTTATTACATCAGGAAATCCCCCAAGTATGTTCCATAATACTGGAAAGAAACTGGGAATATTTTGGGTGTGCTATTTCCAGGACATGAAAGGATTTTTTTTTTTTTATCACAGTGGGGAACGCAGGCAACTGAGAACATTTACAACCTAAAGGGGAAAAATACGGTCTTCATAGTAGAAGAAAATGTCTTTTCTAGGCTGCTAGCTATATACCCACTGAACCACTAGATGACAATTTGATAATATTTGATAATATTTGTTTAGTTATGTTTAGTTCGTGTTTTATTTTCGTGCGGTTTAGTTGCTCATGTCAGTGCTTTATGTGAAAGGGTTATATAGAATAGAATAGAATTCAACTTTATTGTCATTGCACATGCACAGGTACAGGGCAACGAAATGCAGTTTGCATCCATCCAGAAGTGCTTTAGTGATATAGATATATTACAATATATATTAGCAATAATATAGATATGTAAGTATATTACAGAAATGGGTCTATTATGGTATGTTATAATGTACACGGTATGAAGTATGTTGTGAATATTCTATAACTATAAGTATGTAGGCTGTAGTGAGTACAAGCTATGTACAGGATATGGACAGGATATAAATATGAAAAACTATACAGAATATGAAATAAATAACTTGAAATAAATATGCCAGCTATAGTAACAGTAGCTCATGGATGGGTGGTGTGGCGGGGTCTGCGATGGTGCTGCAGGTGAGACGGACGCACCTGCGCGGCATCTGCTATCACGCCAACTTAAAAGGCTTTGCTCAGTCTGAGTTGTGGTTGTTGTTGGTGATGTGTGCGGCCGGCAGTGGTAGAGCTGTGGCCGTTCGTGTATGTTTAACAGCAACTGTGAAATAAAGCATGCTGAAGAGCATTGAAATGTCCTGGTCTGCTGCGCCCCCCCATTCTGGGTTTTGGCACCACTGTAAATGACCACGGCAGATCCAACAACATGAACATGCTTTGCAGGATCGTTTATTCACACACTGTTTATACGGTTGCTGTTACAACACGCAGCTGCAGCTCTCCCGCTGGCAGCTCAACATACCAACAACAACAACACTCAAGACAGGACCCATTACAGCTTTTGAGCTGGCTCGATTGTAGATGCTGCGCAGGTGCGTCCATCTCACCTGCAGTGGCATCGCAAGCCCCGCCCTGCCACAGGTGGATAAATTAAGAGAAGCCTCAGATTAAATACATACATTGAACATAAGGAAAAGGCATTTCACCCACACACCAGTGCTTTGCAGCATGTGGCCTGTACAGTCTTACCTGGATGTACAAAGCTCAGTCACGATGTATCTGCAGAAACTAGAAATCACCCAAAGGGAACAGAATGTTTCAGAGTGAAACATGAACAAAGAGTTCAGCAAGACATAAAATCTATTATTTGCCATGAAATTCCTTCATGGACTACCTCAATTAAATTTAGGATTCTTTTTGGAAATCTGTGAAAATTTTTTTTCCATTATTTCCATTTGTATTGTGAACTGGTACAGACAGTCCCTAAAGTCACAGACAGATTCAAAATTGCAGACAGCTCATCTGCTCGCACCATTTAACTTTTTTTAAAAGTTGTTTTTAAAGGTTCACTATGTAACGTTCAACAAAATGTTTGTTAGCGATGACACCGGAGGCCTTTATGTGAATTTTAGCATGTTGCCTCACGCTGCTGCCTGTGAAACATCAGGCAACTGCATAAAAACACATGGAAACAATGAGGGACAGTATTGCTGAGATAGTTTTGATAATATAGAGAAAGAAAATGCAAGATTACCTTTTGAGTTTGGGAGGAGACTTTGTTTTTCAAAGTCATTCTGTAGTTTGTATCATGTAATGCCAAGCCAACTTCACTGCTCTTTGTTCTGCCTTCTTTTGCTTCTAATGTCAAGGTTTATTTAATGTATCGGATTGTGTGTGTAATACTGCATGAGAGGAATATGCGACAGTGACTGAATGATGCAAGTATAGCTTAGATTTTTAGGAAGAGATGAAGAAAGGAATTGTAATTATAAGCTATTTTATATTACATGATAGAATCAATTGAGCTAAGTACAGTGTTAGGTTCTGTGTCCACAGGCAGTGTATGAAACCAAATTCATTTTCAGGTCTTCTTGAATACTGATCACATTTATTGACAGCCAGGAGCAGTTTCTTCTCAGCCATTGTTGACAATGCTGAGGATGGGCATCCCACCACTTCTTGATTTTGATTGTTGGACTGGTGCCCCCCATGACCCAAACCCAGATAAGTGGTAGAAGATTGATGGATGAAAGCTTTTCCTTAATGGAGTCTTTGCACCAAGGATTCTGAGCACGTCAGAGCTAAGCTTTACATGAATTGTACAAAACAAATGAAAACACATTGCCTGTTCAAACACATGATTTTAGCATTAAAACGGGCATCTCTAATCAAAATATGCTAAATTTGTAAGTTCAGAAAACATATCTATTTTATGGCAGTTTTATTTTAATGGTGAGAGAGACAGAATATCAACCAAACAAAAAAAAAGATATTACATATTTGTTATGAATTGATTTATGTGTCGTTGAGTGAAATAAGTATTTGATCCCCTACAGCTTTTTCCAGCACAGCAATGACGCTAAAAATACCAAAGAGGCAATAAAGGAATACTTAAAGAAGAAGCACGTCATGGAGTGGCCTAAACAGTCTCCAGACCTCAATCCTGTAGAAAGTCTGTGGAAGAAGCTGAAGCTTTGAGTTGCCAAGTGGCAACCAAGAAACCTAAACCATTTACTGAGTTTCTGTAAAGAGGAGTGGGCCAAAAGAGTACAAACCTGGCGATCAACCACAAGAAACATCTCACTGCTCTGCTTGCCAACACAGATTTCTCCAACAAGTACTAAGTCATGTTTTGCTTGGGGATCAAATACTATTCATAACATGTGTTTTTTTTATTCTGGATTTTTGAGATGATATTCTGTCTCTCTCCATTAAAATGAACTTACCATAAAAATTAGAGACTGTTCATTTATTTGCAAACTTACAAATTCAGCAGAGGATCAAATAATTATTTCCCCCACTGTACATAAGCTGAATTAATCAGACTATTTGAAAAATGCATTATAATGTTGACTAAATTAAACAATTTTGCCAAGAGCAAAGAGCTTTCATTATATTACACTGTATTTTTAATTGTAACTCTAACACTAATGTTTTAGTGCCTAAACATGTGACACAGTATTGTGTATTTATTGTGTGTATATAATCAGTAACACAATTTCAAATGATGTGATTTCATTAGAGTAGGAAATAAAGCGATTTAACCACTTATCCCTTGGGCGGGAATATATCGTGCCCGGCCAGGCTCCCAGTGTGATAACCTCCTTTGTTGGCAGCCTCAGGGGCTACTCAACTTAGCTTGCTAGACTATGCCCTTTGTAAGGTTACTGCCCTTCCTGTGTCGTGACTTAAATCTCTCTCTCTCTTTCTCCCAACCTGATTTTCATATGCTGGATTTCCCCCTTGGATTTAATTTTGTTTTGAAACCTTTGCCTTATGTCCTTGTACTGTTACCTTCATTTGCATTTTTTTTCTGCTTCTACCCTCAAGCAGCCTGTTTTATTATTTCTACTTTGTTTCTCTTTCTATCATCTTGCTCTGTGTTGGTACTGAAGATATTTTTGACTAATTAAATCTGTTTTTTAGCATCACTAATAATATCTGTCTCCTGGGCTTATGTCATCACATCTATTGCAAGCTAATTACTCCTCCTGGATGTAATGAACCCTAACCCAAGTTTATGATCTCATCATAAGTTCACTGTGTTTTGCTACTTTCCTCTGTAGCAACATTTTTGATTCACCCATCAGTTGTTTGTTCTGTATATACATAAAAAAATGCTCATCATAGTTTCTTAATGTGATGTAATGACAGCTCAAAAAGTTATCAAGGCGCCGTTAAGAAAACCAGCTAGTGGGAGGGATATACCGTGCCATAAATCTATATTAGTTGTGATTATTTTAATTTTTTTAATTTGGAAACAGACCACCTTATATCCATCAATCCCAGGAAAAGGTACAGCTGTATGACTGACTGCATAGATTTACACTAGCACTGTGGAAATCAGTGTCAGGTGAGAAAAGTTGTTTTTTGTGTGCCATAGTTGAAATCTGTACAATTAAAAACAAATAAGTGTCATAGATAATAACTTTTGAAGGGACTTTGATGAAGATGTACACATGCAGCATGACAGCATGGTCTCAGCGGTCAGCACTCTGTTACCTCACAGAGAGGAGGTTCTGGTTCAAGCACTTCTGTTTGTAGTTTGTAGTTCTCACCATGCTTCCACATGCATGCCAAGTTGATGCTGCCTATGTGGTCCCAGGACACACTTGCACAAGAGGTTGTTGCTGTCAAAGATTTTCACTTTCTGATTTCACAGAGCCTGCTTTGATTCTAAAAGGTTAGCAAACACAGGGACAAATCTTGTATCTGAGAAATGATAGTACAAAATAAAGTAGACTGGAAAGGCAGAAAGAACTGATTAAAAGTGAGAACAATGAAAAGCAAAAGCTGGGAAAACAATTGTGTGTGTTATACTAAGCATCTGAGATATCGTAATCGTACACAGCGTGGCGGTGGTTAGTGTTGCTGCCTCACAGCAAGAAAGTGCTGGGTTTGAATCCAGTCTTTCTGTGTGGAGTTTGCGTGTTCTCCATGCGTCTGTGTGGGTTCTCTTCGGGGACTCTGATTTCCTCCCACAGTCTAGGAATGTACATGGGGTTAGGGTAATTGGTGATACTAAATTAACCATAGGTGTAAATGTGAGAGCGAATGGTTACTTGTCTCTCTGTGTTAGCCCTGTGGGCAGATTGGCGATCTATCCAGGGTGTACCTGCCTCTCACTCTATGACAGCTGGGATAGGCTCCAGCCCCTCCCGTGATCCTCAATTGGAAAAGCGGAAGAAAATGAATGCATGGATCTTATCTTATCTGGAGCTTCTGCTGGGACAGAGATGAGCTGATTCCTGCAGTTGCATAGAGAGTCTACTTGTGGCTACTGCTTTAAGCTTGTTAAATTGATTATTGATCTGAACTCTAGAGAAAATGTCACAAGCTTTCTACGAGGCATAGCTTATAAAAATAATTGTCTCTTGTGAGCTTGTCTGACTATCTGTATGTTTTCCACTTCTCTTCCTGTCCATCTGCCTGCCTGCTAGTAGAAGCCACCGTGCCACTACTTGTTGAAAAACCTTCCTATTTTTTGCATTTAAGACACTACAGCAGACTCAAAGACTGTTTGAACAGCTTTTGTCATTTGTATATATTTGTCTTATCTTTTTAAATTCATGTTATGATACACGTGTGTGTGTGTGTGTGTGTGTGTGTGTGTGTGTGTGTGTGTGTGTGTGTGTGTGTGTGTGTGTGTGTGTGTGTGTGTGTGGACGCCTTCAGTGATTTGTGGTGAGTAATGAGCAGACAGATGGTTAACACTGCAGGGTTTGTTGATGCCAACATTGGAGATTAAAGCAAGGATAGATGGACAGCATGGGTGTGTTTGTTTATGCCATATACGTGCATGATTGTGTGGAGAAGACAAAAAGCCTCACATGTCGTATCAGGGCTCGTGTGTAAAATTGTTTATCAGCTAAAGAGCAGCAGGAAGAGCATAGCCTCAATTGTCACATACTCTCTAAATTGACATATATAAGCACAACTTTAAGTGCAGACTTACTCATATTGTTCTGTATGTGCAGCTATTTTTGTAAGGTCTGGGTTATGTCATTCCTAAACTTGCCAGATTTCCTTTGGCTTCAAGAAAATGTGCCTCATTATGGTGTGCAGCGAGGCATCATATACTTTGTTGTAGCTTTTTTCTTAAGCGACCTCCATGAATTTTTTATCTGTTTCTTCGTCATGCTAATGCCTATGAGGGCGAGGTGTGTGTCTGTTTGTGTGTGCGTGTGTGTGTGCTGTGTTAGAATGAAATCAGCAACTAAAGTCATAAGAGCTGCTGACTGACACACTGCTGAACAAGGCTAATACAACAGCACTCATGAAAGGGACAGCTGTCTCGTCCTGGGGTCTGACTCTGTTGTAACATAAGAACGTGCAGTCTCTCTCTCTCTCTCTTTCTCTCTGTCTCTCACACACACACAATGCACAAGCACGTATGCACACAAACATGCACAAACTGGCCCGCCTTGTCAGAGTTTTGTTGTGACTCTGCAGAGCTGTCTGTGGCAGGAAGCACAGCGGCACCTCCCTGCTGCTGTGCCCCCTGTCTGGCGTGGCATTCACCCTGTATGTCTACAGAGAGATCAAAAAATGTATGCACTCTCTATTGTGCATGTCTCACAGCATTTCCTTCCTTTCATGTGCTATTGGGTGCTACAGTTTTATATTGCCATCTCTCCTTTACGGGATCATTTTAGTCTATTCTACAGTTAATGTCTGTCACAACTTTCCTCCTTTGTTGTGACCCTGAGTGCTGCTGGCAAATGTTTTCTGTGTAATATTTTCTATGTCTACAATCCAGCTCTCCTCTTTCACTGGTTCTGGTTCACCTTTCATCTGAATTGACGCACTTTTTCCACCCTCTTACAATTACATATTTCTTTGTTGCTGTTGTTGTTGTTTGTTTTTTTTACTTTTTGACTGAAGTGAACCTTTCTGCAGTTTCTCCCATGAGCAGTCTCTATTTTTTGCTGTGGATTTATAGCTCACACTGAGAAGCATATGTGATATGAATAGCTAGCAGGCGGAAAATCATTGTGGATAGTACTGGAACAAAAAGACGGGGAAACTCGGCAAAGAGATTGGACTTCAGTATAGTATTTATAGCTTAAATATTGCAGCACATATATCCTGCATTCAACTGGATAGTGTTATCTGTAAGGCATTCTGGCATGGTTGCATCATAAAATGTACTGTGCTCACAATAGAACTGAATTGTATAAATAAAGTTCCTTCATCTTGTGTGAATATCTGTGTTGCTGAACTAAGCACAAATAAATAGTTTAATTAATGCAACTTTTCTAAAGGCCGTTTTAATTGTTTCTGTTAACCTTGATTGGCTATCTGAGTGAAAGAAAAAAAAAACTAATTTACCTCAGCACCATGTCCTAAGGATAAGTCCCCAATCAGCAGAAAAGTTTCAGTTTTACAGAATTGGTGGTAATTGGTTTTTAGTCCTTTTGTTGCTTTTCAGAAAATAAATGCTTATTCAAATTTGCCATGACTTTCTTTTGATAGTCATATGACACTTTTCACACTTTTAAGAGACAGTTATGTGTCGTTAGAGAAATTGTTTGCGTCAGTCTAGTAACTGTTTCTAAATTGAACAGATTATGGGAAAGTCTGACGACTATTATAATATTTAACATTACTAAAAATCCATAATTCATAACTGAAAATTTAAATTCCTAAATTAAAAAGACAAAATGCACTGGTCGGCCATTTTATTAGGTACACATTGCTAGTAGCAGGATTAATCCTCTTTTGTGTTTTGCCTTCAGAGCTGCCTAAACTCTGCTTTTGGTCCATGTTGACATGTTGCCATCACACAGTTGCTGCAGATTTATTGGCTGCACATTCATTGGATTGAGATCTAGTGAGTGTGGGGAACTTGCAGTCAGGTTCATTAAACCAGTTTTATTTTTTTCTGCTTTGTGACATGGTGCGTTATCCTGCTGGAAGCGGCCATCAGAAGACAAGTACACCGTAGTCATACAGCGATGTACATGGTCAGCAGTAATACACAGATAGGCTGTGGCCAAGAGCATATCCCTCACATCATTACAGTCACCAGCAACCTGAACTGTTGATACAAGGATGTAGGATGGATCCATGCTTTCATGTTGTTTATGCCAAATTCTAACAGACCATCTGAATGTCAGCAGAAATCGAGACTCAGCAGATCAGGCAATGTTTTTTTTCCCATCTTCTGTTGTCCAGTTTTGGTCAGCCTCTGTGAAGCCTCAGTTTCCTGTTCTTAGCTGAGAGGAGTGACACCCGGTGTGGTCTTCTGCCTCTTTAGCCCATTTGCTTCAAGAGTGGATGTGTTGTGTGTTCAGAGATGTTGTTCTGCATAGTACGAACCAGACTCCTCTGACCTCTGGCATCAAAAGAACATTTTTGCCCAGAGAACTGCCACTCATTGGATAATTTCTCTTTTTTGGACCATTCTCTGTAAAGCCCACAGATGGCTGTGTGGGAAAATCCCAGTAGATCAGCAGTTTATGAAACAGTCATACCAGCCCATCTGGCGCTAACAACCATCCCATGTTCAAAGTCATTTAAATCACCTTTCTTCCTCATTCCTGGTAACAGGAATGAGGAAGAAAGGTGAACTTCATCAAGTGATCTTGACCATGTCTACATGACCAAATGCTTTGACTTGGCGCAACCTCACAGTGACTTGGTCCTTTCTTAATGCTTCATTTGACATTTTTACAGTAATGGAATAACTGTATTTCCTACCACTGGTGTTAATTATCATGAACAACTAAGCTGGGATTTCTATTGTTCTCCCCATACTGGTGATATATGTGAATGCAGTATTCTAGTTGTGTTTCTAGTAAAGCCCTGTTAATACTGGGCTACACACTGATGAGAAAGAGTATTATTTAATAAACGAATGTAGTGGGTATTTAAGTGCTTTAATATTATACTGTATTGATACTGCAACAATACCAATAATATGAATGGGAGGGAGAATAAAATGAAATTCTAGGAAGAAAATCTGAAAAGTGTGTACATGTGGGCAGCTGTCTGCGGCGGGGCTTCTGGTTTTACCTTGAGCAAAACCCAATGAACGCCAATTAACCCAATTTGCCTTGGCTCACAGCTCCAAATTAGAGAGATTCTGTAAAGTAATTAATGTGAAATCCATAAATGCTGTCATCTCTACAGCTTAGATTCTCTGTCTGTCAGTGTCTCCATGTGGTAATTCAGAATAACACTACTGTGTAATCCTTACTAAAGTCCAGCTAAGGGGATTGGTGACTATAAAACGGGCTCTCTCACTGACTAAACATCTGTGGACACGGAGACAGCAGCTGGTACCGTCTTCCTGGATGTGTCCCACGTTAACTTCATTTAGTATCGTTCCATCTCAGCAGTTTAGGCACTCTGCAGTGAGTATCTCTGCACGGTCTTGTGTCTGAGTGACAGCAATAGAGAAAGGCAGACAGAGCAGTATGATAAATTGTGAAGCTGAGTGAGGTATGCGAGAGCCTCACAGCTGGTTGCCCTTTGCTATTCGTGTGTTCATGAGCACGATACGCAGGGAGCCAGTGTTTGTGTGCGCGCCTCTCTCACAGAGGAGCGTAAGCCAGCAGCAGCAGCAGCAGCAGCAGCAGTAGTACAGCGGAGCGTGTTCAGTGTCTGGATGTTAGCGCTGCCTCTCTCAGCTGTGGGACGAAGCCTTACTGTAGGTATTCACACACACACACACAGAGATGCATAAATACATGTGTACATATTGCTGTTTTGACACTCTCCATGCTGATTTTCTTGTGGGATACTTTTCCATATACTGATGCCTCTTGCTTCCCATGCATGCTCTTGTATTATGCCAAGGTAAATAGTGGTTGTAAAGCACCATTCTTTAATTCCAGGAGTAATTCACATCCTGAGGATTTGACTGTGGTAATCATTGGATGTGGAAATGTGTTGTTCACCAACCAAATGTTTCTATCACTTCAGCACGTTTGTCCATTTGCATTCAGAACCCATTTTCATACAGAATTTCCATAAACCCGAGTAGCTGCTTTGTTTACGCGACAATGTGTGCTCAGCGTTACCAAAAGACAGCAGTGACCATCTTTGAACTATATGCTTTCGTGCATGTTTGTGCGCTTTATTTGTGGTAGGAAGTGGCACGGCGGAGGTGCAATGGGTGTGTCGTGTCTAGTTTCCAGTAGTGTGGAACCTGAGCTGGTGCTGCCGGTGTGACATGACACACGGTGTTGTTAGTCACTCACTGGAGAGAGAAGAGGAGATGACAGTTTTTTTTTAAAAAGGGATATCCTCCTGCTGGAGCTCTCTTCTTAACGTCAAAACACAGAAAGGTTCAAATGTTTCGGTATTTCCTTCCACCCCCTGCAGCTTTGCAGCTTTAGACTTGTTTCCTTAATTCCAGTTTTATGGGCTTGGTAACGAACGTGCTCTGAATGAGAGAAAAACACAATTAATGGATGATGAGATGTGAGAGGGGGAAGTGAGGGGATCGAGGCAAGGCAACGGAGAACAAATGGGAAGAAAGGAGACTAGAGGAAAGCGAGAAATACAGAAGGTGAAAATAGTGGGGATAGCCTGAGGAGGGGGAAGAAAAATGCTCTAATGGGGAGTATCTTTGTGACTCTCTCTGCTGATGTCCCTCTTATCAGACCAATGCTGGATATGTTGCAGAGATTCTACAAGCAATCTTTGATTGTGAGCTTAGGTTTTTTATGAATTTACAAGACCAAGATCAGTTCATGACAAGGAAACATTTGATGTAAAAGAAAAAAGCCTCCAGGGGATTTTCACATTTCTGCATCACACCTCAAGCTGTCTGTTGTTCATATTCAGAAAAAAGAGAATAATTTCCTTCTAAGAGATGACTGCAGGTTCTGTTGCTTCACACATCCAGTAGTGCAGCTCATGCATAATGCATACTATGGAGTTCCAGTGGAAGTTTTAGGTGCTAAATGCAGAATTCATAAGACAGTTTTAGGTTTTGTTTTATAAACTTAATTTACTGCATTACTGCATGAACAATGCTGTCAATTTATATGAATCGAAGGGAGAATAAAATGGAAGCTGCAGGAAAAAAACAGAACCCCGGTTTGCCGTGGATCACAGCTGGATGGGCAGCATTAAATGGATGTAAAGCAAATAGTATAAAATCCAAAAATGCTATCATCTCCACATTTGCTTTCTACCTCGCTGTCTTAGTACTTTCCAGCACTGTTTCTATGTGGTAACTCTAAGTAACACTAGCATGTAATCTTATCAAAAACCCAGCTGATGGTGCTGATCATGTTTTAGATGCTAAATTGAATTTTCACAATACAGTTTAATGTGGAATCCTGTTCATTTTTTAATATTATCATTTTATTTACTGCATTCATTGCATTTCTGTGTAATGATTACAGTACAATAGGCACATGTGATCCAGTTGAACATGCTCTTATCATTTTGTACATTTATTAATTCATGACACACTGATTAGATTCGATTTATAAGACATAGTTCTGGTTTCATTTCGATGGATTGCATGTTTTGTACCAGCGGCATCCTTAGAGTGTGAAGGATGCTCTGAAATCCATTAAAGGAAAAACTAGTACTGTGTCGACACCCTGTGTTTTTAACCAACCAGTCAAGCTGCTGCTGCAGGACCACATTCATCAGCAGCTTGTGCTATGTTCACTCCCACATCGAGTTTCATAATTTAAAAGAACTTCCAAACAATGACTGATTACCTGTCAATGCTCCCAGCAGAGTTCAGCAACCATGAACACTTGCAGCATATCCCTGGTGTAAACATCCCCCCCGGGGAGACTTTGAGAGGAGAAATCCTTCCTTTTCTTTAGCTACTACTGTTATTGTCGGGCAGTATATTTTTTGGGAATAAGTCAGTGCAAAAATAAATAGCCACACTGCTTCAGTGGTTAGCATACCTTTAAAGTCATACACCCTAAACATAGCAAATTGCTAGTAAATTAAGCTTTGTAGCGAATTGTTTCTTTGTTGAAATAATTTGTGTGGAATGAAGTGAAGTGTGTTGAAGAATAGCTAAAATTATTTCTCCGTGTATGCAAATAATAGCTGTGGGTGTGCTGCTCAGTTGATATTGCCTTTTGGAGCTTTTTGACACCTAGGTATTTAAACAATTTTCACAGAAAGGAAAGGAAAAAAAACTCATTGCTTTTGTCATATGCTCACTCACTGCAGCAAAATTCATTGTCTAAACTGTTTCCCAGGCTTGTGTATCTCTATGAATCAGATAAATCCACCGCCTCCCCGTCTTCCCCTCTGCTACTCTGCATCACAGTTTCTGTTGCTTTTCCGTCTCTTTTCATCACTTGGCATATTGCTTTATACACAGTCCATCACCTGCTCATTGCGGTGATGCCGTCTACACCTCGTCTCACATGTCAGTCTGAGGCTTTTGCAGCAAAGGTAATAAGGAGTATGTGACGTTTTTATTCTGCTTGCTGGTTTTCTTCCTAGTGTGGAGGTGGTACGACAGTCTTTAATCAGCGCTATCATCGTGGTGTGCAGGGATGACACTAGCTGGCAGAGAGACAAACTGATCTATTTTGGAAATTAAAGGTTCATTGGACTGGATGCTGTCTATAATTGTCACAAACATATTCCTCTAGTTCTGCTCTTCTATGTATTTTAGGTTCATAACCCTATACAGACATTTTCTATGGAGACTCTGGTACATAAAAAGTGATGCCGATCCATCTGGTCAGTGTTCCTAAAATTTTACACAGCAGGTGGTGCTGGATGACATGCAGGAGGTGTAGCGTTAAACGCTAAATACTGTAGCTCTTATTGTTCAGATCATTTTTAAAAACAAACAGATGAGCTATATAAATGTTGCTCAGACCAGAACTATCTAGCATCACGATTCAGATGGAGAGATGGGAGTTTGTGCTGCCAGCAGTTCTGATGAGAGGCCATGCTTTGTCAAACACTGTCACTTTATCATGTTGATGTCATTAAATGGATCCATGACAAATGGCTCATCCCGTCCCCTCCAAGGCCAATAGGGGTAATGGCAGATAGAAAGCTAAAGAGGAATAATCTAAATGATTAGAGAAAAAGGTGGACAGAAGAAAGCGATTGGACCAGGACAAAAAAAAAGAAGCTAATCCCACAGCTGTCTCACTGGATAGATTATACTTGTTCACTGAAGGAACTACAAAACACAGGAGTGCATTAAAGATTGCAAGTGCATTTTTTCTGCACTCATTTGAATTCTTTTCTGAAAAATGTAACAATCCTTCCAAGATGATGATGTCAGAGAGGGTTGCTGATACTAGCAGGCTTTAGTAGTAGCAAGTTGCAAGTTAAAGAAAAAGACAGTGTAGGACCTGCATGTGCTGGTAATGTGCTTTTTAGGCTCATGAATACACAGTGAAGTCCAAAATAGCAGTGCCATTAAGAAGCATGAATACTTTTTATTATTATTATTCATTAGTCTTTGTTACAAGATGTGCTGGTAATGATATACAACAAGCTGAATCTCAGGGTGTCCACAACAACAAGCACATCAGTGATTTAATGTAAAACAAAATTGAAGACCTGTTTGCATTTAATTAACAATACAAAAAGATTTTTGGATATTTTCCTCATTTATTCAAATACTCTATAAGCACTGAGTGATTTTCATAAAACCACAAAACCCTAGAATGCATTTCATTGGCGTCTCTTCGGTCAAATAAATGCCCATTAGTCTACACTTGAAACACTCGATCTGTGCTTTGTTTAGCTTGTTTAGTCGTTATGTCCCTTATAACGACGATACACAAGATAAGATTCGAGATATAATGGAATTAGAGTTCTCTGAACTTCACACAGAATGTATAATGTAAACAAGAGATAAATACTTTTTATGCTGACACGTATAAAAAGTATAAGAAGATCTAAGAAGTACATTTTTTTCTTTTTAGATTAGAGATGGCACGATACCACTTTTTAATGTCCGATACAGATTCCGATATCATAAATTTGGATATCTGCCGATACCGATATGAATCTGATATAGCATATTTTGTAATCAATAAAACTGTTTTTTTTATAAATATCTTGCTGCAATTTGTATAAGTTCATACTCAAGTTTTAAAAAACAAGAGACTGAAGCTATTCTGTTACACCTGTGTGCAAAAAATACACTCCACCCAAAACATTTTATAGTTCAGCAACACTGATCAATTTAATAAATTTAAAGCAACACCATCCTCCCTATTCTGGTATTTTAAAGAGTACTTACCTACCTAACTACTAGGGTTGCCAACTCCCAGCAAAAATATTAGGGAACCACCCCCCCTCCCTTAATCGATGTAATCAACTTTAATTTAATGCAAGTGTAAAACAAATGCACAATAATCAATTATTTTTCTACAATAGTTAAATAGATTCAACATCTTTCTTCAACAGAATTGCAGACTGCACAGATGGTACCTTCCCAAAGGAAAAAGTACTATAGCTTACTAGGGTGTATATTAGTGTATATTACTTTATACTATAATGGATAGTCAGGTGACCACTTTTGTTGTAAGATTCAGATAATTATTTATTTATAAGTTTTTAAATGACATAATAAAGAAAAATATTTCTTTGTGTCCCCCTTTTCCTGTTAATGCCCTACCCTGGCAAAACTTTGCTAGAGCCGCCCCTGCACAGTTACCAGCCGTCAGCTACGTGGAAAAGGATCATGGTGTTATTTGTCTCATAACTTCCCTTCAACTCATTCATGTCACCTAAAAGGTAAACCTGTTTCTCCATCACCTGTTCAGCTCTGATGATTCAGTAAGGACATCTCCTGGTTTCATCTTCATGTTTCCTTCTCACATATCCAAACCGACATCATAACCAGCAGCTTTTACAGCCTTGGCTCCAGCAAACATCAGCTGATACTAGAAAGTAATATTAAATAAATTTTAACAACAGCTTTTCACCCTTAAACGCGCTGCTGTTGTTTATCCGCTGGTCTCCTGTTTCTAGCGCAAAGTGGGCGATAAACAAACAAGAAAGACGAGACTTGCGGCAGAAAAGCCGATCAGCTGATCATTGATCAGTTTCATGTTTGAAGTAATAACAGGAGAGGGAGGGGGAGTGAATGAGAGAAGTAGATGCAACTCAGCAGCAAAGACAAAATAATTCCAGCTTTGTGTCTATTTTTTAATTCCAGCTGAAGTACGGGACAAATCGCTTCCCTTTCACCTCGATATGGAACTCTGATGGTCAGTCCAGCTGTGGCTCAACATATCAGTTGTTAAGCTTAACGTCGAAATACTATGCAAACATTCAGGGATGAACTTACACACTTGCTTTACTTATCTGGGATAGTTTTCGCCGAGATGAAATGCTGCGGTTAGGAAGCATGTAGCGAGGCTCCAAATGCTCCAACAGACTGCTGACAGGTCTGGGAGACAACAGCCGCTCTATCACGTGACACATACTGCTCCGATGCGCCGAGCTGGGTTACGCCAAGTAGGGTGTTTTGTCAGGTCATTTTGTGATACTTCGGATCGGACTACATTTTTTATTTCTCTCCGATATCCGATCCAGTAATTTAGGTCAGTATCGGACCGATACGTAATATCGGATCGGTCCAGCTCTATTTTAGTATGAAAAAAGCGTGTCTAGTCATATTAAGGTTGGAAAATGTTGGTTTATGAGGAGACAACAATACAAAAAAAATCTATAAGGCAGAAATTTAACTGGTTTACTGTGAACATTTTAATCAGAGCATCGATTTTAGGATTCTGCTGCTAAATTAAATGTTAAATATTGCTAATACATGCTGGGATGTTTATCGAATGATGAAGAAAAGCAATTGTCGGATATTTGGTACAGGGACCAATAGTGTATAGTATGATGTACAGTGTGTAGTTTGTGTGGTTTGTCAAAAAAGCACATCAGCGCTGTTTTTGGCTTGTTTATTTTTGCTGTAAAGTCGCTGAGCCAGCAAACGTAGCTCTGGATCAACGTGTTCTTGACGGTTGTGCTCCGCTCTGCTCTGTTCAGAGCTTTGCTTTGCCTTGTTTTGGAAGTCGTGTCAGCACAATCTCAGACTGGCACTGACTCGTCTCTGGTGGGTTGACAGGTTGGGTTGGCAGCAGGGCGACCAGCTTGTCTGTCTGCAATGTCAGCAGCACTTGACACTCGTGGCTCAGTTTGTCAATGCACCAAATTTACTGGTGATAAACACATGGGGGAAACCTGCTAATGTTCCGCATGCCGCCAATATTTGTGTGTTTTAGTTCCGTAACATGATATTTTGTGTTAGCCCTATTTTGAAGCTTCAACATTATTCTGGAGGGAAAAGTGACCAGCTTGGTGTATCTGGTTGTCTCTATCTTCCTGTGTTTAACTTTTATGTAGTCTTTAGAGCTTTTCAGGTGTCTTCTATTTATCTTTAAATTTAAATTAAATCTTTGTTTTTGCATTTCAGGATACCACTATCCTTCACGCTCTTGAAGTCGCTCTACCTTTACTCAATCTGTGACTCCCTTTTACTCGATTCACGTCCTCAGCCCTCGTCTCCCTGTCAGACCTTTGTTCTTCATTATTTATGGAGAGTGGCTGTGTTGTGGAACTGTCAGTTGCAGCTGATAAGAAATCTGCTCCGCTTGCATTAATTTCGACTGAACAGTCACCAAATTTGTGTCTGTCTCCGTCAGTCTTCCGGTGAATGTAATTTGTCACACCATTTGCCTTGTGTTAGAAGTCATAGCAAGGATAGGTTAATACAGTTGCATCAGAATGTGGTGTTAACACATTTAACACTTTTTATCCACACCAATGAGAGTTTCCCTTGAGGTACAAGAAGATGTCTCCACAGTAACACTCTGGGATGTGTTAGCTACTGCTGCTGGTGATCTGGGGGTGATTGACTTTGTTTAGATCCTGTTGCCTGTGATGCCATAACTATGATCAGCAAACAGATCAACATTTAATAAACGTCAAGGCAGGGAGCATTGAAAATATCCATAATACGCAGCGGACTCTTATTTTTTAAGTTTCTCTTTAACCCTATGATCAAATAATACTGTAATATTCTCAGCTAGGCTTTCAAATGTTTGAAATGATAGGAATAGATTTTGGACCACATTTGTTAAACACAGACCTGTGCTGTATAAATGCACATCAATGCACACTCACGATCTGCAGTTTAATCTTGCTCGGCAAAGGATTGGAAAGAGACTGATTCCTTTATACTTCCTGATTCAATGTTGACCACCTATTCTACCATTACCCAAAGTAGGCCAAGCCATGCAGCTCAGCCCTGACATCTGGTACAACTGGGAGGGAGGATCATGACACAGCTGTCAGGAATAATGGAAACTGGGTTATTGTTCTGAGTATGGAAATGAGAGCTGTAGAGTTGCATACAGAGGACACTGAGGATGACATTAAGAGTGATTATGGCAAGAAGCATATAATGACTCATAAGGGTACTTCTCCTTGATGGTGATTTTGTCAACAGGCTCTAACGGGAAAGAAGAGATGTTATCACTTTTTGATGTAAGATATTTATTGATAATTAACAAGGCTTTGAGCAGAGCCACTACTTTCCACTACTCCTGTTTTCTCCAGTTACTCAGTGCTGTAGCACTATCACTGAAGTTTAGGGCCACTGCGAGCATCAGCATAACTTTGTGCTGAACATTGGGGGGGGGGGGGGGGGGGATCTAGACAGAGATCAGATTTATTTAGATCTTTGTCTAAATAAATGTGGGTAAGTTCCCGGATGATTGAACATGCAACTGTTTTGCTGGTAATAATTGAAATGGGTAAAGAAAATCAACAGCCTATTTATGCAAGATGATTCATAATTCTATGGGGTGGGGGGGTGGGGGGGGGGGGGGGGGTGTCATAACCCCCCTGGAAAGTACGCCCCTGACTGTGAGTGTAATTTAAATTTATGTAGACAAGCCGATTGGATCAGTTGTTAAAGACAAGGAACAAGAATGGAATGGGATTTGCTCGAGTATTTCTTGCATTGTCAAACATCTATGATATTTTTTGTTTAAGTCTTTTAAAATATTATTTGCATGTAGCTAATTTATTAACCTTATAATTTCATCCAAAAGAAAGAAAGACTGAGTGAAACAAGTAATATTTACTGTTCCAATTTTGGCAGGTACTAAAATTATGAATAATTAACCCTGTGTAGATTGAGAGACAGCAGGAAGTTTTAAGTAAGAGGCTAATTAAATTTCACACCCTTTTTTTTCAATCCACTTGCTCTAATTAACCAGACACTGTAAAGAAATGTTACGTCAAGGTGTCATGAAAGTCCCTTTAACTTGCTTTATTTCCAATGGCCAGCAGAGGGAGATTCCTCTTGATGCAAAACGAGGTCTAGTTGCTAAGAGGATGCTATCTCTTACTTGACCTATGACCTCAGTATATATTTTGTTAAAGAGTTTATGCTGTCAGTCACAAGCTTCAATACAGCTGCTTGATAAATATGTAAATATTTAACAATTATTTAAAATCAGTATTAGAGCAGTCTGTGCCTTAGTGTGTGGCTACTTTGTGATTGACAGGAAAGTCAAAGTGCCAGACTTGAGGCTTTTGTCACCTTGAACTCTCAGTAGAGCCCAAACAATTATTATTATTATTTTTTAAAGAGATCATCTTCTGAGAATTTGATGAGCAGCTATACTATGTCTGTTGTTGTTTAATTTAGATTTTTCACTACTGGACACTTTTTAATAAGACCCATATGCAGGCATATTGTTCTTCATGATCACTGAAGACATTGTATTTCTCTTTAGTTTTGTGTTGTTTACTTAAAAAATATATTTTCATTAGAACGTGCTAAGTCCTCCAAGGCAACTGCTTTCTTTTTCTCATCATCCATTATACTCTGAACAATAGCTTGGAGCTTACTTTTGCTAATATGTGTTTCTTGTAATGGCATCCATTGAATTTTAAAAGATTAATGCTGGGTTGCTGACAATTCCAGAAGGGCCATTACTTAATGAACGCCTCTTGGGTGTTCATTCATCTAGTTCCTTCATATCATAGCGTATAAAGAGTTATTGATTTCAGTCGTGGATCGAAGCATATCGATGACCGTAAGAGAATAATTCTCTGAAGTCAATCATCTGAACAACTGCTGAACTTAACAAGTGAAGAGTTTACTGCCTAGAGAATTTAACAATGGCTGTTTTGATTAAACTGAGCCAATCATTAATTACCAAAGCCTATCAGAGTGAATCTATTTCAAACAAGTGAGGTTAAGGTGTCACTGCTTGCAATGTAGCATTTATGTCATGAGGAGTAAGTGTTTAAACAAGCTTTACTTCAAAAACAGCTGCTGGCTTGTAGCTAACTGTAAGATCTGTATAGCGTTAGCTTTAGCCACTTTGCCTTTGTTAGCTTCTACGTTCAGCTGGGTGAGGCTGATTTAGGAATCTGATTGGGTTTGTTGTTACAAATAATCCTCCATGGTTTGCTTTGTGTCTTCACTCATAGTGAGGAGCAACCATGCTAGCAGGATGTTAGCATGTGGCTGTAATTGTCCCTGTGACTATTTGCCTGCTATGCACATGCTATGTGCATGCATGAAATGGACCAGCTCTAACTGTACAAATGGGGGGCCGACTGGTTGGTCACTATTCTGGTCCCCTGCCAGTCAGTCAGTGGATTTCTAGTGTTCATCTATTAATTTGACTGATGCATTTAACTAATACTGACACAGATCAAGCAAACCCATTCTCATTCACCTTTTTATTATGCTCTTAATCATTTGATTGCCTATTTATGTGACTATGGCTCTTCTGCACTGGGTTTTACATGCATAGCTGATAGACAGAATTATCTTTATCCCGGCTATTAAACCATTTTTGAGCCGCATGATAATACAATGGGAGGGGCAGGGGTTCATTTGGGCATATTAAAATCAAGTTCAATTGTAAACAAGTTTGGCATTGCTTCCATATGATATAATGAAGTTTTTTATTAATGCAAAGCGAATATTTTACACACCTGTAAATGTTTAAGCTATCATCAGGATCATCTGCATTATCTCTGTTCAATTAAGAGATTCATTATCCTAGTCAGAGGATAGAGAGTGAAGAAGCTTGCTCTTTGTGCAGTGGAGTTTTGGGCTCTTATTAAGAAAAGAAGCAGCAGAGACCTCATTATCTAGTTGAGTGGCTACTGGGTGTCTACCCACTTCACTGCACTGGCCCTGTGTTCTGTCACATTACATATTACCTGGCTGCACATACTCAGGAGAAGAGCGCCTCGGTAATGCCCCCGAGATAGTGGCATTTAATGGAATATCTTACTGGGCTGAGATAGTTTAATGAAGTACATTTTTCAAGGTTTTGTGACTACCATGGTGTGATGAGCAAGAGAAATATGTGTATATGTAATTTATCTACAATATTTTAATTAAAGTAATAATTAGTTTATTATATTTGAGGTGAAATGTGTTCTCGTGTAACTGATACTGAAATGCAATGTTAGACAGAAAAAATGCAGGATGAAAGAGAGCAGTGGAGAAAATTGTTTATTTTTATTTATTCAGTCACGAATTCTGTGAGCTGCTGACATTTGCAATCTTGACTAAAGCTGACTGAATGGAAATATGCCATATTTTTGCATACCTCCTGTGTACATTCAATAAGTAATGTAAAGCCTTTTATGATGCACAAATTTGTAATCACATTTTAAGGTGTCACAAGGATTGTTTCAACATCCCCTGAGTTTCTTTAACATGTTTCTGGCTGTGAATTATTTTTTTTCATTAATGTTTCTTTATGCAAATTGTACCTTTTGCTGTGGGTCAAAATACACAAGACAAGGGCTGAAATAGTTGAAAGTGATTGTGATGCTTTCACGGTGTATATTGCAAATCATTTCAAATCACATTTGTGTCAGATCTTTCTTGCAGAAAAACAACTTGGCTTTGAAGATATGTACATACAGCTGGAAGCAACCTGTCTTCTTCTACACAATTTCCCTCCCCCATATCGACTATAATTAGATCAAGTACATAAAAGACAGATTTCTAGCAATTCATCAGCCTGCACTGGCAAACCAAGAGCCTTCCTGTCCTTATGTGTACATATTTACAAGTGTACACGTATGTGTTCACAGATTTATGGGGTAGAAAGTGCAAACCACTGTATTCAGTGTGTACAAATTATATATGTGATGGCATCAAAGCTAATTGTCCCTGGGGGAGTTGCTATATTATGTTTTTTGGTGCTGTAATACTTTTTGGGGAAAAGGCATGGCAGATGCAGAGCACAGACCTGAGAAGCAGTTTAAGAGTTTTATTATTGTCTCTGAGATGAATGTGATGTAAAAGAATGGATGTGTCACATCAAGGATGGATGAAAGCAGGTTGTTACTGAGGCAGACTGGTGGCCGTGCAGGTGGGAAGATTCGCAGGTAATGGCAGAGAATGAAGGTGATGGAGAATGAGCTGGCAGGAGAGTGAAGTAGGTGAATGAGATGAGATGGAAGACAGGTTGATATTAAAAGGGGGATGCTGGCTGGTACAAGGGGGATCTGGGCATAGTGAATGCACTGGCTAAAAGGTAGGGTGCAAACAGGGAAGGAAACAAGGAAACTAAAGTGGTCTGAGAGTGTCTGGTTGAGAGTGGATTGTTCGCTTTGGAAAACAAATTGCAAATTGTTCTCAAACATTAAACTAAGGTAGCTTTTTTTCACATGCCTGCATAAGGCTCAGATTCAAGCTCTTAGGGAAACAAATAGTAGACAAGAGTTACAGGCTTCAGTAATATTAGGCATGTTTTTAGAACAATATTTCCAAGTTAGTTACAAGTGTGTGCACAGAAATGTACATATTTCCAATCAAAGAACATGTTACCTTAACTGTATCAGTCTTTCCATGTGGCTTAGCACCATCATTTTGTGGTTAGCAAGAGTTTTTATTCACTCTGGCAACAAATACAGTTAAATCCCACTTATAAAACACTGGACGTCTAGGTGTCATATTGTATCGTTGAGTATGACAGCGGTCTACTCACCACCACCACTGAGATTCTGTGGCTGGAATTCTTCTGTGGTCTTGTCCAGTTAATTGTGTGTATAATTAAGTAATTCTTATTCTTGTTAACTCCTATGGCTCCTGAAACCTGACATTTGGGAATCTTTACTTCGTTTTTGTACGTCACATAAATGCAGGAAACAGGAAAAAGAGTGAATGTTAGAGTGATTATTGTCTGTGCTTTGCTTTGCCTGCCCCAAGAGACCCAGAACACAACCTGCTTCACCAAAATACATGTTTGAGTCTATTTGCATATTTGCTCAATAAATAGGTGACGAGGTTAACAGATGAGGTCCGGCAGGAGTTTCTGTAGGCTGTGATGTCCACAGACAACAATCTGTGGTGAGAGTAGGGAGCAGGTGGAACAGAGTCTGCAGAGGTGGAGGTATGCTGTCAAGGAAAAAAACAGAATAAAACTCAGTAGAAGCAAAACACCATACATGCTTGTGAATGAGTGAGATAGGTGGAAAGGTGAAGATGCAAAAAAGTAGAGGTAGTGAAGGTGGATAATTTAAAAAACCTGGGGTCAACCTAACAACAGACAGAGCACTATAAAAGTAAAGAAGAGACTGCAGGCAGGGAGGAGAGGATGGAGGCGAGTGTCAGAGGTGATTTGTGACAGAAGGATAGCAGGAAGAATGAAAGGGAAGCTTGACAAGCCTTTAGCGAGACGGTGGCTTTGACAGAAAGAAAGAAAGAAAGACAGAAAGATGGGAGGTAGAGCTGGAGGTGGTAGAGTTGAAGATGTTAAGAGTTTTGTTGGGAGTGACCAGGAGGGACAAGATTAGAAATGAATACATCAAAGGGACAGCTCAGGTTGAACAGTTTGGGGACTTAGTTAGAGAAGCAAGGCTGAAATGATTTGGACATGTGCAGAGGAGGAATAGTGGATATACAGGACAAATGGAGTGAGATGATCCGATGTTGTGACTCCTAAAGGAAAAATCAGAAAAAGAAGTACTTCTGTAGCACAGTAACCATTCTGACTTCTCCTTGCTTACATTTTAAATAAGCCTCTATACTTAAGGACACAAATAAAATGAACTTTTTGCTCTTTTTACTATCTTTTGTGAGGTGCATAATGAGAAAAACATAAAAATAAATAAATGCCCCGCAACAGCTTAAGTTAAGTTTAAAGATGGATGGTTGGATGATCATTTCTCTGTTGTCAAAAAGAAGTGAGTGTGCAGACAGGACTTGGTGAAATAAAAATGGAAATATTTCAATGGACAGAAAGAAGTGGCATCTCTGCTAAGAGAAGAAGAACTGCCATAAACTTTCTTGTTAATGGCCAAAGCAAGATTAGGTTATTCTTATGCAGGAGTGGCTGCAGAGCCTGGAAATTACCTGTCATCACAGTGAGAAATGAGCACATGGCTCCACACACTGCCCACGGCTAAACACAGGCTTCCTCCTCCATAAAGACACCACTGTCATGACATACAACCCAGGATGAAAAAAAATATGACTCTGGTTGATATCCCACATGGGGAGTTTTCTAAGCAGCTGTGTTGCTTTACCAGTCTGCCCTTTAAATGCGAAGCGAGAACTCTTATAAATCTTTCCCGATGGGACATGTTTCTCTTATTTCACACGGCAGTCGAGATTAAATTGCAGGGCACCGCTTCAAGATTCAAACAACAGCACAGCGACATCATATATAAAACAGTGTTCGGTGAAATGTCACTCTCTACCATCAGTGTCAGTAAACAGCAACTATTTTAAGTCACGGCTGGGGTGCTAATGAAAGGGAACAAGAGGAGCAAAGTTCACTTGATACTTTCTGATTACTGGCATACATAGCAGGTGCGTAGTACTTAATGTGTCAGGTATTATTAAAATTTGGTGGGAAGGAGTTATTATAGCAACAACTCCTAAACGTCCCACCTGTTGGGCTAGCCTTTCCCATGGGAAATTACCGTGACTTTCCTACCGTGTCACTCGTGATACATGAGCTTCTAGCAGCAGAGGGACTGATAATAATGACACATAATTATCATAGTTTTGTCATACATGTTTAAACCTATGGCATGCGAGTTGGCTTATTGAAGCTGGCAGTTTCATTCAGAGCCTGGGAAGTATCTGGGGGGATTTTATGAGACCAGGTTTTCCTTATGCAGAAATATAACATAATATAAATATATACACATTTACTAGAAGAATGCTTGACACCGAGGAGGACGTGGATGAGCACTTTCTTTGTAAAAAAGAAGATTCCAGACAGGAGATGGTCATATGACCCTTTCAGGCCTGCGCTAAATAGTTTGAGCTCACCAGATAGAAGGATACGCTCCAAAATATCGGAGTGCATGTGTCAGGGAAGGTTATGAGTCACTGTAAACAACCAGTTGACTTTTTCTATTAATGGTTGCCACGTTGCCATCTGAGCTTTTAGCTTATTTTCTTTTTATAAGTCTGAGACTGAAAACAGAGATTCTGGAGCAACATGTTGACCTAAAAAAAAAAAGTGTAGCGAACCCCCCCGAATGAAGGATGACACTTTACTGATGACGTTTTGAAGGTTTAATGGCAGTAAACCATCAATCTCACCGTAAGAGCTGGAGATGTATACACAGAAACAGCGTGTAAGCAAAATAATCCACACTCTTACAATCGTAAACCTTATAACATGAAGTTCGTTTCAACGTAACATTTAACAAATGTAGCGACTGTCACAAAAACATCTAAACGTCTCCTTATTTACATCATAACCATACCTTGTGCCTCTATCAAGGGGGCTGCTAATGACAAAAGAAATCACCATAGGCTCCGTTAAGCCATCACTTTTCTAAACTCCCGCGACTGCTGCTGAAAACTGCGCCAAAAACTGTTTTACAGGAAATCGTCCCATCAAAATAAAAGCTTCTACACACGGACAGGAAGTTGGTAGTAGAAAACAGGAATGAGTGCCAAAATAAGGTGCAAAGAAAGGCATTCAGGGTTATTTACACTCCCACCAAAATTACGAATAATTGGTTTACATAAGAACCAAAATGAATAATTTTCCCAAACAAAATAACCCATGTAGGAGTTACCTTAGGAACTTTCTAACAACAATACAAGTTTTTGTACTGGACGCTCAACAACTGATAGTTTAGTAGAGCGTTGACCTTTATTATTGAGTCTCTTTTCTCCAAGTGAGATCTTTACCCTTCGCACAAGTCCATCTTTTCCACTGACAGTTTCTACAACTCTTGCAAGTCTCCATTCCCCTCTGGGTGCCAGTTCATCCATTTCCAACACAACATCACCTACTTTTAGATTCCTCTTTGGTGAGTGCCACTTTTGCCTTGAAATGATGTTGTGAATGTATTCTCGTCTCCAGCGGCTCCAGAACTGCTCTGCAAGGAACTGCACGCGGCGCCACCTCTTCTTGCTGTACAGGTCCTCATTTGAAAAGGCACCAGGTGGGGGCAACGGTGCATTGGATTTCATGTGCAGCAGATGATTGGGCGTGAGCGGTTCCAGGCTGTTGGGGCTATTCAAGTTATCTATAGTCAAGGGTCTGCTATTGACTATAGCCATGGCTTCGTAGAATAACGTCCGTAATGAAGCATCATTGAGTCTGTCATGAGCCAGTGACAGAGTGGTATTCAGCACACTTCTGACAGTCTTTATCTGACGTTCCCACACTCCCCCTGCATGACTAGCATGGGGTGCGTTCATCACAAAGTCACATTGTTTTTCAGTCAAGTATGTAGTTAGTCTCTGAGTGTCTAGCTCATTTAAAGCTGCTTTAAACTCATTCTGAGCACCAACAAAGTTCGTTCCCTGGTCACAATGGATGTGTCGAACTGCACCTCTGATTGAAATGAAACATCTTAATGCATTAATAAATGCATCAGTAGACAAGTCCTCTAAGAACTCGATGTGAATGGCACGAGAACAAAAGCAAGTAAATAAGAGTCCATACCGTTTGTGTTGTTTTCTTCCCTCTGTTGTCACAAATGGACCAAAACAGTCCATGCGACAGTGTGTGAAGGGAGGAGAGGGCTCTAAGCGATGTGGAGGTAGGTCACTCATCCTCTGACCCTCTGGAGCTTTGCGGAGTCTGCGGCAGATCACACATTGTCGGATGAATGAGGCAACTGTTTTACTCATTCCAGGAATCCAGTAGCCACTGGATCTGATTTCATTTATGGTGAATCCCTTTCCTTGGTGTTTTACTTTGTCATGACAGTGAGATATTATGAGTTTGGCTGTACAATGTTCTTTTGGGATCACGATCGGGTGTTTGAAGGTGTCACTCGTTGCATGCTGGAGTCTCCCTCCCACCTTGAGGAGACCATCTGTATCCATGAAAATGTCCAGTTTAAACAGTTTGTTATGATGTGGGAGCTGTTCTCCTTTCTTCAGCTGTTTTATTTCCTGTTCATACGCTTGACTTTGTACACGTCGAATGATCACAAGTTCAGCATTTTTCTGCTCACTCACTGTAGCTGATGCATTTGACTTGATGTGTCTAGCCCTTCTTATGAGACGTGCTACAGCTTTAATTGCTTTGGACCAGGAGGAGAACTTACTTAGACATTCAGCAAGACTTACAGTGTCTGTGACTTTAGTTAACATTGTCTGTACTTTTCTGACTTCTGGATCTCCTATGGTCAGATCCAGCTCAACAGGTTGTGCTGTGGGCAGTTCATTTTTCCACAAAAAGGAGGGGCCAGTGAACCAGATAGACTTATTTAACTCATTGACAGTTACACCTCTCGAAGCACCGTCAGCTGGATTCAGTTCTGATGGCACGTAAAACCACTGCTGAGGGCTTGTACTTTCCCTGATCCTCTGAACCCTGTTAGCTACAAAGGTGTGGAAACGACGTGCATCATTGTTTATGTAGCCCAGCACCACCTTTGAATCAGTCCAGAAGTACTCCTTTGCACCATAACACAGTTCTTCCCGTAACATGTTGCTGACTGAGACTGAAACTACAGCTGCTGTTAGTTCAAGTCTGGGGATTGTGGTCAGTTTAGTTGGAGAAACTCGAGCCTTTGCTATTACCAGAGAGCAGTGAACTTCACCTTTAGCGTTCTTTGCCCTCAGATAGCTACATTGTCCATAACCACTTGAGCTTGCATCTGAAAAGTGGTGCAACTCTATTTCTTTAGTTTCACCAAAGTTAGCAGGCAGGTAACAGCGAGGTATGTTTAGCTTGTCTAGATTTACAAAGTCACTTTGCCAACTCACCCACCTTGGCTTGAGTGCATTAGGTATGGGGTCGTCCCACCCGACACCATGCTGACACATTTCTTGCAAGATTTTCTTTCCATTCAGCACATATGGCGCTAAAAATCCAAGTGGGTCGTAGATTGACGCGACAGTGGATAGAATACCTCTGCGTGTGGCTGGCTGGACTTTCAGTGTGTTGTCAAATTTGAAACAGTCCTTTTCAATGCTCCACTGGATGCCTAGTGCTCTTTCTTGTGGCATGTCTTTGAATGTCAAGTCTCTTATGTTAATATTTACAGCACACTCTGATGCAGGTATACTTTGCAAAACAGTGTGATTGTTAGAAACAAACTTGTGGAGACGCAGGTTACCTTTGCGGCAGATTTCTCTGGCTTCTTGTGCCAACTGCATTGCTTCTTTCACTGTGTTTGTGCTCGTAACTCCATCGTCGACATAAAAGTCTTTCTCAATGAACTGTGAACCTGCTGGGTGCGAGTGGCAGTGCTCTTTGGCTAAGTACTTCAGTCCATAATTTGCACAGCCTGGAGATGATGACGCACCAAAAAGGTGTACCTTCATTCTGTATGTTTGAGGTTGTGTGCTTGTATCACCGTTTTTCCACCAGAGGAAACGTAGATAGTCCCGGTCCCTCTCACTGACGTGGAACTGGTGGAACATCTTTTCTATATCGCACATTAAGGCAATAGGATGTTGCCGGAATCTCAAGAGAATGCCAGTCAGATTGTTTATTAAGTCTGGCCCTTGGAGGAGATGATCATTGAGACTTGTTCCATTGTGTTTGGCTGAACAGTCAAATACGACACGCAGTTTTGTGGGCTTTTTGGGGTGGTAAATCCCATGATGGGGGATGTACCATTGTTCACCTTGTGTTCCTTCGTTGTGTACTTCTTCCACGTCTCCTCTTTCAATTACGTCATTCATGTATGCAACATAATCATTTTTGTAGTTCTCATCCTTGTTCAACCTTCTCCTTAAGTGTTCCAGTCTGATCTCTGCAAGCCTTTTGTTGTCTGGTAAGTTTGGCCTTTGCTTGAATGGAAGAGGCATCTCACAGTATCCTTGTTCATTTTTCTTTATCCCTTCCTTAAGTTTTTCCAGAAAAACGAGATCCTCTTGTGAGACCGTTTTGTCACATGCCTTTGTGTCCTTGAAATCTGATTCAAGAACATTGATCATGTCCATTGGTGTTACAGCAGGCATTTCCTTTACCATGACCCTATGGCACAGACTTGTTTCAGTTTCATTTGACTCTGATGAGCCACCAACAATGCTCCACCCTAGGTCTGTCTGTATGGCAAATGGCTCATTGTCTTTTCCGAGTAGAACCTGTTTTGGAGCTAGAGTTCTGGGACAGTTAAATCCAATGAGTAGTCCAACATCACAACTCAGGAGAGGGGGTATCTGATCAGCGATCTCTGACAGATGGGGCCATTGCCTTGCAGTTTCATTTGTGGGTATGTTGTCATAGTTAAATGGGATGTAGTCCTTTGTGTAGGAGGGTGGAAGGTCGATGTGAACATCTGAATTATAACCTCTCACACGTAACCCTGCTACTCTCTGGCTTTTGACTGTCATGTGAACTCCCAGCATCGTGGTTAGTTTTAGCTTAACTGGATGGGATGCTGCTTGTAACTGGTTAGTTACCTCCTCACTGACAAATGTGTTGTCACTTTGTGTGTCTAATAAAGCGTACACAAGCTGCTCTTTAGATGGACTCTGAGTAGTGGAAACCCACACAGGAACAATCATGGAGGTACTACCTGATTGACCCACCTTAGTAACATTCAGAGCTGTGGCTGCCATGGTGTCATTTTCTGTGGTTGAAGCGACGTTTGTAGAGCTCTGAGGCCTTTCATTTGCCATGTGACTCTCATTGTGCAAACAGGTGGGGTGTCGTCCTTTGCAAGTGTCACATTTGTGGCGATGACGACAGTCTCTGGCATTGTGGCCCACCTTTAAGCACCCGTAGCACAGTTTATTTTCCTTCACAAATGTCTGTTTGTGGTCTAGTGACTTCTCTGAGAAGCTTGGGCACTTTGACAACTGATGACTTTCATCTTTGCAGAACATGCAGGCCACCTTTAACCTTGTGTCATTTGACTTAGTTTTTTCTCCTTGTACTGTGGCTTGTGTAGTGAAGACTTGAGTCACAGATCTGTTTGGTTTGGTCTCCCTTACGTATCTTTTCTCCAAGGATGAGCTGCTTGAGTAGAGTGCATATGAAGAAGTCACAGGATTACATGCAATTTCTGCCTCGAGTGCTACAAACTCTGCGAAATCCTTGAAAGAGGGAAAATCTTTGCCTTTCATGAGAGTAACTGTGACTTGACGGTTCCAACGCGTTGCAAGCCATTCTGGAATCTTTTGCAATAACTTTTGGTTTTCCTCACAGTCACTTAGTATCTCTAAGCCCTTTACATGTGGTGTTGCTTGCAGACAAGTTGTGAGAAAATCAGAAAAGGCCCGTAGACCTTCTGCATCTTTTGAGTGGATTTTAGGCCACTTTGACAGTTTGTCTCTGAATGCCTTTTGAACAACAAATGGCTGACCATAGCGTTGGTCAAGTCTTTTCCATGCATCTTTGTATGCCTCTTCATCACTGCGGTAGAACGTGCCCTCAAGACACTTAAGAGCAGGACCAGTGATATACCTTTTTAACAAATGCAGTTTTTCAGCTGGAGATATACCTTTGTGGCCCACCAGTGAGATGAAGGAAGCCTTCCATTCGATGTAGGTGATGGGATCTCCGCTGAACACAATGGGCACAGGCACTGGAATTCTGCTTACTGCTATGCTGTCTTGAATAGCTTTAGCCAGCTGCAATACGTCTGTGGGAGGCGATGGAGTGACAATTTGTGAGTGCAGTTGTTGTAGAGGATTATTGACAGGGATGGATGCATATTGTTCCACATGTGGGTGATATGAACCTGTAGAGAGCTCTGAGGCTGGTTGTGCAAAGCTTTGGTTGATAACAGACATCCCATTGCTCTGTAACATTAGCTGACTGTCCATATCAACTCTTAACTCCTTGTCATAAATCTCTAATTTTGCACGTGCTGCTTGCCTTTCCTTTTCTGCTTGTAAACGTTCTAGTTCAGACCTTTGTGCATCCAATTCCCTCCTGTGTTTCTCTTCCATTTCTCTTATTTTTTGTTTTTGTTTTATTTCCTCTTGTGTGATTTTATACTGAGCTTCTTTTGCAGCTAATTCTGCAACAGCATCGATTCTTTTGGCTGCAATGCTTGCTTCAGATTGGTAACTTGACTGTGATGCAGTACCAAATATGGACTTAGCATGTTCATAAGCTAAGAGCTGATGGAGGCGCTGCCTTTCTCTATCTGCATCATACTCATCTATAGCTGCTAAACGCTCAGATATGATTTTCATAATGTCCTTTGTCACTGATTCACAAGAGTCCATTTTGCGCCTTATGACATGGGATGGTTCATTACGCTCTCTATATTCACTGTATGCTTTTGTCATATCATTTACTGTCCTTTCAATATCATCAGCCATTTCTGCTAACCGTGAATCTGATAAATCACTTTTCAGGTCTTCTCTGTATACTCTGACCTGGCCTTTCCAATGTTCATAAATGGTTAGCAGTTTCTTCTCTCTTTTATTCTGTTCATCTCTTTGATATAAGAGCATTTTCTCCGTGGGCACACTGGGCCGTTCTGATCGCCTTGGGAACGTTTCATTAGCTGTTTCATCAGCTTCGCATGTCAATTCCTTTCGTTGTTCCTTTTCGTTTAACTGACCTCCTTCTATATTTTCCATTTTGAGAGCAATTGCTTGTTACCGGACCGCTGCTGTAGCTTGCTGCTCCGTGCCGTGCCGTTCCGATCGCAGGAAGCTCTCTCTCTCTCTCGCTGCTCCCGGAGGTAAGCTCTCTCGCTGCTCTCGGAGGTAAGCTCTTACTGCTCCCGGAGGTAAGCTCTTACTGTAGCGAACCCCCCCGAATGAAGGATGACACTTTACTGATGACGTTTTGAAGGTTTAATGGCAGTAAACCATCAATCTCACCGTAAGAGCTGGAGATGTATACACAGAAACAGCGTGTAAGCAAAATAATCCACACTCTTACAATCGTAAACCTTATAACATGAAGTTCGTTTCAACGTAACATTTAACAAATGTAGCGACTGTCACAAAAACATCTAAACGTCTCCTTATTTACATCATAACCATACCTTGTGCCTCTATCAAGGGGGCTGCTAATGACAAAAGAAATCACCATAGGCTCCGTTAAGCCATCACTTTTCTAAACTCCCGCGACTGCTGCTGAAAACTGCGCCAAAAACTGTTTTACAGGAAATCGTCCCATCAAAATAAAAGCTTCTACACACGGACAGGAAGTTGGTAGTAGAAAACAGGAATGAGTGCCAAAATAAGGTGCAAAGAAAGGCATTCAGGGTTATTTACAAAAAGAGTTTCCGCTTTAGAACAAATTCTAAAGATAAAAATTTGTGTTCATTTCCAATTATCTGTTCAAAAGTGTCATTGATTTTAAGCTGCTTACTTTAAGTTCTGTTATATAGACTTTGCACTCCTGAGCCTTTTACTCTGATCATGCTGCTGCCTTATATATGTGGACCAGTGGGAGTTTTGATGCACTGTAACTTAAAGTGGGGAAGAGTCAATAGAAAGTGAGGGCGTTTGACTAAGTGGTTTGTGTGGCATTATAGCATGTCTCAGAGCTCAGCTGAAGCTCTGTGCTATCCTCTAGGACTGTAAACAACACATACACACTATTTGCACTGTGTGTATCTGGTGGTTGCTGGTGTACAGTAAACTCCAGCTGTCTAAATCTAGGTGTCTCTGGTGCATTCTGTATCATCAGCTCTCCTCTATTTTGTAGCTGTGAAGAAACTGGGAACAGAAATACATGTACAGTACATGGCATCAATATTTGTAAAACTTTAGTTGTGTTACCTACATTGTTTTTGATTCTGGAACGCACTTATCCATGCCATCCATGCACACACACAAACAAAGACACACACAAGATTAATTCATGTACAGTATAGAAGCTACTTTCGGCTGCTCCCTGTTCACAGCATGTAACTGGCAGTTTTACATCTGATGCCCTTCATGATGAAACCGTTCCTAAACCTACTGTCTTTTGTCTTTTGCTCTGAAATGAAAGGGCTGGTCCTCTGCGGCTAGAGTGAGACAGGAAAATAGGCCATCGTAGGTATTCTTTGGTTCTCTCTCAGCTTCAAGGAGTCATTAAACATGGAGAAGCTGGAGTGTGATGGATCTTGGTGGTCTTTCCTTTTTCTTCTCTCCGCTCCTCATGGCGGTTTCAGTCTTTGTGAATATACATTGTTTCTCACCCGAAATGCTTGTTTAGAGGGAAGGGCCCGAGTTCTGCTGGATTCAGGGGACAGAACAGAAAATAGATTCTCTCTGCTGAGTCTGTCCCAGTTGATGGAGCGTGATCACTAAACAAAACAGTTGCTTCCAAACTCAAAATCTGGCTTTGTGAGCCATACCTCCTCTTAATGTTTTCATTTAAAACCACAGAGTGTCACGTTTAGTGGAAAATCCAGTCCTCAAACACAGACTTCTGAACAACCTTAATTAGAGCATAAACTGAAAAGCTAGTGCGCCACGTGGGGGAAATATTTAGGAGGGAAATAGTAAAATGCAAGAGGCGCTGAGAAAAACTGAAAGCTTAAATACACACATGAGGTAATTAGGGAGAGAGGACACAGCTGGAGGTCAAAGCTCCAGGATTATGACACAGAGTCAAAAGAATAAAGTCCTGTCACAATTATTAGCTCATTAGTTCATCATTACCTGTAATATTCTACAATATGCTGCAGTGATGTGCTTTTCCCTGTCAGAATTACTTTTCTACATCATTAGATTTTTGTTAGATCCCTAACATCATTGTTATAGCTGCAAAGTTAAAAGAAGCTGCACAGGATAAGTGGTGTAAATAGCATGCTAGCAGCATATCAGTAGCAGCAGTGACTGAACTGCTCACTGTGTATACTCTAGTGATTACGGGAAAACCCATTCAAAAGGTTGAAAATCGAGCACAGTTTGATGTGCAAGTCAAACCAAGGTAAAACCAATGTGGCGTGTTCATTTAAAATCCATTGAAAACCGCTACCTGTGTTTTTCAATAACCGAATCGTATTTTAAATGTTGCCAAAAATGTGCTGCACACACCAGGCAGAGAGAGATGGTCTGTGGGGGCAGCATCCCTGATTTCA